>NC_064626.1:439155915-439763582 GCF_023864275.1 Schistocerca cancellata | reverse complement strand
GAATGAGAGTGCTTTTGGGTTATGTTAAGGATGATCTTAGTTTGCATAATGCGGGTGTAAACCGCATTCCTTGTAGCTGTTGCATGGCATATTCGGTCAGAGTATCAGGACCGTGGAGGACAATGTTCTGAGCATAAGGGCTACACACCGTTACAGCAGCCAAGTAGATCTGCTATTGCCGAATATTGCTAGGATCCTGGTCACTCGATGTTATTTAACAATACGGAGATATTGTCATACACGTCCAGCTTTTGGGGCAGTGTTATTGAAGAGACTGTTGAGATTAAATTAGGGAGCAACCTTGTAAACAGGGATGGAGGTTTTTGCTTAAGCTCTGCTTGGAATCCTGCTCTCACCCTTGTCAAAATACAGAGAGACAGAGTCAATGTTACCTTACTTGCTAATTCGTAGTCTCTCACTATCGATACCTCCGACTTTGGTCATCTCTGGTGGCAATAGTATTCAGTGTGTGTGTATTATCTTTCGTGAATTATTCCTAGAACCGAGGTTTTAAATTTGCCTGTACATCGCCTGCCCGTAGTAGTCTGTGCCTAGAAAATGGCTGGGTGTACTCCCGTCGAAATATCGGCGGCCGCTGTAAACATTACGTGGCTGAATTCCCGTAAGTTGTTTGAAAATTATATACGCCAGTAGAAACTCAGGCCCCCATCACTAATGTCGAGTTGCAGTAGGGTTTTGGAACATGTATTGTGTTGGAACATTATGAATTACCTTGAAGAAACGAGTTATTGACAAATAATCAGCAGGAATACAGAAAATATCATTATGGTAAAACACAACTAGCTCTTTATACTCATGAAGTAATGAGTGCTATCGAGACGGGATGTCAAACTGATTCCATATTTTTAGATTTCCAGAGGGCTTTCGACACCGTTCCTCACAAGCGTCTTCTAATCAAACTGCGTTCCTATGGAATATCGCCTGAGCTGTGCGACTGGATTTCTGATTTCCTATCAGAAAGGTCACAGTTCGCAGTAATAGACAGGAAGTCATCGAGTAAAACAGAAGTAATATAAGGCATTCCCCAAGGAAGTGTAACTGTCCCTGATCTATATTAACAACATAGGAGACAATCTGAGTAGCCGTCATAGATTGCTTGCAGATAATGCTGTCATCCGCCGTCTTGCAGAATCATCAGACGACAAAACGAATTGCAAACTGATTTAGATAACATATCGGTATGGTGCGAAAAGACGCAATTGACCCTGAATAAGGAAACTGTGAAGTTATTCACATGAAGAAATCCGCTAAATTTCGATTAAGCGATAAGTCACACAAATCACAAACCTCAAGGATGTAATTTCAACTAAATGCTTAGGGACTACAAATACAAATCACCTAAATTGGAACGATCACATAGATAATATTGTGGGTAGATCAAACCAAAGATTGCGATTCATTTTCAGAACACTTAGAAGGTGTAACAGGTCTACTAATGACAATGCTTACATCACATTTGTCCGCCCTAGCCTGGAGTATTGCTGTGCGCTGTGGGATCCGCATTAGGTGGGACTGACGGATGACATCGAAAAAGTACAAAGAAGAGCAGCTCGTTTTGTATTATTGCGATATAGGGAAGATAGTGCCACAGACGTGATATGTGCATTGGAGTGGCAGTCATCAAAACAAAGACGTTTTTAGTTGAGACAGGATCTTCTCAAGAAGTTTCAATCACGAGTTTTCTCCTCCGATTACGAAAACGTTCTGTTCGCACCCACCTACATAAGGAGAAATGACCACGATAAAATAGGAGAAATCGTGGCTCGCACCGAAAACTTTAAGTGAACGTTTTTCCCGCGCGCTGTTCGAGAGTGGAACGATAGAAAGATAGCTTGAAGGTGGTTCATTGAACCGTCTACCAGGCCCTTTACTGCAAATAGCAGAGTAATCACGTAGATGTATATGTAGAGACAAAGACAAGAAGTGCCAGAACTGTTAGTATTCTAAGTATACATTATCTTAAATGGAAAGTAAATAGTATAAACAAAAATATGTACACAGTCCAGCCCGCTAAATGTGCCTTAAGAGTAATAAAGGCCAAACACGCATGGCAAAAGAACTGTGTTTCATTCATTGTAATTAGACGGTCCAAGAGTAGTAATTATCAAGATTTCGTCATCTTGTACGCATCTGAGGATGACGGGGCTACAAAACGGAGCGCCTAATCCCGAGGTCGAGGGAATGCCGCGGTTCAGCAGAACATACAGACGTCTGTCTTTCTGACCTTGTGGAGAAGTAATCCGAAGAGTCTGGAAGCATAGAGGGAGCTGCATCGGCAAGTTCATTCCCTTTTTTTCTTTCTGCTCTCTTTGCAAAAGAGGTAAAGAATCTGGGATACCCTATATGATACTATCCGCTGGGTACGTCTCTCTTGTAGCAAGAATGCACTTTGAGAATCGGAGCAGAAGAGGAATATTTTGCCTCGATGTCGTTTCATCTGCTCCAGCACCCATATGACAGGAAATAATTGGACGTAGTACACTGAAACCCACTCTGCGAGCCTTATCGTAAATGCATAGGCAATCTCTGGGTCTAAGAAAATGACGCGCAGTGCAACCGTGGACGAACGTCGGTTCCACCGAGAGACGACTATTTTACAACATGCCGCAGCACCAGCGCCAGAAAATATCTATTTAACAGTTGTACATAGTTGAGAAGCCGGGATATCTCGTAACAGACTGACAGTAACTACAAGATCTGTTTTGTAACATATTTACCTTTTTTTTGTCGTTGATCGCCGCAAGCGTTAAGAACACAACGCCAGAATAATAGTGGAGTGTGTAGAACATTGTATACTTTTCAGACTGTCTCCTCTAGCCAATAACTATTTTTAAATGATGTCTCACACGTTTTCTATACATTGAAGATTTTTACTAAAATTATAGGGATTACTCCGGAAAACTAAGATACTTCCAACTGTGAAAACATGTTCCAAAATGATCATGAACTTAGGCACAAATATGTGAACGAAATTTAAACGCGTTGCAATAGACAAATTTCTCTTCAATACAGTCTTCAGTCTTCAAGGGCGGCGATAAGATGTGGAGTATTTTTAATACTGTGGTAATCGAATGGCGACTTGTAATTAGCCACAAACCAGTTCTAGTTCCGACCTTGTTAATCATTTACTTGAACGAAAAGCACCTGCACCTGGCGGGGGTAAGCGGGGGGCACACACTGAACAATATGCGATGTATAGCTGCTTCAGTAGCACAATGCATATGTGTGCTCATGCCTTTGCACCTCCCCGCACATTGCTTGGCAGCGATATTGCGCATGCAGATACGTCGTTCATGCACTGGAACATGAAGAGGAGTGGAGTGGGTGGGCGTCATTAGCCGTGCTTGTCCAAACAGACAGACACGTGAGGGTAGCTGACTTTATTGAACATAAAATAGCTCACCAAGTCACCATCTCTCCTCTCAACGAAGCTACTGATATGTGAGCGGAGCTGCGGATGTAAACTATTAGTAAAATATATCATGCAACAAGTAAAATTCTGTGACATGACTGTAATGGCTATTAAATATTAAATGTAGTTCGGAATGATTATTTAAGCGAAATGAAATAGGTTTCAGTTCGCAAAGGTATTACTTAAGCTATGCTATTTTTATATTTCAATGGAATAATGGATACGAGTGTTTTATTATGATGGGTTTAAGAAATAGTTAAATAGGCAACTCACCGAAATCATTTTTGATGCAAGTCCAAAGAACTTCCTAAGGATTAATTGCGAGCTGCACTTCACGAAGATTATTTCTCAACTTATCTATGTAGATGCATCATTGAACTGGATATTGTGATTTCATTGGTGGAGTGGTATCTTCCTGTCTCTCTCAGTATCTCTGTGATGATTTTATGATTAGTTATCAGTTAGGATGAAGCTTTTACTCCGTCATTTCAGTACATCGCCACAACATAAATATTAAGCCACGTTTCTTCCTATGTACACCACTAGTGCATAAAGCTATATTCACTGCACACTGAGGCTCACTTCTAGCAACTTACTGCAACTGCTCAACTCTCTCTACAAGGAGTTACGACGTTGTTTCTTCCATATCAGTTCTTTCTTTAAATTTTAACAAAAGTGTCTATGTACATATTTTATTTTGAAGTAATGGTTCTACCGTTGGCATATTATTTAAGAGTTTATGAAAACGTGTCACAGAAACATTAAATACTAAATCTGCAACTTTGCTCAGAAAAATCGGACACAAATAGTTCCATTCAGCGTCACCAGGAGGCACTACTTGTTATGTTCATAGCACATTAGTGTATACAAGGTGTATCATAATTAGTGGCATAAGGGCAAGCAGCTGGATGTCCACAAATACATTTTTTTTTGAGTCATCAATCTTTTGACTGGCTTGATGCAGCCCATAACGAATTTCTCTCCTGTGCCATGCTTTTCATCTCAGAGTACCACGTGCAACATGCACCCTCATTTATCTGCTGCATGCATTTTAATGTGTCCTGGAGCCTATTGGTAGCGACCCTCTCCCTGTCCTCCTCACCGTTTCAGACGGTCGTCGACCCCGCCCCGACGCTCGTAACGACCCTCCCCCTAAGTACGTCCATGACTATTCCCGTGCCAACTGGAATGCCTACCGGGATACCCTCTCCACCCAGGTCGATAGCCACCCTTTCACCTACCAACACCCCGACGATGTCACACTTGCCGCTTTCTTTCTCCAGCAGACCTTGTCTGAGGCCGTGGAGGCCCACGTCCCTACTGTCGCCATCCACCCCCACCGTCCTACCTTACCCCCAAAGGCCGTCGTCCTCCTCCGTGAATCCCGCCGTCTCTACCGTGCCTTGCTCCGCACGCGTCACCCGGACACACTGCGACGCCACCGGCAACTCCGCGACACATTCGTAATTTGCTCGCGGCTAAGAAATGCCTGGACTGGCGACAGACATGCACCCGTTTAAATGCTACCCTACCTATCAACTCGTCCAAGGGGTGGTCATCCTTCCGTCGCCTTACCGGAACTAAACCCTCCCCCTAGTATCCTCTTCTCCATGATGATCACCCTTTCCCTGACACCCTTAGTAAGGCCAATCACTTTGCCTCCTACCTCTCCGATGCATTTTCCATCCCCGATGATCCCCAGTTCGATTACTCCCTCTTCCCGGATATCCGCGATCGAACTGACAGCTCCGTCCTTCCCCTCGCTCCTGGTTTCCAGTACTTGGACAACATTGCACAAACGGAACTCAATGCCCCTATCACTACACAGGTTCTCATTGCTACACTCCGCACAAAACGCAACACCGCTCCTGGTCACGATCGTGTCACCTACCGTCAGCTTCGTGAAGCTCCTGTCTCTTTCCTCTCCACCCTGGCCAGGCTCTACAATGTAGTCCCGTCCACCGGTTACTACCCCGGCCTGTGGAAAAACTCCCGTATCCTCATGTTCCTTAAACGTGGCAAACCGCCGTCCGCCGTCTCCTCCTACCGTCCCATCAGCCTTACCTCGTTCTTCAGGAAGGTCCTGGAATCTATCCTCACCTGACGCATCCACCAGCATCTCCGCCAGCACCGCCTCCTTCCCGTTACCCAGTGTGGCATTCGGCCATCCATCTCTTCCGACGACCTTCTCCTTCACCTCACTCATCTCCTTCCCGACCAGCTTAATTCCCGTCGCTCCTCAATCTTCCTCTCCCTGGACCTCGAACATGCTTATGACCGCGTATGGCATTCCGGTCTCCTTTTCAAGCTCCAAACCTTCGCCCTTCCCATTAACTACGTCCGTCTGATCGGCTCCTTTCTCTCCCGCCGTCCTTCCTATGTCACCATCCATAACACAGATTCCTACACCTTTTTCCCCTCTGCTGGTGTGCCCCAAGGCTCCGTCCTCTACCCCCTTCTGTACCTTTTGTACACGGCGGACATGCCACCGCCGTCACCCCCCAACCACCTTCTCGAGTTTGCCGATGACACCACCGTCCTTGCCCTTGCCCCCACCCTTCAGCGCCCCCAACACCTTCTCCAATCCTATCTTGACCGGTTCACCGCTTGGTGCAACCAGTGGTTGCTCAAGGTCAATCCCTTCAAAACCCAGGCGATCATTGTAGGCAAAACCACCACTTCCTTCCGCCTCCTTGATTTCTATCTCACCATCTATGGCCGTCCTATCGCCCCCACTCCCACCCTTAAGTACCTTGGCGTCACCCTCGACCGTCGTCTCTCCTGGACTCCCCACCTCCGGACAATCCAAGCCAAGGCACGCTCCCAACTCAGTCTCCTCAAGCTCCTCTCTGGCCGTACGTGGGGTCAGGAGCCCTCCACCATACTCCACACCTATAAATCTCTAATCCACCCTATACTTTGTTATGCCCATCCGGCTTGGATCTCCACTCCCCCTACCTTTAATAAATCCCTCCAAATCCTTGAACGCCATGCTCTCCGCCTCGCCTATCGTATCCGTCTCCCCTCCCCCACGCGGATCCTGTACGATCTCATCCCCTTCCCCCACCTCCTCCTTTTCCTTGAAAGGATACGGATCCTGTACACCTCTCGTAAACGTGATCCTCCTCACCCGCTAGTCTCCCCGATCCTCACACACCCCCGCCCACTGCCGTGCCTATACTCCCACGTCCCACCGGTCTCCATCTCTCAACCCTCCTTACCCTCTCCCAAGGTGGCTTCCACCAGCTCCCCCTCCCTGATGATGTCCTTCTTTCCTCCATGTACCCCTCCTATCAACTTTGACCCTGCCCCCCCACTTCTGGTGTCCTTTTCTTTAGGCACCCTCCCTCCCTACTCTTCCCTTCCCTTCTCTTTCCTTTTCCCCCGTCCCCTCCCTCCACCCCTCTTCCCCCGGGTTTCCCCTCCCCCTTCCTCCCTCCCCCTATCTCCCCTGCCTGTGGCATCTCTGCTCTCCCCTCTCGCTCTCCCACTCCCCTTCCTCCTCCTCCTCCTCTCTTGGCAGGTCCCCGGACTCGCACGCGCTCAGTGAACATTCGCGCGCCGGTGGTCATCGCCATCAGTGTCTCGTGTGTGTGCCTTCGTCTGTGTTAAGTGTTTGTTCGCCGTCACTCCGCCACTGTTCACGAGTACCGTCGCCATCATCCATGTCTTGTGCGCCGTGTCAACTAGAGTCAGTGATGTTTTCTCGTCCAGCGTGAACGGCTCCATGTTTTTTGTTTTTTAGTGTCTACATTGTTTTGCCCGCCGTTTTCATTGTATTCTCTGTGCCCCCTCTATGTATTACTTATTGTAACCTTTAAGGCTGAAGAGCGGCGTACTCAGCTGCTGACAGTCCACCTTGTGTAAGGTGATAAAAATCACAATAAAGAAAAAAAAGAAACGTTATAATGTGTGGCGTCCTCTACAGTTTTTACTCATTGCAGTTCCCTCTAGTATTGTGACAGTTATTCGCTGCTGTCTGTACAGATATGTTATTATTCTGCTCCTTTTCTTTCCATTGCCTTCCATGTATTCATTTCCTCGTCGATTCTGTGGTGAACCTTCTCCTTCATTACGCTGTCAGTTTGCCTAATTTTCAACATTCTTCTGTAGCGCAACATTAACAAATGCTTTGAATCTCTTGTGTTCCGGTTCTTCCACACCCCTTGTTTCACTGCCATGAGACATGTGATCCAAACGTATATTCTCAGACATGTCACACATTTCTTCCTCAAATTAAGACCTAACTTTGATGCCAGCAAACTTATCTTAACCATGAACATCTCTTTTGCCAACGCTATATTCTCCTTGATCCATTCATCATGGGTTGTTTTGGTGCCAAGGAAAGAGAGTTCTTTAACTTCATCTACTTGGTGATCACGAATTCTTAAGTTTCTCACCGTTCTCGTTTCTGGTACTTACTTACTCACACAGTAATAGAAATAAAAGTCTCAACGTAAAGGTAGGTCCGCAAATGAACTATCTGCGAGATGATAACGATCTTGAGGTTATCAGTCACCACTGGCATGATTCTGCATAAATGTAATCTTAGTTACGGTAACAGTACTATCCAAAATTAAAAAAACGTTATTGCAGGCGCTTTGGTAGAGGTGCAAGGGTTTTGAATGAACACGTCGAGAGTGACAGGACGTACTCGGAGTTAAAGGAGGTGTTTAAAAGTGTCTTCTTTTTTTCTCATACGTAGGCCACTAACCGCCGCCGCAATGAGTTTCGAACCCTTTTCAACGCAGCTGGATCATTTAAAAGTTCTTAATAAGCACTGACAAGTCTCTGCTCCAATTCGTGTACCACGTTAACAGGAATGGCCTATAGTACATCTTTAAGATGGCCTCAAACCCAGAGGTGCATGGGGATCATATCAAATGATCTTAGAGGCCATGATAAAGGTCCTCCTTGCCCAATGCACTTTTGGGAATATTGGCACATTAGATGTCTTCTCACCACAGCAGCAGCATGTGCTGGCGCTCCGTCATGCAAGTACCACATCTTCTGGCGTTGACCTAAGGGAACATCCTCTAGCAACACTCCGCACAGCCGGCCGCGGTGGCCGTGCGGTTCTAGGCGCTCCAGTCCGGAGCCGCGCTGCTGCTACGGTCGCAGGTTCGAATCCTACCTCGGGCATGGGTGTGTATGATGTCCTTAGGTTAGTTAGGTTTAAGTAGTTCTAAGTTCTAGGGGACTGATGACCACAGCAGTTGAGTCCCATAGTGCTCAGAGCCATTTGAACCATTTTTTTGAACACTCCGCACAAGCACAATATAATTTCGTCCACTCACTGCTTTGTAACATGTACGGCCCGATAAGACGATAATCTAGTGCCTTAACAACACATTCAATGAGAAATGTCGCTGATGTGCAGACACATGCACAGCATGTGAGTTGAAGTTCATATGTATCCAAACCTGAGAATTGCATTATTTAAACAGGCCATCGCTTGTGGCCCATGATTCATCTATAAATGAAACGATATTGTCAAGAGTCAGGTTACCTGCAGCTTGTTGTTTCATCCTCTGACAGAACATTAATCAAGGACCTAAGTCCGCCTCACTGAGACAATGAATTCGTTATAAACAGTACCGGGACATTGCATTGCGATGCATTATTCTCCACATATTTACTCCAGGAGTTTCTGTGGCAAGTCTCGTCATCGATATTTCAGGATATCGTTCGACTACTTTTAGTACCTCTTCTACAAGCACAGAGGTAATGCATGCTCGCTTCTCAGAGGCATCTGATGCACCCTTACAAACGTTCGACTCTCCGGGTGCTCTCGGGCAAGGTATTCCTCTTGGTACAAGCTTACAGTACCCCGTGCTGTTTTCGTTACCATTACCGAACTTGATTTCGATTTCCGCATACTCCTCATAAGTGTAATGTTCCATATTACCACTTACACCTGTACAAATGAAGCTCCGCAAATAAATGATGCGAGTAGCACTCTGTGTACTGTACTGTCGTATTCATTCTGTTTACAACTCCACGTCACGAAAATGTAAACAAAGACCTCGCCACGCACCGGCATGCGATATTTACACAGAATCTAGCCAGTAGTGGCTGGTAATTAAAAAAGCTGCAGTTATCTCTCAAACAGTTCGTTTATGAATCTGCGTTTACTAGGACTTTATCGTTCTACGAGGCGTATTTCAAGAATAAGGTCCGTTTGGTCATATAAAAATAAGCTTGCGAGGCAAGGCATTAATTGATAGTAATATTTTACTCTCCGGCTACTATTTTTCTACACAATCGCCGTCCGCATCTACACTATGTGAACAAAGGTATCCCGATACCTGGCTGAAAATGACTTAGAAGTTCGTGGTGCACTCCATCGGTAATGCTGGAATTCAGTATGGTGTTGGCCCACCCTTAGTCTTGATGACAGCTTGCACTCCCGCACTCATACATTAAATCACGTGTTGGAAGCCCATTCTTGACGGAGTGCTGCACTGAACAGAGGTATCGATGTCGGTCGGTGAGGCCTGGCATGAATTTGACGTTGCAAAACCTCCCAAAGGTCTTCTATAGGATTCAGGTCAGGACTCTGTGCAGGCCGTCCATTACAGAGATGTGTCAAAAATGGTTCAAATGGCTCTGAGCACTATGGGACTTAAATGGTGTGGTCATCAGTCCCGAAGAACTTAGAACTACTTAAACCTAACTAACCTAAGGACATCACACACATCCATGCCCGAGGCAGGATTCGAACCAGCGAACGTAGCGGTCGCGTGCTTCCAGACTGTAGCGCCTAGAACCGCTCGGCCACTCCGGCAGGCCAGAGATGTGTCGTGTAACCACTCCGCCACAGGTGGTGTATTCTGAATAGTGCTCAATCGTGTTGAAAGATGCAATTTCCACCCCCAAATTGCTCTTCAGCAATGGAAAGCTACAGGGTGCTTAAAACATCAGTGTAGCTCTATGCTGTGATGGTGCTACGCAAAACAACAAAGGGTGCAAGCCCAGTCTATGAAAAACGCGACCACACCATAACACCATCGCCTCCGAATTTTACTCTTGGCACTAAACACGCTGGCAGATGACGTTCACCGGGCATTCGCCATAGCCACACCCTGCCATCGGATCGCCACATTGTGTAGCGTGATTCGTCACTCCACACAACGTTTTTCCCCTGTTCAATCATCCAATATTTGCGCTCCTTACATCAAGCGAGACATCGTCTGGCATTTACCGGCGTGATGTGTGGCTTATGAGCAGCCGCTCGACCATGAAATTCAACTTTTCTCACCTCCCGCCCAGTCATAGTACCAGCAGTGGACCCTGATGCAGTTTGGAATTCCTGTGCCTGTTACATATTACGACACTCTTCAGCTATCGGCGGTCTCTGTCAGTCATCAGACGAGGTTGGCCTGTAAGCTTTTGTGCTGTACGTGTCCCTTCAAGTTTCCACTTCTCTAACACATCGGAAACAGTGGACCTAGGGATGTTTAAGACAGGGGAAACCTCGCGTACGGAAGTATGAGACAAGTGGCACCCGGTCACCTGACCACGTTCGAAGTCCTTGAGTTCCGCAGAGCAACCCATTCTGCTCTCTCACGAAGACTAATGACTACTGAGGTCGCTGATGTGGAGTACCTGGCAGCACAATTCACCTAATATGAAGAACGTATGTTTTTGGGGTGTTCGGATAATTTTTTTACATAGTGTATATTATTTCTGTAACGCTGCAGCAGCTTCTTCACACTCTTTGCACAAGACCTCTGTCGCCTTCAAAGTGAACCCATTGATAATGCCAGATTTGACTTCATTATCGTTTTGAAATCCCTGTCCATTCAGCCAAATGCAAGAAGGACAAATAGTTACTTGGTACAAGGTCAGGACTGAAGGGAGGGTGTTACAAAAATACCCCAAAAAAGTTTTTGATCTTCTCTTTGGTTTTGACAGTGGTGTAAGTGCGTATTACTGAAGGATAGTTACACCGAACGACAGTTCTCTGGGGCTTCGATATTGGGTCACACGTCTCAGTTTGGTTAGCGTTTCACTGTATACGTCAGCTGTGATTGTTGACCCGCCATCCATGAAATCGATGACAAGGACACAATTTCGCCCCAAAAGACGAGGGCCATCATATTTCGATTTGAGAACGTTGATTGCTTGAACTGTTTTGGTTTGGGTGAATATGAATGGCACTACTGCATTTACTGTTGTTATGATATCCAAATCTCATCGCCGTAACATTGTGAGAAGACAGCTCATGTCCATCTTGCATATAGTACTCGGAAAACTGTCATGCACTAAGCATTGTTTGCTCTTTTTGTAGTGATCAGTGAGCATTTTTGGAACCCGTTTTATACACAGCTTGTGAGACCCAACTAGTTCAGTTATACTCTTATAAAGGGAGATTTGGGCAACATCTTGAAATTCATTATCCAGACCTACTGGTCTGTTACCTATGATTTCAAAGTTTTTGCTTCAGTTGACCAACGATGTAGTCGGTCCGAATACTGTGACGGCCATTCAGCAGTTCATCGTGAACATTTGTGCGGCCATTTAAAATTCTTGGAATCTCTTCGAACATTACTGTCACTCATTCTTTCAGATCCATACACTTGGCATAACTGACGATTAATTTCTGCAACTAAATATCTTTTTGGAAGAAAAAATCTGATCACAATGTGAACTTGCAACTTGTGGGATCTACGATTATCCCGGCCATTGCGATCTGCTCTTAACGACTGGCAAACGACTGCTGAATAGAATCAACACTTGCACTTTCCTAAGGAGTCGATAGACACCACTGGATGGGCGAAACTTCAATCAGGCCTATCATTAGATAAATATTGGTCACCCGGCCCTGGTTTTGTAATACGTCTCGTAGTGCCGTGTACTTTCAACTGTCTGCGTTTATGCCATTAATGATGATATTCCAGTAATGATGAAACACCCTGTTCATTGAGATATTTCAAACTGAATTATTTAAGAGATTAACAAACAAAAGAAAGAAAATTAACCTTTGTAATTCCCTGGACAGTTTACTGTGTCATTACACTTCTATTAAATAATACGATAAAAGGAAAATCGCCCTCTGCTGAAACTTTTACAAAGAGAGTTAAAGTCAACTGAAGTGTGGGTATTGTGCTTCCAGCAGTAGATGGCAACGGTGCGGTTTAATTCCAAATTTGTACTCGTCTGAGCGTCGCTGGAGCATTTCGTACCGGCTGCAGTCCCGCGCTGCAGGCACGTATTCGCATCAGGTCCGCGGCCTGAGTTTAACGCATGGAGCCGTGCATTATTTAATGTATCGGAAAGTCGACCCTGCCGCGCCACCGTATCCGGCGTCCGCCGCGTGCATACGCTATGCATGCGGCCGGCAGCGCCACACCGCCTCCCTGGCGCCTGCGACGGCCGCGGGTGGAACTTTGTGACAGGCCGTAGCGCCGTTCTGCATAATTACCAGAGGCTACGTTGACTTCACCCTCGCTGATACCGCCTCGGTCATAGCACCAAATGTTTCCTTCCAGAGACATAATTTTCCCACCTTAGACGTTTGACGATGGGGGGGGGGGGGGGTAACGGAGGATTTAGAATTCGAGACAGTTATAGGGACGTAATAAAAGCATATAGCCCATTTTAGACAGTTTGTGATGAGGTACGCAGCAATGTCGAGGTTTAAAGCTAATCAGGAAGTCACTGAACTCCGAATGGAAATTCTTACTTCCCAACTCCCAATATTGCGGCGCGATAAATGTTTATTCATCTAACCGAAATTCTGGACCCTTCAGCTGAACAAGAGAGGGTTGTCTCCAAGCGGAATATACGTACGCACAGCCCCATGTTCTCAACTACATCTATATAGTCTGCAAGCCACTATACAGCGCACAGTGGAAGACGGAAGACGGTCGGGTTAATCAGTAGAAAAGTATATTTGACTCCAAACTAAAGCATATACGTACATCATATGTGAACAAAAGAAAAATCCAGTTACAATTAATAACACTTCCAGTCACCCACAATGTCAATAATTGCTTGATATCTCCGATGCATACTTGAAAACAAGTTTTCAGCGTATTAACATGGAAGAGACCTCCAGATTCGTCGAATTTGCCTCGACAGCTGTTTCAAACACTTGACGCTACATTATGAATGAGTTTCCCGGATAAGGGTTAGTAACCATTTTTCCACTTTTGGAGTCTGTTTACCAATTGAGCCACGTTCTTCAAAGTCATACACGTTTTAACCAATTTACAGCCTGTTACCCACTGAGTTGAAGAGGTTAGCAAAGGAGAGGAATTTGTGGCGGGCCGCATCAAACCAGTCAGAAGACTAATTGTAAAAAAAAAAAAAAAAAAAAAAAAAAAAAAAAAAAAAAAAACTGACTGCTGTACAAATTACTTTGATTTTCCCATGTGTTTAGAATCCATTACAATCCACGGAATGACACATTTTAGGACCTTTGCCGTGGGTACAGGGAAAAGAGGGACGCGGAAGCTGCACTCATGTCTCTTCTTCTGTATCTCAATGAAGAATTCAATGTAAGCTGATGCTTCATGGTCATTGCATGAAAGACAAAGATTCCCTGCAAACGATCTGAGGCAAAATATTTTGCTATCTGCCTGGAATGCAGACCCAGCTTTTACATAACAGGCTACACCTCGTACTTCTATTATTCATTTTTTTTCTGTTCTACTTGCAAATGGAGCGGAAGGAAATCTACTATATGCTTCCGTACAAGCAATTATTCGTCTCATCTGGCGGTTGTACTCCTTTGGCGGACGGTGTGTTGATGACGAGTAGGATCATTCTACAGTCTGGGCAATAGCCCGATCAGTAAACTTTCTCAGTAGTATTTCACGAAAGGAACATCTCCTACCCTCCACCGATTCCCGTTTGAGTTCATGCAGCATTTCCGCAATACAAGCTTGTTAATCAAACCTACCAGTAAAGAATCTAGTAGCGTGGCTCTGAGTTGCTTCAATGTCTTCCTTTAATAAAACCAATTGGGATCGCAAACACGTGATCAGTAATGGGGCACAGAGAGTTGTGGTGCAACTGCTATTTCGATTTAATGTAAAATTACTTAATCGATCAATTGACCAGCCCCAATTCCTGATGTCTTCAAGGATTTTCGCCAGCCAGCATGTGGGTCATTCTCAGGGAATTCCCTACCTCTCCCCCTCGGGAAATGGCAGGCAATTAAGCAATAAAAGTTTTCGTGGAATATTCAGATTTACTGGTGGGAATATGAAATTTTATGTATGTTAACATTGAGGTTCGGAGACCAACAGACCTAGTTCACAACACCACCACCAGAGGGCGAAGTTGGCCCATTCCCACTCCCCTCTCCACAAAGAGAAACTGTGGCTCACTATAGGCCAACTAATATACAATTTTCAGAAGTCCAGACACTCTGGTCCACTGTTTGTCAAGCACCAGCTGCTGGGATATATACAGTAGAATGTCGAAATTGTCATACAAAATGTAGATTCTTCCCTTTTCATATGAGTTATTTTTGAATGTAGAACAAATTGGTTGAAGTACACGTTTTCACATCGCTAAGATATCGTTACTTGTTGTGGAAATTTTGCATAACACTATACCATAGGTCATGTCTTCTAACTTTTTCTCCTCATATAGAAAAATCTGTTCTCTGCTATGTCCTGCATCGCAGTACTACATTTTTTATCTCTTTTTTGGCTCATGATGGAGCGCTATGAACATGCTCTGCCTCTACCACAGGATGCCTCCTTACCTTTGAATTCCCTCTTACAGTAAACAAATGTATCATCACATATTATGTCTCTGAATGTCACAACATTGAAAAGTAGGAAATACCAGTTTTATACTGTGTGTCAATTTATAAATTCGATTATACGGCGGATTTTGTCACGATGTTCATCTCACCCAGTGTAACTTCCGTTAAAACGTCTCACCGCAACGAAAAATGCCTGTTTAATGCTCCAACTCTCAAATATCTGTGGTACTCTCACCCTTGCCTCCACTCGTCCAGCAGCATGTCATTGATTCCAACCTGATAAGCTAATTAATTAATTTGATCATGAGAGCGCCTTTGCACGGTAAGTAAATCTTTTTTCATTTTTTCCCATTAAACTCTCTAGCAAACTGTTACAGACGCTTCCGTGATGTCTCTGAAGGCTTTCCACAAGCGACGTAATGCTTTGCTCTGATATCAAAATGGGTGGTAACTGTTGTCAAATAACTGAAGAGAACAAATGTTATTAGCGTTCTGATATGGGTTGTAGTACATTGCTCCCGAACTAATCCTGCAGAGACATGTCAGTCTGTGAGGGGCAGTATCGTTACCCCTACCCACATTGCAAGTGAACAGCTGTCACCAGGGCACGAACGCCTGTTTATGAACCCTGCATCTCACCTGATCGAGAAGCCACCGCTCAACATACTGTATAGCTGTTAATGATTCCATACTCACAAAAGTTGTCCTGTCCTTCTCAGAAGGATTGGGCACTTAAATTTCGCTCGGATAAATACCATGTTATTGAATAATATACTTTCCTTTATCCCTTCTGCAAACCGAAACATTCTAAGATGGGTTTTTCGAAATACGTAGGAATGGCTGGCAGCAGCGAGCAGTAACAAAATATCTGTTTAATGACAAATACGTCTCAAACGTGTACAAGTCTGCAGACTAAGGTTGCTCTCAGAATACAGTGCTATTGAAACATTCCTAAGATCTCCTGTGAAATTACTTGGCAGATCCTTCACAAACACAAACGGAAATCTCTGGAGAGAAAATGATTCTGTTTTGGAGGAACTTGGAACTGGCATTTAAAACTGACAGCAGAAGGATTCCCCTCCCGAAAACTTATATTTTGCATAAGGACCCATGAAGATAAAACATGAGAAATTAGCACTCACAGGGAGACATATAGGTAGTTTTCTTCCTTCGCTGGAATACGAAAGAGAACGACTAGTAGTGTTAGCCTCCACCACACACTGTATGACGGCTTGCAAATTGAGCATATAGACGTGGACGTAAATTTAGTTCATTCCATCGATTTATCTAGAAAACGAATGATGCAACTTCTGCTGCTGATTGTTCTTCTGCAGAACCTTCGTATCAGCCCCTAATTTTCTCATCGCATTCGGTTTACGAGACATATGTGAGAGGTTGTAATACCTTTGCCAACAGTACTTAGAAGAAATGGTATAGGTCACCTCTCAACATCTCTTTCACCACGGTATCGCTTACCTGTTGTATTCACACGAATCTTCCATTCTTCAATGGATAGCATTTGGATCCACGTGCTTTTAATGAGCAAGAGATGTACCCCACCAAGTTACAGATCCTGCTAATGCTCTTGAACTCCAATCATGTTCCGAAAGCACTGTTCCATTTGTTCGATAGTTATCACAATGAGGAAAAGAGCACACTAACACACAGGAGGACATTGATAACCATGCAGAATGTACATGAATTGCAAAAAGAATTTTAGAAAAATAACACCTGCAACTCATCGATATTGAATGACTGACTATAAATATCCCTCCTGTGTATTACCTTATCTCCTTTATCGTATTAATTTGATTACCATGCTAGAAATACGGCGGTATAATGGTGTCAGAGTCTTGATTGGGAGAATAGTGTCTCTGTCCCTTTCCTCGATATTTCTGTAAACCACAAGTAATGTCACTTAGTAGAGAACTTGATTAGATATTATAGCATCCATGTCTCCAACATAAGACCAATACAATTAGGGTACTTACATTGATTATATGTGGCGATTCTTTTAAATATAGAGTTATTTGTATATTGGAGCAGGTGGCCAAAGAACGAAGTCGCTTGCACAGGTCGGTGTAATCACCAATTGTGGGAGTACCATATCCAATTGACAATCAGTTTCAGGAGAGGCTCCCTGTGTTGTTCTTTCATAAGCACTTTGATACATTGTTTTTCTGTCTTAACACATCCAAGTGGTGTATGACTACAGCTGTGCACACAATCATACATTTTGTTTTTCCATCACGACTTCGACATCTGTGTTAGGTGCTCCACCGACCTTAACATGTTTCAGTCCATTAGCTCTCACAGAAAGCATGGTGTTAACTATGCTGCCCCCACAACATACATAATGGGTGAAATAAAAGACAGAGATGGTGTTGCTTATTGACAAAAATATGAAAGACATAACAACTTAGAAAAACAGTAAGAGTTGTGGAGCGCTTCCAAACATCTGCAGTGACAGGGTACCAGATGACTAGGTGTTCCATTTCAAAGAGACCAAGAGTAATGGTTCCTTATTTGGCGGCCATGTATGCGATTGTTGTTTTGGTGATGGCCATCCTTGGAAGGTATTGTTTCCACCAAGACTCTCCAATTCGAACAAATGGTGTTAGTCAATTATCATGTGAATCAACAGCGTACCAGTGGGTGGCTGGGGGTGTAAGAGACACTATCTGTATGTGACAACGTTAAGCACCATAGCTGATAGTGCGATCAGTTTCAGCAATTTTAATGATTTTTTTATAGTTTCAACACCTACCAGTGACTTTGCAGCATGTTTCTCAGTATCTATATAATCGTTAAACTGTTCACATGTACTATACATTAGATTACGAATGTAGATATATGACTGTGCAATACGTCCATTCATGGTTAATTCTCGAACATACATACCAAAGTATGCCAGACAGTGCCCTATACCAATGCAGTTCGGTTGTCTACATACTTCTAGCACTTCGATAACAGAACATGATTTACGATTATGGCTGCCCATCTTTCCCCGTGAGGTTGGTAGTCACAGAGCATTTGCACATTGTTAGGACAGAGTTGGAGATTGATAAACCTCCACGCATTGTCTTTGACCAACCCTCCCTATAACACTGTCACCGATTTAATTTGCAACTGCCCAGAAATATGAGGGTACAATACTTGTATCATACCGTGTTTTGTGTAGTAATAGGGTCAGCCAAGCCTCTAACTGTTTTTCATCGAAGACGGTTCAACACCAATCTTACTCACAGCACCCAACGAAGTGCAGAAGATTTCTCCAGATGAGCGCATGTCGAGCACATTACCACCCCTTATCGGTGTATAATAGACATGATAATGTTGTGATGATATAACAGACATTTAATAAAAAACATGTGGTTTATGCATGATGGAGCTCCAGAAGGATTGAATTGGAATCATTTTGCATAAATCACCTGTGCTATCAATTCCAAAGCATGTTATAGAGTCTGGTCATACCAAGCACGTATTGACAAAAGAGAAATGATTTTAGAAATGATTGTGGCACTTAAAAACAACACCATGGTAAAGCCTTGAGCTTTCTGAAATATTAGTCATGTAGAGTGGAACCCTCTTAACACTCTAATGCAGGACATACATGTCCAAAATCTCACATGCATCCACCATGGAAGGGTGACAGACTCTCGGATACTAAAACTCGTTTCTTCTCCACAAAAGTAAAACGTAAGGTCGTTGTGATAAATGCATAATTTATCCTTTTGGAGGTGTATAGCGCCCACCATTGATGTTCAATCATGGGTCAGGAGTTATACTATGCTTGCATGAATCCTATAAAGTGATCATAAGCAGTGGAGAATGCCTCTTACAAGGAAGTAGACAAATGCAAAACATGGTTCAAATGGCTCTGAGCACTATGAGACTTAACATCTGAGGCCATCAGTCCCATAGAACTACGCAAACCTAACTAACCTAAGGACATCACACACATCCATGCCCGAGGCAGGATTCAAACCTGCGACCATAGCAGTCACACGGTTCCAGACTGAAGCACCTAGATCCACTCGTCCACTGGGGCCAGCTAGACAAACGTTTGCCAGCAGTGTTTGACATCTGAATTTACATGCCATGCTGCTCTAGCTCCGTGAACATAATGCGGTCTTTTTCATACACAACATATGCCAAGCAAATGTACACACAACGACTGCAGTGCCTCGCAAACATTTACCACTGTCTTATAATGACCATAGTTGTGAAACTGAAGACTCCATTCATGTCCAAGGTACAGTAGGGGAATGGAGTACACTGTATAATTCTTCATTCATCTAGAGAATGGTGCCAAAACCAGTTTTACATTGCTGGACATGTTTCATCACACATGCATTGGAAGTTCTTGACTGACTGTGGTGTGGAGAGGTTTGCCGTTAACGACTGTAGATACTGAACATGAATCGAACACTTGTCACACCCCACATCGGATACACCCCGTGAGAACAACAGAAATAAACGGTTAACTACATGATAAATGACTGTAGCAGTACCTCCCTCTCTCTAAAATGCATCGTAAGTCTACATGTAAATCATATCTCTATACAACCCTATCTCAACTGTTCGCTCCATTCTCTTTCTATCAGCCTTGAATGTAGATGCACATCATTTTAGAGGCAGATGGTGCTCTTTTCCAGAAAAGAGTCAAATATAACCATCAACCTGCATGTATCGCTGTTAGCTCAATAGAAATACAGTATTGTTAAAAAAGTGTACAGCAACTGTTCTATAAGATATTTGTTAGCTGACGCCACATGGCTGTGATTGGTGGAGATTACCGCAAAGCACGTTGTTAACATTGTGTTCTAGGATATGAAACATCTAAACAGTCATGCACAGTGTCAAACATGTGATCCATTCCGTAGGTGTATACGGCAGTCCCGTAGCTGGTAATATCGTGCTCTTTAACTAAGGCCCTTTATTAAAATCTACCATATGGTGGCCAATAACTCTGAGTAGACTACTGGGTTTGTGATCCAACACATATTAATTCATTGCTGTACACCTGGTGGTCATTCATGTCTTATCACTGTTGAGGATAAAAAGACTTTTCCCTGAATCCTGATGCTTCCACATCAACATGTACAAGAAGTACACTGAAGTTGTGGAGGAAAAACAAAATATATGGTGGGTTACAAAGCTGTAGCTATACACTGACTGTGTGGGTTATAGCACACCAGCACCTGTATATTTAATGCGATCGGCACTTACATTCGATGTCAGCACAGAGATAGTACTTGTTTTCAATATAGTGGAAGATAGAGATTTGGTAATACCTTATCAGTTTATCTAGTGGGGAATGTTATTGGTGTTTATATAGTTTGTAGATTTCTTCTGTTGGATGATACAAAATAATAAGGAGGTAGGGAAGTTTGGGTGACAGCCATGAATACACCTTGAGAGATGCGGATCTCCTTCAGACTGTAGTGCCTGTGTATAGTTTGGAAATGAACTGTAAGGCAGTAGCAACATTTTCTTCCTTTTTCCAGTTCCCATTTGATGCGGAGTCTTCTTAGTTTTCTCAATAAGAAACACCACTGTAACTGATCATACTGTCTTTGCTACTACCTGTTGTTGCAGGAGAAAGCTTCGTTTGGTGCGGTCTTTCCACACTTTACATTGTTGGTGGAGCTATGTCAAAGTGTTCCCATTTCCACTGAGTGGTCAGAACAAATATGAAATCAGCTCAGCCCCATTTCTCCACAGGTTGCAGTAGGTGGTCGATATAGCACTCTCTGACCTCTCCTCAGTTCTTGCTTAAACTGGGAGTATCACAGGGATGAAGCTGCAGGGAGGGCAGGGCAGAGACTGAGGAAGACTAACAAGATGCAGAGGGACTGTTTAATACCACATTGGGGTTTTTCTACATGGGGTCTTTAGCAGATAGGCTCTAAAAATATGACTCGTTTCGAGGTATGAGAGTGACACAAATATGGTTCACTAGTGACTGTAATGATTAAAATACATCTGCATAGGATTAAACCGAAGTATGTAACTGAATGGAAACACTTGATAATAAATTGCTGAGAGTATTTCTACTCGAGACCATAACACAATAGATCTGAAAAGCCTGCATATTTATCATTGGATTTTGTACATTCCATAGTCGGTATGATCTTCCTCCAGTGCAGGCAACAAAACTGTACACATGTCAATGCAAGCAACTTCGATCACTGCTCACCTACCGAACGGGGTGGCGCAGTGGTTAGACACTGGACTCGCATTCGGGAGGACGATGGTTCAATGCCGCGTCCGGCCATCCTGATTTAGGTTTTCCGTGATTTCCCTAAATCACTCCAGGCAAATGCCGGGATGGTTCCTCTGAAAGGGCACGGCCGACTTCCTTCTGAATCCTTCCCTAATCCGATGAGACCAATGACCACGCTGTCTGGTCTCCTTCCCCAAACCAACCAACCAACCAACTAACCAACTGCTCAACTGCTCCAATGGAGCAATGCATGTATGTTTAATGAGTCTCCACATCTGGTTGATGTCGATACATAGATGCTACTTGTTTCACGATATATCAAACGAGAGGGATGCAGTAAATTCTTATTGATTTCTCCGCTAGGTGACATTAGCGAAGTTTTTATAGTTCGTAGTTTTATTCAGTTGGGTGCTACAACAAAAATCATGAGGAGACAGAGAGAGAGACAGAGAGAGAGGGAGAGTTAGAGACTGTGCTGTCAACAGAGACTTTAACACCATTACATGTCGCATTTCTTTCATCGTAATCATAGAAATATGATAAAGGAGCTATGTCATGTACAGCAGAGATATTTGCAGTCAGCCATTCATTATTGATGAACTGCGGTGTTATGCTTCTCAATTTCTTTGTGCAGTCCGTGTGTACTATGCATGGTTATGAATGTCCTCCTGTGTATTATTGTACTATTTTTCTCGTTGTGATAGCTCTCCATCTGTCACCCTCCTAACAAATGGAACAGTGCTGTTGAAACATGATGGGATTTTGAGAGAATTTGGAAGGGTCTGTAGCTTGCCGGGCCACATCTGTTACTCGTTGAAATCAGGAAGATGCAAAGGCTGTATATCGAAGACAGTAATATTCGTGAGAATACAGCAAATAAGCTATACTGTGATGAAAGGGAAGTTGAGAGGTGACCTCTATACCATTTCTTCCCAGTAATGTGGGCATACATATTACAGCCTCTCACTTACATCTTCCAAAATGATTGCAATGAGAACATTACGGTCTACTTCGAAATTTTCTACACAGAGCCATCAGCAGCGCAAGTTTCATGTTTTGTTTAAATAAAGACAACATTCTTCTGTGAGTTTTATATTCTTGTAAATGGATGGACTGACATTTTAAAAGGTAGATTAAATTTACATCCAAATGCTTCCTTCGCAAGCAATCGTGTCGTGTGTGATGGACGGTATCCTGTGCCACTACCAGTTATTCCTTTTCCTATTCCATTCGTACATACAGCGAGGGAAAGAAGACTACCTATATGTCTTCCTATGATCGCCCATTCCTTGAATCGTACCTTTGTGGTATTTATCTGACATGTACGCTGGTGGCAGAAGATTCTGAGCCATGGCGGATTTCTCGCAATGTATCGATATCACTATTCATATGACCTTTGACAAACATGTTGCCGTTGGAGCACAGCGGTCTCTGGTGTGCTGGCTCCAGGCGTGGTGGCCGGATTTGTGGGGAGTATGACCAGTTATCAGTCATTTTGGTCTGTCTTCCCTACGTTTATTGGGTATGGTTGCCCATTTCTCTATGATCTGTCTGGCAGCTCATTATAATTTGTTTTATGCGTTAACCTTATGCACCTGTAGTGCTTGTTAACCTTTAGCCAGTGCTAAGCTCCATGTTCCAGAAGAAAGCTTATTTTAGATGTTGGGAATGCGCATTAGTATATTCGTGAACTGTTCTTGGCTTCCTTGCCCCATTTCTTCTGGTTTTTGAAGTAAATGATTGGTCATTTCATTTTCAATTCTTGGCGATGTGAAGTGTTCAACATAATAAGTTATTACAGATGATTAATTCTTCGTGTCAGAGTGTGTGTCTGTCTTGCTGTTTCATTGGCCTATTTATAATTTGCTTTTGAGTTCTGGTTTCATTGAAGCTAGTGCCTAAAGCCTACGTTGTCTAAAAAATTATGTATGGTGTCTGTAGTATTTAAGTGGCTCAGATAAATCTTAGTCTGTTCCACGACGGTTCTTTTTCCAAACTGCTATGCACTAATGTGTTTACTGACCAGTTTTGAATGTCATGCAAGTGTCCTTCTGGCTGCTTTAATAGTTTGGTAGAAAGGAAAATATTTCTGATATTGTTATCTTACAGTTGCATTTTTTTTTAAATATTTGTAGCTGCTTTCATAAACCTCTGGTTAACCTGTTAAGACAGTTAAGTTGTCATGGTTTGGTAGGAGTTCAGATTAATTAACTGCACCCTAAGAGTATCTATTTTATACACAGCTGCGTAATGGTATTCTGTCTGACTAAAAGTATTTGCGCTGCAGGAAACTGGCCTTAATAATCTCTTGTGCTCTATTGCTGGTACGTGTTACCTGGGATCAGGAGCCCGTCAATCACTCCTCGTTGGCATGCTTATCTGGCTGTTTGCGTCATTCGAAGTGCATACGCTTGGCAGCTCTCGGCTCTGTCTGGCTTTCGCTCTTTTTCTTCCAGCGGCAGCCGCACTGCTTAATGTTCCACTTAAAGTTATGTTTATACTTGGAATAATTCAGAATTTGTTCCCGTTAGCTTGTGGCCTTCGCCTTAAGCAAACTTTGATGTGCATTCAGGTTGTAATTAAATTGTGTAATTAAAAAAATGTGTTAAATCTTCAATGGACGTTTCCCTGTGTTTCAATTTATCTTTCATAGGTACTGGTGTTAAATTGTTTTTCAGTACGTTTTTAGGTATATTTTTAATCAGTCAAGTTTAAATCGTGTTTTTGTTTTTAATTAAGGCTGTTCTGGGCTGACTGGTTACTGTTGTTTAGTTTTATGTCTATCTTAATTACGCCTTTATCCTTATTTTGTTTTGTGCCTTATATGTCTTTGCGTTTAAGAATATTATATTTTTATGTTGAAATTAACTTTAAATCATTTTGCAAATTACTTAAATTGGCATTAAATTTTAAATGAGTTTCTTGTTGTTTGGTCTTTTAAGTATTTAAAAAAAGTTTGTCCACTATATGACTGATATTGTGTAAAATAAAGTTTTTTCCTACCAGTGAACGTAGTTTGTAAAATACCCACTGGTCCAGACCTACCCGGCCTTCATGACTGAATTAAGAGGTTATAATTATCACCATTTCAGCTGATTTACACAGAGTGTGGCTGTGTTCTGATCGGGCGAAAAATTTTGTCTAATCACTTCATTTACGGGCCTTTCTTTTCATCACAAAATCTATTAATTATTGTACTGTTTCAGGTAAATATTATTGCTATGGAGGCTACAACGTGTATTGGAATAGCTCTTCTTCGCCTTGAGACACTGGAATATGGATTCAAAGTACCGGTACGTGGCCAGGTAAGTGACGACAATGTTAATGAATTTGCAGTACCTTTGCGTCATGCTACTGAGCACCCGGTGAACATCGCTCTTTACAGCGTAGATGTCTTCAACCCTTCTATAACTGTCTCAGAATATTACCTTTTTTAGTTACAATCAACCTACCCGTAGACATTGGTGTCGGGTGCAAGTGCAATTCGCGCGTTGGAGTAACAGAGTGTTTCACTTAAACCAATTAGAACTAACAGCCGGTGAAAAAGATGGTTAGCCAAAATTAAGAGCTTCAAGTTAAGGTTAGTCCTACATACTCCGTATCTCAGGTTTCAGCTAGGTAAACAGGGGCCGGAGTGGACGAGCGGTTCTAGGCGCTACAGTCTGGAACCGCGCCACCACTACGGTCGCAGGTTCGAATCCTGCCTCGGGCATGGATGTGTGAGATGTCCTTAGATTAGTTAGGTTGAAGTAGTTCTAAGTTCTAGGGGACTGATGACCTCAGAAGTTAAGTCCCATAGTGCTCAGAGCCATTTTTTTCCAAATGCAGGAGGCTATAACCGATATAGAACATCTAAAATAACTGTTGATTTTTCGCAGGACACAACAGAAAATCTATTAGCACCATAGTGACGTGACGTGTGCGCTAAAATAGATAATGCTGCTAATGAGAAGACCGATGATGCTGTGTAAGGTGAGGGGATGAAGCGTGTCTTGATTGATTATTATGTGAGTAGCGTGAGTGGTGGGTGATTTGGATTGTGGTGATAGTATCTACTTATAAGGTGTAAAAGTGAAGGTACGTGATGGTGTGAAAGTTATATGTGACCGCTTGTGTGGGTGTTGGGCATGTGTTGGCACCTGTTCAAGTTGTTATAAAACACTCACTTTATTTAGTTATTAGTAACACGACTAAAATGTGCACAGTCTTAATCACCCTCCATCTTATTCGCATTTACATCACAGGCGCTCATCGAAACCTTTCCAAAATTCACCAGGTATATCCCTGTAGTCATCGTGGAGGGAGACGTCTAGTTCTTAAAAAGATGAGAGGGTATCTCACGAACACCGATTATTTAAATTTATGCAACAAGGTTTTGTGAGATAAAAGGTGGAGAAGTTGACACTAAGCCGTTCATAATGTTGCTACAGTTGCATATAGGCTGAACAGTTATTTTGTCACAATAACATCATACCTCCGAAATTCGGTGGTATTCATTGACAAGTATACTATGTAAAAATGTGATTCCCTGGAGCGGTGATCAAGAATATCATACATAGAATGGTATTGTTAAGCTTGTAACCCTAGCTTGTAACTTTAGGTTAACGGAAACCATGCGCTTTCTCATCCCTACGTGTATAGTATTCCATTAGCTTTCTCCACTATTAATTTTACGCTTGCAGCATTTAATGCTATTACTTTCTACTACAGCTAGTGCTAGCGGCCGGACGTTTACCACTGATGTTGTAATCCAGGGTTGTTTGTTTCCATCTTTTAGTAATTTTCAGTTTATTACCACTTACAGAGAGCTGTCGATCAGGGCACTAAGAAGAAACATTATCTATATACAGTAGTTACCAAACGATCTGTGGATGCAGTTGATGCCATTTAACAACTCTGGTTTGAGCAACTAGATTGAGTATTTTAGATCTGTCGTTTGAACTAACACAGTATCTCCCATAGGTTGAAATATTCGATTCCTCTTGCATACATGGTTACTGTAAGTTACTATGTCAATGAGAAACTACAACGCCAGAATTTCGATCTATTAAATGTCGCGGAATGTTTTTCCTAAATAGTTAAAACTTGGTTTTCCTTTAATTTCAGGTGTTACTGTTAAACATGTGCTCTGAACGATACTTTAATGATGTTAGAGAAATTCAGTGTCACCTGACAACAACGTGTATAACAGCATTGCCAATTTTTGTGAGAAAGTGGTGAAAACTTGCACAGACTACAGTGTCTTGCATGCAGGGAAAGCATCTGCAGCACTGTTTCTGTAACAATAACTCTACTAATATATTATTTATTTGTCATCACCCAGTTATTCAATAATCGATACATATTATAAAAATGAATGTGTGTGCTTGTGTGTGTGTGTGTGTTTGTGCGCATAAGTGTGTATGTGTGTGTGTGTGTGTGTGTGTGTGTGTGTGTTCCACATCTACTCCTAAATCACCAGAGATACACTACTGGAAATTGAAATAAGAACACCGTGAATTCATTGTCCCAGGAAGGGGAAACTTTATTGACACATTCCTGGGGTCAGATACATCACATGATCACACTGACAGTACCACAGGCAGATAGACACAGGCAACAGAGCATGCACAATGTCGGCACTAGTACAGTGTATATCCACCTTTCGCAGCAATGCAGGCTGCTATTCTCCCATGGAGACGATCGTAGAGATGCTGGATGTAGTCCTTTGGAACGGCTTGCCATGCCATTTCCACCTGGCGCCTCAGTTGGACCAGCGTTCGTGCTGGACGTGCAGACCGCGTGAGACGACGCTTCATCCAGTCCCAAACATGCTCAATAGGGGACAGATCCGGAGATCTTGCTGGCCAGGGTAGTTGACTTACACCTTCTAGAGCACGTTGGGTGGCACGGGATACATGCGGACGTGCATTGTCCTGTTGGAACAGCAAGTTCCCTCGCCCGTCTAGGAATGGTAGAACAATGGGTTCGATAACGGTTTGGATGTACCGTGCACTATTCAGTGTCCCCTCGACGATCACCAGTGGTGTACGGCCAGTGTAGGAGATCGCTCCCCACTCCATGATGCCGGGTGTTGGCCCTGTGTGCCTCGGTCGTATGCAGTCCTGATTGTGGCGCTCACCTGCACGGCGCCAAACACGCATACGACCATCATTGGCACCAAGGCAGAAGCGACTCTCATCGCTGAAGACGACACGTCTCCATTCGTCCCTCCATTCACGCCTGTCGCGACACCACTGGAGGCGGGCTGCACGATGTTGGGGCGTGAGCGGAAGACGGCCTAACGGTGTGCGGGACCGTAGCCCAGCTTCATGGAGACGGTTGCGAATGGTCCTCGCCGATACCCCAGGAGCAACAGTGTCCCTAATTTGCTGGGAAGTGGCGGTGCGGTCCCCTACGGCACTGCGTAGGATCCTACGGTCTTGGCGTGCATCCGTGCGTCGCTGCGGCCGGTCCCAGGTCGACGGGCACGTGCACCTTCCCCCGACCACTGGCGACAACATCGATGTCCTGTGGAGACCTCACGCCCCACGTGTTGAGCAATTCGGCGGACGTCCACCCGGCCTCCCGCATGCCCACTATACGCCCTCGCTCAAAGTCCGTCAACTGCACATACGGTTCACGTCCACGCTGTCGCGGCATGCTACCAGTGTTAAAGACTGCGATGGAGCTCCGTATGCCACGGCAAACTGGCTGACACTGACGGCGGCGGTGCACAAATGCTGCGCAGATAGCGCCATTCGACGGCCAACACCGCGGTTCCTGGTGTGTCCGCTGTGCCGTGCGTGTGATCATTGCTTGTACAGCCCTCTCGCAGTGTCCGGAGCAAGTATGGTGGGTCTGACACACCGGTGTCAATGTGTTCTTTTTTCCATTTCCAGGAGTGTATTTCGGACAACCTTGGCATAAATAACTTTTACTGCCAGGAAACAAACGCTATGAGGATACGATCCACTTGCCTAAAATTCTTCAGGAGATATGACGTCATAAACGCTGTCTAAAAACGTAACGCCTCGTGTATAAAGTCTTACTGCATTTGTTCTTTACTCCTGTTTTTTTTATATTTCACGAAAACAGTAACAAAAAATGGCTAGCTTACAATGAAATGACATAAATAAGGTGACAGATAATTGCAGTCATAAACTACAGCATTCAAAGAATGAGGAATGATACGCATTCTTTAGCGGTAGAGAAAATTTAGCAGCTCCACTGTCACCTTCAACTGGTGGCAGTTCATCATGCACAATTTATTCTTCTGCACCCTGAGGTTCCTCATCTCAGACGCAAATTAATCAGTCAGTATAACCTTCATGTGTGTTTCTTCCAGGGTAGACTACGTTGACAGAAGAGCAGTCCCGAACAGCGACATTCAAAGTCCTTCCTGCCTTGTTATTTTTGTCAGTTCCAGCCTTCTAAACGCATCCTAAAGTGGTTCAAGACCTTCCATTACAACAGACACCAGATATTTACCGCCATATTCTTGTATACTGCTGTTGTCGTTGTTGTTGTGATCTTCAGTCCTGAGACTGGTTTGATGCAGCTCTCCAAGCTACTCTATCTTGTGCAAGCTTCTTCATCTCCCAATATCTACTGCAGCCTACGTCCTTCTGAATCTGCTTAGTGTATTCATCTCTTGGCCTCCCTCTACGATTTTTATCCTCCACGCTGCACTCCAATACTAAATTGGTGATCCCTCGATGTCTCAGAACATGTCATACCAACCGATCCCTTCTTCTAGTCAATTTGTGCCACAAGCTCCTCTTCTCCCCAATTCTATTCAATACCTTCTCATTAGTAATGTGATCTACCCATCTAATCTTCAGCATTCTTCTGTAACACCACATTTCGAAAGCTTCTATTCTCTTCTTGTCTAAACTATTTATCGTCCACATTTCACTTCCATACATGGCTACACTCCATACAAATACTTTCAGAAACGACTTCCTGACATTTAAATCTGTACTCGATGTTAACAAATTTTTCTTCTTAAGAAACGCATTCCTTGCCATTGCTAGTCTACATTTTATATCATCTCAACTTCAACCATCATCGTTTATTTTGCTCCCCAAATAGCAAAACTCCTATAGTACTTTAAGTGTCTCATTCCCAAATCTAATTTGCTCAGCGTGACCCGACTTAATTCGACTACATTCCATTATACTCGTTTTGCTTTTGTTGATGTTCATCTTATACCCTCCTTTCAAGACACTGTCCATTTCGTTCAACTGCTCTACCAGGTCCTTTGCTGTCTCTGACAGAATTACAATGTCATCGGCGAACCTCAATGTTTTTATTTCTTCTCCATGGATTTTAATTCCTACTCCGAATTATTTTTCTTCTGTTTCCTTTACTCCTTGCTCAGTATACAGATTGAATAACATTGGGGATAGGCTACAACCCTGTATCACTCCCTTCCCAACCACTGCTTCCCTTTCATGCCCCTCAAATCTTATAACTGCCATCCGGTTTCTGTACAAATTGTAAATAGCCCTTCGCTCCCTGTATTTTACCCCTGCCACCATCAGAATTTGAAAAAGAGTATTCCAATCAACATTGTCAAAAGCTTTCACTAAGTCTACAAATGGTAGAAACGTAGGTTTGCCTTTCCTTAATCTTTCTTCTAAGATAAGTCGTAGGGTCAGTATTGCCTCATGTGTTCCAACATTTCTCCGGAATCCAAATTGATCTTCCCCGAGGTCGGCTTCTATCAGTTTTTCCATTCGTCTGTTATGAATTCGCGTTAGTACTCTGCAGCTGTGACTTATTAAACTGATAGTTCGGTAATTTTCACATCTGTCAACACCTGCTTTCTTTGGGATTGGTATTGTTATATTCTTCTTGAAGTATTTCGTCTGTCTCATACATCTTGCTTACCAGATGCTAGAGTTTTGTCAGGACTGGCTCTCCGAAGGCAGTCAGTAGTTCTAATGGAATTTTGTTTACTCCTGGGGCCTTGTTTCGACTTAGGTCTTTCAATGCTCTGTCAAACTCTTCACACAGTATCATATCTCCCATTTCATCTTCATTTACATCCTCTTCCATTTCCATAATATTGTCCTCAAGTACATCGCCCTTGTATAGACCCTCTATATACTCCTTCCTCCTTTCTGTTTTCCCTCCTTTGCTTAGAAATGGGTTTCCATCAAAACTTTTGATGTTCATGCAAGTGGTTCTCCTTTCTCCAAAGGTCTCTTTAATTTTCCTGTAGGCAGTATCTATCTTACCCCTAGTGAGATAAGCCTCTACATCCTTACATTTATCCCCTAGCCATCCCTGCTTAGCCGTTTTGCACTTCTTGTCGATCTCATTTTTGAGGCGTTTGTATTCCTTTTTGCCTGCTTCATTTACTGCGTTTTTATATTTTCTCCTTTCATCAATTAAATTCAATATTTCTTCTGTTATCCAAGGATTTCTACTAGCCCTCGTCTTTTTACCTACTTGAACCTCTGCTGCCTTCACTACTTCATCCCTCGGAGCTACCCATTCTTCTTCTACTGTTTTTCCTTCCCCCATACCTGTTAATTGTTCCCTTATGCTCTCCCTGAAACCCTGTACAACCTCTGGTTCTTTCAGATTATCCAGGTCCCATCTCCTTAAATTCCCACCTTTTTGCAGTTTCTTCAGTTTTAATCAACAGTTCATAACCAATAGATTGTGGTCAGTGTCCACATCTGTCCCTGGAAATGTCTTACAATTTAAAACCTGATTCCTAAATCTCTGTCTTACCATTATATAATCTATCTGATACCTTTTAGTATCTCCAGGGTTCTTCCATGTATACAACCTTCTTTCATGATTCTTGAACCAGGTGATTAAGTTATGCTCTGAGTAAAATTCTACCAGGCGGCTTCCTCTATCATTTCTTAGCCCCAATCCATATTCACCTACTATGTTTCCTACTCTCCCCTTTCCTACTCTCGAATTCCAGTCACTCATGACTATTAAATTTTCGTCTCCCTTCACTACCTGAATAATTTCATTTATCTCATCATATATTCATCAATTTCTTCGTCATCTGCTGAGCTAGTTGGCACATAAACTTGTACTACTGTAGTAGGCGTGGGCTTCGTGTCTATCTTGGCCACAATAATGTGTTCACTATGCTGTTTGTAGTAGCTTACCCGTACACCTAATATTCATTATTAAACCTACTCCTGCATTACCGCTATTTGATTTTGTATTTATAACCCTGTATTCAGCTTACCAAAAGTCTTGTTCCTCCTGGCACCGAACTTCACTAATTCCCACTATATCTAACTTTAACCTATCCATTTCTCAGTTTAAATTTTGTAACCTACCTGCCCGATTAAGGGATCAGACAATCCACGCTCCGACCCGTAGAACGCCAGTTTTCTTTCTCCTGATAACGACGTCCTCTTGAGTAGTCCCCGCCCGGAGATCCGAATGGGGGACTATTTTATCTCCGGAATATTTTACCTAAGAGGACGCCATCATCATTTAATCGTACAGTAAAGCTGCATGCTTTACAGTAAAGCTGCATGCCCTCGGGAAAAATTACGGCTGTAGTTTCCTCTTGCTTTCACCAGTTCGCAGTACCACAACAGCAAGGCCGTTTTGGTTACTGTTACCGGGCCAGATCAGTCAATCATCCAGACTGTTGCCCCTGCAACTACTGAAAAGGCTCCTGCCCCTCCTCACGTTTGTCTGGTCTCTCAACAGATACCCCTTCGTTGTGGTTGCACCTACGGTAGGGCTATATGGATCGTTGAGGCACACAAGCCTCCCCACCAACGGCAAGGTCCACGGTTCATGTGAGGGGGGGGGGGGGTATTCTTGTGTATTACTGAGTTATTTTTCATGTGTGACTTGCAGGTGATGTTAGAGTCGGGAAAGTGACACAACCATCTCCTCTCCGAAAGGAATCAAGTTCCTAACATATGCCCATTCTGTTGAAGATAATTCGAAGCATGTTACCATATTTCTTATTGTGATACTGATACTTAAGTGTCTTATCGAACTCATTTTCCATATACATATTGTATTCAATATGTTCATCGCTTCCAATATTGTTAAAAATGTAACTTGTATATCTGCCCATTAACCAAATCACTGTGTTATTTGTTGCCTGAGGGTAATAAATTTCTTCTCGTCTGAAGAAAATGTTACTCGGTACATTGCTAAAGTTCTTGTTATGTGAGCAATTTTCTCCCTGGTCCACCTCCAGTTGATAATCCGATCTCCACATGTGTACCGATGAGGCACACTATCAACGAGGTTGCACTTGCTGCAGAGGTTTGTGTCACTTAAACCGATGGAAAAGAGACGCTCATTAGTACTGATGATGTTATTGACTACCTTGTACCAAGCTGTTCTCACGTCAGACCAAGAACATCACTACTGATGTATTTCCAGACCACATTCCATGCTATTCCAGCATATTTAGTTTCTATGTTATTTTTCCTTTCATGTTTCCGTTTTTCATCCAAAATCACCTTCGCTGAAACGTTTTTGGAGGTTAAAAGCTTTTTGCTGAGATAGCTTAGTTTCAGATAATACTCTCTAATATGTTTTAGCTTCAAAGTTATTTTCTGTATATTTGTCGGCTGCTCTACACTTTCTGGCCTGACAATGTCGTATAGTTTTGCTGTAATGCACCCTAGATCGCTACACATTATCCTCCATGTTCGTTTGACATACAATGCCATCGCCTTAGACTTGATGTCGGTTAGTCCCATTCCTCCATTGCTTGGATCGAGAACTGCTGTCTTCACTGGCACTCGAAACAATTCCCCTTTCTACAAAAACTTTGTTAAGGTGGACATGATCGTCTTCGCTACCATTGATGGAATGGGGAGAAACTGTGCTATGTAATACGCCTTGGATAAAATATACGTGTTGATATACAGTATTCTCTGGAAATGGTCTATGCTACGTTGACAGTTTTCAATCAAAGCTCCCTCGACATTTTTTCGCACCTCAGGCCAATTTATTGCTATCAATTTTAAAAGGGAAGTTGTCAGTGCTATTACAAGAGTTCTGTGTTCATTAACATTGTTCGCCCACTCAATGTGCATGTTAGCAAGTCGCTTTATATTTAGAAATTTACTTTTGTTTTCATTTACCCGCGCACCTGATGAGGAACAGTATTTTGCAAGTACCGTCTCTAGTTGTGCCACATCGGCTTGATCTCTAATGATTACGCCTATATCGTCCGCGTAAGCATCTACCACGGTCTTTGTTCCTTGAATGGTAATGCCTGTCAGCTTGTGCTGTAGCTGTCTCAGAAAAGGCTCCAGCGATATAACTAATCTACAGTCGAGTCAAATAAAGGAAGTTCGTGACGCTTGGTGGTGTTTTTGACAACTTTGAACTGCGATGCGCAAACGACAGTAGGCGAAAACAGCGGCTGGCTATTGAGTTATAAAGTGATGTTTGTACAGCGACGTATACAAAGTTACGTTGCAGACATGTGAAGCAGATGCGCCCAGGGTACACAGATTGTCCATCACAATTTTCCTTAATCTGGATAGTGGACTTACATATTTGTACCTTATGCTAATTTCATCGTACGACAGTTTCGTAATTTCAAAGGTAATTTCACGCATACGTGGAAAGGAACTTCTTGCGATACTTCGCTACAAACACACTTCGCATTTTTGTCTTCATATTTAGCAGAAAATTGGCAAAATGAAGCAATATGAATATATGGTAAATGCCTGGTTAATCAGTTGCCATCCAGGAAAAACCATCAATTTTTTTTGAAACACATAGAACTAATATATACGATGCGTTACTTTACACACCCGAAGCTATGTCCTTTTAGCTTGCTGAGCAGGGAGAGACTTGTGCGCACGCATCTGGTCATGGGCAGCATGCCTTTGTCTCTGTCACAATCGATGCTAACTTCTGACAGTAAATGTCTGGTGTACCGATTACAGCTTCGGGCGGGCATATAATACTGAGATACGGTAACAAAGTACATTAATAATAGTACTGTAAGGTTTTCCTCGTATTACAGGTTTACCAAATGTATGTATGTACGTATGTATGTGTGAGTGTGTGTGTGTGTGTGTGTGTGTTTGTGTGTTTGTGTTCCAGGTAGTATCCAGGAATACATGGTTGTTGTAATTAAATTGTCGCTTCCTGAGCCAACGCAAAAGAAAACTTTTACCGTGAAGGCGCACAACTTTATAGGAATGATGTCCATACCGGGCACTGCAGGATTTGCGTTGTTAGGAGTGTTAGTGTCATGAGTCGACGTTACGCCCCGGTACTAGTACGACGACGTAGTGTTGAAGCACCAACATCTATGTGCATTACAATTACACACATTGAGCATTGGTCTTGGCAAGGTGGGCAGGGCTTTACTTTTAAAGCCGTTTTATCAAAACAACAGTAGTTTGCCGCTCTCTGCAAGTATCGATGCACGACCGAAGTCGTAATTCACATTGCTAGTGAGCTCATTCGGTTACTCCGTAACACATTTGGAGAAAATTGAATCATTGGCCGATTGCTCCAGACAGTGTGGCCACCAAGATCATCACATTTCAACTCGTGCGATTCCTGGGAGGGACTTACCAAAAGGATGAGGTTTACCAACAGGTCACTTATACACGATGAACGTTGAAGCTGAACGTAGCGAGGGAGGTAGCCAACATCCCACATGAGACGTTTCGGACAGTAGTATAGCAACCTTAGCGCGATTTCATGCTGTCGTGGATGCAGTGGTCATCACATTGAGCAACGTTCGTAACTTGGAATGTAAACGTAATATACCATTAACAGATATTACCCTCTCATGTGAAAATTAAATCGGTTCCATTCAATGGTTTTTATTTACTTATCTTCCGCAAGTCCTTACAAATATTTCAACAAGTTTCATTGCACTTCAGTCTCTCGTTTCTAATGGGGACCGTCCATGTAGCTCATGTTCAGCTATAACAGCCCTATATAATGCTGAACTGTTGTTGCTGTGGTCTTCTGTCGGAAGACTGATATGATGCAACTCTCCTTGCAACTCTGTACTATACAAGCCTCTTCATCTCCGAAAAACTACTGCAGCCAACATCCTTCTGAATCTGGTTACTGTATTAATCTCTTGGTCTACTTCTGTAATTTTTACCCGCCCCCCCCCCCCCCCCGCCAACACACACACTTCAATAAGGTACGAAACTGATGAGTCCTTGATGTCTTAGGATGTGTCCTATCAACTGATCTCTTCTTCTAGTCATGTGGCGCCACAGATTTCTTTTCTCCCCAACCTAGTCCGAAGCTCGTGGTCTAGTAGCTAGAGTTCCTGTCTCTGGATCACGGGGTTCAGGGTTCAGTTTCCGGCCGTGTCGGAGATTTTCTCTTCCCGGGGACTGGGCGTTTGTGTTGTCCTGTTCATTCTATCATCGTTCGTGAAATTGGCTGGACTGAACTGTCTAAAGACTGGGAATTTGTACGGGCGGTGATGACTGCGCAGTTGAGCACCCCACAAACCAAACATCGCTTGATCCACCTGTCTAATCTTCAGCATTCGTCTGTAGCACTCACCTCAAAAGTTTCTGTTCACTACCAGCCTAAACTGGTTATCGCCCCATTCACTTTCGTACATGGCTACACTCCATACAGATACTTTCAGAAAAGGCTTCCTGACACTTAAAGTTGCATTCGACGTTAACATATTTATCTTCTTCAGGAATGCTTTTCGGTCCATTGCCAGCTTACTTTTATATCATCTCTACTTTGGCCATAATCAGTTATTTTGCTGCCAGAATCTCAAAACACATTCACTACTTTAAGTGTCTCGTTTCCTAATCTAATTCCCTCCGCGTCACTTGATTCTATCCGACTACATTCCATTACCTTCCTTTTCCTTTTGTTGATATTCATCTTACATCCTTTTTTCAAGACACTGTCCTTTCCGTTATAATGCTCTTCCAAGTCCTTTGCTGTCTCTGACAGAACTGCAATGTCATCTCCAAACCTCAGAGTTTTTACTTCTGCTCCCTGGACTTTAATTCCAGTTCCAAATATTTCTTTTGTTTCCTTTTCTGCTTGCTCAATGTACAGACTGAATAACACCGGGGATAGGGTACTACGCTGTTTCACTCAGTTCTCAACCACTGTCCCCTTTCATGCTCCACGCCTCTTATAATTCCCATCTGGTTTCCGTACAAGCTGTAAGTAGTACGACTTGTAAGTGACCTTTCGCTCCCTGCCACCATCAGTATTTCAAAGAGAGTATTCCGGTCAACAATGTCAACTTATCTTCCTCGTTGTCGGCTACTCCCAGTTTTCCCATACTTCTGTAAAAGAATTCCTGTTAATATTTTACAACTATGACTTATTAAACTGATGGTTAGGTAATATTCTAACCAGTTAGCTACTGATTTCTTTGGAATGGGAACTGTTACATTATCCTTGAAGTCTGAGGATAATTCATCTGTCTTATGCGTCTTGCACCCCATATGGAAGAGGTGTATAATGGCCACGTCTCCCAAAACGTTCTGAAGGGCTGTCGTCCGGGGCTTGTTTCAAATTAGATCTTTCAGTGCTGTTTGAAATTCTGCTCGCAGTATCACATCTCCTATCTCACTTTTATCTACGACCTCTTCCATTTCTATAATGCTGCCGTCAAGGAGATCTCCCTTGTATAAACCCTCTATATACTTTTTCCACATTTAAAGTTTTACTTCGTAGCTTAGGAGTGGTTTTCCATTTCAGGTCTTGATATTCGTACAGTCACATCTCTTTTCTCCATAGATTTCAATTTTCCTGTGGGCAGTATTTACCTGTGAAACGTCCCCTTAGCAAAAATAAGAATGACCGTACTAGTAAACTTCTACGTTATTTGATTTCCAAACAGCTGAGCAAAACTCAACGTACTCAAACCGATTTCTCTTTACTTGTTCTGATCATCAGTAAACTGACACACAATATTTTTAGCGCAACGCAATCTGACTTTCAATTGTTTCTACAAAAGAATGGCTCTGACTGAAAATAACCTATACCTTACATGAATCAATTACCTCACAAAAATCTTCGTTACTCGAACTACTGCAATACAGCGAGCGCCAATACTGCCAGCTAAATGAAAGAATCTAACTACTGAAGGCAATAACTACTGATAGGCATAGTTAGCAAATGAAAGATTCTGATAGAGAACCAACAATCTATTTACCTTAATAACGTTCAAAAGGCATCATACAAATATGCATCAATTCATGACATCCATCTTTACAAATTTCCTTTTTCTGGTGGACACACGTCCAGATCGTCCGCTTATAGTAACCTCCCAAAACTCTGGCATCTCTCTCTCCACATCCACCACTGCTGGCGGCTCACCTCCAACTACCCAAAGCTACGCGCTGTTCACATCCAACTGCCCAAAACAACACAAGCGAATATTCCAAAAATGAGTCTAACCAGCCACAGACTGCACACAGCGCCTTCAGCGATTTTCATACAAAGCACTAAGAGGCGTTACCAACATAAAAACCTACACAACCTACTTACATCTGTCCCTAGTGATATATGCTTCTAAAACCTTAACTTTTGTCTACTAGCCTATGTGTACATATATTATTACAAAAAACTTTGCCCAAGCTGTGTTCTTCGCATTTTTTCTTAAAGAAGGAGATAACTGAAAACAATCAGCGAACACTGGAACTACCGTGTTTCGTTAAAAAATCGAGTAAAGTCACTAGGCTTTTTAGTGTAATAGTGTATTTTGCTGGTTAGCCAGCAGTATGACCTAACTGTGCTGTTTTGTAGGTCGTGTCTGTTGTTTGGATAGGATATATATTTGAACCAAAAATCGGTAAACGCATTTGGGAAATGTAGTGAAGTCGATAACGGGACATGGACTGTCTACGATAGTCTGTACCTACAGGTCGTTTTTAGGAAAATGAAAGATGTCTACAGAATCAAAGTATAAGATAGAGCATGGAAATCACTAAACGGCTTATTAACGCATTGAGTTTCCTCGGACGACAGGAGTTGGTCTTTCAAGGACACGATGAAACAATTAATTCAATTAATCAACAAAATTATTTGCAGTTGCTGAAGTACATTACAGACTGTGATTGTCTATTAGCAGTGCACATATTTACCTATAGTGTGCCTGAAGGAATTTCTGATCACATTCAATATGATCTAATACAGTCCGTTGATTTGACTGTTTTAACAGCTAAAGAGCGGGAAATTGTGGATGTTCCTTTTGTAGCCTTCGTAACTCAGTAAACTTCAGGTGAGGCAAATACAGCAGAAATTTTTGTTGTGCTGTGTAGTATAAATGAAGGAGAGATCAAGGAAAGATTCTTGGCATTATGTTATACAAGTAGTGACAAACACGCCAAGAGTATCTCAAAATCTATCCGGCACTTGTTTTCAGAAACAGTCCTGTCCGAGAAACATACGCAACTGAGCACTATACGAGAAGTTTAAAATACTGGTACAGTTGTTCTTTTATTTAGAACACGACCGTTTTCAGGCTCATATACACCCATCTTCAGGTGTTATTAGTTCGTGCTGTGACCCCGAGCGCCGCGATGGACCAGTACAGGACGCGGTGTATTACCAGCACGGTCATGTTCTGAATAAAAGAAACTTATAACTGTAGCACTATTTTCAACCTCTGGCATCAGAAATAGTTTGTAACGAAAAATTGACTGCACAAACCTCTCTTGCTGTGGCGACTATCACGGGAACCCTGAATGACTTACATGCATTTACCAAAGTCTCACATCCAGAACCCATACTTTTTTAACGTTTACACCCATCTCTCAAAGCAGCAATGAAATACCTGAATGCAAATTTTTTTTTGGTTGCCATAAAAGCAAACAGCGTTTTCTCAAAAATCTCGCCAACACATCTGCCCAGTATTGTGGAATTGTTCATAGAGATTGGTAAACACTGTGTGCCAAACAAAACTTAACTCTGTGATGCTTTTAGCGCTACGCTAGAACATTCTTAAAAAATTTACTGACGTATTTTAGCGCCAGTTAATGGCTATCTATGCTTTTAGAAGAGTTACAATTTGTTTTTTTGTTGAACACATTCTACAAAATATTTAATTTCACCGATATACATCTACATCATACTCCGCAAGCCACCTAATGGTGTGTGGCGGAGGGTAATTCCGGTAGGACTATATGAACCGTCCAACCCTGTTCCACTTGCGAATAGTGCGTGGGAGGAATGATTGTCGCTAAGCCTCTGTATTGGCTCTAATTTCTCGAATTTTCTACTCCTGGCCAATACGCGAGATGTATGTGGAGGGAAGTAGTATGTTGTCCGACTCCTCCTGAAAAATGCCGTCCTGAAATTTCAATAGTAAATCTCTCCGCGACACACAACGCCTCTCTTGTAACGTCTGCAAGTGGGGTTTGTTTAGCAACCCCGCAACGCACTCTCGCCAGGAAACCGATCCACTGACTTAACGCGACGCTCTGCGTTGGATTTTCTCTATTTACTCGGAACAATACTCAAGAATAGGGCGAACAAGCGCCTTATAAGCCACTATCTGTTTTATGTGGTCATTCCACTTAAGGTCTCTCTGGATAGTTACGCCTAGATATTTTACAGCAGACGCTGTCCCCAGCTGTATGTCACCAATAATGTAGCTCTGGAGTAGCGTATTTCTTTTCCTATGTTTGCGAGGACATGCAGCTCTACTGTATGAATAAATGATGATGGCGTCCTCTTGGGTAAAATATTCCGGAGGTAAAATAGTCCCCCATTCGGATCTCCGGGCGGGAGGACGTCGTTATCAGGAGAAAGAAAACTGGCGTTCTACGGATCGGAGCGTGGAATGTCAGATCCCTTAATCGGGCAGGTAGGTTAGAAAAAATTTAAAAAGGGAAATGGATAGGTTAAAGTTAGATATAGTGGGAATTAGTGAAGTTCGGTGGCAGGAGGAACAAGACTTCTGGTCATTTGATTACAGGGTCATAAATACAAAATCAAATAGGGGTAATGCAGGAGTAGGTTTAATAATGAATAAAAAAAAGGAGTGCGGGTTAGCTACTACAAACAGCATAGTGAACGCATTATTGTGGCCAAGATAGACACAAAGCCCATGCCTACTACAGTAGTACAAGTTTATATGCCAACTACCTCTGCAGATGATAAAGAAATAGATGAAATGTATGACCAGATAAAAGAAATCATTCAGGTAGTGAAGGGAGACGAAAATTTAATAGTCATGGGTGACTGGAATTCGTCAGTAGGAAAAGGGAGAGAAGGAAACATAGTAGGTGAATATGGATTGGGGGAAGGAATGAAAGAGGAAGCCGCCTTGTAGAATTTTGCACAGAGCATAACATAATCATAGCTAACACCTGGTTCAAGAATCATAAAAGAAGGTTGTATACCTGGAAGAATCCTGGAGATACTAAAAGGTATCAGATAGATTATATAATAGAAAGACAGAGATTTAGGAACCAGGTTTTAAATTGTAAGACATTTCCTGGGGCAGATGTGGATTCTGACCACAATCTATTGGTTATGAAATGCAGATTGAAACTGAAGAAACTGGTAAAAGGTGGGAATTTAAGGAGATGGGACCTGGATAAACTGAAAGAACCAGAGGTTGTAGAGAGTTTCAGGGAGAGCATAAGGGAACAATTGACAGGAATGGGGGAAAGAAATACAGTAGAAGAAGAATGGGTAGCTCTGAGGGATGAAGTAGTGAAGGCAGCAGAGGATCAAGTAGGTAAAAAGACGAGGACTAATAGAAATCCTTGGGTAACAGAAGAAATATTGAATTTAATTGATGAAAGGAGAAAATATAAAAATGCAGTAAATGAAGCAGGCAAAAAGGAATACAAACGTCTCAAAAATGATATCAACAGCAAGTGCAAAATGGCTAAGCAGGGATGGCTAGAGGACAAATGTAAGGATGTAGAGGCTTGTCTCACTAGGGGTAAGATAGATACTGCCTACAGGAAAATTAAAGAGACCTTTGGAGAGAAGAGAACCACTTGTATGAATATCAAGAGCTCAGATGGCAACCCAGTTCTAAGCAAAGAAGGGAAGGCAGAAAGGTGGAAGGAGTATATAGAGGGTTTATACAAGGGAGATGTACTTGAGGACAATATTATGGAAATGGAAGAGGATGTAGATGAAGACGAAATGGGAGATAAGATACTGCGTGAAGAGTTTGACAGAGCACTGAAAGACCTGACAGGAAACAATGCCCCGGGAGTAGACAACATTCCATTTGAACTACTGATGGCCTCGGGAGAGCCAGTCATGACAGAACTCTACCATCTGGTGAGCACGATGTATGAGACAGGCGAAATACCCTCAGACTTCAAGAAGAATATAATAATTCCAATCCCAAAGAAAGCAGGTGTTGACAGATGTGAAAATTACCGAACTATCAGTTTAATAAGTCACAGCTGCAAAATACTAACACGAATTCTTTACAGACGAATGGAATAACTGGTAGAAACCGACCTCGGGGAAGATCAGTTTGGATTCCGTAGAAATGTTGGAACACGTGAGGCAATACTGACCTTACGACTTATCTTAGAAGAAAGATTAAGAAAAGGCAAACCTACGTTACTAGCATTTGTAGACTTAGAAAAAGCTTTTGACAATGTTGACTGGAATACTCTCTTTCAAATTCTAAAGGTGGCAGGGGTAAAATACAGGGAGCGAAAGGCTATTTACAGTTTGTACAGAAACCAGATGGCAGTTATAAGATTTGAGGGGCATGAAAGGGAAGCAGTGGTTGGGAAAGGAGTAAGACAGGGTTGTAGCCTCTCCCCGATGTTATTCAATCTGTATATTGAGCGAGCAGTAAAGGAAACAAAAGAAAAATGCGGAGTAGGTATTAAAATTCATGGAGAAGAAGTAAAAACTTTGAGGTTCGCCGATGACATTGTAATTCTGTCAGAGGCAGCAAAGGACTTGGAAGAGCAGTTGAACGGAATTGACAGTGTCTTGAAAGGAGGATATAAGATGAACATCAACAAAAGCAAAACGAGGATAATGGGATGTAGTCGAATTAAGTCGGGTGATGCTGAGGGAATTAGATTAGGAAATGAGACACTTAAAGTAGTAAAGGAGTTTTGCTATTTAGGGAGTAAAATAACCGATGATGGTCGAAGTAGAGAGGATATAACATGTAGACTGGCAATGGCAAGGAAAGCGTTTCTCAAGAAGAGGAATTTGTTAACATCGAGTATAGATTTAAGTGTCAGGAAGTCGTTTCTGAAAGTGTTTGTATGGAGTGTAGCCATGTATGGAATTGAAACATGGACGATAACTAGTTTGGACAAGAAGAGAATAGAAGCTTTCGAAATGTGGTGCTACAGAAGAATGCTGAAGATAAGGTGGGTAGATCACGTAACTAATGAGGAGGTATTGAATAGGATTGGGGAGAAGAGAAGTTTGTGGCACAACTTGACTAGAAGAAGGGATCGGTTGGTAGGACATGTTTTGAGGCATCAAGGGATCACAAATTTAGCATTGGTGGGCAGTGTGGAGGGTAAAAATCGTAGAGGGAGACCAAGAGATGAATACACTAAGCAGATTCAGAAGGATGTAGGTTGCAGTAGATACTGGGAGATGAAGAAGCTTGCACAGGATAGAGTAGCATGGAGAGCTGCATCAAACCAGTCTCAGGACTGAAGACCACAACAACAACAACATGTATGCGAAATATGTTACAGTTACTTACGTTCAAGGTCAACAGCCAGAGCCTGCACCATCTGTTTTACAAAATCCTTCATAGACAAGTAAGTGATGTTTTGTACCGTGATCAGCAAGTTCAAATAACTCGCCGCTCAATAGGCGCACTTCGTGATGATTGTGAGCATGTTGTTGAAGAAATCGTCTCCAAAGTAGGAGAACGTTCGAAGAAGAAACATAACAACTATAAAGGTATCTATTGTAAAGTGGCTGATAACATTTGCAACCAACTGCATTTATGATTTTAAGATTACGGTAAATTAAAGCTTTTGGATTCATTGTCATGTGTTAATTATGGACAGTATTCTAATCAGTTCCCCGAAGCAGTTTTCAAAGTCTCTTAGATGACTATGGAAAGCTCTTCGCCGGTAGTTGATTGAGAAATGAGCACTCGGTCGTAGTGTACATTAATGAAGGATTCCGAAATAAAACAATGAGTGAACCTGTAAACCTGCTTATCACGAATTCAGTGCTAAATAAAGATTTCAGCAGTTTGATATATTAACGATATTATTGTGTACAACTCCTGTGACTACAGATTCAGTAGAAAGGCTGTATCCAGCGCTGAAGAGAAGGGGAAGGGACAGTGTCACATTATGGAACTACATCAATTGAAGCTCGCGCACTTGGTGTACAAGAAGTCAAACGGCCAGGACTTCGGAGTAGATCTCCAGGGCGGATGAGAACAGGAAGTTGAGTCAAACACAGAGTTATACTTAGTATAGGGAATACATGCGGCCCGCCCAGGATAGGAAGTTTTCTGCTGTAGGCCGGTTTAGAACATCTAACAATCTAAAGGCATGGGCACTGCGACAGGTGTCAGTTCATGTTAAGTACTGTTCATGGCTGGGCAAGGAATGCAGAGCCAGAGGCTCCGTTTCCCAAGAAAGACGTCGAGGTCTGGCTCGATCTCAAGAGTGACAAGCGACTGAGTACGGTTCTCCAGTCTCTCCCAGGGTCGACACACGTAACCCCTCTCCCAGGCTCGCTACTGGCTAAACAAATGTAAATTCGCTAGCAACTTCGGTAGAGTGCTGAAGGGGTCTCTTATCAGCAGCTTTAACCGGACAGAACTGCCTCAGTTCTGAAAGACAGACAGCTCGGGTCACGTAGGGCAGCCGAAGCTATTCAGGGAGAATACTTGTAAAGACTTGACATACAATTTTTAGACCAGTTGCCTAAACTATTCCTTGATTGACAGTCATCTTGTACATAGAAATATTCAGAATAATAGGAACTTTTCTTTGACGAGGTGTTTACTAAACTAACTTCGCAGGAGAGGAGAATAGAATTTCAATTCTGGTAACCTCCCAAAATGCAAAGGGTGAGTTCAAAGCAAGAAACTAGTTATTTTGTACAAAAATTTCCTTTTAGTAACATAAATTGTTATTAAGTCTAACTATTTAATGTACTTGCTTTTACTTTAAACTGTTACGAGTTGTGATTTGAATCTGTAATATTTATTCTTTCATTTAAAACATTATCAGTGTGGTGTATTATCGTGAAGATCCTGTACCGAAATTTATTAATTTTTACTTAGAATCATAATATAAGTATTTTAATTAATTAATAGTACGATTGTAATTACTATCTAATAATATCTATTATTAACACCATAATAAAATAATTTTAATATTCCGTGTTTCGGTATCTGAGTAGGTACCGCATGGAACTGAATGAATACATTCACCACATTCCGCAAAATGCAGCGCCCAATATTATATTCAGAAGCAAGGGCGAGTAAATAATCGATTAAAACGGCGAGGTAACTGTATGAAATTACTTCTGGACGTTGCATTAATAAGCACCTACCGCGGAACGGGTGCATACGATATGCCTCTATAAAAAATGAAATTTAATGATGTAAAATTTCCAGGTAATCCAGTATGTTGAATTAAGACTATTTGAAATGGCTCTGAGGACTATGGGACTTAACATCTGAGGCCATCAGTCCCTTATAACTTAGAACTACTTAAAATTAACTAACCTAAGGGCATCACACACATCCATGCCCGAGGCTGGATTGTAACCTGCGACCGTAACGGTCGCGCGGTTCCAAACTGAAGCGCCTAGAACCGCTCGCCCACATCGGCCGGCTTTAGACTACTGCTTCCTTATTTGCCATTAGTAACTCGACGTTTATCATACCTTTTAACTTAACATCCAAAGATGCATTTCGACAAAGAATGAAATTTATGTGCTGATGGAACAGAGACCTGTTTACAGCAAGCGTTGCTATTTGCCATGCAACTAGCAGGTATATTAAACCGTTGACTAAAATAGCCAGTTCGTAGAAAAAGGGGGGTTAAACGCTTCCTTCTGAATTTGTAGCAATTTCAGATTTCCTTCTTTACGTCTGATGGGATCGTGTCAAAAAACTACGCATGATAACACGTAAGCCACATGCACCCTGCAGAACGTGGCAGAAAGTAAATGAATATTTCTTATAGTTTTGCATTTCAGCTGCGTAAAACTCTGTTTCATCGGGCATTTTTAAGATGCCCCACACTCATTCACGCTACTACACGAGAAACTAAAAATTGTCTTCTTAATTAAGGCTCTTGGTCACAGAATAATTATTCTTCCACGGGAGTGTGTTATACTGAATATATTATAATGAATATATATTATATTGAATATATTATAAAAGCATCATAAGCACTGGGTAGGATGCAACAAGCTTTCGAATCCCGTGAAATACGGTATATTTACTGCTTCCATGAGCATCGAATCCTAAAATGTTTTCTTTCATATTAATTCATTTAGGCATTAATGTGTAAAAATAAATTCATTTATTTGCTTTTTTCGAATTTGAGTGGTGGCACGCTGGTTATGAGTGACAGACTGAGACTAGAGTGAGACTACGAATTCACATATACCCTGAAGAACCAAAGAAACTGGTACACATGCGTAATATCGTGTAGGGCCCCCGCGACCACGCGTAAGTGCTGCAACACGGCGTGAAATGGACCTGACTAATGTCTGAATTAATGCTGGAGAAACCTGGCACTATGAATCCTACAGGGCTGTCCATAAATCTGTAAGAGTGTGAGGGGGTAGAGATCTCCTCCGAACAGCACGTGGCAAGGCATCCCAGATATGCTCAATAATGTTATTGTTGGGGAAGTCAGGTGGCCAGCGGAAGTGTTAAACTCAGAAGAGAGTTCCTGAAGCCACTCTGTAGCAATTCTGAACGTGTGGGGTGTAACACTGTACTGCTAGTTAAACGTCCCCTTTAGAACCATTATACACGACTGTGCTTAAACTGACACACAATGTTTTTAGCGCAACGCAATCTGACTATCAAAGATCCCTGCAAAAGAATGGCCCTGATTAACATTAACCTATACCTTTCACAAATCACTTACCTCACAAAAATCTTCGTTACTCGAACTACTGCAATACAGCGAGCGCCACTATTGCCAGCAAAATAAAAGATTCAAACTACAGAAGGCACTAACTACTGATAGGGATAGTTAGCAAATGAAATATATTAATAGAGAACAAACAATGTATTTACCTTAATAGTCATAATATATATAGCAGTTCATGGCAAATTACAAAACTCCGCCATCTCTCTCCTCACATCCACCACTGCTGGCGGCTCACCTCCAACTGCGCAACGCTACGCGCTGTTCACATCCAGCTGCCGCTGCCCGACACTACAATGGCAGACAACAATGCAAACCAGCCACATACCGCACACAGCACAGCCAGTGACTCCCATACAGAGCGCGCTGTTCACATCCAGCTGCCGCTGCCCGACACTACAATGGCAGACAACAATGCAAACCAGCCACATACCACACACAGCACAGCCAGTGACTCCCATACAGAGCGCTACGTGGCATTACCAATATAAAAATCTAAACAGCCTACTTATATAGCCCCCATGCTCCCCACAAAAAATTTTACAAATTTTTTTGGCCAGTGGCCAATAATGATTTGTTAAAAATTTTTTATAATTACATTAACAAAGATATCCAATGCACACACTTATTTATACAATGCTGGTCAAAAGCTAAAATTTTCTCACAGTCCATAAAGACAGTCCCGATTGTTCATCATAATAGTAATTACAGTTTTTTTTCTTTTTTCACAAAGTCTCATTAGTAAAAGAAATTGCACACAGAAGTAGTGGATTTCCATGCAGTCTTGAAGAAGTAGTGTTGTCCTTCCAACGGAAAGACAGTGCTGACACTGGACATGCTGAGAGGTAATGGGCCACAACAGAGCAAACCCACAGCAGAGTCATTCGACGTTTTGAAGAAGATTGGTAGGTAGGTCATCACAGAGTAGACCCACTGTAGTCCTGGTAGAGATTGTGGTATTGGTGGGCCACCAGAGGTGCAGACCCACTGCAGTCCTTGTAGAAATAATGGTATTGGTGAGTCATCAAAGGTGTAGACCCACTGTAGTCCTTGTAGAGATGACCAGCAGCCATCTGTTGTGACTGTGCGGGTGCACACTCACCAGTGAAGAGTCTTGCAGTTAATATAGCAAGTCCATAACCACCACTTGTGCACTCACAAAGTTTTTTGGAATTGTCCTTAGAACGAGCAATGCTGTTATCCAGTCCCTTGCTGAATTATCAACACACGTGCAAACACTAACAGTCCCTACTTCTCACATATTGTCCATATACTATGACCAACAGAAACGTGTGCAGTGAAATGGAACTTACAAGTTACTTAATTTGATTAACTGGTGTCAATTACAATATTATAACATAAGAATACAATTACAACAATTACAAAGGTACAAAATACATCATTAAAAACATAACAATACAGATAACATTTGTAGTAATACAGGCTTTACAAAAGAATAGAAATAAACATATACATCAGTGTTACAGGAATTATGACATAAGTACATACATAAAAGATCAGAATAACTTTTGATACATCAACTTCACACATGAGCAACAAAACAGGATAAATAATGTCTAACTTCTTTACAAAGTAAATAACATATTATTAATGCCAATTATATTTGAGGATAACAGTATTCCTCATCATAGTGAATGTAGCTTAATATTAAAAGAAGAAAAAATTCTATGAAACTACACAGAGACAGGAAGAAAACAAATACACAAGGGTACACAAACACATAGTGGGATAACACAAAAGGAAAGGACAGGGTTTGTTTTACTGCAGTATTTTGCATGGAGATCTCCCTTCGTTCATCATTATTCCCAAAAGTCCTATCTAAGCCTGCTTTCTGTATTCTGTTCACATCCTCTGTCAAAATAGTTTTTCTCCACTGTACAGTATCCTTTTTTTTTTTTTTTTTTTTGTCCAAACCATTTTCATATAGCTTTTCAATACATTTCTTCCAAGTCATCATAGTTAGTTTCTTATATAGTCTACCCCTCTTAGGCTAACTTAAATCTAATGAGCTCAGATATATATACCAAGGGATGAGGCAATGCAGCATCACATAAAACAATTAATATAAACAGCAATGAAAAAAAACGCAGATTTGCGAAGCAAGCAACATTAAGAAATTACAACTAATATAAGGCAATGAGCAGCAAACAATAAAAATAAATAATTAGTAAAACTGGCTTAACAGAATAATACAAAGTCAAATTCAATAACACTATGCCTGGCAAACAGCTGCAACTTATACCTAAACCTGACATAGCTCAAGCAGAAAAAATATTACAGTAAAAACAACAATGCAGATAAGGGAAATGTATATTCACATCTTAATGTCTATGTAATTAAAGTGGTCATCTTAATGTCTATGTAATTACAGTGGTCATCTTAATGTCTATGTAATTAAAGTGGTGCACCACAACAACTTATTGTAAAAAAAATATTACCATATACTTGAAAAGAATATTATGTGTCCAGTTACTGTTACTAGTCCCTTCTTATTGTTCTTTCCTTTCCAAGTGCTCCTTTTTTAAAGAATGTCGATTACAAAATTATTATTTAATAGATCTGTTGACAGAAAGTGTTCACATTAGCAAATGCATTTTATTTTATCAAAGCAATGCTGCAACACAGCTGGAAACCAGATATCAAATGAAATAAGCAATTACGCAAACCAAAGCATAAAAATATCATTCAATAGTCATGTGACATTTCATAAGTTAGTAGAAATTCTCTCAACTCTCATAGAAAGACACTTGTCATAATCAGGTGTCCAGATGTACGAATATTTCCCATCAATTCATAAGCATTTCAGTAATTAGCACAAAGTACGAGTAAACATATGTTTTCAAGTAACGAGCGTGTCGCATTAGCGATGCCCTCTACAAAGGAATATCAACAGCGAGGATAATGGCCTCCCTTTTTTTTTTCTACCTGTGCCTCTGGAAAGGCACGCACTCTGATGGCTTGTTCTCCAGGCATCTGACACACCTGGGTGCCCACAACGCATGTGCAGGTGGTCACTTAACTTTCTTACGGAAATATTTACGACAGCAGTTTCCGCTACAGTGACAGTCTCATATAAAATTTTCACAGATCGAGAAATTACGGTGCAAATGTGTAGAAACAAAATCCTATGAATATAACAGTGTCCTAAAAAATTTTCGCTGGCATTGTGATACATTCACGCATTTACACACATTCCATTACTCTTAAAGTACGATTCTTGGTTTCCAACATCCTTTTTCACAAGTCAAGAGTCCCTATCTTCTACTCATTATTCATATACATATAAACACGTAATCACATTCCTCATACTTGGTAGCATCATGTTATTGACATAAACATACCTCAACAGCATAATACACATCTTCGTCGTAAAAATATCATCATAACACCTCAGTCAAATCTCAAAAACGTCGTAGCTTTCTGCAATAATATCAAAACCTAAAAAAATTCTTTGCTCATTTCAATAGTGTCATCTACCTGAAACGTACTTTAAAAATCATGATCCCATCCCAAATACATCATTCAAAGCTCTCATAGTATCACAAAGGTTCCCAAAAAATATGAAGAGTTCACAAAGTACAGACAAAATACAATTTCGTAAGTGTGAAGTTACCCAACGGTGTAATTACGTAAACATCTGTCACTGACGTAGTAAAAAACATGTTTATCTCTCAGTTAAATGATCAGATAGCTGTGTAATTCTGTGTTGGAGAAATATGGTACCGATGTGTAAAGTTGTATAAGCAAATACCATATTAGCTAGGGCTCCTTGTGCTTGCCAAACACATGGTACACAAAGTAGGCATGTACCCCCCTGAGGATTATTGTAATTATACCCTCAGGTGTTACAGATTACAGCAATGGAATGAAATGTATCACGGTAAACTTTCTATGTAATTCAAAAATCTTTAAAAATAAATGTTTTAAGTACAAAATTAATCACTCAAATACGTGTCCTGTAGCGCTAAATATGCGTCTTGCTGTAAGATAATCTCTGTGGAAGTGTCGCAGTTATCGTCCTCCAAAAGCTAAGTTCTGCAGAAGTCAGTGTACTTACCTCATGATAAAAAAAAGTGAAATGCTTTGCGTATAGATATCTTACTTACTACGCTTATTGCCGTGATGAAGAAAGTACTGTGCTGTAACGTATTGTTGTGCTACAGAAAAGGCTGTCTCCTTGTAGCTATAACACAAAGTTACCACTAAAACATGTTTTGCTTTCCAGAAGAATTCAGAAAAACCGTGCAGATATAAAACAGATACTCCACAAAAGCAACAATGTAAATTGTGTCACACATTAGTAACGTCGTGATATAATCGTGTAGCTGTCAAAGAAACCAAATACTAAGTCATCTTTAATGTCACAGAAAGTACTTCAAATAAAGAATGTCTTTTCAAGTAAACCAAAATGTTGCATTAAAATCTCATTAGCAGTACCAGATATGTTCTAAGTATGTGAGCCTTATAGTCGTTACGTAATCGTGCAACTAACAAGCAAGAATGTACACACACAATAACACTGTGTCATCTGTTCGCAATAACAATGCAGTCGTAATTTCTGTTTAAATAAGTTCTCTTGGTTCTTGAGTGGATATTGAACTTCAAAACATTGTTGCATGCTAACAGTTTCTAAAGCATACTAGTAACGTGAAGTGAAACGCTTTATGGCAAAGACAAAGTTGAAAGGCAGATTATCTTTCAATAAACGGTTTTACACGTGAAATGTGGTGTAATCTTTTACCCTTTATAGTACGCTGAGTTTCAACTTTAACGCAATTAACATGTGGTATACGTCGGTAAAGAATACTGGAATTTTTCTCAAGGTTAGCGTTTATGTTATTTTTCCCTGAGCCAGCGGGCGCAAGTGGCTGCCTGCGGTGCGAGTCATTGTCTGTTTCTTTGTTGGCGTGCATCGTTATTGGGATTTGGAGACCTAACTTCCACAAATTCACGTTGTCGAAAGTACCCTACTCCGTTTAAATCCCGCCAGGTCTGATGAAATTCACGTCTGTCGTTACGATCACATCGTCTATCGTCATGTCGGTAGTTCCTGTAGTTTCTTTCTTGTCGGTTGAGTGGTGGAGAATTTCTCCCTGAATTATCACTGTACGGTGGACCATTGCGTCTGAAGTTACTCTATCTCCTGTGATAATAATTGTTCTGGTTGCCAAATTGTCTGTTTCTATGAGTGTCTCTGTCATATTCATTACTACGGAAATGCGATCTCTCTCTGTAACTATTACTCTGCCAGTGGTTGTCATACGGGTGGTGTCTGTTTTGGTCACGATTTACGTTGTAAGAATAGGCTTGTCGTGGCCATTTATTGTTTCTGTCGTCACGGAATTGTGACGGATGTGACCTGTAGTGATTGTTTTCCTGTTTTCGCATCCCACGACTGTCTGTGTTAATTTCTAATTCTTGTAAGAGTTCCTGAAAAGCTTCAATGTCGTCTTTGCAACGTCCTGCTAAAATAATATGTCGTAAATGTTCAGGCAGTTTGATTAAGCAAATGCGGATGAGTTCTGAGGGGCTGTATGGGTTTGACAGGTACTGATTCTTGTGCAACATGTCTTCAAAATATTTAACAAGACTGGAAAATTCAGATTGTTCGAAGTGTTTCATCATCATGATGCTATGTTTTACTCGGTCTTGTGTAGCTTGTGACCAATATGCCGAGAGGAACGCGTGGTAAAATTCCCCTTCACTGTGACAATCGTGAATGACCGATCGCATTCTTACAGCTGGTTCATTCTCCAAGTAGCCACACATAAATTCTAATCTGTGCTCCAATGACCAGTTGGGAGGAAAACAATGAGAGAATTGATGGAGCCACGCTTGTGGATGAATGTCGTTGGCAGAGTTCTTAAACGTTTTGAATTTACGTGTAGTAATGAACAGCTTATAATCAAAATCATCATGTCGGCGAGTCGCATGTCGGTCATTGTTACGTCGTTTCGGCGGTTCCATCTCAAAATTCGGTGTACCTTGCCAATTTCTTTCATAATTTCCGAAGTGCCTTGTGTTATTAATTTGTGGCTGTTCCGTATTTCTATGTCCCTCTTCCCGTATTGGAGTGCGAGTGTCCTCTGAAATACGTAATTCTTCTATTACCTGTGTCAGCTGATCTTGTACTTCCCGGATTTCTCTTTGATGTTGCGTATCAATTTGATTCAGATTTTGTTTCAGTTTCCTAATTTGTTCGCTCTCTTCCATGTCATTAAAGACTACCGGTTTTGCGTCATTCAGATTATCATGTACCTTCGTAGATAAATTATTTAGCTGATCCGAAAGTTCAACTACTTTCTCTGATAACGAACACATTTCCTCAGTGTGTTTTTCTGAACCAAGCTTCAGAGTGTCCATTTGTGTTGAAATCGAATCTACTGTGTCCTTTAAGTTTTACTGAGTTTTTGCAAGTTGCGTAACCGAGTTGGTAGATGCAACTGAGTCAATTTTAGCTCACAATGTCTCATAATTTTCATGAACAATAGTTTGCAGTTCTTTTATGGCTGCTTCGTGATTCTGTAATGCATTTTCATGACGCGAAAAAAATAGGTTGAAAATACTCACAAATTTGTGTTTTTACATCATTACACACTTTCTGACATTTCGATTCAATGTTATGTAACTCAGCAGTTAAATCTTCACGTGTTTGTTCGAGAGTTTTTTCCAATGAGTCTAACTTTTGAAGCTTTTCCTGTGTTTGTCTCTGATTTTGATCCATTGTGTGTAACTTTTGAAGATTTTGTTCCATTGTGTGTAACTTGCTGTGTTTGTCTCTGGTGTTGTTCCATTGTGTCTAACTTTAGAAGATTCTGTCCCATTTGACTCTAATTTTGTTCCATTTGTTGCATTAATTGCAATAATAATGTGTTAGTGTCTGGAATCTGTTTCTCTATGCTTTTTGGCAGTGCATTTTCACCGGCAACATTCACATTTTGAGAAGCAGAAAATGTGTCTTGACTCATTTGAGAAAACGGTGAGGACGCAAAACCTGAATCTACAGTATTTGCAAAATTGTGTCCTATCATTTCGGATTCCTGAGGCGAGCTGTTGCCGACCGATCGATCGATAATGCTTCCCTGTTCACAACCTGTTTGACTGTCTACACCATTATTTGCCGCCCGCTCCATCTCCCTATGCACAATTACGAAATTACTACTTCGAATGTCTGTTAATTCACTACCCAGTGGTTCTGATAAGCTAAGCTCGTCGTCACTATTAATTCTCAGTTTACTTTGAAGCCTAGTGTTACGTTTTTCACACGTCATTATTGTCTCAATATTTCACACAATAACACAGAAAAGCACAATTTGAAGAGCAAAAATAAGAGAACACATTAACATAGTACTGAAAATAATATCTAGTTAATTGCAGCTGCGAAATACTTGGTGCAAATCTACATGCATGCCACAACTGTTTTACTGTACAACAATGAAAGGCTGTCACTACAAAGGAGATTCTCTCTATAATTACGTGCTAGCAATAAACAAAATCTACACTAATTACACAAACTACATGAAAAAAAACAGAAGAATCCAGGTTCGAATCCTGGCAGGGTCGCCATATGAAACGTCCCCTTTAGAACAATTATACACGACTGTGCTTAAACTGACACACAATGTTTTTAGCGCAACGCAATCTGACTATCAAAGATCCCTGCAAAAGAATGGCCCTGAGTAGCATTAACCTATACCTTTCACAAATCACTTACCTCACAAAAATCTTCGTTACTCGAACTACTGCAATACAGCGAGCGCCACTATTGCCAGCTAAATAAAAGATTCAAACTACAGAAGGCACTAACTACTGATAGGGATAGTTAGCAAATGAAAGATATTAATAGAGAACAAACAATGTATTTACCTTAATAGTTATAATATATATAGCAGTTCATGGCAAATTACAAAACTCCGCCATCTCTCTCCTCACATCCACCACTGCTGGCGGCTCACCTCCAACTGCGCAACGCTACGCGCTGTTCACATCCAGCTGCCGCTGCCCGACACTACAATGGCAGACAACAATGCAAACCAGCCACATACCGCACACAGCACAGCCAGTGACTCCCATACAGAGCGCTACGTGGCATTACCAATATAAAAATCTAAACAGCCTACTTATACTAGAACTGCCTAACTCCGTCGGAATGCACAGTGAGATGAATGGATGAAAGTGAACAGACGGAATGGTTACGTACCTGTCACATGGCAGAGTCGTATCTAAATATATCGTGGGTCCCATATCACTCCAACTGCACACGGCCCACAGCATATTGAGTCTCCACCAGCTTGAATAGTCCCCAGCTAACATGCAGGGTTCATGGATTAATGAAGTTGTCTCCTTAACTATACACGTCCATTCGCTCAATACAATTCGAAACGAGACTCGTCCGACCAGGCAACATGTTTCCAGTCATCAACAGTCCAACGTCGGTGTTTAAGGGCCCAGGCGAGGCGTAAAGCTTTGTATCATACAGTCATCAAGAGTACACGAGTGGGCCTTCGGTTCCGAAAACACAACTCGATGATGTTTCGTTGAACGGTTCGCACGCTGACACTTGTTGCTGGGCCAGCGTTGAAATCTGCAGCAATTTGCGGAAGGGTTTCACTTCTGTCACGTTGAACAATTCTCTTTAGTCGTCGTTGGTCCCATTCTTGCTGGAGCTATTCCCGGCTGCACCGATGTCGGAGATGTGATGTTTTAAGGGATTCCTGATTTCAAGGTACATTCGAGAAATGGTCATACGGGAAGAGCCCCACTTCCTAGCTACCTCAGAGATGGTGTGTCCAATCGCGTTGACTACAACACCACGTTCAGTCTCACTTAAATCTTGATTACCTGCCATTTTAGCAGCCGTAACCGATCTAACAACTGAGCCAGACACTTGTTGCCTTATATATGCGTTGCCGACCGCAGCGCCATATGCTGGCTGTTTACATACTACTGTATTTGAATAGGCGTGCCTATACCAGTTTCTTTGTCGGTTCAGTGTATGAGATTCGATCCCCTGATTAGTCCTTTTCTTCTTATGCCACAGCCCTTGCAACCTCTGGCAATGTTCGTTATTGTGTAAAACGCCGAGTCGCACATTGTTTGGGGGTCTACATACGTCCACCTCTAATAAGCGGTACGTCGGATCAGAGATCGGAGGAAGGCACGTGTATATCGCCTTCAGTGGAATTGTATAGTGACGTTCTAAGCAAAATTCGGCTTCCTTTTTACCTTGTATGATAGGTACACAACTAGCACGTATTACCTAAGGCGGGATGGACAATTCACTTAAAGATGTTTCAGTCTGTGATGCTATTACTCTTCTACTACTGGTTTACATGAAGCTGCCAGTATAGCTTGTCCTGGATGTATTTGACGTACTTCATATCTTTATTTTCCTGAGTTGTGTTTGTAACTATTTAGAAGTTCACACGACAATGAAGAAGAACTATACCATTCAATAACCATAAATTTAAATGAAAAGCACATTTCACATGTACATCGAAGTTGGTCATCTATAAAAATGGGATTTTGGGTTGAATCTGAATTCGGAATAACAATACAACTGAACATTACCTTTGATTGACGTTCCAGGCGTCTCACGTGGTACAAGAGAGTACAGTTTCCTTGTAGGAATGCATCGATCATATGTTAAAATCTAAAATGTTCTCCTCGTTCATTAGCACAATTTACAATATGACAATTCCTTGCCTTACCACCCATTCTCCAGAAGAAATTATTGCGCTTCATTTATTCAAATCAAATGCTGACTATAAGCCTCTTAAGCACGGCCTGATGCACCAGCCACTGGTTGATCGACAAATCACAATAAGGATCTTTTATAAAAGGCAAATTGAGAATTGTTCAGTGTTTTGGTGTTAGCCATTATACTACCAAGAAACGTCACTGAAAATGGGAAGAAATACTAGATCTTTGACAAGGCTTCTGTAAGATGCGAAATTTTCCACCATACACAAAAATCATATTTCCTGCTGTTACTAATTATTTTATTTACTTAGCATTCTCTTTTCGAAAGTAAAGTCTTCCCACTTTTGTGATAGCTGTTAGATGTTACTAGCGGATAATTACGTCAGTGCAGGTAGCCTGTTTCATGCATAATGAAGGGCCTCGAGGGCGAGTGGGGCGGTCCACGTGGGAAAGGCGTGCAGGCGTGGCGGAGCAGCCTAATGGAGCATCACGACGCGCTGCGACGCAGCCGATGCATATTTGATAGCAGCGTCCAGAGTGGGTTACGCGGGCAGAAACTACCCCCCGCCCCTCCTACCCTCACCCCCCCTCCACCCTCTATCCGCCCACCTATCTCTTGCCGCGCCCACACACACCCACTCACCCGTTCAACTACCTAGCCACCCGCCCACACACACACAAACACTCACACACACATTTGTAACACTATGACCACCGTGACGTCACTGCACGCCCCCGTGACGGTTGGCAGAGGAGGACAGGTTGATTGTTGTGGGAGGGAGGCGAGAAGCAGAAATAGCAGACCTAACACAGCAGCGCGTTCCCAACGCAAAGAGAACGAGATGGTGGGCGGTGATGCAGAACACGCGAACACAGCTTGGCTTTTCCGTTCTTGATGGCCGTCCTACAAAATTCACTTACTTCCTACGCCAACGGCCAACCAGTTAATTCAGAAGTCAAGTATTGCTATGCTGATGTTACAACGGTGGCGCCACCGAGCTGCACGTATTTTTTGTAAAATTTGCTCCATAGCTCTAATCTATTAGAAGAAATTCGTATGCCACCAGAAACTGCCCTTAATGGGAAATGTTTTATAGACCACTCGTTTCGGTACGGAATATCGTTTTTGGAGTAAAAGTACGTCATAACAAATGACTCTGAGCACTATGTGACTTCACTTCTGAGGCCATCAGTCGCCTAGAACTTAGAACTAATTAAACCTAACTAACATAAGGACATCACTCACATCCATGCCCGAGGCAGGATTCGAACCTATGACCGTAGTGGTCGCTCGATTCCAGACTGCAGCACCTAGAACCGCACGGCCACTCCAGCCGGCACTTCATAACAAATACATCCTGGTAGGACAGGTTAACAGGTGAAACGTCATATGGTAGTTAATATTTATAAATACTAGACGTCGTACAGCTGTGTCATACCTATGTTCTTATGTGATGCGTTGAACGTATGACAGTAATACAAGAAGTTACAATGTAAATTTTCTTTACAATTATTAACTTCTATACAAAATTTTATGTATCTGTCATAGTAAGACGCTTTTTTTACAGACACTTAAAACTGAGGACTGTTTCCACATCTACAAAAAATAGAAATTTTCGGAAAATACATTTTATTGGACTGCTTTTACAGTGTACAATGTTGATGTCTTAAAAATTATGTTTCACAAATAAACTCTAGATACATAATGAAACGTTGGAAAAATTTCTATCGACATTCTTTTGCAAATAAAAATATGCGAAACACTTGACTTTCTGCCAAAATGAAAATCTACAGATTAATTACTTTATATCAGTAATGTTCTAGTTTATTGCAACCGATTGAATAAATAATAATTTAATAAACTGTTCCATTATGATACTGTACTTCATTATTTTCAATGTTACGTTCATCGTAGAGCTCTAGGGCTCTCTTATGGAACACTCGTGGTTGTTCTGTCGATGCATCAAATAATCACTTAAGTTTCTTGACATCGTCCTCAGTTTTTACACTCACGTGGTTTCTAGGTTTTAGTACAGCTGATTGATCAATGTCCTTGAAATGATCTCTGTTAGTTTTCTTAACTTTAACAGTGATCGGATAGAAAAAGAACGTTCTTTTTTTCACTTAGCGGATGGCCCTACGACTTTTTACATAAATAAGAACTCTTTCCTCGGACATGTTTAATCATAGGACCTCTTCTCTTAATCCTTTAGAAGTCGTCTTGTAATCGTACACATGCCAGTCTTTACGCAGAACCATAAAAGTACCACAATGGCTCATAATCTCATGAAAGTATTATGGTAAATTTATGGTTTCGAGCTTTCTCAATTCCTTTTTAATGGCATTACATGTACATTCAGGAGGCTATAACTGTGAACCCTTATTGGAAAGTTGTGAGTTACTTTGTCGAAAACTACCAGTAAATGTTTACCAAACACACTAGATGTATACATATGCTACTCTTTTCTTGTAGATGACCAGTTCTGGAATAGTTGTTGAGTTTTGTAAACACGGTCAATTCATGTTTCCTACCGAAGCTAAATCTCAATAAAGCACTATTGTTTTTAAGCATCTTATGATTTAAACCTAAATTTATTAGAATACCATTGTATTAGAGCTGTGGAATATGTTTTACGGTTCTAACTTCGTCAAGCCATGCACAAAGCGCCTTAGCAACCTACCAGTGGGCCGAGCTGAAACTCACCAAATTTGGAGAAAGCGTCGGGCATAGGTGTAAGTTTTCCTCACCAAGATAACTGTCAACGTGCATGACGTTTTACGTATCAACCTATCCTACCAAGATGTTGTTACCATAATGTATTTTTAGGTTAATTTGAAAACGATACATCCTACCGAAGCAAGTCCTGAATCAAGAGTTATTCTTAAAACGCAGCTTATGACGGTAACCTGAACTTCTTCTAACAAATTAACTACATCGCTGTAAAAATACAGAATGACATCAGCCTTTCGTAACCAAACCACAGAAAAACCATGGTATCTATTTTTCACGTAAGCTGTAAACGAGATACAGATGAAAATGGGACAACAAGAATTTTATCACTGCTATACACGAACGTATCTTGGCGAAATGCAGTACAGAACTTTAACGTTCAAACGAGACTGTCAACACGTTTAACGAAGCCTGAGCGTAAGAAACGTAATGCGAAATCTAAGTGGAGCTACTTGGGATGTGTAGCCTCACGTCTTCTGTACATACGTCATTGCTCCCTGCTTGTCAGTTGCAGGATATGCGGCACAAGACTGGAAATATTCCACTCACGTAAACAAGAAGGTGTCTTCCTTAACGACACTGGAAGTAGTGTACCGGGGTGTCCGAAACTAACCTCTATTGAAAACATTTTCCCACTATATGCATTATAGCTAGCCATGAAATGAGATTTCGTCGCAGCAGACGTCTACCACAACAAGCAAATAGCTGATCTGTCATGCGCTACGTAACTATCGAATGCGACCTTCCAGGTTTAGATATAGGAAGAACATTTTAAGACCAGGTGAGCCACTTACCCGTAACACAGTACAGAAGCTCGAAGGATCGAAAAGGTGTCAAAGAGCTCCATTACTAAAATTGAAAGAAGCTCCCTCTGATAGCTTACACTTTCCATAACTCACTCGTAAATCCTGGGGTATCAGGGTGTGAAACCAATCTTATTAAATGGGGAATCGTGAACTGTGATGTAAGTGGCGGCTGCGGACTGTCATAAAATAAAGATGTCAGAGGCTGCCTGAATCCGAAAAGTATTATCATAAGCACAGACAAAGCTATCTTTTAGCTACATACTGACACAATCAAATATCAAATTTGTTAATAATATTATTGAAGCTTTTCCATCGATGACATCAGACTGTTTTCTACAGTCCCCTACAAACTTCTCAAATTTAAATTGCTCTGAGCACTATGGGACTTAATATCTGAGGTATCAGTCACCTAGAAATTAGTACTACTTAAACCTGACTAACCTAAGGACATCATACACAACCATACCCGAGGCAGGATTCGAACTTGCGACAGTAGCAGTCACGCGGTTCCAAAGTGAAACGCCTAGAACCACTCGGCCACCGCGGCGGGCTACAAACTTCTGTCCTTCGCGGACCTATTCATCACACAGCAGCGCTTCTAATCTTCGTCTTCTCGTTAAATTTTTCCACAGTTCCTCTGACTGCTTCCCCTATGCACCTATCTTCGGAGATCCTGATGGGAAACTACTCTTTCCTTATATCAGTGCATCTTAGTTTCTACGTCTTTCTATAGCACCACCTTCCGAACGCTTCAGTTTATTTCGTTTCCAGTTTACCAACGGTCAATTTTCTACTTACATACAATGCTTTGTGCCAAATATACATTCTCCAAACTTTCTTCATCAAAGTAAGGCCGAAGTAAAGTTATTTTAACCAAGAGTCTGTACTACGTGGGTTTATAAATCCTCGTTAATTGGTCAGTCATTTATTATCTTGCTTCCAAGGAAGCAGAAATGCATCACGTTGCCTACACAACTTTTTCGTGGTCACTAGTTTTGATGTTCAGTTTATCGGTAATATCATTTTCGCTACTCCCCATTACTTTTGTCTTTCTTCCATTTACTCTAATTCTGTAGTGTGCGCTCATTACCCTGCTCATTACCCTGCTCATCCCCAGATCGTGGATTTTCCCCCCTTTCACTGAGTATACCAATGTCATAAGCAAAATTTGTCATTGATAAAATTTCACTCCCAATTTTAAACCCATTCTTAAAATTTTATTTTCCACATTGCTTATTCGATGTATATATTTTTCAATAATTTTCAATAGTCTTTTCTAGTGCCACAGCTCCAATGCTTCGATTCTCTTCTGTTCAGATTTCCTTACATTCCATGTTTCACTACCATAGAATGCTGTGCTCCAAATGTACATTCACAGAAATTTCTTCCTCAAATAAAGGCCATTGTTTGATTCTAGTTGTTGTGTACATAGTTCCGGGTAGTGAGTGTGTACACAACTTTCCCACTAGAGCGCGCCCCGCTAAGCACAACAGCGCAGGCACAGCGCTCGTCCGTCTCCGCACTACGAGATGGCGCTGCCTTAGAGACGGACCCAATTCGGCTTCTGCCGATCCACGTATTAATATGTAACACAGCCAATGAGATTGCTGCTAACATAGAACCTTTTCTCCTCGTGGATCACACTCGAGCAGTGAAACCTGAACGCGCGAGGTATTATAACGAGTGTACACACTTCCGATTAGTCAGTCTTCATTTGTCTGTACCAGTCTGCATTAGTCTGTACCTAAGAAGATTATCATATTCCTGTACACAGTCATGAAGATAAATGAACAGACACTTTGTCAAGCATCAGAGATATGTGAGAATAAGATTAACGTACCAAGACCAAAGGAGCTTCAGATTGTCAATTGTAAACAGCATCCAAAATCAAGTTACGTAATGTTTATGCTTGTTATTATTTTAATAAATATGTGTAAAAATTAATCAAGTTCTGTTTAAAGTTGGTCATCGTCCATCTGCTACTCTAAGCGTGCAAGTGGCATTTCTATCGTCTGACCTAATGGCAGAAAATAAACATGCCACAATAAGACCACAAGACATATTGCTGACACTCGCCTACTTCATTAGAGCAACAAGTTTTGCCTTATCACTGAGTGCCTCACTTGGTGATGAATCGGGTCAGTGAGGCGGGCTCGAGCTTTGCAATTAGAGGCCCATTACTTCCACAAGCTGAGATCATTGTTAAAAAAAATGGCTATGAGCACTATGGGACTTAACTTCTGAGGTCATCAGTCCCCTAGAACTTTGAAATACTTAAACCTAACTAACCTAAGGACATCATACACCAATGCCCGACGCAGGATTCGAACCTGCGACCGTAGCGGTCGCGCGGTTCCAGAATGTAGCGCCTAGAGCCGCTCGGCCACAGCGGCCGGCAGATCATTGTTCAACAATGAGGAGAGATTGTTTTTAAATCCTTACATATTATCACAACACGTGTCTTTCAACGTTTTATCATCGAACATTCAAGAACATGCGCAAATTTCTGCCATTTTGCATTATTTGCGTAGACACTTTGCGAATATTCGCATTGACAGCTAGATTTCATATATTATATGCAAGTTACCTTCAGTAGTTTCTAGCCTCATTGTGTCTTGTTGAACTGCTGGTCACCTAAGGATATTCGTGTAGGATGGAAACAGTTGTAGCTTCATAAAAACTTTTAAAACAACAGGTTTGGTCATTTTCTTGACGTTCATATACGTGAATGCATTGTAGATGTCATACGGAACTCAGAACTTTCGGGTGTCTAGGCAAGTTTGGCCACATAGAACGCAAACATGTGCTTTGGTCACATTGCTGTGACCTACAGAGCATAACCTTCTGTCCAAGAGAACTGCATATTAACTTATGTGTTAAATAATTAATGGGGTAGGACGTCAAACAGGCCGACTTGGAGCAGAAGAGGCACAACAGGACTTTTAACTTCCATTGTGTATACTTCCACAAATAAATTCATAAGACTTTATCAGCATTGCCAGGATGGATTCAGGATTCACACTCATGGCAGTGGAAGTTCAGAAACATAAATAAAATAATATTTTTTACATGTTAAATTTCATCATTTTCTCACTTACTATTGGATGCATTTGTTGCTATAGGCACACTTTTCTTCATAAGTAGGAGAGATTCTTCGATGAATTTCGCACATCATACATATCATACTTAGAGCTGTATGAAACTATAGAATTTATTTAATTTTTGAGAAAATTAATTAGCTGTTACATTTTAAACATCATATTTAGAAAAGACAGAAATTTTACAGTTAATTACCTCAATTTTTACCACAGTTTTAAATAGATTTGGAAAATTCTACAGTTTCAAACACCTATAAGTATGATGTGCAAAATTTATTTAAGAATATTTCCTACTTATGAAGAAAACTGTACCTATAGTAACAAATGCAACAAATAGTAAGTGAAAAATGATGAAACTTCGTATGTAAAAAAACTATTTCGTTATGTTTTGGAATCTCCACTTTTATGTGTGTGAAACCTGAATCCTTTCTACTCATGCTGACAAAGTTTTATGAATTTATTTGTAAGAGTATAGAAAGTGGAAATTAAAATGTCCTCTGGTGCCTGTCCTGCTCCAAGTCGGCCCGTTTAACGTTTTACCCCCCTTAAAGAGTTGGGGACAGTAAACAATCCTGAGGAGGTTCCAGCGACTACTCAACTCTATACGCCAGCCATTAGGAAAACGTGTGTTATTAGTGAACTTCTTATCAGGCAACGCTGCTTATGTATGTACTGGTGACGTCCCTGAGTTAATCACTTGTAGACTACTACTGCTGTTCTCTAAGTACATAGAAGACCATCTGCAGTGCAACTCTTTTTCACTTCTGAATAATTGATAACAATGATTCTTCAGTTTCTCCCAGAGTATTTTTTGCTCTAAGATTCTATGGGTGTACTGCGGTTCCATAGTGCCCAATGGGCACAATATTTCGCCGATATCACATGTCGCCATCGTCAGGTGCGGTGACGAACTGAGCTCCTGAGGGCGGGCGGCCGTTTTAAGTCCCATTCCCATGCGAGCAGTTCTCTCCGCGGTCAGCGCCCGTACGTCGGCGGTCGCTGAGACGCTGGCGTCGGCGTCTGTGGTGGCGTCAGTGTAATTGCCTCGTCCGCCATTGTCGCCCGTTCGTTTCCTTCGCTGAGCATCTTATGAATTAGACTCAGTGTTGGTCCCCATGCCTTTCTGAGGTTATAGCCGCAATCTCAGTTGATGAGTCCATCCCTGGTACGATTTCGGCAGCCTCTCTAACGACGCTGTCACAGTATTTAGATGTTTGTACCAATACCCTGGTATGTTGGTAATCCATTTCGTGATTTTCGGACCAACAGTGCTCTGCGACCGCCGACTTGTTGCGGTGCCTAAGGCGAGTGTGCCTCTGATGTACTTGGCAAAGATCTGCGATGGTGCGCACTTTCTGTCCAATGTAAGTCTTCCCACACTGACACGGAATCTGGTATGTGCCGGCCTTTCCCAAACCGAGATCGTCTTTGACACTTCCCAATAATGCTTGCGTTTTATTGGGTGGGAAAAAGACAGTTCCTGCTCTGTGTTTCTTCAATTTTCCCCGATAGTGCTCAAGTATACGGTACAGAGGTAGTGGCTCTGTCTTCCTCCGTGATTTATTCCGTTTCCACAAGCTGTACTGTAGGGGTGGGGCGGAGAGCGCGTCTGATCTGGCATTCCGAGTACCCTTTCTCCAGGAATACAGTTTTGAGGTGTTCCAGCTCTTGGGGCAGACTCTCTACGTCAGAGATGGTGCGCGCCGTTTGCTCCAGTGATTTTAGCACCACATTCCTCTGCGAAGGGTGGTGGGTGCTATACGCATGCAAATGCAGGTCAGTGTGCGTTTTCTCCCTGTAAATCCGCTCTTCTTATGACCGTGACGTCCAGGAATGGTAATCTTCCTTCTGCTTCCATTTCCATAGTGAATTCGATGTTCGGATGTATGGAGTTTAGGTGTGTAGGGAAGTCTAGGAACTTGTGCCTCCCATGGGGCCAGATCAAGAACGTGTCAACCAAATAACGGAGAAAACAAGTAGGTTTCCACTTGGATGACACAAAAGGTTCCTACTCGAAGTACTCCATATAGAAATTCGGGACCACGGGCGAGAGTTTCTGTTTGTTCATAGTATTCTCTATTAAAGAGAAAAAACGTGGAGGTCGGTCGTCTTCTAGTCAAATTTCTGTGCAATAAGCTCAACTGACTCTCGGAGATGCACCCTGTTGAATAATGGAACAATGTCAATATCTGAGTCTTTCAGCTTGTCGAGAAGTTTTACGAAATCCACGGAATTACGAACGTGAGGAGAGCATTTGCCCACATAAGGACTGCCAGATATTTGTCCAGAAAAGGCCGGCCGGTGTGGCCGTGCGGTTCTAAGCGCGTCAGTTTGGAACCGCGTGACCGCTACGGTCGCAGGTTCGAATCCTGCCTCGGGCATGGATGTGTGTGATGTCCTTTGGTTAGTTAGGTTTAAGTAGTTCTAAGTTCTAGGGGACTGATGACCTCAGTAGTTAAGTCCCATAGTGCTCAGAGCCATTTAAACCATTTTTTTTTGTCCAGAAAATATGTAGGTGCCGTAATGTTGCTGACAATTGGGCGTAACGGCACCTCATTTTTGTGGACTTTAAGTCTTGGCGGTACAGGTCCTTGAGGTGTCAATTTCTTGACGACACCCTTTGGTAAATCCGCATCCTTGAGGAAGTTCTAGTCTTGTTCTCCATGTCCTTGTATGCCCTTTCGACACTATGTGCCGGCAGTACACCCGTGGACGGTTCGAATTCATAACAATTTTGATGTTGTGATGAGAGAATACTTTCCCGAAAAGTGCTGTGCCACACATTTAAAACCAAAATGTTTACTAGTACTGGTGATTCGCAGATTATAAATGACTGTGCCACAGGCTACGTTATACTGCATGTAACAGCACTATTCAGTACGCAGTTTACTAACACGATGTCGGCTACATTTCACGGTTCGCTTTCACGCTGTAGATTTTTCAATCACTATATACTTGTGGAACCAGTTGGAAACGAACAATGATCTTTCTCGCAGGAATATGAACAGAACTGCAGTGAGCAGTATGTATCGATTAATTCTCTCTTTTCATAATGTTTTTGTTGGCCTCTAATGATCATTACCTATTTCTGCCCAAATCGGATTTTTGGTGCGTAAAACGAGTGAATCCAGCTCTTCCGTCGATTATCACGCGGACCGGTCGACGGTGAATTATTAACAGGCAGAATTATTTAATTCGCAGGAATATTTTATATCTTGCATAATATGTTGACTTTGTCACATTCGGTAGCATGTGGTTAAAATATCAGCGTATAGTAAGCTGCGGTGATTTAATTTATTTGCTAATTAAATTTGTTATTTTCAAATATGTGACCGTTTAAATGAAATATCCTCGAAATAAAAATGAGGACGACAAAATTCAAACCGACAGATGGACCACGTTGAATAAAAGAACATGATCGTTATTTTTATTTTGTTATATTGCTGGTATCTCGTTCGTCTAGCAACATGAGCACAAATTCAGCTATCAGCAGTGACGTCAAAGCAGATCCTATTGAATACGCTGGAACTCTAGCTACAATAGGCAGGCACTTATTTTCTGTCCGTTGATCTGTTTGAGAAATATGCACTTTGACAGACCATTAGCTTTTTCTTGCGTACGAGAAAAAGCTAACAACGTTTCATGTATTTGGATTTGTAACAATGACTTTGAAGATTATAGGATGAATCAATTTATACCGGACGTCCAGTCCATAAACAATGAAGCAGCAATACGAGCAACATGGATAAGACAAACATAAACGCCTACGACTGATTTTTGCCAAACATTCAGAATTCCACGCTACTTGATTCTATATGGGTTGTCTGTTGCTCCAGTGGAAGCTATAGCATCCCAAGATTTTAAATTTAAATGATAGTGGCCACCCTTACCCATTTTATAAGCAGGTAAAATGATTATAATATGAGCCAGTAAATCATCTTAAGAAATCAATTAATTGTCTATATAACCTCTATTCAGAATATGATTTAGTGAAGTAGGATTATAAGAATGCAGACTGAGTCATTTACCTAAATACAGAACGTTGAACGTCACCTGATGGGACACTTTAATTTCCTGTGCTGCAATGTTTCATAAAATTTCAGTAATTATTTAGACAACTACACTGTAAAACCTTTTTTGTATCTGGTCAATAAATGAAAAAATTAAACGTAAACCATATGTTTGAAGTTAAGCGTCAAGGATGTGAAAGGTATTGCAAGGTATTTAAATAAAAAGTAGTAATGTTTACTCAGTACCGACCCACAAAGTGTAATTGGAATAAAATTTAAAGAATTTAGTTCCTTACCGTTGGTGCATAATCACAAAAATTTATTGCAATCGTTGTAGAAGCACGTGACTGAAATTTAGAGCACCGAAGTAATAAATACTATATTTCACTGGCGCAATAACTAACTAATTGGTGGTTGTTGATTCGGAAAAGTACCGGCTCTAAATGCGGATATTTTATTTGTTTATTTGCAGTGAAACATATTTCGTTTAGAGCATGTTATCAAGAACGTGTGTGAAATTCGGAAAATAGAATGCAAGTACTGTCAGTGATTCCCGAGTAGCTCAATTGTTAAGAACACTGCCTGCTATTAATAACATTCCAGTTTCAAGACTCTGTGCATTACATAGTCTAATCCTCTGTAGTGCCTGCATCTGTCATTAACTCAGTTTCTTTCCGCAATTTAGATTAGGGTGCAATGTATTTGTCATGAATGCGGGCACAATAGTTCTTGTACACCTAGGAAGCTGGCGGCAGATATGAATGATATTTTTAATAGCGGGATAGTGACCAATGTTCACAGATGTACTGACGCCACATGACCATTCTGTACAATTTTAAGGTCGTCACTGATCTCTTCCGCACTTTTCATATCCACATACATTTCAGTCACACCAAAAATTAGGACCGCACCATAGAATCACTTCCTGCCTCCCCGAGTAGAGCCTGCAGCTGTCAAGCCATATCCTTTCCTGAACATGTTTCTAGTGCTGCATTAAACACTTGGAACTATCGAAGGCCACTCGATCTTCGACAAACGATAAGAGAAGAGGTCACCAAACTTTGACTAGCCATTTTGAGGACTTAGTGGGTACTGCTTACAAACATTCGACAGTTCAGACACCCCTGTCTTCCAGCAGTTGGAATTTACGGAAACTGCGTCAGAAAAAGCATACGAGATGCCTCCTGAATCATATTTCGTCAAGTATGGCAATTCTTGTTTAATTGTCGGTTTATCAGTTATGAGTTTCAAGCCAGGACTTGTATGCATCAGGTTTACGTTAATTATTAATATTTACAAATGTAACCACCAGTAACTTGTGATTCCAGTCATTTTCGCAGTATTCCTCAAAGGTGCGCTCATGTGTGACGCAGCAATTGCCACGTGTTTTACTTAACACCGTAAATGTTCGGTCACCTTATCACAGAATATTTTAGTGCAGTCGGACAATACGAAATGCATGCTTGGAAGGACAATGATGCGTATCAGAATTACCTGAGGAACAGTAGGTCAGTATAGTTTTCTCCCACGTTATGTATGTAGTATTCAGTCTCCAGATAGAATAGCAGTAATAACTTGAATAGTATTTATCAACAGTTAAGACCGCAATACAAAACGTAGATTGTCATCCTTTTATTTCTTCAAAGCACCTTCACATCAATGAACCGTGATGAAATGTCACGGTTCATTCTCTGCGTTTCCTCCTTGTCTGTAGCACGTTCCTTTTGAAATTCCCGCTTCGCGCTCTGCTGTTTTCTTATCCTACCCAGAGGGCGTTGTGGCGTTGCTGCGGTCGGCTGCCTGCCGTGTTTGCGGGAAAGCGTCGGTCGGGAGGAGGAACTTGATTGCGGACGTCTGGGAATGTGCAGGAGGGAACGCCGTGTTGTTGATGGTTTGGCGTGTTTCGTGTCAGGCGTGATGCATCGTTAAAGCCGTGATAGCACCCACTGTAACTGTCTTGGTCGCACGTGGACCCAAGGAGATGAGACCTGGTTGTCCATTGAAGCTCCTATCCTACGGATGTCATCGGACTTAAAGTAAGACGTATTGACCATTATTAGCGTCATTTGCAAGCAACTGGGGATTCAGGCGTCTGCAGTAATTCGGCGATGATTATTTGTTTCGTCGGTGTATAAATGACTGAAGAAGGAGCAGTTTATTTAATGCTCACCTTATGCTCGTGTTCTGCGGGTGCTGCTTGCGAATGTAAACTTTACTCCCACCTTTGTCTGTTGATTTTAAGCTACCTCATTTGCGTGGAATCAATAACAGAGCCTAACCTGTTAACTAAATAAGGCTTGTGGTAAACAAAGGCAGTTAAGTATGTTGTTTTAAAATATTATCTGAAATGTGTCAATGATTTATGTTGTGCTAGTTGATTCTGGGGTATGAACGGAAGTGTTGGCACGTTTGCCGTGTATAGGAATGCTGCTAGTTTCGATTGTTTTGGAAATTAAGCTCGTATGCTTAAAACAGAAATCGGTAACCATCAATAGATTTCAATGTTATCGTCACTTTTAAATATCTGTTAAAATAAAAGCAATCACGGATTATTCGATGAACGATATACATTGAAGAGACAAAATAATAACTGGTACACCTGCCTAATATCGTGTAGGGCCCCGCGAGCACGCGTAAGTGCCGCAACTCGGCTAATGTCTGAAGTAGTGCTGGAGGTAACCGACACCAGAAATCCTGTCGATAAATCCGTAAGAGACGAGGAGGTGAAGATCTCATCTGAATAGCACGCTGCAAGGCATCTCAAATGTTCTCGATAGTGTTCTTGTCTGGGGAGTTTGGTGGGCAGTAGAAGTGTCTAAACTTAGTAGAGTCTTCCTGGAGCCACTTTGTAGCAATTCTGTACGTGTGGGGTGTTGCATTGTCCTACTGGATTTGCCCAAGTCCGTTGGAATGCACAATGGGCATGAACAGATGCAGGTGATCAGACAAGATGCTTACGTACGTGCCACCTCTCAGAATCGCATCTAGACGTATCACTCAAACTGCACACGCCCCACATCATTACAGAGCCTCCAACAGCTTGAACTGTTACCAGCTGACATGTAGGGTCCATGGATTCATGAGGTTACATCCATACCCGTACTGCTTCAACTCATACCACATGATTATCACCCTCCTACTTGCCAGTGTCTTTGATACGTTCCTTTCTTCGCCGATTCTGCCGAGAACCTCATTAGTCTGCATTACTTCTCAAACACTTCGATTCTCTCCTTTTTCGGTTTTTCCACACTCCATGTTTCACTACGTACATTCTCAGAAATTTCTTTCTCAAATGAGGACGTCTGTTGGCTATGAATGTCCTCTTTATCTGTGCTAGTCTGTTTAAGTCCCCCTTGCTTCGTTCATCAAGGGTTATTTTGCTTCAAAATTAGCAGAATAACCTAGCTCGATCTACTTCCTGACCACCAGTTTTAGATTTAAGTTTCCAGTTATTCTCATTTGTGCTGCCTCTTATTGCTTTCCTCTTATTGCTTTTGCCTTTTCCAGTTTACTATCAGTCCATGCTGTGTACCCATTATACGGTTCATTTGGTTCAACAGAGCTTGTAATTCTCCATCGCTGTCTTTGAGGATATCAACGTTATCAGCGAATATTATAATTGATATCCATTTCACCTGAACTCTAGTCCCACTCTTGAACTTTTATCTTACTTCTGTAATTACTTCTTCGATCTATAGATTGAACAATAACGGGTGGGGTGGGGGGCGGGATGGGAAGCTACACACCTGTCTTACCCGTTTTTGATTTGATCGTTTAATTCTTCTTTTTCCAATCTTATTGTTCTGTCTTGGTACAAATAAACATTGTTTATAGCCCGCCCGCATTTCCCTACACCTCACTCCTGTTTTCCTCAGAATTTCAAACATCTTGCACCGCTTTACATTGTCAAACGCATTTTCTAGGTCGATGAATCCTATGAGTGAGTTTTAATTTCGCTTCTATCTTGCTTCCATTTCAATGGCAACGTTAGCATTGGCCCTCTGGTGTCTTCATCTGTCCCAAGGCAGACTGGTCATCATATAACACATCCTCAACTATCTTCTTCATTATCCTGTATATTATTCCTATCAGCGTCTTGGATAATGAGTTGTTAGGCTAGTTGTTTGATAGTTCTTGCGCCTATTAGGCCTATGCTATTTTAGGAATGTTGTGGATGATTTTGCCAGGTCTCATATTACTGTGGCGTTACAGCCCGACTAAACGAATTTTTAGTAAACGACAGCGTCTAGTACGCTTAAGTGAAACAATATATAATTTTATTGGCCCCAACATCTACGTAATGCAGCGATGCATGAATCTTGTAACTAGTACTGAGATACAAAATTAAGCAAAAATGACACTGTTCACCGTTAGAATAATACAAAAGAACATATACTAGTGTGAAAAGGTATGTTTTTTTCCTCTCTTGTTCTCTTGTTCTTTTGGCATTAGGTATTGGATGGAATTAGGCCACTGTCGCTAAGCTACACTAATGAAACGGTTTGATTTACGTGTAGGCTGATCGTTCGTCCGTCCATAAACAATGAATTGCTTATTGCGAGTATGTTATTCAAAGATCCTCCACTTTAAATAAAAATAACAAAAATAGAATTTATTCATTAAAAAAGAGGGAATTAAGTACAGAAGCCTTTCATTTTGTTCGTGATTATTTCGAAATTCATTTTGTGTGTAAGTTCTGTTTGCATATTACGTTCGTTAGAACCTGCAGTCATTTATTTTTGTTGGAGTCCGATATTTTACCGGAGTGCAATTTTTACCAAACTGATCTTCATTTCTTTTCGCGGTCAGTAAAATACCAAATGAATTGTTTCCGAGAGAACCGTAGGCCGTACCTAATCTGCAGTTTCAAAAGAAAATGAAACTTAACAGAACTATTATCTATTTTCACTTTCACAAAAGTAGTTGGGATTAAACAAAGGAGTATCAGGCCCCAGTTAACGTTACCGCTAAGGATAAAGGTATCATAATAATTTTACACAGCAGTTCATCTTCTTGAATATTAGATACCGAATGTAAAGCAAATTTCAAGTGGTAGTTTTATAGAACATCGCCAGTCTCATAGACTCTAAACGCGAACTTGAATAGTCGTATGGTTGCCATTTTCCCCAATGATTTTAGAAATTCTGATGGAATAATATCTGCCCGTTGTGGTCGATCTCAGTTCCTCCAACGTACAATATCAGTCTAGTGACATCATCTTCTGCGGTCTGCTTGATGGTTTACCGCGACCGGCAGGAGAAGTACACCAAGCTAAAACCGTTCGGTGTCATGCACCAGACAAACTAAACAGTTATGTACACTATGTGACCAACAATATCCGGGCACTCCCAATAACATACGTTTCTCATATTAGGTGCATTGTGCTGCCACCTACTGCCAGATACTCCACATCAGCGACCTCACTAGTCATTAGACACCGTGAGAGAACAGAATGCTGCGCTCCACGGAACTCACGGACTTCGAACGTAGTCAGGTGATTGGGTGTCACTTGTGTGACACGTCTGTACGCGAAATTTCCACACTCCAAAACATCCCTAGGTCCACTGTTTCCGTTGCGATAGTGAAATGGAAACGTGAAGGGATACGTACAGCACAAAAACGTACAGGCCGACCTCGTCTGTTGACTGACAGAGATCGCAGACAGTTCAAGATGGTCGCAATGTGTAATAAGCAGACATCTATCCAGACTATCACACAGAACTGCATCAGGATCCACAGGAAGTACTACAACGCTTAGACGGGAGGTAAGGAAAGTAGGTTTCCATGGTCGAGCGGCTGCTCGGTAAGTCGTACATCACACTGGTAATTGCCAAACGACGCCTCGCTTCGTGTAATGAGCGTAAACACTGGACGATTGAACAGTGGAAAAACGTTGTATCGAGTGACGAATCACGTTAAACAATGTGGCGATCCGATCGCATGGTATGTGTATGGCGAATGCCCGGTGAACGTCATCTGCCAGTGTCTGTAGTGCCAACAGTAGAATTCGGAGGCGTTGGTGTAATGGTGTGGTCGTGGTTTTCATGGAGGGGCCTTCCACCCCTTTTGGGTTTGCGTGGCCCCATCACAGCACAGGCCTACACTGATGTTGTGAGCACCTTCTTGCCTCCCACTGTTGAAGAGCAATTCGGGGATAAGACTGCATCTTTCAACATGATCGAGCACCTGTTCATAATGCACGGCCTATGGTGGAGTGGTTACACGACAGTAACATCCCTGTGGTGGACTGGCCTGCACAGTCCTGACCTGAATCGTATAAAACTTCTTTGGGATGTTTTGGAACGCCGAATTCGTGCCAGGCCTCACCCACCGACATCGATACCTGTCCTCAGTGCAGCACTCCGTGAAGATTAGGCTGCCATTCCCCAAGAAACCTTCCAGCACCTGATTGAACGTATGCCTGCGAGAGTGAAAGCTGTCATCAAGGCTAAGTTTGGGCCGACACCATACTGATTTCCAGCATTCCCGATGGAGGGCGCCACGTAATTATATTTTCAGCCAGGTGTTCTTATACTTTTGATCACGCAGTGTAGTTTCGTTCGTTAGTTTGCTCTCAGTGCGTCAGTGGCATTTCTTAACAATAATTCGAACTGAACAGTTATCGCTGAGCTACCCTGGAACGTAAGGAACCGGAAAGTTTGGCACGGTTCTCCTCGGCGACAGAAGTGCTCATCAACGTTGCTCTCCTCCGCTGTATGAATGACATGTAAAAAACGTTGACTATCGCAAGATGTAAACGGCACAGAACCCTCTAGAGAAAATCTAGGTAATACTGAGAAGACGAAATGAAGGACTTCACATGTCTGCTTGCGACACATTGTCAGAAATGAGATGCCCTACTACGACGCTCATTTTCAAAGACAAGTTTATTAACTGTTGCTGTGAAAGATATTTTCATTGCCTATGTTACTTTCGTATCTACATGTTTATAACTGATAACTGCTTAGCAACAGAAACTCAGCCTTACATTGTAAGCCATCAGACATCCAGCTTCAAAGTTACGCTTTCCATAAAGTCTATTTCCACTTTGAAAATTTTTTTACATGGCTAAATCAAAAGAGATGGTTATTATTATCGAATGTGACATACATATTCAAAATATTTTCTAGTTCAGCTAGGCATCTGCAGTTATAGCAGTCTCGCCGAAAGTAAATGGACCAGTGATGCGATTACGTACGGACCCACACCACACATTCACCTTTGTAGTATCTAGTTGAAATTCCCTTATACAATTGGGACTTCCCGATTCTCATACTGTGTACGTCCAGATTCACTGAAAAATGACAGATTGCGACATCACTGGAATAAACTCGAGTGAGTAATATTTCATTCAATAAACATTGAGTCCAGTGTGTTGATTTTTACTGGTTTATATAAGAAACACGCTATTTTTTCTTATATATTTCAGTAAAAAACAACGAAATGAAGCAGACTCTCACACATTGACAACATCAATAGAAATGGCTTAATTTACGCAAAGAACGGCCTTGAAAATGTTAATCATTTCCCAAAACGCATCGTGCAGAAGATTTATGGATAAACAAACCTATTCAGAACAAGTTAAAACAACACCACACGTATATTACGGCAAAAGCTATTAGCTCTTGAATAGCCAGCAACATGTCCTTAAATAATTTAAACCTCGCAAGTAAGAACAAGAACAAGTTAAAACAATGAATAATCTTCAACAGTTAAACAGAAGATCTGGAGAAATCTGTCACAAACGTATAACAGTTAGCTTGCAACTTGCAAGGACAGTTCTAGTGATGGTTGCCTAATCAAATAAAATTAAGCAAGGTAGAAAGTTAGATAAGGCAAGTTACAAGATGTCATCTAAAATAACTTAAACCGAGTGCACTCACTAAGCAAGTTCAGATCAGCTATATTACCCTAAAGTATAGTCTTGATTCACTCCAGGAGACAAGCTGATAAATAACCAATTTCAGCCAAATGACAAAACGTTGAATTCGAACCCTCAATCACAAGAATAAATTAATGGGCGAAAGTCATTAGATGTGAAATCCTAAATAGAGCATTCCTTTAAAGTCTGTCGGCAACAGCAAGAACGGCCATGTAGAAAGATATTGCATCTGGATAGTAACAGATTTCACTGTATTTTAAAGCCAGCTTCGTGTCACGAACTCAATTTCACAAGCAAAGTTCTCAAACATGCCGCCAACTTTAGTTCGATCCGTTGAACAGACGCTGTTCCCAGTGGCCACTAGTACACTAGTCTTCCATTGACCACATTTTGTGACTTGTCGATCTCTTCGCTCAATCTACGGTTGCCCACTTCGCCTGTCACTCGCGTTGGTGCAGCCACGCCCTCCTCGAAGTCGACCGTTCTGCTTGCCTGCTCAGTCCACATGGCGCTGCCGTTGCCTCTCAGAATCTTGCATCTTGATCAGCAGACCAAGACTCCCCTATTTAGACTGGTACGTCTGTAAGAGGCTTATAACCAGATACGCACTCTCTGTGGCAACACTTTTGAAGCCGTTGGTTAATAAGAGTCATAGACTCCAACCACTCACACTATCGATAGGAGCCGACACACCTCAAAGCGATCACGTGTAGACGTTCCAGGAAGATAATGAAGCTGATCGTGTGAAGCCAGATCCAAGTGGAAAAAAAACCTAACAACTGTATGAAAAGACAACTATGAGCACTATCAGATCAGTAACAGAGCATCGAGCAGCAGACGAGAGTAGCAGAGCAGCGAAGTGAAGGAGTATCGAAGAAATACACGGGAGGAACCAGCGACATAGGTTAACAGCAGCTGCTACTGATGGGGCAATATGTCATCCACTAGAAGACAAAATTATTAAAGTGGTGAAATGTAAAAGTGATAGATGCGTAGTCATATCAGTGTAACAGCCAAGTTACCGTTGATTCATTAGAACGGAGAACAAGTAGCATCGACTTCACTTGTCTCTACGCTGGCCACCACGGGTAGACTATTTAATAGTGAACAGAACAAGAAGCTAGGTGGCTTGTCTCTTGACAGCGAGGAGCCCATGTATAATAGGTGACAGTAAAAATTTGGCTTCAAATATGGCTTTTGAAGGAGTACATACGTTAATGAATCTTTGATTGGATGCCTCATGTATGTAATTCTCTAGTGGTAAGTAATCCTGTTTGGAGAGTTCGTATGATTTTGTTACTTTTGCAGATGACCATCACTTTCAAAGATCCTTATTTCCTAACAGCAACCATAAACGACCAAGGAGGCTCTACTCCCACTCCACTTCTTTACGAATGTTAATTAGAGGAAACACAACCAAATAACATTGTCAAAAAATGGTTCCAATGGCTCGGAGCACTATGGGACTCAACTGCTGAGGTCATTAGTCCCCTAGAACTTAGAACTAGTTAAACCTAACTAACCTAAGGACATCACAAACATCCATGCCCGAGGCAGGATTCGAAACTGCGAACGTAGTGGTCTTGCGGTTCCAGGCTGCAGCGCTTTTAATCGCACGGCCACTTCGGCCGGCTTAACATTGTCATTTACGTCCAGACTGCACTCTGTATTCATAGCTTGGACCTGTGCCGGTATGCACCACTTCTCATTCTTCGTATTCAGGAAAGAAATCAGATTTTTTGGGCTCGAATGTATCATACCCAACACGTAATTTAAGCGTTTCTAACCAAGCACACTCTGCAGCTTAATTTATTGGACTAGGTGTTAAGTCTATATGACATTATACTCCTGTTCACGCGGTACCATGTGAGGAGAGATACATTTTTCAACTACTGAACGTTCTTGAAAGAGTACTCACCAGTGTGGCTGTTGTTTAGAAGAGCCCTCAGCCGGACACCAACTGTAGAAAAGGAACAGGAGCATCTGACATAGCGGGAATACCACTACACAATTCCAGTGTTTGTTCGGTGAAGATTTGGCTCTCTCTCTCTCTCATGCAGCAGCAACACACGAAACTGCAGTTCAGAACGAATATAATAAAACGAGTGGAAGCTGTGATCCAGCGAAGGGAACGAAGCCAGAGGTATCTGCGAGATTGCTAAAAGTCAGAGCTACAAACTTCCAAGCGCACACGCCCCTTTCTGACATCTGCGCTTTCCCAAGAATTTAGTGAACTGACAGAAGAGGGCGGAGGGCCTAGTAATCGGAAATCCTGTCGTGGTCTGTAAGGGAAGCAGAAGAATGAGGAGAAGTAAAACCGAAGCGAAATGAGAACAGAAAAACAGGCTCAGAAATGAATAACAAGGGTGAATGTATCAGTTTGGAGTAAGAGACCCTTGTCCAGAAACGACCGAGTCGAAAATTAAAAGGAAAACTCATTCTGATACCTCTGACACTGGAATACCTGCCGTTGCTGAGGTTGTAGTGTAGGCAACTTTCAGAGGTGGTGGTATAGAGCTAAACAATAAAAGTAGTCTAGTATACATGGGCTCTAAAATCTTTATCGTAAGAGCTCTGAGTCTTTCTAATCTTTGATACAGTGAAACACATCGCTTCTGCTGCAAACTGTTTGGTTTCCATATCTTTGGAATAGGTTGCATAGACAAAAGAAAATCCAGTATCTAAAGCTGTAAAAGGCGTACCTACTTATTCTATGGCAGAGGTATGTTTCACATAATCAATGAAGAACAAGTGTTCATAGCTCATACGAAATGCATTTCAGAGCTCGTTTACGATACTTCTTTTTTGTTTTGTACATACTACCATCTCTCAGATTAGCCTACCCTACAAGCCTACCCTACAATCTTAACAACAACAATACTGTTACACGTACTCCACTGTCAGAGGTGTCAGAACGAGTTTTACATATGAATTTCGACGCTGTCTTTTCCGGACCAGGGTCTCTCATATCATATTGTACCATTTACCGTTCTCCATTATCCCTGGGTTAACATCATGACGGGATCACCCTACAGAACTACATACTTTGTTCTCTAAACAGGAAACTGCTAATACATTGCGCAACACAATGAAAGGATTTCTTTTTCAAACCGCAATAATGGTCTCCCACTGAGATGCAGATGTTTGAATTTTGGCTAAAAAGTGCTAACATCTTTTCTTTTAATGGTGCAAAAATGTGGCACCCAGCAATGTCACCCTCGGGATCGGAGACACCTCGGACATCATAGTGTGACCCATGCATGGAAAAGGCCTGGGCTTAGAATTTTAGGTCTAACGTGGGTGAATAATGGCACATTCGCTGCAAAATTCACCACAATTTTGCCGAACGCAACTGCGAACATTTCACATGATGGGGAGTTCGCCACACCCCTCTCTTACCAAAGTCATACTGCATTTTTTGACGCGTCTACGATGGATTCATTCAGTCTGTAGAGCAGTAGTTCCTTATAGGTTTCGTTTTCAAAAATGGCTTTGAGCAATATGGGACTTAACTGCTGAGGTCATCAGTCCCCTAGAACATACAACTACTTAAACCTAACAAACCTAAGGACTTCACACACATCCATGCCCGAGGCACGATTCGAACCTGCGACCGTAGAGGTCGCGCGGCTCGAGACTGAAGCGCCTAGAACCGCTCGGCCACTCCGGCCGGCTTGGTTTTGTTTTGTTTTGTTTTGAAAGGAACCACCGGTTAGTTTAGTAAGCCAGTCACTCGGCTCCAGCTCTCAGCTTATCACGTCTGCAGAGGGGAAAGTAAAGTGAAATGGTTCAAATGGCTATGAGCACTATGTGACTTAACTTCCGAGGTCATCAGTCGCCTAGAACTTAGAACTAATTAAACCGAACTAACCTAAGGACATCACACACATCCATGCCCGAGGCAGGATTCGAACCTGCGACCGTAGTGGTCGCTCTGCTCCAAACTGTAGCGCCTAGAACCGCACGGCCAAAGTAAAGTCAATCTTTCCGGGATTTCCCGTAGTATTTTTATTGAAATTCGTGCGTGTTTCTCCGTTTAAGAAGATTAATCGCGCATAAAGTCATTCAGTCTGTAAGGCAATAATTGTTTACTGAACAGCTAACTATGAAGCTCATTAACGCATCAGAGCCCATAGCTGACTTATCAGGAGGGTAAGTACTTGCACTTGTAGGATTGTCTGCTTTTATAGTTACTTCTGCAGTTAGTTTTGCTGGCATGGCTACGATGTGTGCTTGCTGTGCGTAGACGCAGACAACATGCGACACGACTGTTCTAATGGCATCTCCACGTCCTGCATAAGGCACTGACACAGATTTTACCTCCGAGATGGCCCCACCCAATTTCTACCGGGGACAGATCTCGGGATCCTGCTGGACACTGAAGTACTTCAACATCAGCACACATTTCGTAGAAACGCGTGCCATGACTAGACGGACACTGTCCTATTGAAAAACGGCACCATGTTACTGTCGCATGAGAAGTAACTTATGAGTACATAAGATGTCCATGACATACCGTAATGCCATCAGAGTTCCCTCATTGCCAGCCATGCCTTGAAGTCAGACTCGATAGCTCCTGACTCCATAACGCCAGGAGTAATACCGCTGTGCCCGTCCAAAACATTGGAAAAATGGAACCTCCATCCAGGCCCCCGTCATACTCACCGGCAGGGACACGACTCATCGCTGAGCACAGTCCATACTTCCTATTCACGGCATCACTACAAACGCAGCCATTTGTGTTGTGATGTTAACGGAAGTTTACACAAATGGCGGTAATTCCCTTGTCTGTGCTAGTCTCGGATCAAAGATGCCGGACGACGCAGAACGTTGCAGAGATTCCATTACTTGTCCCCGGAAGGAAGGCCCAGATGTAAAGCGATTATAATGTAGATGGTGCACAATGTGGTGATCATTTCTTCTGACGGTCAGTCAGACGAGTTCATAACATCTTCTTGCCATTCACTAGAATCACTCAATATCTGTGACTGTTCACGCTCCGTTTAGTCTGATCAGCCAGAACGTTATGACCATCTACCTAATAGCAGGTATGTCTTCCTTTATCATGTGTAACAACGGCGAGCGTCGTGGCACGGAAGCAGTGAGGCCTTGGCAGGTCGATAGAGGCAACTGGGACCACACCTGCACACTCAAGTCACCTAGTTCTCGTAAATTCCGGAGAGGAAGCCAATGAGCTCTGACGCCACCTTCAACCACATCGCAGATGTGTTCGATCGGGTTCAGAGCTGGAAAGTTGGCGGGCCACAACATACATCGGAACTCTCCACTATGTTCCTCGAACCACTGCATCACACTCCAGGCCTTGAGACATGGTGCATTATCCTGCTGAAAAATGCAACTTCTGCACACTGTCCAGCATTAAAGTCTGATGTTAGTTCCGCCACAGTTCGTCGCCTATCCTGCTTAACCAGTCTGTACAACCTACGACGTCCGACATCCGTAATGAGAGGTGGCCGCCCAACCCCACGTCGTCTGGACATGGTTTCACCTTGGTTTCTCTATATGTTGAAGACGCCACATCACCCCTCGAACACCCAACAAGTCGTACAGTTTCCGAAATGCTCGTGCCGCGCCTCTGGGCAGTCACAATCTGCCCTCGGTCAGACACAGATAGATTGCGCGACTTTCTCGTTCTACACATGGACAGCACGCTCACTGATGCTACATGCACCGTTCCTGTGTCTGACTAGCAGTCATTCTTTTCGAGAAGGAGCTTCTCTCGCCTGAACGGCTTTATATCACTAGTAGATTGGTGGTTATAAAGTTCTGGCTGGTGAGTGTGTACTCCACCAGGCCTCATAACTATACTGGACATGTATAACACTAAAATTGGCTAGTGAACTTCATACTTGTCACAGAGAACTGTACCTCTAATATTCTTCATACTCGCCAATGTTGTATATGTGCACGAAGTTTCACGAATTTCTTCGCATGTCTTCTTACTCCAGTCAACAATGGAAAATGAGAGGTACAAATACTTGTATTGGCAAATTTTTGGTTGAAGTGTAACGAATAACGTACTAAGAATCCTGATCTATGGGGTATGAATTTAGTGATTGTGGGGGTGGGGGGCGGATCGCTTAAAATCGATTTTTTACGTTTTTCTTCAACAGATCGAAAATCTCCGCTTCCTTCTGCCTAAATGTTACCCAGTACAAAATTGCACTACAATGAAGTCCCTACAAAAAAGGGCTAATTCATTTTTCTCTAGGACTAATAGTTATCGCGTCGCAGGGAATGTGAATACCTCGTGTTACTAAAAATAATTCGTAATTGTATACAGTTCATGAACTTTGTTACATTACGAAAAAGGATTAAATTTTGGTAGCACATCTAAGTGCACTAGAACCGCATTAAGGGACAAATTGTGTTGGGGGATTGTAGGATTATGGAATGGTGGGGCTGGAGGTTAGAAGCACGAGGGAAAGTACGTCGCCAGACTGTGGTCATGCGTCCCCTTCTTCACACACTTATGTCCAAAATTAAAGCAACAAACTGAAATTTAGCAAGGTAGTGTTTATTTTGCAAGAAAATGTTATAAACTAGAGACAGTAAAATAGAAACAGTGTAGAAAATAATGAACATAAATAATTGCAACATGCATAACGGTAGACAAAAATGTTCTTCGTTTTCTCCAGCTCAACGGATTTGCATAAAAATTCTATCAACTGGTTAATGTGCTCAGTTTGGCGTGTGATCACCTCTGGAAGTACTGACAACGACTGGGCATGCTGTTAATGATGTCAACAGATGCATATTGGGGCAATAACGCCCATTCTTCTTGCAGTGCTGCTCGGAAATCTTCGAGAATGGTTGGTGGGTGCTGACGTGAAGCAACATATCTCACCAGTCCATCCCGGACATGCACCATGGAATTCAAACCGAGAGAACGAACAGGTCACTCCATGCGTGCAATATCTTCCATTTCCGCTCGTTCTCTATGAGGTTGGGCATTATCGTCCATCAGTACGAAATCTGGGCGCATATAACCTCCCGAAACCCATATATAATGTCCCAAGATGTGCCTGCCACTACCATATCCTCCTCGATATTGGTCTCTTTCCACAATGTCTGGGTCCCAAAATTATTTTCAACGTTCCCTACAGATGCGAATCCATCGAGAATCATTCTCCAGATAATATTGGGACTCGTCTGTGTAAAGAAAATTTCCTTACTGTTCGACCATTTAGGTGGCATGTTGACGAGTCCTCTCTACACGTTTCCTTCCTTGAAGACGCGTCAGACGCACACATATAGCATGTCTCCGACAGTAAGACCACTCTGCTGGAGTCTTCTGTACACCGACTGACTCGATACAAGATGTCCAGTGAATGCTGCACGATCAGACGCCAGTTGCCGTGCAGTACTAAGATAGCAATGTCCCCTCTTTCTGATGTCACACGTGATCGGCCCAATCGTGGTTTTAGGGAAACAGTTTCGGAGTTTCGGTCTCTGTCGCCAAACCCGAGAAACAACAGAGCGATTCACATTAAACCATCGTGCCTCATCAGTTTGCAACTGTCCTGCTTTTGTTCTTCCTATGGCCCTTCAGCACCGAGAGTCTGGCAGGCGTCTTCCCTGTCCCATGCTGCACCATATGTATACAGTGTATACAGTGGTTGTTGATGTGGGACTACACAGCAGACACTACCCCGTTTTATACCTGCACTGACGTCATCGTTGGCGTGGTTTTCCGTTGACCGGAATGCCAACTTCCGTGAAGAACACGATCGTACGGACATCTGTTGACAATTTACATGATTAAATTTTGAGTTTAGACACGGGAGGGGGAGCTGCGGTTTGTTGCTTTAATTTTGGAAATCAGCGTAGATCTCCAAAATTAACAGTGAGTTGGCAGTTGCACATTGTCTCCACCTTAGTATGCCACAAAGCAAGTACAGTGTCTTTCACAAAGTTATACCGACCCTTCTACAGGATGCCTCAAGAATCACAAGCGACACCATGTGCAAACACGCGTACGGGTGTTTATTTTCCTCAAAGTGAGTTGACACTACATGGAATACGGACGTGAATTTCTAGTAATAGTGACGCGGGAAATTCGTATGTATAGAATCTATGAATATCTCTGGACTCTGTTCTACGCTGCTACGGGGCAAACTGATTCCTAGTCATATCGGCACAGCAGCGGGAGCGTTCTTCCGGGAAAGACAACTTCCACCACTGCTAGCACTCTCTCATTTTCAGTTTACAGACAGACTACATTTTCCCAGCATTCCTCATCCAGTTCTCTAGTGTGAGTAGACAAAATAACATAATAAATGTATTAAACTAATATTTATTTTCAGGTATTAAAAGAGCTAATAAGTTACAAGCTCAACCACTGGAACTGTCAGTTTACCATACTCAGGAGCCTGCTCCAGGTGTAAGACACTGTAATTATGTACTCTGACAATGGTGATTTTATTGCCTCCACTATCCATGACTGAAATACTTTTAGCAGGTTGAGAATATCAAATGCATCATTCCAACCTCAGCTTTCTCAACATTTGAGAGGCTGAAATTGGCTCCATCTGTAACCGGAGTAAGTCACAAATGTGTGGTGTAGCATTAGGGATATCAACACTAGTCAAGCATTCCATTACAGCAGTTTACTATTACAGATTTGAAAACGCTGTGTCCTATTCCCCCAGACGTATTGGTATCCACCTTGCAAGAAGTACTGTAGATGTTTGACAAGTGGCTCCAGTCAGAGCAGCCCACTCTGCAAGTGCCAGCAGTTACTGAATGGACTCTACCAGTAACACGGTTAATGCTGAAAGAGTTGCTGTAATTTTCTGGCCATTAATTAATTCACTACTAAGTGCTTACAACATGGTTACACCGGTTTACAATATCCTCTCAACGACAGACCGCATCAAACTGCCACATTTACTAATGCCGTTCCTTTCACACCAACGTTACATACGTCACGTAACAAGTTAAGCACTTCTCAGCCATTGTTTGTAGTAACATATCTTGCATAAAAGCTCACTTAAGAACTATAAACAATACTCACGTAATAAACCGAAAATAGCTCCAGCATATAAACACTAGGTCAGTGAAGTTATTTTGAGTAATCACGTGAGACAGCACGAAAGGATATGCTACGGAGATAAAGTCTGTACGGAAATAGAAAAGCCGGCGTTGCTCACTGTGGAGTGATTTGTTAGCAACTTCTATCTGTATTTAATGCACTGGCCGCCTCCCCCTCCCTCCCCACTGTGGACTGTCTACGCATCGTGTTGCCAGTTATTCATAAGGCGAGACGTGGAAGGGCACCTGTAACTTTTCGAAATAACCTGAAGTTGATGTTTGTGACTTAGTGCGGTAGAGAGAATGGGGAATCGCAAGTTCTCTCTTAATGTATAAACCTATTAAGGAGGGAAATGCATGACCCCCAACTCGACGAACTACCTACCACCACGCATTCAACCTGCCGTTCCACCTTGTTACATCCCGAGAACACAACTTATCCCTCAGTACTGTTCTGCAGCACATAGCTGTGGTACTCACATTTAATAGTTGTCATTAACCAGCTTCATGTAACAATAAACATCTATTCTATACCATCAAAACACTTGTTTCTATGATACGCATTTCTACAATTCTTTGCATTGCGGTAACTATAACCCATGAAGACAAAATGAATTGACCTATTTTGTACAAACATTAATGTGTTTTAATTTTGTACGGGCAAGTATTTCCGGTAGAAGCCGCAGTTTCCTAAACATTTAAGAAATCCTGAAAAAGTATCTAAGCCACCTCGCCCCCCTCCCCCCACTCCCGCTTACACCATAGATCACACCCCAACCGGTCTCGATATTTGGTATGTTGTTCATGGCACTGTCCCTACCCATAAAGAAAAATAAAAAAAGGTGACTACACGAATTTTTCCCCAGCCGACAGTCTTTGGCGGTTTCTGACTGGGCTACCTGGGTCCTTCAGTTATTTCTTTTCGCTCAGTGTAGTTACATTAGAAAAAAAAGACGTAATAGTTAAACGCATGGTTTCTTCTAAACTTTGTAGTCTTACCTGAAATTCTCATGTAGTACAAGAAATTGTGAGTCTGTGACAAGCAGAACCCGTAGAGGTATTCGGATACTTGTGAAAAACACCGTTTACTCAGTGGTGGAGACAAGTGAAGTTAGCAGGTGCTTCACGGAGCGCTTTCGATGTAGTGGTGGATGATACGGGGTGTGTCGCGAGCGACCGCTGCTTGTGGCGGCGGCACTAAATCCTTTTCCGCTCGATTCATTAAACACGAGCTGCCGGTGCGAATTTATTGCTCGCAGCGCAGCGCGCACAGGTTTTCTGATATCTGGTGCGCTGCCAGCGGCAAATACGGTGCCAAATGCGCTGGCGAGAACAGCTCGCGGCCCGGGAGAGCCGAAACGACCGCTCAGGTGCCCCATCTCCGTTCTCACCGTGCTGATTTATAGCGCTTCCTGAGGAAATAATATTTCACCTGTCTGCTCTTAGGGCTCCACACGCAGTTGGCTGGTATATGTCGGAAAGGTCACAGAAGTTTAGATATCATTCCGACCGTGTTTTATTTTGTTCAACTTTTCCCATGCAAAGAGTAGCACGATCTGAAAATTAATTAAAATTTCAGATAGGAGCAAGGCTCTCAACAGGTCTGTTCTTCATTCTGCTTCGCACTGTTATTCTTCTGCAAACACCCGAACTCTTTTACTGAGTTTCGTATCAAGATCCAGTTGGATGTTGTATCCTGAGTTGTGTTCAACGCTTTTTCTTCTACACTGTGTAATTACACTGCTAAGCCATATGGTTTTATTCGTTGTAATAAACCTACTTCAGCAAACAGCCGTCGTCAGATTGTCTGTTAGCAAATGGTATATAATTTACGGACTTATATAATTTTCAGATTGAAATTTATTGAAATTATCAATCAAGAAAACGAATGGAGAGAGAAAATATATCGAAACAACCAAAGAGTACAAAAGATCACCACTGATACCACCAGCAAAGGGTGCCGAAATTACAACGTGATAAACAAAACTGATTGTAACCGTACAACACCGCAGGTACTTCTGTCAAATTGACTATCAAATAATTACTGCTCTAAAGGAAAGGAAAAAGATTTGAGAAAAACATCAGATAAAATTCGTATCCACTACAACCAAACGTCATTACTCCAAAAACACCACTGGAGTGTAACTAAAAAAAAAGAGACAGAGAATGAACCACAATAACGTATGGATGTCAAATCCATCTGACGTTTATAACAAATTTTATAGTACTGTTTCATAATTAATATTTACCTGTAATGTTAGAAATATTGTACCACAATTATGTAGCAATTACTTAAAGGTACCCTGACAATGATATTTGCCGAAATTGGCCAATTGTAACGAATAAAACGTTTTCGCTTAGCAGCGTTTTGTAACTGTCATTGCATAATGTCTTTCAAAGGTGCTCACAGTACAAAGGGCCCAGAAGACTAGAAACTGCCTTTTCAAGTTTTCGTACGGAATCCAGGAATTTCGCTGACGTTCGATGCTTTATGTAACCTTAAAAAGTGTTTTTGGTATAGGACATAACTTTTCGTGGTGACATTCCTGGATAAATGTTACTCGGTTTTCTTTCCGTGTCAGGTTACTGTCCTCCAGTTCTCAACGACCTCCTCAGTCGTCATCGTGAGGAGGTAACTACCGTACTGATATGCCGCGTAGTTTAGACGTATGTAGTTGATCGAATTGTCATGGGAACATCGTGAAAGGCCGGAACTTTCTTCTGTTGTCAGAGATTATGTCGATGGCTGTGAACATGTTGTTTCAGTTAGAGGGAAGATTACTCAGCTTACTTCCCTGTATCCAGTCAGCGTCTTCCGTCATTAAGGGTATAGCCGGTGGTTAAAGTAGTAGCGCCTTCTGCTCTCATAGCCTTCTCTGATGAAAGTGGACGTCAGGGAGGAACGATCGTCTCAACCACAGTGTCTAAGAGACGTTAAATTCCAATCTTATTCCGTTCGTTCAAGGAGGAATTCTCCAAAGTACCATTCCGTGTTCTATATGCTGTGGCGTATTTACTGTTTGAAAATTTCGGTGATACCTGATGAATTTCATTTATGATCGCAAGTACAGAGTTCTGTTTGCAATAATTAGTCTTCTCCTTGTCAAGGTGTCTGTCGAAACGTAGTTTTCTGCCCCTTCTGTAGCTGAAGCGCAATATACGATTTTCAGAATTTTTTCGAAGCTTTATAATTGCCATGTCGTCGATTGTGATATTTCTCGTGTGCCTTCACAGAAAAGGGAAAATCGTTTATGGTGCGTACCTCCTGAATTTGTAGTCTTTTGAAATTTAGATCCTAATTTATCTCTTAATTCAAAATATAAGCTGCGTGGTGTAGCCGCGTGGTCTCAGGCGCCTTGTCACGGTTCGCGCGGCTTCCCCGTCGGAGGTTCGAGTCCTCCGTCAGGCGTGGGTGTGTGCGTTTCCCTTAGCGTAAGTTAGTTTAAGCTAAATTAAATAGTATGTAAGCTTAGGGACCGATGACCTCAGCAGTTTGGTCCCATAAGACCTTACCACTAATTTCGAATTTTTCAAAAATGAAAACCGTGAATTCACTGAATCATGAGGCGGGAACATAAGCCAAAAATAATACAATGTCTTTAGTAGGAGTCGATAAGATCCCAGAAATCATAAATTATGATCTGAAACGGTTTGTTCCGAATAAAATAAGACTATTTTTTTCAGACAGTACTTGAATTATGAGTATTTTAAAATAGATACTTCGCAGAAGAATGTAAATGAAGATTTCGTAAACGTTCTAGATTTGGTGAATAACCTCTTAGTGAAAATGAGCCGGCTGAAAGTTCATGGCGAACAGCCATCAATTAGTGCAAAAAATTAGAAACAGTATCAGTATCACAATATCGTCGTAGGTTTAGTGGCTATGAAAGTAATTTCACCAAGAAATATAAATTTATAAAAGAAAATTAGTTCTCTCACCTCGTAGTGTTACCAATTGAATTATTGAGGTTAATATAATGTGTAACTGGCAGTCAAATGGAACGAGACAGATGGAAAAAAAGTTAACTGTTTATTATTTCAAGAGCAATCGGCATAACTGTTGCATCTCACCGTCAGGGAAGACGGTCAGTGGTATCATGGAAAAATATTTGCTGTGCTTATGGAATCATGATTGGACCTAGGTATGTATTATTTCGTCAAAAGCGAATCGGCGACAAGGAACATCTTTCTTCAAGGACCAAAAATATGCAAATCGAATGTGAAGAAATGTGAACTGTATGAAGGATATGAGGGCATTCCAAAGGAAACTTCTGCAGCGTACTCGACACAAAACTGATAACATGTAGGTAGCATCAATATCAGCTAATCGTTCGAGAGGCTGCAAACAAATTCATATTTTCCCTGGGGTTTGATCATTTTGTGGGCTGTGTATGGCCATTATCGGATGACGCTGTCAATTGCATTATTGATTGACCTTATTCCCCCCACGAAGAATCTCCATGTGTTCGATAAAGCATTTTAAAACGATGTTCATATAGTATGTTTGCCAACTCACTCAGAGCATTAAATTCAACTACACTCCTGGAAATGGCAAAAAGAACACATTGACACCGGTGTGTCAGACCCACCATACTTGCTCCGGACACTGCGAGAGGGCTGTACAAGCAATGATCACACGCACGGCACAGCGGACACACCAGGAACCGCGGTGTTGGCCGTCGAATGGCGCTAGCTGCGCAGCATTTGTGCACCGCCGCCGTCAGTGTCAGCCAGTTTGCCGTGGCATACGGAGCTCCATCGCAGTCTTTAACACTGGTAGCATACCGCGACAGCGTGGACGTGAACCGTATGTGCAGTTGACGGACTTTGAGCGAGGGCGTATAGTGGGCATGCGGGAGGCCGGGTGGACGTACCGCCGAATTGCTCAACACGTGGGGCGTGAGGTCTCCACAGTACATCGATGTTGTCGCCAGTGGTCGGCGGAAGGTGCACGTGCCCGTCGACCTGGGACCGGACCGCAGCGACGCACGGATGCACGCCAAGACCGTAGGATCCTACGCACTGCCGTAGGGGATCGCACCGCCACTTCCCAGCAAATTAGGGACACTGTTGCTCCTGGGGTATCGGCGAGGACCATTCGCAACCGTCTCCATGAAGCTGGGCTACGGTCCCGCACACCGTTAGGCCGTCCTCCGCACACGCCCCAACATCGTGCAGCCCGCCTCCAGTGGTGTCGCGACAGGCGTGAATGGAGGGACGAATGGAGACGTGTCGTCTTCAGCGATGAGAGTCGCTTCTGCCTTGGTGCCAATGATGGTCGTATGCGTGTTTGGCGCCGTGCAGGTGAGCGCCACAATCAGGACTGCATACGACCGAGGCACACAGGGCCAACACCCGGCACCATGGTGTGGGGAGCGATCTCCTACACTGGCCGTACACCACTGGTGATCGTCGAGGGGACACTGAATAGTGCACGGTACATCCAAACCGTCATCGAACCCATCGTTCTACCATTCCTAGACCGGCAAGGGAACTTGCTGTTCCAACAGGACAATGCACGTCCGCATGTATCCCGTGCCACCCAACGTGCTCTAGAAGGAGTAAGTCAACTACCCTGGCCAGCAAGATCTCCGGATCTGTCCCCCATTGAGCATGTTTGGGACTGGATGAAGCGTCGTCTCACGCGGTCTGCACGTCCAGCACGAACGCTGGTCCAACTGAGGCGCCAGGTGGAAATGGCATGGCAAGCCGTTCCACAGGACTACATCCAGCATCTCTACGATCGTCTCCATGGGAGAATAGCAGCCTGCATTGCTGCGAAAGGTGTATATACACTGTACTAGTGCCGACATTGTGCATGCTCTGTTACCTGTGTCTATGTGCCTGTGGTTCTGTCAGTGTGATCATGTGATGTATCTGACCCCAGGAATGTGTCAATAAAGTTTTCCCTTCCTGGGACAATGAATTTACGGTGTTCTTATTTCAATTTCCAGGAGTGTATTTGACGTGCGATTTACGGGTCCCTCGAAAACATATTATGCTTAACCAAGGTCTTGTTGTTGCCTCATTATTAATAAAGAGGACGTTTGGGGCAGCTCGAACAGAGCACTAATACTGGAAGGGTCTCTGAATGCATTCAGAAAAACATGTCTCATCCCGTGCAACAGAAATGCGAGCATGATTTTTCATTTCATCTCTACGCTGTCCCTGCTCAATATAGTGTTGCCTAAAACGAAAATTAACCTGTTTGGAGTGATATAGATCAGGCTGTTAGCCCAACTTGTAACACTGTTTATATACAAAATCCTTTGCGACATTAGCCAGCATCCGAAGATCGAAGAGCCATCTGAAGATTTCTCTGTCCAATTCGCGTTCTGCTGAGTTTATATCATCTCTGTTCCTATAAGAGTCACCCAATCTATCGCTTTCCTCCTACGTATTTCTCGAGAGAAGACCATGTTGTTGTTGTTGTTGTTATCTTCAGTCCTGAGACTTGTTTGATGCAGCTCTCCATGCTGCTCTGTATGTGCAAGCTTCTTCATCTTCCAGTACTTACTGCAACCTACATCCTTCTGAATCTGCTTAGTGTATTTATCTCTTGGTCTCCCTCCAACGCTAAATTTGTGATCCCTTGATGCCTCAGAAAATGTCCTACCAACTGGTCCCTTCTTCTTGTCAAGTTGTGCCACAAACTCCTCTTCTCCCAAATTCTATTCAATACCTGCTCATTAATTATGTGATCTACCCACCTAATCTTCAGCATTCTTCTGTAGCACCACATTTCGAAAGCTTCTATTCTCTTCTAGTCCAAACTATTTATCGTTCATGTTTCACTTCCATACATGGCTACACTCCACACAAATACTTTCAGAAACGACTTCCTGACACTTAAATCTATACTCGATGTTAACAAGTTTCTCATCTTCAGTAACGCTTTCCTTGCCATTGTCAGTCGACATTTAATATCCTCTCTACTTCGGCCATCATCAGTTACTTTGCTCCACAATTAGCAAAACTCCTTTACTACTTTAAGTGTCTCAGTTCCTACTCCAATTCCCTCAGCATCACCCGACTTAATTCGACTACGTTCCATGATCCTCGTTTTGCTTTTGTTGATGTTCATCTTATACCCTCCTTTCATGACCCTGTCCATTCCGTTCAACTGCTCTTCCAAGTCCTTTGCTGTCTCTGACAGAATTACAATGTCATCGGCGAACCTCTAAATTTTTATTTCTTCTCCATGGATTTTAATACCTACTCCGAATTTTTCTTTTGTTTCCTTTACTGCTTGCTCAATATACAGATTGAATAACATCGGGGAAGACTACAACCCTGTCTCACTCCCTTCCCAATCAATGCTTCCCTTTCATGCCCCTCGACTCTTATGACTGCCACCTGGTTTCTGAACAAATTGTAAATAGCCTTTAGCTCCCTGTATTTTACCCCTGCCACCTTTAGAATTTGAAAGAGAGTATTTCAGTCAACATTGTCAAAAACTTTCTCTAAGTCTACAAATGCTAGAAATGTAGGTTTGCCTTTCCTTAATCTATTTTCTTAGATAAGTCGTAGAGTCAGGATTGCCTCACGTGTTCCAACATATCTGCGGAATCCAAACTGATCTTCGTCGAGGTAGGCTTCTACCAGTTTTTCCATTCGTCTGTAAAGAATTCGCGTTAGTATTTTGCTGCTGTGACTTGTTAAACTGATAGTTCGGTAATTTTCACATCTGTCAACACCTGCTTTCTTTGGGATTGGAATTATTATATTCTTCTAGAAGTCTGAGGGTATTTCACCTGTGTCATACATCTTGCTCACCACATAGTAGAGTTTTGTCAGGACTGGCTCTCCCAAGGCCGTCAGTAGTTCCAATGGAATGTCGTCTACTCCCGGGGACTTGTTTCGACTTAGGTCTTTCAGTGCTCTGTCAAACCCTTCACGCAGTATCGTATCACCCATTTCATCTTCATCTACATCCTCTTCCATTTCCATAATATTGTCCTTAAGTAGAACCTCTATATACTCCTTCCACCTTTCTGCTTTCCCTTCTTTGCTTAGAACTGGGTTTCCATCTAAGCTCTTGATATTCATAAAAGTGGCTCGCTTTTCTCCAAAGGTCTCTTTAATTTTCCTGTAGGCAGTATCTATCTTACCCCTAGTGAGATAAGCCTCTACGTCCTTACATTTGTCCTCTAGCCATCCCTGCTTAGCCATTTTGCACTTCCTGTCGATCTCATTTTTGAGACGTTTGTATTCCTTTTTGCCTGCTTCATTTACTGCGTTTTTATATTTTCTCTTTTCATCAATTAAATTCAATATTTCTTTTGTTACCCATGGATTTCTACTAGCCCTCGTCTTTTTACCTACTAGATCCTCTGCTGCCTTCACTACTTCATCCCTCAGAGCTACCCATTCTTCTTCTACTGTGTTTCTTCCCCCCATTTCTGTCAATTGATCCCTTATGCTCTCCCTGAAACTCTGTACAACCTCTGGTTTAGTTAGTTTGTCCAGGTCCCATCTCTTTAAATTACCACCTTTTTGCAGTTTCTTCAGTTTTAATCTACAGTTCATAACCAATAGATTGTGGTCAGAGTCCACATCTGCCCCTGGATTTGTCTTACAATTTAAAACCTGGTTCCTAAATCTCTGTCTTACCATTATATAATCTATCTGATACCTTCTAGTATCTCCAGGGTTCTTCCAAGTATGAAGACCATAAACATGAAATTAGAAGGGCTCACACAGAGGCACAGGGTTTACCAGGAGTCGTTATTCCCACGAACCACTCGTGACTGGATCATAAAAAGGAAGACGGCACACTGGTGCACAGAGCACCTTCGTCCACACACCGTAAGGTGGCTTCCGGAGATGAATATAGATGTAAGATACCATTCGCGCCTTATTCCAACCACTCCATCATTACTTTCTGTGCAAGTTCCGTGATAGTCAACATACTGGTGGAATTAAGGCTTCTTGTCGTAAGTGTAGCAGTGCATGCAACAGTGAGGTACCACTGCTGGTCCGCCGGCTCATCAGGCCGCCAATGTGTGTTGCGGGTTGCAGCTGCCCGTTGCCCCTCAGCCCGCGGCGCGGCTCCAGGCCTGACGGACGGCTACTATCGATCAGCTGTGGCCGCGGTCAGCCTGGTGCGGTGCCGGCCCAGCCGCGGCTATAAACACGGACGCCAGCCTCCGTGACCTCCTGAGCCCCTCACCTCGCACCTACCCTCCTGGAAACGATAAATGTTTCCTTCGGGGCGCTGTGGGTGATGTAGTACCTGGCAGACATGTGACCCTCAGCATCTGACGTAACCCATATTGTGAATCGGTATATACAAGCGCAGAAATGCTCCTATCAGAGCACAAAAATTCGAATATAATCATGTTGGAAAGAGTGTGACTGAAGAATGGGGACCAGCTGCCTCATTCTACCTTCCTCAGCGCCTTTAAAAAATTTTCCAATAACTTTCCTATGCGAACATACTCGCGCTCTTAATAACACGCATTTCACCACGCACTCCGGCAAGCTCTTCTAAATCTAACTCGCTCACACCCACTATTCCATCGCTCATAGCTATGCACCCCCATCTTGCCCATTCTTACTCGTTCAACTTAACGCATTGTCTTTATGTCTTTGTGTCTTCCAAATTGTCACTATCTCCTGTCTCACGGCGACAGTTTTCTACGTTCTGCCCTCCTACAACCGTCTCTTCACTGCCTCCCTCTTGCTTCTCAGTGCTGCAGTCTATTCTCATCGTCATCGTCAGAAATCTGTCTCTCATTATTACTGGCTCTCGACCACTTGCACTTCCCCGTATCTTTGTATCTCTCCTACTGACACTGTGTCATTAACTCTTTTCTTAGCGCTGTTCTGTCACTGACAACTATATTCCACTGCACTGCCACTGTATCCCTCTCTTCCTATCAGTCAGCCATCGTTTTCATCGCTCTTTCTGTACCACAACAAACGTCTACATCTTCCAGTATTAATTATCTGTCAGCCTCTTGCCCACTGGCAGTGTCTCCTTCTCATTCAGCATAAAAAGGCGCGACTATATTCGCATTTCAAAACTGACAGGAAAAATTTTAAAGGTACTGAAAAAGGTAGAAATAGGCATCTTGTATCCCACTGTTTAGCCAGAGTGTTTTAAACAGGAACATCGACTTTTTTGTGCTCCAGTACGAGCGTTTTTCCGCCGGTCCGAAAAAGCAGTCTTCATTGTGAAGTACTTTAATATCAACAGCGCGTTTTATCATTTTGAAACATCATCAGTTGTCTATAAAAACAAGAACCCTATCAATTAGAAACAAATACAAGAAGGGCAATGGTTCTATCTCATACGACCACGAGGGTAAAACTTCGTAAAATTAGCTGGATATGTAATCTACCTGCCATAAAAACGTATCAATTTGACAATGGATGCAACATAACTGGATATGTAATCCATATATCATAAAAACATACAAAGTGCAAGTTAAAAGAAAAGAAAATTGCCAATGTATCAGCAGAAGGTACGGGAAGGTGGCGGAAAATTTTCAACTACCATCCCATGTTACCTAGAGCACACCAACTGACTCCGCCATAGCAGTAAAAATGAACACGGCATGAACCGCGCACAGCAGAATGACCATTTGGCGTGCACACAAATATTACTGTGACACAGATGCAAGCACCACGTATAGTGCTGCAAAAGGCGGCCAGGTGGGGCGCACCGGAGGCTTGACAGATACCAACTGACTCCAAAGTAACCCTCTGACGGTATGCCCTCACTACCCCGACTGGCACAGTACGCGCTGAGTGGATTTAAACGTTATTGTCATTTCCAAGCGATGTTTTATCGGATGAGATAACATAGCGTAAGATCTGGCATGTAAGTGCCGCTTAAATGCTGTAAAATCTTTTAACGTGACCGTTGGGGGTCAGCGGGCGGCATTCTCTATCCGTGAGCCGCCGATGGTTAGTGAATTGGTATAATAATCCTTCCACAAAGGCCGCGGGGGCGGCACGTCTATAGACTACAGTTCGCCACAAATGTTAGTTCATGGATGGCTAATGACTATTGAACATTTCGGTAAATTTTCTGGGGAGGGGTGGTGGGGAGGCGTGCGGGGGAGGGGGACATTTAGAGCCCGAACACTTGTTTGTCGCCATCTTACCAATGGTTCCCATCACAACCTCTTCCGAAATTTCTTCCAGCGAAGTCGCTTCCATTGCCGGGTTAATGGTGTCGTACATCATTTGAGAAATATCTGACAGTGCCGTCGCGTGCGGGTGATGATCTTAGCTTTAGCGCGCTGAGTCGCCGTTGGTCATATCGGAGATGGCGCCATAGTATCACACTCCTGCATTATCTTGTACTAGAAATCAAGTGTAAGTCTGCCCCAAACTGCGTAGTCTCTATCACAGTTTATCAAAGTTCTTCGCAGGACCGGTTTGGCGCAATCCAACCACCAACGAATCATCGTATGATGTGCAAGGAGGCGGATTTCACACGAATACCAGATATCCTCAATGACTTAGCGTCAGTAAGCCAAGTGAACGACGTTTAACTTCCGTTGATTGCGGATTGTCCACACTCGTCAGCGAAGGATGAAGGGACATCTATAAGCCGAATCGTCGAAGAAGACAGCAAGCCACAGGTCCACATCCCGAGCATAGCGGTGAGAGTATGTGAAACATAAAGCCTGTCCGTGCTCTGGAAAAGTGGGAGTATGTGAACTCGGGTCGATGGACGTAAATATGCCCTTAAGTGTCCACCATCTGCAGGTTCTGGATCTGCGTCCCCAGCTTCAGACTCCCTTATGTCGTGGAAGCTGGTTTATGTGTGCCAGGAAGCAACTGAATTCACCCCCTACCATTAAGTGGTCGTGGAGCCCGCGAAAGAGCGGCCCAACTTGCATTAAATGGTCATGAAGGCCTTAGAAGAACGACGCGACTTCTTCTGCAAAGAAACGTGAACATTGGCGACGTCTGTGAGTCCAGAAGGTGCACAGATATTGATGAGCCTTGTGCCATGCGATGCTAGTGGCATTCTTGGAGCTCCGTGGAGGCAGTGAATGTCTTCCGCCACTATTCCTTTCCGTAGAAGTACTGCAGTGATACCGCTGCCTGTGGTAGAGGCGTGGGTCACACTTGCGTAATAGTAGTATATGCGTGGGACTCCGTCGATATATATTTCCTGGAGGAAAGCTATATAGATATCAGCAGCGATCAACATGTTCTGAATCAATGATACTGACCACCAGTCCATATTGTGTTGATGTTGGTAGTCCGTCCCTTGCACCTTTGTTGACTGTGAATGGTGTGGACTCGTTACGTCATGTTGTCTCATGACGGTCACCAACAGTGTGTTATGCTACACTGATGTGGTAAAATTTCTCGTGTGGTGTCTCTATCATTCACCCAGTTGCCCTGAGGTACCGTCGCCTGTTGATGTTAGTTCTAAAAAAAAAATGTTCATATGTGTGTGAAATCTCATGGGACTTAACTGCTAAGGTCATCAGTCCCTAAGCTTACACAATACTTAATCTAAATTATCCTAAGGACAAACACACACACCCATGCCCGAGGGAGGACTCGAACCTCTACTGGGAGCAGCCGCACAGTCCATGACTGCAGCGCCTTAGACCGCTCGTCTAATCCCACGCGGCTGTTAGTTCTCAGCTTTGCTTATTGGTGCAGAATCCGCTGTCTACACAGGCTAGTAATATGCAGAGGTTATCTCCACTCGATCGTTCCTGCCTTACAGAGGTGTCGGAAGAACTGAAGCCGTCATCAATGCGATCTACGGTGTGTTATGCTACTGCGATCTCTGTATCGCCGTCACCACCGACAGACTGTTCAGAATTCTTCTCAGACGAGGAATCACGTCGTCGTTTCTTGTGCCTTAATGGGGAACGCTGTTTGATAACGTGTGTCTCAGTATCTGAATGGGGGTGCATTTCCTCGGTCGCTCTGTCTTCAGGAGACAGGCAGAGGCAGCTATCACTTGCGTGTAAGAAATTTCTTATTGTCCGTGTCCTCCCGCTAGGTCGGCCGTTGATTGCCTTCTGAAAGGGGCGTCGTCGTAGTAGATAGGTCCAGTACTTCCGATACCACCATTTTCACCCTGTAGAAGCGTCTACCTGGCAAATGTGGTCGACGTCGGATGGGGCAGCCATTTATGCAATCCCTGCGCGATCATAGGAGTCACAATTTCATCTACGAAGTTTTGAACAAGTCGCCGTTGTAGGCAACTGAACCTGATATCCTTTTTGCCCCTCAATTTTAATCCGTAGTACCCCGTTGAGGACTGGATATTTTGTAGAAGTTGTCCATATTCGGTTAAGTTGCTTCGCCATAATGTTGGAAAGCCATTGTGTCAACGACCGGTGGAACTTCTAATGGAATACGAGAACATCTAGCTTATGGAAGCAGAGCCCCAGGTGATCGATAGAGACTACCCCAAAATCTCTGAATATAAAATTATTCGCATTTGCGAACACGATTCTGTTGCAAACTTCATCATTGACTAATGTTATGTAGACGACGCTGCTCGTAGTAGGGAAGAGGGTACCAGTTATGTCCAGTGAATCAGTTTTAATGTCATCACGTATAAGACATTCAGCTTAAAAAGCATATGACTGTGCATGATGTGGTTGAAAACTTACCTTTATCATGGTTTGTCTGTATGAATGTGCCGTGTTCTGCCGACTGTGCTGGACTCAAAACTAGCGGCAACGAAGCAGTAAACTACAAGGCACACACGAGACTCCACATATCGGGCATTAACAGCATGCCCACTCCAGTCCACTGCCAAAATTAGGCTCAAGCGTTAATCGCTACACCAGCAGCGCTTTCGTTAAAAAGCGCTACCCTTATGGGTACATAAGTGGCAGTCGAAAACGTTTGTAGGAATATATGCGTATTTATATCCTCCATATATGTTGATAAAAAATGCTTAGTTTTGAATTCTAGATCGAGCTCATCAATTCTGAGTAGACTGCAGGTCATGAACCTCAGGAACATTTTTCTCAAAAAGGTGGTGTTGTTGAGCCAAAATATCTTCGTCTTTTATTTTACGTGCTACACAAGCGACCTGCCAAATATGAGGCGAATTGGTTGGCCATACCTGAGACCTTATAAGTAAGACCACTTCTTGGTTATAAAATTTGTAATGTATTCTCAATTTTGTAATGCATTTGAATGCACCACAGCTAGTACCCTAAAAGCATATACCTGCTCATAGTTCACACTGCTTCTTTAATTCACATAGCATATTCCATCACTAGCGCCCAGTATAAATATAGAACTTGCCCACCTTTAACAAGTTAGTTAACAGTCGAAAGTACAGTGTCACTTTAATATGCTCAACCAATACGATCTCGTTCACAACATCATGTTCTGAAGTTTCTGAAATACCGGGAGGAAGTCACAGTTTTAACTGAACACTATAAAACTTCGAGAAATTTCATTTACAATGGATCTTATTAGTTTCCGAATTACTTAGCTTCTCAAAAAAAAGCAAGTTGGACTACTTTTTTCAACATACTAGACCACCGCATAATTTGTCCTCATGCCAGCAAAGCTTTATCATGGCTCCTCGAGGAAGCGAATAAACTCTCTATGTATCTTAAGGAGAAAAGTGAAACCATTATTTGCAGAACGCTTAAACTGTTTTTTTCTTTCTTTTTTTCAGTTAGCATTTCGCGCCTTCTCACCCCGCCTTTTTATAAGAGCAGAATGAATGAACACAATGTCAAACAGATGCAAATAACAGGTACTGTTTGTACCATGTAACATATATATTTATGAACTAAACATCGTTAAATTAACTATTTAACAACGAATAATTTAGTTTGTGTTATCCTCTGCTATAGTGTCAAAAAATATTACTCTTTTCAGAGCTTGTTTTCCAACAGAAACTTATAAACTCTAGGTTAAAATAAATGTGTATACCAGGTATAGAACTGAAACTGTTACAGCAATGTAAGCTCTCACGGCTGGTACTGACACCACTTAAAACTTGCGGGCTAATAGCCCGTGGTCGATATAAGACGTTCTCCTAACATTTCCTCTCCGACTGCGCGAGACATATTCAGAGGTATAGTGACCACCTTACATCGGGAGATGTCTTCCCTAGTCGGAGAGGAAACGTTAGGAAGAAGTTTTCTACATCGGCCGCGGCTTATTAGCCCCGAAGTTATAAGTGACGACTGTTACAGCAGTTAACAATTGTTGTCCTGAAAGGCTATATAACATTTAATCCGATTGTATGTTTTCAATGATATTATTATTGCACAGGTTATTGTGTGATTAGTAGGATCTGGAAAGTTAACATTAGCGTGATTAGGCCACCACAAGTGATAACAGAAGACAGTTGGCACCTCCCCAGTGTGTAAAAGGCATCGGACCCCCAGAGAGAACGAAGAATCTTACTGCTTCCTAATCATTAATTCAAACGTCTACGCTATAAGGCTGACGGTACTTAGAGCGCTTCCGTTGGCGTTGTGATGGAATCTGCCTCTGCCATATTCTTTTGTGTTTTAGGATGCAAGAACAGCTAGGGTCATACGCATCCACGTCAGGAATGTAGAACAGAAAGACAAAGAGGAGTTAAAAACGACTACACGTTAATCCCAGTCGAGGGAAGAGAAGACAGCTCAAAACAGGAACGTTGAGAAATATCTATAAAATACGGCAACGATAAACAGAGGTGCTGAACTATAAAATTAAATGTCCTTCACCGTTTTGCTACAACGGATAAAAAGTAAAACGCGTCGTTCGCTAAAAAGGCCGGTAACTCAGATGGCAAACAGAAACGAGAACGTAAGTGGTTAAAGAAAGGACATTCCATCAGGAATTGGCGGACCATCAAAGGTTGAGTGCAATGAGCACAAAGTGGTAGGGTACCACTACTTAAATGGCGATGGCTGAAAAGACAGTGCCCAGTATGCAGCCTAGCTAAAAGGATCTCCTCGTAGCGAGAGGGACGAGAGGAGGTCGTCGAAGCAGCTGGGAGAGGTTTAATAACCCGGAGATTGTTCCCATGATGGGAGAATCTGTTGTGATGTCAAAGTGACATCACCTGCTGACAGACTCCAACACTGACGCCATCAGAGGGAATGTATGAAATAGCGGGCTGAGGTACGAAGACTGCTGCCTTGGCAGTAGCATCAGAGGCCTCGTTTCCTGGCATACCGACGTGACCAGGACCCAACATAAACATCACAGTGGCTCTGTCAAGAGTTAACAAGTGACAGTTTTGCTGGACCCGTTGCACCGGTATACAGCACACAGAAGCTTTGAAGAGCACAGAGAGTTGGAGCAGATGACCCATTTGGAAAGCCTGTGCAGCTGAATGGACTGCGTGGCTTGATACATTGCGAAAAGCTCTGCTGTAAATACTGAGCAGTGTTCCGGAAGCCGATAGCGAAAAACCTCGGTGCCAATGACAAATGCAGACCCGACACCATGGTCTGTTAGGGAACCATTATTGTACACAAAGGTACTGTCGAGAATTTCCGTCCTTAGGTCGTGGAAGTGAAGGTGACAGAGCGAGGCTGGAATAGTGTCATTAGCAAGCGAATGATTGCCAAGGTGAACCAGGGCCGTCACACGAAGCCAATGTGGTAAACGGTTCATACCGATCGGGAAACTGGCGGTAGTGGGGAGTTGAGCTGCTGGAGCAAGAGCCGAAAGCGAAATCCGCTGGTTAACAGAGAAGAGGGGCACACCCCATACTGGCGATCAAAGGAGTCACACAGAAGAAGGTATAGTTTGGTTGGCCACGGATGGTAAACAAACGGCATGCATATCTGCTGAGGCTAAAATCACGGCGGTAGTTCAGGGGTAGTTCGGCAGCTTCTGCATATAGACCCTTAGCTGGGCTAGTGTAAAAGCCTCCAGTGGCCAAACGGATGCCACGATGGCGGACAGTATTGCGACCTGCAGCTGCATGAATTAAACACCCGTAGTCTAGTTTCGGACAACGAACGGGTAGAAACGGAGGAGGGTGGTTCGATCTGCTCCCCAGGAAGAACCACTGAAGACACGTAGTACATTGAGGAGCCGCATACAGCGGGCCGCCAGGTAAGTCAAGAGGACCAAGAAAGTTTCCTGTGGAGTATGCGCCCCAGGAATTTCGTAGTTTCAACGAATGGAAGAGCAGCAGGCCCAAAATGTAAAGACGGAGGGCGAAACCAATTGCATCGCCAGAAATTCGTACAAACGGTTTTGTCAGTAGAAAAGTGAAAGCCATTGTCGATGCTCCATGAGCAAAGACGATCGAGGCATCTCTGAAGACGCCGGTTAATGAGACATGTCCGCTGAGAACTGCAACAGATGGCAAAATCGTCAACGAAAAGACAGCCTGAGATGCCCAGTGAGAGACAGGCCATTATAAGGTTAATGGCGATAGCAGAGAGGACGACGTTTAGAACGGAACCCTGAGGCATACCGTTTTGCTGAATAAAGGTGTCGGGCAAGGGAGAACCCAAATGTACCTTGAAAACTCGGTCTTTTAACAATTCCTGAAGGAAACAGGACAGGCGGCCACCGGAGCGCCACGTTTAGATACCAATCCTCCAGCAGATGTCGTAGGGTTTTCCCAAATCGAATAACACGGCTATAGTCTGGGATTTCCCCAGAAAACCATTGAGGACGCGGTGGACAAAGTGATAAGACGGTAAACTGCAGATGGCGCGCTCGAAATCCACACTGTCAAGTGGTTAGTAAATTGCTAGACTCGATTCACAATACCAGTTGGGCATGAATGATACAATCCATCATCTTGCAAAAACAGCTGGTGGGGGAAATGGAGCGGTAGCTGGATGGAAGGTGTTTGTCCTTACCGGGCTTAGGTATGAGTATGAAAGTGGCTTCTCGCTAGTATCTGGGAAACGTGCCCTCTGCCTACATGCGGTTTTACGCATGAAGCAGAAAGTGCTTGCACACAAGAGAAAGGTGCTGCTTCATGTGATCTGAATATCAACATTGTCTGGCACTGGGGCGGAGGATCTGGATAAAGTGGGAGCATATCTAGTTTCCCCATAGCAAAGGCGGCATTGTAGCACACCCGATTCTGAGAAGAGATGGGTATTGCCCGAGTAACTTTCGCTCGTTTCCGATGGCGGAAGGCAGGATGATGGTAGGAGCAGCTCGAAATCTCCGCAAAATGGCGGCCCAAGGTGTTGGAGATAGTAATAGAGTCCACTAACACACCGGAGATCGGGGAAATGGAAATTGGTCCCAGAGAGCCGTCGGAGGTTGGCCCACACGATGGAAGAGGTAGTGGAACTGTTAAAAGAACTACTGAATGAAATCCATGTAGCTTTTTTGCTATCCTGAAGAACGCGACGACACTTCGCACTCAACTATTTATGATGAATGCAGTTTGCCATCATAGGATGACGGTTATAAACGATGAGAGCACGTCTCCACGCGCGAATTGCGTCGCAGCAAGGGATGTGACTCGACATGGTAAAGAGGAAGTGCGGTGAATATAACGTTTTGCGGCGGTAAGGCTACCGTTTGTAAGATATTCTACCTTGTCATCGCAATTGGGGAAATGTTGTTCGTCGAAGGTCACCAGGGAGGAGTAATGCCTCCAGTCAGTCTTTGTAAGCTGCCCTTCGGGTGTGCACTCGGGTGGGGTAGAAGTCAACAAACGGAGAGCACATGAGAAAGAATACAAATCTCATCTATCTTCCCAGAAATTCCATGTCACAGGCTTGCAGCGACGTCACCGTGGTATCAGCGACACACTCTGAGTAGATTTACCGCCATGATCCTAGTAAAAGGGAGCACTTTCTTGCCATGCTCCAGAAGCCACCACTTCGGGGGTAGAGCACAAATGAATCCACTCTTTCACAATGAATACAATGAGAATCTATACCAAAAATACACAATATATGTCATATATTGTTCTGTTAGTATTTGGGAGTCTGATTACAGAAAAGAAAACCGTTACGAAACAACAGTTTAAATGAAAAACTTTGGTGGGGACAGTAAAAAGCAGTTTTGTGCTCCCGGCTTTGTATATAGCAGTATTGCAGTGGTTGATTCGAGGCATGCTGCATGTGGATGATAGGTACGCAACTCTTCAGCACTGAGGAAATTTGATTCTTTTTTATTCTGTCAGTCTCAGTTCCATGGATATACAGTGCCCGCCGAGTGGTAGTGATTTCTGACTGACACGTCCATTCTCAAACGACACACCATGTTACTAACCGTAACTATTAATACAATATGGTGCTGAAAGGTACAAACAGCTTCTGTACAGTAAGGCAAAATGTGTGCAGCAAGTACAGTCACAGACGAGTTATCCTTTGTGTCTACTGTCGCAACAGAGTAAGTGAGTGGAAGGGCTAGGTCGAGTTGGGCACGATACGTTTTTTCTTCATATTGGATGTCAGTTTTATTACATCAGAGACCCAAATCAAGAGCATGGGGATATTCATAGGCAGAAATTCTCATCCAGTCATAAGTAAATCATAGCTTAAGAGCACATGTAATTTTAACCAATTAAGAGGATACACTTTCACAACTTTCTCGCAAATACAAAAAACAAAAGTAACAGTAAATTGAGAAAATGCGCTGTACCAAAACAGTATCAGTATCTATAATGCCTCATTATCCACGTATGGAAACTACTGCCCTGACATGAATAGCATTAAGCCTTTTTAAAAGAAATTTTTACGTAGACAAATCATCCATTAACATGTATCACTCAGTTCAAGAAAGTTATGCAATGTGGCTCGTGAACTGAGCTCTGATTAAATACAGAAAACCAGCAAGGCTCAATCCACCATGCTCATAATCTCCTTTAATGAATCAAAACCAGAGCTTTTCTGGATAACTCATGTCACCCAGACATCTCACGCATCCAGCGAGGTATAATTGGGTCCACAACCCCGAAGAGGGATGGCTCCAGAACGTGGATATGGCGCCCTTAGTTAGTTAGGTCCCGTCGACAGTCGTTATAGATTGAAAGCTGGAGGCGAATATTCTTTTCAGTTGTCACCCCATAGCAGACGACTTCGCTTAAGAGACGTGTGCACTGGCACAGCACCCTTCAGCACGAATGCATCAGTTCGAACGCATTGCAACAGTGACGTCTCGCAAGGTTCGAATGTTCTTATACCTCCTACGTAGTTGGGAACAACTTTGTTATTTCTTCATAAATCGAAACCACGATAGTGTCAATATGTCCCTTTCCAACCGTCTTCTTGGAGACTGAAATTACGAAGTGCAGCAGGATTAAAGGATCACATTTTCGGAACTCCGTATTTATCTCTCATTGTGATGCATAACGCGTAAGAAATAAGACTAGAGCTAAGAAGTTCACGTGACATTTTCTGTGGGTTAACGGTACCCCATTGCCACCGCATTTCATTATAATTATGTCCGACGACGCAGTGGACGTGCCACAAGATGGAAAAATCGGCACACCAAGACTTTCCCACATTCAACATTCTTTTGAAGCCACCTGCTTACCTGCCCAGCGTGGATGATGCATCGCCGTGGAATGTTCGTCCTGCTGTAAACATACGTCTCTGAAATGTTAAAAATTCTCATAAATAAAAGCCTTCATCATGTCCGGGCGTGCTTGTGAAAACACCGTTAACAATAAAAGCATTCTTGTTGTCTGGAATAAAGAAAGCACTGTCTAAGACAGGGGGAAAATCAGAACTGTTATGGAAACACAATTCGAAAAATGGCGGGCATTTTCGGTATCCTACAGCTACTGGTCTGGAGATGTACTAATTCCACAGTGGTGGATGAGTCACGGCATCCCTGCCATAGATGGATGGTCTGCTTCAACTTTTCTTTGAACACTTGCTTTCTCAGAACTTTTCGTAGATACCTTGCCTCCTTCTTGTTCGAATCAGATTATAGACGCTCCCACGTAACTGCACAAAGAATTTCTTGTGAATGAATGGAGCATTATGGTTTACAGAATTTACCCACCGAATTACTGATACCGCCGGGGTGGGAGAACTGTCCGCCTTTTTTTTTTTTAATTCAACAGATGACACTTTCAGCCGCAAAAACTATTTGTACAGATCACCATATTGCACCGACAATTAAACCCTGCAAATTGGCTACAAATATGGAAAGCCTCTGACTCTCTTACACTGCTCTGCCACTGAGGACAGTGGTTTGAATATTAGAGCGTGAAACCGATCTTCAACCCAGAAATATATCACTGTGTACCATATCAGTGTAGTAAACATATAATTAGTATCCTGCACCAGACAAAATCCTCCCTTCTACATCGTTCATATAGCTATCGACCGACAGATAGCATAAGCTCATGCACCATACATATACTCCTCGCTGAAATTGATAATTCCCACAAGGTCAGGCTGTCATCCAGTCCCGACGCATGAACAGAGCGCCCTCAGTGGATCGAAGTCAGTCTCCGAACTGTTGTACAAAGAGAGGCTCGTTTCTACACCAATTCCCAGACTCTGGGATTACAAGAAGGATTACAAGAACACTTGTATTTTCACATTGTTTGCCATGACATTATACCATTTACGCGATAGTTCTCGATATCAAGCACATAGCAGTATGTTATCGATCGCTCACGCAACACGATTCTAAAGATATAGTTTGGACATAATTTCTCTACACACCTTAAACTTTAGCGAGGTGGAGTGTGCTGTAAACCACTGAGTAACTAGAAACTTATCCCATCTGTTAAGAGCTTTGCATGATGACTCGAAAAAAGAAGAGGAAACTGATATTTCCACTTGCAAATACAGATGTCGATGATATAACAGATTCCTAATCATCTCTATAATTTACAAAGTCAACTAAGGTGTTTCACATGTCTAGAGAACCAGTAAACGTGTGTTTCACCTGTCTCTCACCTGCTAGGTGCACACACCACCATCGATTTTCGCTCAACTTAGTAAAGGCGCGAAATGTGCAGAAGCAGTCAACAGAACAATTTACATTGGAGGAAATAACAGTCCAGCCCAAACATACGTCCATATTGAATCTTCTCAAATTTCCACACAGGCTAAGTATTAGTTGACAATTCAGCCGTCTAGAGGATGACATGTTGAAGTCAGCTACATTCGTACACCCCATCAGGCCATTCCATTAGGACAGCTCCTTGCGCTATCCAGAAACATGAATCATTCCCACCATAGGTCACCAGATATGTACGCCAAGCACACATAGACAGAAACGTCCTAGGAAAAAAACTGGCCACATATATTTTATTCCTCTACTTACAGTTGAATATTATGGTCGCATCTCAATTTGGCGACACTCGACAATGAGAAAAGTATCGGAAATACACCCTGCTGATGGCTGTGGCTCTGGCAATATAATTTCATCCACTAGAGAACTCGGTAAGGTTTTTACGTCATTTCTCTCCACACGTATATCGAAAATAAATACTGCCTCCTTTCCGGCATAGAGAACATGTGACGATCCTACTAATATATACGCTAGTGATCCATTGCACGGACCATTGTAAAGGCGCATCGCCTGTACTCTAGGAGGATGAATGTGTCCCACAAACTATTCTAATAACTGCAGAGACCCCGCCTGTGGCCGTGTGTCGTTGTTTGAAACATTGTTCTTCTTTCTGCTGTAGCAGGCTTTGTACACTGCCATATTTTGTTTTTTTCCGCCATTACTTGGAGGTCTGTGCCAGGTTCTAAACTGACATTAACACATTCTGATCCACTGCTTCTCACAGAAAACTAGACGTCGCACGGTATGTCATGTTGCTATTGCTGCTACCATAACACACCAGACACACTGGATGATTTTAAATAAAAGACAGTTACAACGTAAGGAAACTGGAAGACTTTGCCGGATTTGTGGAGAGTTTCCAAACTGCTGTCCGAAGGTGATTGACGACCTCTACATTTAAACTCATGTGTCACAGTGACAGAAAAGCTGATGGCTCTGCATTCCGCTTCGACTGATCCTTCATCTTACGGTCTTGTATGCAATCTCTGGTTCGGTGCTAGCCATCGCCAATAGGAATTGTCTCTCCACCAAAACTTTTTCTCCAACTCCGACAAGCAATGTCAGTCAATCATTATGTGGTAACCAACCGCGTGCCAGTGGACAGACTTGATAGAAAAGACACTGTCGATGCACTGTAATAATAAGCATCAAAGTTGATTTTGGGAACAATTTTAGCAATTTTACAGTAATTTCAACACCGACCAATGACGCGACAGCATGTTTCCCAGTTTCAGCATCATAGCTAAACTGCCTCGTGTCCACATTGCGAGTATCATTGTGAATGTAGATAGACGACTGTGAGGTACATCCACTCATTGCTAATTCTCGAACATAGGCGTCATCAAATTATACCAGACAGCTCTCTACATGTCTCTAGCACTTTGAGCATAATGGTTAATTTACGATCTATCTCTATGCTGATGAGAGACACAGAGAATTCTCGGAGTCTTAGGATAAAATTGGATACTGAAGGACCCCCTCGCATTGTCTTTGTTCGACCAACCCGCTCTGCAGCGCCGTTATAGATTTAGTCTGCATCTGACCGAAAGGAGACGCTACATTCCGCATGTCTTGAATAAATGGAGAAATGGAGCTTTCCAATTCCTCGCCCATCCAGATGCAGAAGATTTCTCCAGACACGCCAGTGTCAAGGAGATTAGTACCCCTTATCGGTGTATAGTAGTAGATTTGAAAGTGATCTAATAGCGGGCGGTTGAGAAGAACACGAAATGGGTTATTTTTATGTATGATGGAGCTCCAGACAGATGGAGTTTGAAGCATTTTACCTAAATCAACTACGCTATAATTTTAAAGTATTTTTCTAGCGTCTGGATGATGTACCAGGAGGGTATTGGTAAGAGGGAACATAAACACACACACTCCTAATGCTACACGGTTCTGCACTTAAAACAGGCTATAGTGCTAGATCGCTTCAGTTTCCGAACTATCAGTCATGTGGAATGCAGCGCTGTTAACATATTAATGTAAGAAATATATTTCCAGCACATGACATACATCCTTCCTGCAGGCTTCTCTATGATAATCTATGGTTACAAACAGTAAAATGAAAAAATGACTTCCTTCAAATATCGATTCTGTGTGATACAAGTACAATGTAGCTTTCCAGAGAACTATAGCGTCCACTGTTCACATCCGATCATGGTTCACAAATTATACTATGCTCACATCAGTCCTATATAAAATGATCGTTAGTAACGGAGAATACATCTTACAAGGAAACAGATAAACGCATCCTCTGATGACCCAGAGGTTTGCTGTTCATGATCGCAAGTAGACAGTGCTCTAAGTGAAAAACAGAAATTGAGTTGAACTCAGGCTATGTCACACGACTGATGCATCCTGACAGAACAGCGAAAAAATTGGTCAAGTGACCTGCTCTAACATCTCCCTCCCTCTCTAGAATGAATTATCAGTCTGCCATTAAATCATACCTCGTTACAGCTCCATCTCAGTTGATCACCACAACCGCTCTCTGTTATCCTTTAATGCAGATGCAAGTGACTTCAGAGGCAGGAGGTTCTCTGTTTTCCTTAAAAGCGTCAAATACCGTAGTCAACTTGCATGTATCACTGCTACCTCAACAGATATACAGTAGAATGTTGCCTCCACGGACAAAATGTAACTGTTTCCTTGGTTCCCTCGTTTCGATCTCAATGTTTTCTCGGTTTCCTCCTGCTGTTGCGTACTTGTCCCCATGTATAAGAATTGTTCGGCACCAACCAGAAGACACGCAGTTACTTCCTCAATTTCACCGTATTTCATCGTATTTTTCCTTAATTTATACGTATTTTCCATCATTTTTCACAAATATATCAATTTTTCATGTCCCTTCTACCCATGCGATCATGAAATAACCTCTCTGTCCCTGTTCTAAAATTGCTGGTAAATTTAGAACAGCTGCCAACACCTAGAGCAAATTTTTCTGATTGGTAGGCGTATTATAGCATTGTACTCGGTAGCATCCAGTTGCCTCCACCCACATATACCACATCTGCAATGCATTTGATCTGTTTTCTGTGTGTATGCGTCTGTACATGTGTCACAGACGGAGACCTTTTACCTGCTATGCAAACATCTCTCGGTACTGGACCAGCACTGCAGCAATGTGTCATTAAGCCAGCAAGGGTGCCTACGTGAACACGTATTTCTACAGGAATTTTTCCGGTGTCCAGTATGAAAGGTATGCCGCCACCATATGCTTGCCGGACCCGAACAGACACCTGTGTGTGGCTTCGCAGCTGACGGCTGCATCGACACTTCACTGGGGTCATTGGTGCACCCACACTCCTGTGGAAATCTGTGTTGGGCGGTGGGATGTGTTTCTCATCGGTGACCTTTTGTTGAAACTCACTGACCTATAGGGTGCTGTGAATTAAAAAAAACTACCCCATACATGTGAAGAATATTGATTTAATTTATTTGCATAAATTTTTTATATCAACCTGGTATTAGCGGTACAATAGTTAATGGGAGAGTGTGTCTGAGTGGGTGACATGAAGCAGAACAGCAGGTTAAGTCCAGAGCACTAGGTCAATTCACATAATTTTTATGTAAAAATGCAGTACAATAGTTTAAGGCTGTGGGTGACAAGAAAGAATGCACCAGAAATGGCGTTCAAAAACATATGAAATGAGAAACGTGTACCATAAGATGGTGGGAGGACATAACTAATTACTTAATTTGGTATCAAAGGTGGCAAAATAGTTTAAGGAAATTTGGGTGACATGGAAAAGCACTTAATAGAACAATACGTTAAGTGCCGACAAAGGGCCAAACATTAGGTTAAGACACCCAGAGTTCAGTGCCAAACATTAGGTTAGGCAACATGTTTCCCCCAGTAATTACTTCTTACAAAACTTATATGTTTCCAAACAGCAGAGAATGATGAGCAAGAGAAATCCAACCCCGACAAACTGATTTTTTATGAATAAACAATATACTCTTGAATTTCCTGTTGTGAGATCCTTCCTCTCCACCATAGAGCCACCAATTTCCATATATTCCAAAAACTGCCTTGAATCCTCTAAATTGTTTACATAAACAATATTCCACACATTGCCTAAATTGTTTAAAGAATATTCCATACACAGCAACTGATTTGTGGACAAATTCTTTAACGAAATAAAAAATTATACTCTATACACTGATATAAATAATTAAAAATATTCTATACATTGTCTAAAGTGTTTAAACAATATTTCACACATTGCAACCGAATTCCCTCCAAATGACTGATCAACTCTCTTTCCTGCCAATTTTCAGGAGGGATTTTGGGAAGGGAGGTGGTTTATCAGAGGGGGGGGGAGAGACTTATCAACTGATCAATTTAATTAAGTAGGAAATAAAACTGATAGGAGTGAGAGAGGCTATTACAATAACTCAGACCTGAAAGTGTAGCTGTAGAAGCAGGGGGCAGATTTTCTGAGGTGTGGGGTGGGGATGGGGTGGGGGAACAATAGGTTAAGTGCCTGTCAATCAAAAAGAAGGATCCTTTTAGCAGAAAAATAGGTTAAGTACTTCTCAATAAAAAAGAAGGTTCCTTTTAGCAGAACAATAGGTTAAAGACTTGTCAGTCAGAGGAGAACAATCGGTTTGCCCCTGAGTGCATACCTGACCTGATGTAGGCTACCCACACTAACAAAGTGGCCTCGCTCTCTCTTTGGTCCATTGCTGGTAAACAAGGTGGAGCAGCTTGAGACCATTGAAAACCATTTGGCAACATTTGAATGTGGTACAAAGCAGCTAAAATTCCTTAATTTTTTTCGCGCATCTGTTTGAAACTCACTTGTGGCATTATCATGGTGTGGTGTGACACTGAAATTCTATGGCAAACAGTCAAGGGTCCCCCCGAACGCCGCCCTCCCCTCTCCCATTCCCCACAACTACGCCCGACCATATTTGAGAATTTTGAAAATGTATCTCTACAAAAATACATTCGAAGTAGTGCTAGGAGCTTGCAGGAAGGCAACTGGTACTGGAGGTGTATCAAGAGGTTGCGTACTTCAAGCAAAACTGTCGTTGATTTCGTCACAATTTCCAGTCCGTATGCGAAATTACATTAAATACGAAGGCTGTTCTGAAAGTAGAGCTGGATCAATTGCTAAGTGGAAATCACAGTGAATTTCAGAACTGTTTCATTTTCCACAATTTGCTGCTCCTTCAGCTACTTCTCTACGTGCTTGCTGCTCCGACATAGGAATTTGTCGTAGCATTGTATCAACATCCCAATACCTTAATTATTGAAGGCAGCTGCCTATGGCTTCCACTGCTTCTCTACGGTGGTCTGCGTTTCGTTGACTGTGGCAAAATGTCTTTATAACCAGTGGTACAGAGATAAGCAAACGACGGAGCCAGTTCCGGACTGTATGGCGGATGATAGGCACTTCCCAGCGTAAACGCTGCAGGAACCTCCTTATTACCGCTGCAGATTGCTACTGAGAATTATTGCGAAGAAGGAACTGCGTGACGAACACGTTAAGTCGTGTTGCATGAAACCAGGCGAATCCTCGCGGCGGGCACTCGTTGTTGGCGGGAGATGCTATTCTTCTAGGCATGTTTACGTGCTCACTGGCTGCTCAGAACGGAAAAGAGCGACGTGACGTCATCGACGGGCGTATTAGAGAAATTGAAGGAGGAATAGGGGGTGAAAGCAATGGAAAGGGAGGGGACAGTTGAGATCGGCTGCATCAGGACTCTGTGCAGCCTCAGCAGCGACGACTCAAAATGTGAGTTGGACTTGGATTCGAAGGCGGGATTTCGGCAGTTGTGTTAACAACTGCGCCACCCGGTCGCAGTGTTTAAGGCAATTGGGCAGACAATTTCGTCACGCCTCTGAGCCGACTCTCATTCTCACCTGGCGGCACCTATCAGCAGTCATAGTTCATGCCCGCTACCATGAGATTCCCGCGAGAGACCGGACGTAATTCTACTGCCGCACTGAATGTGCAGTCTGCCAGAAGTGAATGCCACTATTTGTGTATGTACAGGGAGTCGTCCTTACTCCTGCCAGGTGTTCCTCGAGTTCGCTGATTTGTTTCGCCTGGTGACGAGACTTTGACTACCTTAAGAGTGTCATAGTTACTCCTCCCAGTTGCTCACCCATTAACACGAATCAATTACGTGACTGGATTCAAGTATGCCATATTAGGGACACGGTCCAACTCATCTGCGCAAAGCTTCATCCGATTTTCACTGTCGTTTCCTTTTCGCCACCTATCGAAACTTACTTTCGGAGTAGACCTCGTATGCTGTCACGTCAAGAACGCCAGTGAAACTGACTGCACCGCTGGCTTCCTTGTTGCATGTCAAAGCTCTTCGACTGCTGTCAAAGTAAACATCGCATCACCAATTCTAAGCCGTTAAAACAGTGCTGTGTGGTCTGTTCGACTCTGATTGAGCTAACAAAATAACGGTCGCGCCCCCTGTCAACCGCGCAGTGTGGCAGCGGGCCGCGAGACTGCTTCTCCGATCCGACCGAATCCACTTTATTTCTCCGCTGTTCCCAAAGCCCTCTGCCGCCTTTGCCATCGTGGCACAGCCGCCAATCCCCCCCGCATTGTGCACCCGTAGTGAAGTGCTTGTCGGGCAACACAAACATACAGGAGCCTCGCGGTGGTTGAGGGGGAGCAGAGGAGGGGGAGCGCTGTCACAATATTTGCTCTATATCGGATGGCCCGAAGGGAGCCGCGCCGCGCCACGCCACGCCGTCGTCAAACAAGCGCGTGCGTTCCTCGCGCTGCGCGCCCGCCGCTCAGCACACACGGTGCGGCAGCGGCGGCTAGCTGGCCGCGCTGCGCCTGCGCTCTGCGCCAGACACCTGCGGCCGCAGATCGCTGTTTGCGCGTCCGTCCGGTATCGCGCCCCCCGCGCCAGTCCCCCGTGTTAGTGGAGCGCGCGACTGACGGACATCCACTCCTGGCCTCGAACAGTCACTCACTCTCTCCCTCCCTCTCCACCATTCCCCGCTCTCTCTCCCTCTACCTCTTTCCTATAAATGACAGCCGCGCGGTGCGTTACATAATTACCCGACTCTGCGCAATGCGGCGTCCGCCGCGCGGCTATCTGTTTCGGCCGCATGTAACCGGATAGCGGTCGGAGCGGTGTAAGCGTGCGGCGGCGCACACATTCGGCCCCGGTGCACATTCCCCTCGGAGCTTGACTATGGAAATCTGATAGACGTACTGACGTGAATAATTATATTACGTCCACGACCGACTTACTCAGCACCACCGGCCGCTACACATCATCATGTGTCACAATATTACCCACTGCGTCACACGATTATTTACTATCGGTATGGAGTTAACGCACAACCAAAATCACCATTATAAAACTATAGTCTTTTGTTTGCATGGGACCATTGCCACTGTGAATTTCTTGAAAGGACTACTTTTCCTCCGTAGGCTGTTGTTTTTCTTTTAAACTAGCTGACAAACCCCGCGTTTCCCCAATATATTGATTTATAACTGCGCCCAAGACTTCAAACGTATGGCACTGGAGTCGCATTCAGCATGACGACGGTTCAAAGCAGCGTCCAGCCGTCCCGATTTAGGTTTAAAGTGATTTCTCTAAATCGCTGCGGGCAAATGCCGGGATGGTTCCTTAGAAAGGGCATGAGCTATATCCTTCCTTAATCAGAACTTTTACTCCGTCCCTAATGACCCCCTTGTCGACGGACACTAAAAATCAATCTTCTCCTTCTCCTCCTCGTCTCGTGCGCGTGGAAATCGTTTTTGACTTATAAACCGCCTTTGTATACAACGTCAGAAGTAGTATGATTGGGAGCATAAATGAGAGACTTATTCACTCCACTAACATGGGAGACAGCCACGAAGAGGATTTGGAAAGGAACTGACACTACAGTCCTGACCTGCAACACTCTGCACCTGCCTTTGTTCTATGTTTACGGCCATGCCACAACATAACCTCACCAGAAATTGCACACGTTGAAAGCGAAATTGTGAGTTGCTACAAGCAAGCGGGATTCGGGATATAAAGACTCGCTCGTTTGCGCCACTTCCCATAATAATTTCCGCCTCTACAGGCGGACCATTTTAATCCATAACAGTGAATAGCTCTGAGTAGAGGTGATATGCAGCAAAATGTTTTACATAAAAGTTGTAGTCGCAAAGAGCATCACCCATTGCTACTAATGGCCTTGGACTTGAAGTGATTTTCGAGGTGATTTGAAGGATAAAGCCATTTGTTTTTTTTTAAATCTGGACGCTAATGTTTGAGTTAATATCTGAAAAGAGCAGCCCTTGTTACTTATAAAATTATGCTTTTTGAACGAATAAGTTCTTGCAGATCATACTCAGTTCTAGTGGGCAATAAAATAGATGAGGTTCCGGCGTTATATTGTAACATAGTTTTTGCGAATAATAATCTGGTTTACTTATTAAATTTGAACCAGACGCAGTAACTATTATTTATCACTACGTAACCGTATTGTGGCAGATCGTCGCACGTTTTATGTTCCGTTGCTCTTGTATAGCACCGCTCGCAGAGCGGACGAGAGGGCGGTCGTGTACGGTCCCCGCGCTCGATCCTCTGGGACTGTACTACGAGAGAGAGGCCTCGCCCATTTCCGCGTGCTGGAACAGTGTTCTCGTTTCAGTCGTAATTTCAGTGATCTGTTCGTCTAAACTGCGACTCTATTTTTCTTATATTTGGTTGAGTCACATAGCAACAACGGCTGACTACACTCCAACTAAAATAGTAGTCATGATTAACTATTTTATGACAGTGGCAGGGTGTCAACTTCCTCGCAGCCGCACTTAATGCTAGACGGATCGGGCGACAGCACAGTAACGTCACTATTCGCGGTCTCACTGATAGCGCCCTGGATGGAGGGTTACATCGTGTACGTCGTCGTCATAAATATGGGGTACATGATAATTGCGGCGTAGCTGTTCTTGGAATTGTCCAGCTAAATCCTCATATAAGTCCATCACAAATTGAAGTGGAACTAGGATTATCGAAGTCAACGGTCCTCAGAATTCTAAAGGGTCGTAGATTTCATTCTCACCATATCGCATAGAACCAAGAACGAACGCTGCGGAAGTTCGAAGAACGCCTTCGGTTTTGTTACTGCTGTACATTATCAATAGGTGTTCGCATCAATAATGTTTTCAGATGAAGCCACATTTACAAATACTGGTGAAATGAACAGCCACAACTCATTACTGGTCGGATAACCATCCACACTGATACAGAGCTGTTGGCAATCTACATCATCTGAGCTTTATCGTTTGGTGCGGAATTGTCAGTGGTTATCCGATTCGTCCCTTTATTGGTAATACAAATCAGCCTAATTTTTTATGCACTTTGAGAGACCGTGTACCTGGCTTACTCGAAGACGCTGACTTAGAGACCAGACAGAACTTGCTAGTACAATAGGACGGTGCACCGACACATTATTCACTGGTCGTAGTTATATTTGAAATTAACAACACCCTCAACAATGGATTGGTCGTGTAACTCGCTTGCTCATCCGATATAACTTCCCCTTCGGGAATATTTGAAATATATTTGTCATTAGCAGCCAACGACTCGAGAACATTTGATTGAAGGTATCCGGAGAGCCTTTGCAGCACACCACGAGATGTTCTGCTTTGCGCTGTGAGATATATCTTGAGGAGGATTAAATACTGTATCGAAGGCCATTGTGGTCACTTTGAGCACAAGCTCGATAGTTAATTTCCAAGTACAAAGTAAGAGAGGTAAATTAAGCACCCTGAGGAGTGAGGAGAGTTGACTTACCTAGCAACTTTCAATCAATGACTTACGTTTCATTTATGCTTGTTCTGTCTTGCAATTGTCCTAATAACAATCATGCTTTGTGGTGTACTAATTTTTAACAATAAACTCGTAAATACTAACTTAAAGTTCAAATCTCTATTTTCTTTTTCCAAATACGATCTCAAAAATCGGCGTTTCCATGAAACAAAACTCATATTCTAATGACTGAGACATGGCGTCATTAAGTTATTAGACTGTTCGGCCGGGCGCCACTAGTTCAAGGGTAGTATCGACTGTTCCTCTTGCGGCTCCGTTGTCAATATCTGTGAAGAAGAGTTGGTATCTGAGGGTTGTTTCCTCAGAAGCTCTTCGCTTGCCGATATATATACGGGTTCGCTGGCCCGAGGGTGGAGTCACAAAGTGTGGGAATTGGCGGTAGCGTCGCGACAAGAGGCGATCACGAAGTCCGAGCGGCCGAAACCACGAGCTATGCAAGGAGGGCCTGCCCAGATGAAAGACACCAGAGTACTTCACCTGGGTCTGCTTCGACTACAAGCAGTAGGCCGACATACCGTTGGTTGGTTGGCAACATTTCAGTCGGACGACCCCTCCTGGCCTGGCTGCCCACTTCTACCTGGCTGTCATCGACACCACTCAGTAACCACTCAGTAGCCCCCGTAACGAACGGTGGGTCCACGGAGCTGCTTGCTGATAAAGGGGAGTAACAGTCTGTAATATTCGTGGTGATTGGTGTCATTGTCTATCTGACCTCATAATTATTTTCTGGTTTGTGCCCAACCCTCAGAGGTTTACTCGGTCGCCTCTTTGGTCGTAAATACAGGCCCTAGTATTGCACTAAGATACTGGTTGTCATTTAAAAATTTGCCCCGTTACTAAATTGCCTTTCTTTATTATTTTATGGTGTGCATCCGACCTTCAGTTAACTCGGTAGGCTCTTTGGTCGTAAATATAGACCGTGGTATTGTACTACATACTAGTTGTTGTTTGAAAATTTGGTCTGATATTATTTTGCCCTTCGTTTCTAGTTTCTACCCGATCATTAATATTTTAATAAATCAGCTCCTGGTCGGAGATATAGTCGGAAAAATTGTACGAAAGCACAGGTTGCCGTTAAACAAACGGGGGTCTTGTGATTAGATTTACATGTTAACAGGTTCAATTTCTTGATTGTAATTGTATTTGAGTTAATCTGAACTACCTGTTGTACCAAGCTGTGCGTTCCTGTCTTTGAAAGACCGGGTCATTATTCGTATATTTTAAACTGGACCTTGTCGTTCCGCCGAGTACGTTCTCTTGTAATAGATGCTCATACGTAATGACATAAAATGTTCCTTCAGAGCGGCCTTCATACTGACAAGCAATTTAGCTTTCTCAACAGTCAACTTTCACCAGGGCTTTAGTCACAACGAGATTATCAAAAGTGACGGATTGGGATCTAGTCGCACCTTGGTTGCTGAGGATTGGGTTGGGTTGTTTGGGGGAAGAGACCAAACAACGAGGTCATCGGTCCCATCGGATTAGGGAAGGAGGGTGAAGGAAGTCGGCCGTGCCCTTTTAAAGAAACCTTCACGGCCTTTGCCTGGAGTGATTTAAAATCAGTCATAGACAGTGAAAAAATGGACAGCTCCTGTCAGGCTAGACAGCACATGACGTTTGTAATACTGTCAGGAAAAACCTAACCAATTCTCATAATATTGTTAACTCCGACAAAAATTAATTAAAATCATAAGTACTAAGGTTGTAGAAAAAGATGCTTTGGTAACGATGGCTGATAACGGTAATACCGTTGTCACTGCTAGTAAAAAAACAGTATGTTACATTTTTACAGTTTACTTTTTGTTCCTGTGACATTTCCTATTTGACGAGAGTACTTTTGCTCAGACGTTCCTCACCCATGGCATGATTACGTGTAATTACATTCTGTTTGCACGAATTTATGGAAGCAATCCTGATAAGTATATTGTATTTCAAGCCATGTCATTATATTTTCTAAGTAATCTATGTAATTTTTATTCTGATGAAGGCTGCCCTAGTGCAATCGAAACCATGGCCAATCTGAAAAAAAAGTGCAACCGATGTGGCTACATATACATTTCGTAATTATATTCAATATCAGTTCGCATTCATAAAGACATTTTAGCGGCGCTTAATTCTCTTGTTGATGTTAACTTCCGAAAATACATCTGTCACGGAGTTAAGAAACTAACAGCGCCATCTTTAGGTTCTTTGGAGCCTACGCCATGATTTAAACATCTGAAGTACGAAGGTAAGCTAAAGGTTTTAGATACAATGTTAATAACGATACTTTTTGTGTATTCCTATTTTGATGAAAGAAGCCTATATGTCGCCCCAAGCCATGTTCAAATTATGTGTGGAAACTGCATGCAAATTCGTGTAGTAGTTTTGGAGATAGTATATTCAGGCGGACTGACAGGTCAGCACTCAATGAAATTTTAAATCACGGTATCTTTTTCTTCCGTTATACGATTTTGATGAGATAAGGCCAACACGGTACCCCATGCTACGCTCAAGTTACATATGGAAACCACATCCAAGTTAGTAATTCTATTTGTTTTGAAGATTAGTCTGTTCGGAAAGAGAGATAGATCGATTTCATAGTTTTATTGTTGGTATAGAGGACAAACACCTCAATTCATAATTTAGCAACCAGGCGATTTCCTCCCCTTGCTCCAACATCAAGCTACGTGGTGCCAGAAACAACATCAGAAGGTATAGCAGCTTCAAAAAGACGTAAGGAATAAAAATCAGATATATAGAAAAATCATAAAATTTACACACTTCAGTTGTATTACTATAAAAACTTTCACGCATAAAGCATGGTATAGTCCACACATCCTGTGTAAATCGTACCAAAAAGTAACCTTTCGGGCACTGCGTTAAGTCCAAAAATTACTTGTGCAGCTATGATATTGCAATATGCCTCCATACACACTTAGTCCGTTCTCGGTTGCCGTCGTGTACATTTGTGCGCTGCGACCTTGCTAACGGAGGAAGTTAATATGGTCCAACAATAGCAAAAATCGCAAATAAGCAGGCAAACAAAACTGAAAGCTTTTGGCATGGAAGAAGCTGAAGAAACTAAGCAAAGAATCCACAAAGTGAACATGGGAGGTATCCTTGACCAAAAATTTAGCGAGCCGTCAACAATAACGGACTAGGAGTAAAAATTGATCAACTGGCGAATAAACTAGAGAAATCTCAAATGCGGACGTAACTCGGTCTGCAGACTGAAGTGAAGGAGCACCCTGCAAAGAGTTTCGCAGAGAATAGCTGCATGCATTATCCTCACCGGTCGCTACCATGGGAAGACACAGGAGCTGACAACGAATAGCATAAACTAAAAAAGAAAGAATGTGAGAAAGCATACTGAGTCATGAAGTGTCAGCAAAACAGAACATAGGTCTGAAGGTGCAGACAAGTAGATTTTTCAGTCACATGTGTGCGCACACATGAGTATGAGGACGTGGGGCAAACAAATGGCATTCATAAATACGGATTCGGGGAATTTGAATCTCCCGGCGCGTTGGGAGTTTGTTATTCTTGTTTTTAAATACATGCTCAAATACGCTAGCGTTAATGGTGCAAGTGTGAAAACATGTGAAAGGGTGGCCCAACTTGATGTGTCATTTTATAACGATTCAATAACGAGTGAAGTGAAAACTAGAAATAATCTTGCGAAATACATAACCATAGTTACGGCATTTGTATTGTACCTAATATTAGAAATAGTACTAAAAATGTGAAATCTGCAACACAATGGTTGCCCAACTGCAAACAGTTACAGCGCTCTGTTCTCGCAACTACATCACAACTGTGGGCTAAACCCACAATAGGATTTCTATATAAGTTCGACGAACATTAAATAAAGTACATTAAAATACATACATCGTCATTGGTTATTCTGCTCTGACGCAGCCATAATCCGGCAAAGGTGCCCAAAGGCTACCCAAATGTAAAATCGAATCAACAGTAGTACTTTCCAGATTGGCCACGAGCCTGTGCCACGTAATTCCCCTTATATTCTTGAACAGACTACAGGGCCATTAGAAGAGAGTTAAAATAATAGCGACAATTAAAACCTTACTTTTTAAAAAAAATGAAGTAACTCAGTGCTCAGTTTGTCAAGAGACGTCCATCACAAGCCCATAGGTTCCTTACTATAACAAAAATACCGAGCCAATTACTTCCTAATCCGGCGACACCCCCGCCGTGGCACAATAACAACAAACTACTGAACTTGAGGCTGGAACGGGGGAGCCACAGAGTCGGGTGTTACCTGGCAACCCTTAGGCCTCGTGGAATGACGGGAAAGCTTACGAAGCATGAGGAAAACTCGTCCCTGACCCGGACCCGCAGCTGATACAAGGCTGTCAACATATACCAAACAACAAATGGCAAAACAAGTTTGATTAAAATTAGCACACACAGTAATACTAAAGATTCAGTGTAGGAGCGGCCCGCTCGTAACATAGCAAGTTAACCTTCCAAGCAACAACAAGAAACAATGTGCAGGGCCATTACAAGGAATAATTACATAATTCAAACAACATTCATAAATAATGGTAGAAATTTACTTGGGCTCCTAGGGTCTAACGGACATTGTAATCGGGATACACACCAAACGGCCCTATAACCCGAAGAGTTTCTCAACACGTCGTAAGAGAGCGTGCAAAAACAAACACGCACATACATGACCCACATGTGCCGAGATTCAGGCTAAGCGCATACAACTTCAGTCATAGGTCAGGTCCAGTAACTCGCCCCAGGGATGGCCATGAGAACTATAACGAACAATTTACAGTTAATAGTATCAAATACTCAATAATAACAAACAATGATTTCAACTATATGATTAACATTGCAAAATACTACCTTGGCCAATACAAAAACATCCTGATTGAGACACACAGTCCTAAAGGTGTCACCGAAGGGCATAAAGAAACTGGATTCCTGGCCAGCTCACGCCAGCTAGAATTAATCTTTAAATACAGTACTTACTAAACAGTCTTCATACATGGTTTCAAACAAATGCCTTTGAGGCCAGTAACTTCAGGACTCCAGACAGGTCCCGGGTAATACTGCCCTGCTGCTCGTGGTTGCTAACAAATTGTTCAGTACATTCTGGCGTAGTTAGCACATCGCAGTTGACTGATGCACTTCGTAACTAGGTTGTACGCGACGGGATCCGCTTCTTGCACACTAAATGCGCCGGTAGCAACGGTCGACGCTGCAGAAAAACGACGGTCTCCATAGCCAAACGGTCAACGGTGTTAACTCGCTGCATTTGGCAGGACGCCCTGTACTCACGCACAACGGTCCAGCTCCGTGTCTGACACACCACTCGGCAACATAGAGCGGCAGAGAGGGAACACACAACCCACCAAACATGATACGACGAGGGCAATAGTCAACGGAACTCGTGCACGACTAGCGCCAGTAGGATCAGCCGCGCGCCCACACGGAAGCCGCCTCGACTAATCCGTAATAAATGTAAAGAAATTAATAAGTAAATTAAAAATTTCAATACTTGCTGAATTTATATATTGCTATGCTGTGGACGTAGCACTCTTTCATCAAGCCTGTTCATACGAAATGCAGGTAACTAGCTAGAAATATTTCTTGAATATCGCTAGGAATGGTTGTAGCGGAACGAATATATTGGTGAACGAAGGAATTCTGTTTTTCGGAAATACATCCACTCTATTCAGGCCGCGAGCTATCTGGTTTTGCGACCTCAATAGTTGAATATATTCTCAGACAGGTAACAAGACTACAACTTTTTGAAGATGTAAGTTGTGTATTTCTTGCGTATGAATACGCAGAAAATTATCTTAGGAGGTGATTTTAGCTGCGTATTGAACGATACTGATTAACACTCAAACATCAACACTGTCAGAATGAAAGACGTTCACTGAAAGCTTTGACTTCTGTGACATGCGGAAATTGTCAATTGCGTCAATTAACTGCGGAATACATACATCAGGCCGATTAAAACAAATGTAGTAAATTCGGAAATAGGGCTACTCGTCTTACTTGATCTTTCCTGACTTAACGTTTGTCAACATGCAACCACATCAGATCAAATGTGCAAGAGGAATATGGGAGCTGAATTTTAGCATCATCTTGGACGCAGATTTGGAGCACGAATTATTGGCGTATGTCCGACCTGTACAAAACAAGTGGCGAAACATCCAATTGCATTGAATTGACGAGTAAAACTGGCAAAGCCTAGGATTAGGAAGTTTTTAATACGATGATCAAACTAAAAAACGCGGAAACAAGAAAGCTCCTTAAACATCAACGGTTCATGTCCCTGTGACTTACGCATCAGACTTAATATGTGACACAAACAATTAATAATGGCAAGGCTAAGATTTTACGAATCAAATCACAACAGCTAGATGAGCTGAGAGTAAGAGGCAAAGTAATCAATGAATTCGAGTAAGAGCAAGTATCATTCTAAGGCACAACGAATTTCTGAACTGTCATTATAAGATATTAAACATAGCTATGAAGATTAGATTGAAATATGTTATTACGGAAATCATATCAGACAAGGAGACAAGCACTGTTCCAGGCAAGCAAGTAGTACAGGCCGCAACTGTTTTTAAAAAGTAGATGGCGGAAAGTCAACAGCGAAAGCAAGGGCAGCCATATTATAAGCTGACTTCTTGAGTGTGTTTGATAGAATAAGTTAGAAATACCTTAACAGCATAATGACGGCGTAAAGACTTAGTTAAGAATTCTTAAACGTTAAAGTATGTCCTTTACCCATGAAGGTATTCGAGATAGCTCTGCCATCACCTTGTTTTAGCTGAGCAACACCAAGTTTCACCATAAAATGTCTTTGGTGTAGGTTTTACTTCTGAAGCTTGGGCTGACGAAGTAGGAATGGATCAAAAAGATCTTACGAAAATTATAAAAATACTCGATAATTTTAGCACATCATCAGCTGCTCAAGTTAAGACCCTTACGACCAAGATTCTTATGTCAAGAAAGGGTATAAGATTAGCCGATAATCTTGGATTTCAGGCGAGAGAAACCCATAAAATTCCAGTTATAGACATTTATGTCAACCCTAAAGAAATGACTACAAGTATCTGGGAGTTGTTAGAGGTAAACTAAAACAAAATGCCGACAGAGAACTATCATTACTCCTATAAGTAAAGGTTACTAATAACCATTGACTAAAGTACAGAATGTCTCAACGGTAATACTATTAACAAAACTGATCGCAAATAAGATTAAATGTGGAATAGGTTAAAGCGTCTACTTCAGCTTTACCCCAGAGTGAAAGAGAACTGGGAATGAGATTTTAAAAGATGTGTTGCCTTACTTTTGTAGAGATGGCAGAAGGAAGCAAGAGCACTACCGAATGGTTTAAGCAGCTGTAATTTTGAGACAGCTACGACCACAAAGCCTGAGCCCACCAGTTACGACCACAAAGGCTGAGCCCGCCAGTGAACGTATCTGACATCAGTAACGCCTTACATAGAATACACTTACATACTGTCGCATAATGTTGCATTTTGTTACAATCTCCCACAAACGCTGCGAATGTGTATCGGACCGTACACGACAGTGCACTGTACCAATAAGATGTAAAAGATCCTTTTTCTCCTTCACGTACACTTTTTATTGATGTGTTTATTTACTTACTTCTCTTTCATCAGGAAGCAACAATTAAATATCCTTATGTGCTCAGTATTTCCTTTTACGTTCAGTTTCAAATGATAACATTACAACGTTACGTCAAGAACAGAAACCGACGAACATATGGACAGAAACGGACTTAAGTTATCGGACCGAAGTAGGAAGAATGAATAAGAAGAAGGAACTTCACGAATAATTTTCTGCATCAAATTTTTTACAAGTTTTCATTATACTTCACTTTAATGTACTTATACCCGATTTTAAGGGCTACTCCCATTAGTTAAAGCGTATCCATTAAAGACAAATATCCATCTTATCAAATGCAAGTTCGTTCCCAACATTTACTCTTAAGTTTTGATGGTGCAGTATCACTTTGAGCAATCTGTCGACTTCATATTTCTGTCTGTAACGTGGTTCTTTTAAATTTTTATTTTATTTTCGGATAAGAAACATGCATGTACACAAACTGACAGTCAGAACAGGGAACAGTTAAATTGCTCTGAGAAAACAAGACTCCTGAGGTGAAGTTGTGTCCTCATATTATATGTGCCCAGAACTTCACAGTCTTCAACATATCGTCTGTGCAGGAGACCAGGCAAAGAAAACTGGATCATTTGGTCGAATAATGCTCTTGCAGTGATGCGTATGTACTTCACCCTACTAACAAGTTGAACCAATGCCTTGTTTATAATGGTCTGTCGCATTATGCTAGGAATAACAGTAAGTGAACATTTAAGCTGGGTAAAAGAACAGTAACGATTATTACTAGTTAAACAGAGACTCCTACCGAAGTAAAAGATAGTTCGACAACAAAAAGTTTCCGCCTACAGTTCATATCAAATAGACTTGTATTTTTGATTGACCTTTAAAATGTAAACATTATTTTAGGGATAATTTACTGCGCTTAAATGTATACTACGAGGATGGATGTAAGCATAACAGAGTTATAAGTAACACAGTATCATAGTTTGATATTCAGCTGCCAGTGCACGTTTGCTCAAGACTGGTGTTGCTTGAACCGTGCTACACCCCCGTGAAATAACAGAGTCTCTCTCTACCTTCAGAGAATGCTACTATTGGTCTGTCAGTATGTCCTGAATTCCAGAAACATATTAGTGCCATGTCACTGTTTCACGAAATTGCACTGGACGCTGTAAAGAAGAAGATAACGAGAGGTATTCCAGGAACGGGCGCTGCTGAAGCTCCCGAAATGAATTCCAGTGGAGCGCGGCATTATCGGGTTCAACAGATTCACCTCCCCAATGTAAAACGAGAAGCAGAGTGGTACAGTTGGCGACCTCTAGCGGCAGGAGACATACTGCGTAGTTCATTATGGAAGATGTATGCGGTACTGACGATGCGGGAAAGAGTACTCGGAACATCTACCTAATAAGTTATAACGAAAGACACGGTTTTAGCAGCTGTAAATCAAATTTGAGAAATAGAGCACACTCACCCAGTTTGACTGCAGAAACTATCGCATATCGTTCATTATTCCCAACAGCTCAAAAGAGTTGTATCATTCAAACGTAAACGTGTGGCGATCCTTCGAGAAGATGAGAAATATAATCCTATTCTGCCCAGAATCTTCGTGAGTTTTCATTTCATTTAGTGAAACTGAAATGAAGGAATTCTCCAGATTACTAAATATTTTTCTGGGCTCCATGTACTACGCTAGAGCTTTGGTTAGAGGATAGCATTTGCAGCTGTAAGTCTGCTAAGCAATACTACTTCAGTTGTCTTCAAGGTTTATCAGCGGTATAACTAACAGAATTCAGGAATCCACTTTTCCCACAGCTTCATATATTTTTGTGGTCTCTCCCCGAATTCGAATCCAGTATTTTTAGCTCCTGAATAGGTATCTATTTTTTGGGTTGTTGTTTTTGGTACTTGTTGCAGTAATAGCTTTATCGATATGAAGACACCGACTGTTGTACATCGACATTACTTTCCGAGTAAGGTAAAATGCCGAGCGCTCTCTCAGAAATCAATAAGCTATACCCACAGAAGCAAAACACACTTTTTGAATCATATGCTAATGGTTATTATCCCGCATATATTTCGTCCGACTACTTTGATGCAGATTATTTCCTAAATAAAGTCTTATACTAAGCATGGCTGCTCGTTGTTCGCAGTATATAAATGAATGTCACTTATTGATTAGTTAAAGAATAGGTGCTATGGCATTTGTCAGTTTGGATTCAGCAGCGATTTAGTGACACGCACGGCAATAGTGACACTACGACTTTTCTTAGAAGGTAGGTTAAGGAAAAGTAAACTTACGTTTACAGCAATTGTAGACTTAGAGAAAGTTTTTGACAATGATGACTCGAAACCTCACTTTGAAATTCTGAAAGTAGGAGGGGTAAAATACAGCATTTACAGAAACCAGAAGGCATTCACAGGAGGCGATGGGCATGAAAGTGAAGGTACATTGAGCAAGCAATAAAGGAAACTAAACAAAAATGTATGGTAGAAATTAAAGTCCAGGAAGACGAAATATAAACTTTGAGGCTTTCTGATGACATTGTAATTCTCTTAGATACAGAAAAGGGCTTGGAAAATCAGTTGAACGGAGGATAATATGAATGTCAGCAACAGGTAATCAAAGATAAATGATTGCAGTCAAATTAATTCAGGTGATACTGAGGGAATTAAAGCAGTGGATGACTTATGTTATTTGAGCAATAAAATAAGCGATGGTGCTAGAAGTAGGGAGGATATAAAACGTAGATTGGGAAAAGAGTTTCTGAAGAAGAGAAAATTTTTAACACAGAAAACAAATTTAAATGTTATGAAGTCTTTTCTCAAATTATTTGGTTTGTAGCAATGTATGGAAGTGCAACAATGTCGATAAAAAGATCACTAACATATGAGGAAGTACTGAATACAACTGGAAGGAAAAGAAACTTGTCCCACAACCTGACTAGAAGAAGGGAGTGGTTGTCGGTTGATGGGACACATTCTGTGACATCAATGGATCATCCATTTAATAAATTGTGGAGGGAAACCAAGAGATGAATACAGCAAGCAGATTCAGAAGGATGTAAGGTCCAGGCTCGTGTAGGTTTAGATGGATGCAGATGGAAACCTAGTTTTGTAGGACCCGTATCTTTTTATTTCGTTTCTGAGACGTGGTACTTAGGGAAAGACAGATTTCGATGTGGACGGGGCTTTACTTAGTTACCGTTGGCTACTCATTTTTTTTAAAAATCACATACACTTTATTTGGAACAATCTGCATATAAGGTTAACAATAAGAAAAAATTATAAATTTTGACTGTTAAGACAACATCTAATTTAAATTCTGTAGACAGATTGCATTCACGTCTGAAGACCTTATTAAGAGGAAATTCAAATTATTTGTCTGCTGAAGGCCCCAATAGTAATTACTGAAAAACAATTTGAGAGCTGAAGGCCTGGATGGCAAATTCTTACTATAATATTATAAAAATGACAATCATATTAAGAGAGAATATATAGTTAAAAATTGTTAAGGCAAATTGCTTTCGCGGCTGAAGGCCTTATTGACAATCATCACAATCTGATCAAATGAAGAGAGAAGTAGGCCTCAGACATTGCTCCAAGGATAAAACCTGGGAAAGCTGCTCAACTTCATAAACGACGAGACAGGCAGCCAAAAGTTGTATTCACATAACCACATAACCGGATGGGAACTCAAACTAGCGACAGTTTAAACGCTGGCCAACACTCTTACAACATCTACCTAACATCTGATAGCCATCACAACGATGGAATAACCCAGGCAAGGCGAAAGTCGCGGACAGCACTGCATGTTCTGAATCCAGTGTTTAGAACATTCAGAAGCAGAAGGACCCACTACGACTTAAGTAGTCGAAAAGAAACAAACATCCGAACCACAATCAAGGAAGCTGTCGAGCTACACCCCTTACTGAACTGCAGCGGCAAGACGAGGAAAGGTACACTGCAGCGAAAATACGCTAAATTCCAGGGCAGGAAACTGGGGCGTTAGCGGCCACTAGCAGAAAAGTACCGCTGGTTGAACTTCATCAATAAACACAAGGAACTCAATGATTAATAATAGAATGTGGAGGACGGCTAAATAATTTCGCCAACTCTAAACACTGCACTCATTGGTTTTAGTGTCAGCGACGCTCCGAGCAGCAATGTGCGAACACACGGCGTGATCTCAAAGTAGTGGAGGTTTCACTACTGGGTTAATGTTCACTCAACTAAAACGTCCTTTGTCCGGTGCAAACAACGTTGTGGCCTTCACAGCTACAGCCCCTCGATTCGGCAGTGCCTGCGTGCCGCCAGCGGTCCCGACATGTCCTGTTGCTGCCGGACCTCGCTGCTGCTCCGTCCCAACCGAACTACCCGACACACTCCGACCCGGAAAACACTTGACGTCCCTCCAAAGACAATACCACTGTACTAGATATATAGATAACCGCTGCTGCTGCCACTCGCGGGCAGACAACGCTAGCAAACGTTGTGGCGTCAGTAAACACAAGAACAGAACGAGACGCCACTATCCCTATTACATGATGGCAACCTGCCAACGGCACCAACGCGAGCCGCAACATGGATCAGTTTCGTTTACAGTTGTTTACCAGTGTTCTGCGAATTGCTCCTAGATTTTCATTTTCGAGTTTTCACACTGTCACACATATGCTGCAATATGCTGTTCGTTGAGAGCGTAGAAACTGCCTTCATTCAACGGAGATTCGCACAAGGATACGACAGGGAAGCGTATCGAGAGAAGCGCTTATGAGAATGTACGTCATCACGATGTCTTCCAAATAAATTCTGCTAAAGTTCACAATTAATTAGTAATTAAAACTCCGAAATTAAGTGTACTGAAGCTATGAATTGGAGAATTAATCTTCTTTCGATAATTTAAGGAAATGTGAAGGAAAACATATTAAGATAACCGTGAGGCTTACGAAAATTAAAAGGTTAGTTTCTTGCATCCGCAACTCAAATCGCCCCACGTCTATTTAGCCGATATTGTGTTAAGATAGAACTGAAGTAGGTAGGCGTCTGATAATACAAAAGCGAAATTATGACAGTTAAATTTTTGTTTGATTTTCATGTTTCATCATCTTGATGCCGAGTCTGATCCTCTGTGCTGAAACATCCTGGAGTGTTGGAATTGAAGATTTCGCCGCCCACGATGTTAAATAAATACAGCACTCTAAGAACATACTTTTTCACCAGCGCTTCAGTCTAGAACCGGGCGACCGCTACGGTCGCAGGTCCGAATCCTGCCTCGGGTATGGAAGTGTGTGATGCGCATAGGTTAGACAGGTTTAAGTAGTTCTAAGTTCTAGGGGACTGATGACCTCAGATGTTAAGTCCCATAGTGCTCAGCGCCATGTTTGAAGTTAATCGCTGCATAGGCAAACACTCAGTTATATCAATACTTGAATAAAATGTTCTCGGGTTTCCAACCGCGTCAACTGGTGAAAACTACACGAGCTTTCGGCCAAGCACTCCTTGGCCATTGTCAAGTGTTATGACTGCCAGTGGGCTGTTGGTGCGCTCTTATACACACTAGCTGCCGGCTGTGACGTCACTGGTGCCCGTGACATTGCCATATATGGGCATGTTTTGAGTCGGCGTTCGATGTGCCCTCTTCAACCGCGCGATCGCTGGATCCCACGCAGCGCCGAGCTGTAAGCCACCGTCTCTATTCAGGGTGTTTGTGGTAATTTTTATTTTAATAGCTTCCTGTATTAAACTGTCCCAGAAGCCGTTAGTGCGAGCCACGACAGAGGTATCCTCAAATTTTATGTTGTGACCGTTTTCTAACGCATGCTCAGCTAACGCAGATTTCTGTGGATAGCGTAGGCGATAATACCTCTCATGTTCTTTCCCGCGTTGTTCCACAGTGCGCCGGCCGGTGTGGCCAAGCGGTTAAGGGCGCTACAGTCTGGAACCGCGTGACCGCTACGGTCGCAGGTTCGAATCCTGCCTCGGGCATGGATGTGTGTGATGTCCTTAGGTTAGTTAGGTTTAAGTAGTTCTAAGTTCTATGGGACTGATGACCTTAGAAGTTAAGTCCCATAGTGCTCAGAGCCATTTTTGTTCCACAGTGCGCACTAATTTTCCGATATACTTCTGACCACACTCACAAGGTATTTCGTAAACTCCAGGTGTTCTGAGACCTACAGCGTCTTTAACTGGTCTCAGTAATTGACGGATTTTCGTTGGAGGTCTGAAGATAGATTTGATCTTGTGTCTTTTCAACAGGCAGCTTATCTGAGGACGATATTTGGTCAGTTTTGATGTAGTGGCGCTGTTTTCGAATGTGCCTATGAAACATTCCCTGGATATAATTTTCCAGTACTTTTAAGTGACGTGGTCGAGCTACTTAGGCACACTCCTACGTCATCCTACTTCGTGTACAACGGCCAGTATTACGATCAGACAGACGGCGTAGCGATGGTAGCCCGTTGGCTCCAGCTGTTGCAAACCTCTTCATGGAGAATTTTGAAGATGTTGCCATAGATACTGCGCCATTGAAGCCTAAGTGTTTCTTTCGTCATTTGGCCACACGGACGCGAGAAATTAAACGAGTTTTTGGAACACCTCAACGGCATCAACAGTAATATCCAGTTCACCATGGAGGTGGTATAAGATAATGCATTGAACTTCCTCGACGTCCTTGTCCACCGAAAACGTAATGGGTGCCTTGGCCACAGCGTCTACAGAAAACCCACCCACACAGACCTGTACCTGCACGCCACCAGCCATCATCATCCAGCACAGAAGCGCACAGTATTACAAACATTGGTTCATCGTGCAAGAGTAATATCAGACGACGACAACTTGACCCACGAACTGAGCCACCTACGCAAGGTTTTCAGGAATAACGGCTACAGCACCCATCAAATGAAAGAAGTGACTTCTCGGAAATATGAGAACAAGACCAGCGACGAAGATCAGGAAAAGAAACTTGCTTTGCTGCCATTCTGTGGCTCTGTGTCGGGCAAGATAAACCGCCTGTTGAAAAGACACAAGAGCAAATCGGTCTTCAGACCTCCGACGAAAATCCATCAATTACTGAGACCAGTTAAAGACGCTGTAGGTCTCAGAACACGTGGAATTTACGAAATACCATGTGAGTGTGGCCAGAGGTACATCGGACAAACAGTGCGCACTGTGGAACAACGCAGGAAAGAACATGAGAGGTATTATCGCCTACGCTATCCAGAGAAATCTGCGTTAGCTGAGCATGCGTTAGAAAACGGTCACAACATAAAATTTGAGGATACCTCAGTCGTGGCTCGCACTAACGGCTTCTGGGACAGTTTAATACAGGAAGCAATTAAATTAAAAATTACCACAAACACCCTGAATAGAGACGGTGGCTTACAGCTCGGCGCTGCGTGGGATCCAGCGATCGCGCGGTTGAAGAGGGCACATCGAACGCCGACTCAAAACATGCCCATATATGGCAATGTCACGGGCACCAGTGACGTCACAGCCGGCAGCTAGTGTGTATAAGAGCGCACCAACAGCCCACTGGCAGTCATAACACTTGACAATGGCCAAGGAGTGCTTGACCGAAAGCTCGTGTAGTTTTCACCAATTGACGCGGTTGGAAACCCGAGAACATTTTATTCAATGTTATCGCCGCGAGACTCTGCATTCACACAATATCAATACTTGTTTACGCTTAAGAATTACATCTTTGCTCGAGTTTTTGGTGGGGTGTTAGAAGCCAATGATGGAAGAGACGTTTATCTTTGGATTCACCGCAGAAGGTTAGTGTTCATTCATAGTCACTCTTCCATAAACTTGTTGTTCTAAATATATTCATAACCGTAATAACTCAAAGAAGGAATGTATGTAACAGTGATACGGCTCTATTATATCGGCTGTCATCGGGAACCACAGTAATAAAATATTCGCGCCACCTAATTCTATTTTATACGTGAATTGTCAGCGACAAGGTACAATATGTGATCAAAAGTATCCGGACACCACAAAAATAAATTTTTTTTCATATTACGTGCATTGTGCCGCCATCTACTGTAAGGTGTTCCATATCAGCGACCTCGGTAGTCATTAGACTTCGTGAAAGAGCAGAATGGGGCGCTCCGAGTAACTCACGGACTTCGAACGTGTTCAGATGATTGGATGTCACATGTGTCATACATCTGTACGGGAGATTTCCACACTACCAAACATCCCTAGAAATACTATTGCCGATGTGATAGTGAAATGGAAACCTGCAGGGAAACGTACAGCATAAAAGCGCACAGACGAACCTCATCTGTTGACTGTCAGATGCCACCGACAGGTGATGAGGTTCGTAATATGTAATATGCAGACATCTATCCACACCATCACACAAGAATTCCAAACTGCATCAGGATCCACTGCAAGTACTATGACAGTTAGGCGGGAGGTGAGAAAACGTGGATTTACTTCATTGTCGAGTGGCTGCTCGTAACACTCCTAAAATCATGCCGGTAAATGCCAAACGACGAACCGCTTGGTGTAAGGAGCTGAAACATCGGACGATTGAACAGTGGGAGAACGTTTTGTGGAGTGACGAAACACGGAACACAATGTTGCTATCCGATGGCAGGGTGTGGGCATGGCGAATGCCGGCTGAACGTCATCTACCAGCGTGCGTAGTGCCAACAGTAAAATTCGGAGGCGGTGGTGTTACGGTGTGATCGTGCTTTTCTTGGATGGGGCTTGCACCCCTTGCTGTTTTGCGTGGTACTGTCACAGCACAGGCCTACATTGATGTTTTAGCACCTTCTTGCATCCTACTGTTGAAGATCAATTCGGGGATGGCGATTGCATTTTTCAGCACGATCAAGCCCTTGTTCATAATGCACGGCCTGTGGCGGAGTGGTTACACAACAACTACATCCCTGTAATGGACTGGCCTGCACAGAGTCCTGAGCTGAATTCTACAGAACACCTTTGGGATGTTTTGGAACTTCGCCTTCGTCTCAGTACTCACCTCTCCTCAGTGCAGCACACCGTGAAGAATGGGCTGTCATTCCCCAAGAAACCTTTCAGCACCTCATTGAACGTATGACTGTAAAAATAGAAGCTGTCATCAAGGTTAGGTGTGGGCCAACACTGTACTGAATTCCAGCATTATTGTTGGAGGACGCTACTTACTTTTAAGCCAGGTGTCAGGATATTTTTTATCGTATAGTGTACATCGGAGATGCAGGTCACTAATGAAATACGTATCATGCACTTTTATGTCAACAGTTTGGCAAAATAATGCGATTCTTTCACATAGTACAGTATGATTCTTCGCTGAATAGAGAACGGAATTGCTTTTCGTAATTCGTTTAAGTTAATGTGCTGCATCCACTAAAGAAAAATAGGGCACGATATTTTAACATTTTTTTGCAGAGGTGAATACAAACTGAGTGGACTTTGCACATGGTTCCTTTTGCGTCGCTGTCGGCTGTGTATGAAATACAGATTACATACAGCAATTTTATGTAAATGTGAGAGCACAACGATATACGTCACCGTTGAGAACGTATAGAATTTTATACTGTATCGCGTGTTGCGCGCATCCATGTGCAAAGTAATCATGTGATCGTGATATCCGTCGATTCCATCTAGAGTTCACCATCTCGGAACGAGTTATTTTTGCAAATGATAGCACCCGAAGGGGTGCGTATATTGCTGTATGACAAATACTTGAAATATTTTTGTCGATAGAGAAATAGGACCAACTACTTTTTTTTTTGTCATCTGTCTACTGACTGGTTTGATGCGGCCCGCCACGAATTCCTTTCCTGTGCTAACCTCTTCATCTCAGATTAGCACTTCCAACCTACGTCCTCAATTATTTGCTTGACGTATTCTAATCTCTGTCTTCCTCTACAGTTTTAGCCCTCTACAGCTCCCTCTAGTACCATGGAAGACATTCCCTCATGTCTTAGCAGATGTCCTATCATCCTGTCCCTTCTCCTTATCAGTGTTTTCCACACATTCCTTTCCTCTCCGATTCTGCGTAGAACCTCCTCATTCCTTACCTTATCAGTCCACCTAATTTTCAACATTCGTCTATAGCACCACATCTAAAATGCTTCGATTCTTTTCTTTTCCGGTTTTCCCACAGTCCATGCTCTACTCCAGACGTACATCCTCAGAAATTTCTTCCTCACATTAAGGCCGGTATTTGATATTAGCAGACTTGTCTTGGCCAGAAATGCCTTTTTTGCCATAGCGAGTGTGCTTTTGATGTCCTCCTTGCTCCGTCCGTCATTGGTTATTTTACTGCCTAGGTAGCAGAATTCCTTAACTTCATTGACTTCGTGACCATCAATCCTGATGTTAAGTTTCTCGCTGTTCTCATTTCTACTACTTCCCATTACCTTCGCCTTTCTTCGATTTACTCACAAACCATACTGTGTACTCATTAGACTGTTCATTCCGTTCAGCAGATCATTTAATTCTTCTTCACTTTCACTCAGGATAGCAATGTTGTATATGACCCGTCTCTCCCTATAGCTTACCTCTACTTTTTTCAGAATCTCGAACAGCTTGCACCATTTACATTGTCGAACGCTTTTTCCAGGTCGACAAATCCTATGAAAGTGTCTTGATTTTTCCTTAGCCTTGCTTCCATTATAAGCCGTAACGTCAGAATTGCCTCTCTCGTCCCTTTACTTTTCCTAAAGCCAAACTGATCGTCACCTAGCGCATTCTCAATTTTCTTTTCCATTCTTCTGTACATTATTCTTGAAAGCAGCTTCGATCCATGAGCTGTTAAGCTGATTGTGCGATAATTCTCGCACTTGTCAGCTCTTGCCGTCTTCGGAAATGTGTGAATGATGCTTTTCCGAAAGTCATATGGTATATCGCCAGACTCATATATTCTACACACCAATGTGAATGGTCGTTTTGTTGCCACTTCCCCCAATGATTTTAGAAATTCTGATGGAATGTTATCTATCCCTTCTGCCTTATTTTACCGTAAGTCCTCCAAAGCTCTTTTAAATTCCGATTCTAGTACTGGATCCCCTATCTCTTCTAAATCGACTCCTGTTTCTTCTTCTATCACATCAGACAAATCTTCACCCTCATAGAGGCTTTCAATGTATTCTTTCCACCTATCTGCTCTCTCCTCTGCATTTAACAGTGGAATTCCCGTTGCACTCTTAATGTTACCACCGTTGCTTTTAATGTCACCAAAGGTTATTTTAACATTCGTGTATGCTTCTTTTAACACACACTTAATGTTTCGTAAAAATAGCGTAATGTGACATTGCATACATTAATATTTACGATATGCTTTGTGGGATGCTCAGCTTTACTCGAAGCTTGTTTGTTGTTAAGTCACAAGATGCCATCGGTAAGTAACGAAATGTTATTACTATTTCAGTTTACATCGAGAAAATTTGTTTATTGACTACCTTTCGGATGCGTTACAGCAACGCGTAATGATTTCAGCTTGGCGACTAGTCTCTCCAGCAATACTACTGCAATGGCTTTGATATGAGGACGTCTGCTACAGTTTCTTTTATTACCAGATCTAATTCCCTGTACCCATCTTCACGAACTCTATTCATCCACTACATCCCGTCATTTTCTCAGTCAAGCACGAAGATGAAAAGAGCAATGCAAATAAGATCACAGCAGCAATCGCGCACAAGCCGAAAGAAGAAAAGTTGCTGAGCACTCAGGTTGAAAATGTGGCTACTTGGCCGCTCCACCTGACCGCTAAGTGGTTGCGCATTGACGGGTCTGGTTCAAACGGTTCAAATGGCTCTGAGCACTATGGGACTTAACATCTGAGGTCATCAGTCTCCTAGAACTTAGAACTACTTAAACTTAACTAACCTAAGGACATCACACACATCCATGCCCGAGGCAGGATTCGAACCTGCGACCGTAGCAGTCGCGCGGTTCCAGACTGTAGCGCCTAGAACCGCTTGGCCACCAGTGCGTCTGGAGCACACAGATGCCCGAACGGCGAGCCGTGCTAACAGGTGTTAACAGCTCGGGACCACAGAGGTGGCGGCTTGGGGGCGCTGATGCTTCTACAGCACCTGACAGAAGGACAAAAGGTGCACGTATACTCGACCAGAGCATCAGCGACAGAAGTAGCAGCGTCCATTAAAACGTTCAGAGCAGCAAAGTGAAGTATTACAATAAGTAATTTCTGTGCCAGATGGAATATTATGATCTGTGTAGAGGAACAGTAGACCTGTAAAGGTTGATCTTGTACTGTCACATTCTGGCATCTTTACTTTTTAGCGTTGGGCGGATGGGAGTATGTGCTTTCATTATTTAACAATAATCATTCAAATGATGAAATCGGTGATTAAAATTATTATTGTCCTTCGGTACCTTTTACTGTGGTGAAGACAAAAATAACTGGCCGCGGTGGTCTAGCGGTTCTAGGCGCTCAGTCCGGAACCGCGCGACTGCTACGGTCGCAGGTTCGAATCCTGCCTCGGGCATGGATGTGTGTGATGTCCTTAGGTTAGTTAGGTTTAAGTAGTTCTAAGTTCTAGGGGACTGATGACCACAGATGTTAAGTCCCATAGTGCTCAGAGCCATTTGAACCATTTGAAGACAAAAATATTTAGCGGTTCTTCGAGGCTCTAGAAGGAGTTACGTGAAAACACGTTCATTCCTGTCTTCCTTGCACAGCGTCAAAACGACCGCGAGTAAAATTAAGTGAGTAAAATTCTGAGCCTTTTCAAGAGCTTGCAGACTTCAACTTTCCGATTTCACGGTCAAAACATGAAAAAAAATACAGTTTTCTCCAGGTCACCTCATCAGAGAAGCCCTTTTCATGCTGTGTGTCGATCTAAACCGAGATAGGTATTTTTTTTTTCCTAGATTGTAAAACTGACCAGTCATGATATATGACACCAGGAAATAACCCGTTCGTACCTGCATCGCTAATGTTAACCCCTTTGTGTGCTACGACTAACGATTCCATCGAGAATCATCCTCAAAATTCGGTGCATCTGAGTTTCAAAATTTCTCTCACTAAGCAGTCAACAACTTACTTATCCCAGTCAGTAAACGCAAATCACACAGAAAGACAGTTTACACCGGCGACCGTTTGCATGTAACGCCGGAAATGCATATCCTCCTATTTCCATCTATTGTACTATAAATTTTTTTCCTTATTTTGTTACCTGAAGATATGACCTTTCTGTGTCTTTATATATATATATATATATATATATATATATATATATATATATATATATATATATATATATATATATATATATATATATATATATGTCGATGTATAATTGGTTTGTTTTGTAAATATTATTTGTAATTTTACGCTGGGTCTGGCCTACTAGGGAAAACTATGCTATCGAACGATTACATCGATAGGTCTTGTGAAGAACCAAAGTGTTTAGGATCTTTGGTAGTGTTAACTCTGCCGCATGGGGCGCGGGCAGAGGGAGTCTGGCTGGAGTAGGGTGGTGGAGCAGGTGTGTTGTGCGACGCTCCCGCGAGTTGCCGCGCTTTCGGGGTTTGGCAGCACGTAATTGCGCTCGACTTGCTATGATAGTTTCTGACACGGTGTCGCGGATGGGAAGCATTAGCTGGCGCACATCAAGAGCCCGTTTCGCCTGGTGACCGTGTCGAGAAGAAGGCGCGCCAACATCCAGCTTCTGCAACAGCGACGGCCGACAATGAGTGACTGTCGCCACCTCCTCGATCGACGACTTCAATCCTTCAATCAACCAACAAGGAAGACTGGAAGCACGTAAACTTTTAGAACTGTATGGCAGACCTCAGCTTTTCAAACTGTTTCGAAATTACAGCAACGCAGCATGAACTTTTGTTGCTCATTGTCCCAATTGCATTACCAAGCACGTTCCCTTCCATTTCCGGAGTGAACCAGAGTGTCGTTGAAATTCAAACGCCAGCATTAAAGTAATATCATTCCATTTCACTGCTTTAATTTCAAAATTCAGTTAAAGTATTCATAGCTGGCTACAATATTTAGATTAGACAAGAACAAATTAAGAGTGCGAGTTTTGTTACCTTATTTTAGCTTACCTGTTGCTGCAGCTCAGCTTGGTATGTACTAAATTTTACTATTGTTAATTGTTCACAACCATTTAATTCAGGTTCATAGTTAAATCTCTTATTTCTAAATTGCGTAGATTCAAGTAGCTTTTGAAATGATTGTTGAGGTAGCCCAAGACCAACCTTATTTTACTGAATTACGTAGTGCTTCAGAAACAAAGCTCACTATTAATTTCAGTCACTAAATGAACTTTCAATTTTCCGGTTTTATTAATTATTTTGCTAAATAAAGTCAGAGTGTAGCGAAATTCATTACTTCTGACAAACATTCAGTTTTCATACAGCATGTGTCAACCTTCAGTTGCCACGCTTTTAGTGCTAATTGTATGTGCATTAATCTTTCATTTTCAGATATTATAGTAGTTGTCCATAGGACTGGCGATCGTAATTTTCCCCAAATCTCAAATATCTAATTAACGCCAATTAATTGTTAACGTAACGACCGCACATTAACTTTCTTTATTAATTTTACCCTTTTCTCAAAATTAATTTCCATCAATTTCATTTGCATTTTTCCTTTGATTTACATGTAACCATTTCCTCCCTCTTTACCGACAAATTAACTTCGGTGACGATTGCTTTTCCCAAATTTCCATTAGGTGCACGCGGTTTAATTTTTCACTGTCATTAAGGTTGATAAGTGAGGGGGAGATAACATACATGATGTAAATACATAAGTATTTATTATATATATTCATATTGTAGCCTCCCCACTATACCGCGTGTATCATAAGTAATGGCATAAACTCATACAGTTCAAAGTACACGATACTAGAAGCAAAAATGTCTCAGTATACAAAGGGTCGAAAATGCATACCTTAAGAGCTAGAGTAATTTTTCATCTTCGATACTGTGGAGCAAAACGCTTCTACTGAAAGCTCTTTGCTTTCCATATTTTGGAAAACGGTAATGTGGACCAAAACAAGAAAAAATGTCCAGCAAACATGTGCTCTAAAATGCATACCTTAAGAGGTATGAGCACATGCTCATCTTCGCTACTTGGAAACAAAACGCTTGTAATGAACGATTGCTCATATCTTTTAGGGCATGCATTTTAGAGCTAATGTTTACTGAATATTTTTTCTTGTTTTGGTCCCTCCTACTACTTTCCAAAATGTGGAAAGCAAAGAACTGGCAGTAGAAGAGATTTGCTTCACAGAATCGAATATGAAAAATTGTTCGTAGCTCTTTAGCTTAATTAATTAATATGTTAATACATGACTCAGGGAAGTTAGGTGGTTTTTCTTGAGGTGGCTTTAGTCTAAGCTCTGAGCAAGTTACCTAGCTGACAATAATCATTTCTAGCTGCACAGTGCTGCAGTCCTATCTCAGACTTCTTCTATTCAAAAGTAATAAACATTATTCAAAATTTATATTATTTTTGCCTTCCAACATGTACATCATACACAGCCTTTCTATCCTTTACAGTAAATCTTTCTTCGTGTAACAGATGCCATCACAAATCAGCACAGCTCTACTGCGTACCACCTACCACACTTCAACTAAGGATATATCAGACTGCACAGAGGGAAAGACTGCCACGACACGGCCAAGGATTGTTTAACCGTAACATAACCTGCTCTCTTTCTCTCTCTCTCTCTCTCTCTCTCTCTCTCTCTCTCTCTTTCTCTCTGAAGTGCACATCGATAATATACAAAAATCAAAATGAAACGACCATCTTATAGTATGTACAATGCTACAAAATTGTTGTTACATAAATGTATGCTTCATGCTATATGCAACTCAGTGCATAACGCCGAACAAAGTACAGTAATAGGGAAACATTTTCCAAAATCTGAGGCACTGAACTAGAACACAACTATTTGCAGAAAAGCTGATTCTGAAATATTTCCATGGCAACATCAAAACAGCACTTCAGGTAAAGATCATCAGTATTCATCCGCAGTGCGTGTTAAAATTAAGTGTGGGAATAGAATAGATTTTTTCGGGAGACCCACTTTGTGCTACGCACAGAATTATGTTTCTTTTCTAGCAGTTTCAAAATTTGTTTTCGAATTAACTTTTCATTTACGTAAATGTGTCACAAGATGGCTGGACCGTTCTTGGAGTAGTGCGCAAACACGCTTAGCGTGAGGCATTTGCTTTGCAAAGAAATATTTTTCAGTACTGGAGGTAAGTTAATGTTAACGTCGTCTGTAAGCTATTTGCGCCGTGAACGTAAGACGAATAAGAGAGAGAAGGGTACTTAATTTCGGAAATTCATACAATTTTTGTGGTTAGTACTAAGTTTTAAAAAACAACCATGGAAAGTTCAGAAGAAGAGAACACTTTAGATAGTGTACCCGAGACAAGGGCGGAAAATGTTCAAGGTAACAGTGGCGATGTTATCGCGACACAACGTGACGCAATGTCACAGCCGATGAACAGTACTACTTCCGATGCAGCAAACCCTACACCTGACCCCTTCGTACAACTACATCAAAGGATAGAGGATTTACTCAATCAGAAACCTGATTAAAATAGTCAAGGATTTGACAAAAACAAGCTAAGACTTGACTACCATTCAGCAAAATTAGAGGCTTTGACTAACCAAGTAAGTAATCTTACTCAGATACAGAACACTGAATACAAACGCTTCGAATCACATAATTAAAGTGATACCCGGCAACTTAGAAGGAATAACTAATGACGTTTCAACACTGAAAAGTACAGTAAAAGACATGGCAGCACAGATTGAAAATTTGAGAAATGATATTGATACAGTGCTGTTAGAGCACACATCATTACAGTCCACAGTTCAACAGGTAATCAAAGGAGTAACTGCCGTACAAAAAAACATGAGAAACTAGTTGATTTTTTTTATAAGAGAATGAGATTTTAACTGATAACCAGTTAGAGACAGAAGGCTATTGAGTCAACGAATACCAACGTGTACACAGAGCACAATATGTCATCATGAAAGACACAAACTGAGTTACATCCTGTGTAAGTGGTTTTTGTATGTAATCTAAGTGAAGTATCATGTGAAAACACAAATGGGAACACAAACGGAGATATTAGAAGAAGAATGGAATAACATTAAGTAGCAAGCAAGGAACGGTAGTAACTAGACAAGTAAGAGTAATGATGAATGTCATAGTCCAGTTTCTCATGCAAATATATGTGCACAAGGAACGGTAGGTACCATAAATACAATACCACAAAACGCTGTTACATGAAATGTGGGGGCATACACCACAGTTTTTTCAATTGTATTATAAGACAGTCTCTAAAAATCTGACAGTTCCAGGCATTCATACCAGAAAAGAAATCTGTTCACCCAGTTATTTCTTTAAAAGCTCTTAGAAGCACTTTTAAATTAACTCACCGCTACGTGACTGTATTGTTGTTTATTTTATTATGCCCAAGGTTTCGGCCTTGTATACTATTTTCAAATGATTGAATTTATCTCTTTAACACATTTTGCAGGACATCAAGCTAAGGAGTTAAGTTTAACAGCCTATTAAAATTTACTCCTTAGCCTGATGTTCTGAAAAATATATGTTAATGACATAAAGTCAATCTATTTACAAAGCAGCAATCAGTCGTATTTTTTGCAGGTTTTATTTCTCAAATCCAGATTTCTGCTAGTACCTAGCCGTTATTAATGTAGTATTTTCTAGTCTCGATGCATGTCAGTTCCCTGTTGTTCGGGCGGCAGTCACACACGCCAGATATAAGGTTACCGAGAATGAAATGCTGATGTAATAAATAAGGGCGTTGTATAGTGTCTCGAGATGTCTCCTTTTGTATTAACTGAAGAATCTTTACATATGATTCATTTACTCCTTTCTCTACAAATTCCCTCAGTTCGCATTTGTGTAAGTATCTTTATTATGTTCAATTTCTATTTTTAAATTCACACAGTTCCTATCTTCGTTGAGTCGCAAGAATGCTGGCACATACATGAGTGCACACTTAACCATCAGTTGCGCACCGAACCGCGGTAACTGGTCTTCTTGGCCACCAAAGTTGAATGGTGCGGTGCACTTTATAACCGACGTGAGTTACAGGTGTGGGCTGACGAGTGCTTTCTTCCATCGAAGTTTCCCGTGCACCGGCATCGGCCACCCCGACGGAAGAGTAGTAAGGTGCTTCAAGAAGTCGAGAGTGACTATCTTGTTACTAGAGCCCGGCACAATAACACAGCTTAATGTTTATTAGCTTACGTCATGCTGCCTTTAGTTACTTTTACTGTCCACCATTGCAAGTCTGGAAGAAGTTTTCCTCTACAACCGGGACAAAACTTATATACACTCCTGGAAATGGAAAAAAGAACACATTGACACCGGTGTGTCAGACCCACCATACTTGCTCCGAACACTGCGAGAGGGCTGTACAAGCAATGATCACACGCACGGCACAGCGGACACACCAGGAACCGCGGTGTTGGCCGTCGAATGGCGCTAGCTGCGCAGCATTTGTGCACCGCCGCCGTCAGTGTCAGCCAGTTCGCCGTGGCATACGGAGCTCCATCGCAGTCTTTAACACTGGTAGCATGCCGCGACAGCGTGGACGTGAACCGTATGTGCAGTTGACGGACTTTGAGCGAGGGCGTATAGTGGGCATGCGGGAGGCCGGGTGGACGTACCGCCGAATTGCTCAACACGTGGGGCGTGAGGTCTCCACAGTACACCGATGTTGTCGCCAGTGGTCGGCGGAAGGTGCACGTGCCCGTCGACCTGGGACCGGACCGCAGCGACGCACGGATGCACGCCAAGACCGTAGGATCCTACGCAGTGCCGTAGGGGACCGCACCGCCACTTCCCAGCAAATTAGGGACACTGTTGCTCCTGGGGTATCGGCGAGGACCATTCGCAACCGTCTCCATGAAGCTGGGCTATGGTCCCGCACACCGTTAGGCCGTCTTCCGCTCACGCCCCAACATCGTGCAGCCCGCCTCCAGTGGTGTCGCGACACGCGTGAATGGAGGGACGAATGGAGACGTGTCGTCTTCAGCGATGAGAGTCGCTTCTGCCTTGGTGCCAATGATGGTCGTATGCGTGTTTGGCGCCGTGCAGGTGTGCGCCACAATCAGGACTGCATACGACCGAGGCACACAGGGCCAACACCCGGCATCATGGTGTGGGGAGCGATCTCCTACACTGGCCGTACACCACTGGTGATCGTCGAGGGGACACTGAATAGGGCACGGTTTATCCAAACCGTCATCGAACCCATCGTTCTACCATTCCTAGACCGGCAAGGGAACTTGCTGTTCCAACAGGACAATGCACGTCCGCATGTATCCCGTGCCACCCAACGTGCTCTAGAAGGTGTAAGTCAACTACCCTGGCCAGCAAGATCTCCGGATCTGTCCCCCATTGAGCATGTTTGGGACTGGATGAAGCGTCGTCTCACGCGTTCTGCACGTCCAGCACGAACGCTGGTCCAACTGAGACGCCAGGTGGAAATAGCATGGCAAGCCGTTCCACAGGACTACATCCAGCATCTCTACGATCGTCTCCATGGGAGAATAGCAGCCTGCATTGCTGCGAAAGGTGGATATACACTGTACTAGTGCCGACATTGTGCATGCTCTGTTGCCTGTGTCTATGTGCCTGTGGTTCTGTCAGTGTGATCATGTGATGTATCTGACCCCAGGAATGTGTCAATAAAGTTTCCCCTTCCTGGTACAATGAATTCACGGTGTTCTTATTTCAATTTCCAGGAGTGTATATACAAAGTTTTGTATCACCCAGTTCCTAGAACTCCTGAAGATAGAAGTTGACTGTGGATATTGTATCGCAGACACAGTCCCTTTGACTGTTCAGAGATGTCACTTAACCTGCAGAAAGATGTAAACAACCATGCATGAGCAGCATCTAGAAGACGTTGTGGGTCCGACACCCGATCAGCTCCAATCATTCCACCAGAAACAAGCTACACAGCTCGTGTTGTCTGTAGTTTAACAATGCCTGGAATGTCAATACCGCGGTTCGATCGCGTCCGCATTGTTACTTTGTGCTCGGAAGGGCTCTCAACAGGGGAAGCGTCCATACGTCTCAGAGTGAACCAAAGCGATGTTGTTCGGACATGGATGAGATACAGAGCGACAGGAACTGTCGATGACATGCCTCACTCAAGCAGTGGATGACAGCTCCCTGCGGATTATGGCTCGGAGGAACTCTGACAACAATGCCACCACGTGGAATAATACTTTCCGTGCAGCCATAGGACGCCGTGTTACTACTCGAACTGTGCACAACAAGCTGCATTATGTGCAACTTCACTCCCAATATCCATGGCAAGGTCCATTTTTGTAATCACGATACCATGCAGCGCGGTACAGATGGGCCCGGCAACATGCCGAATGGGCCACTCAGGAATGGCGCAACGTTCTCCTCACCGATGAGTGTCGCATATTTGTTCAACTAGACAATCGTCGGAGACTTGTCTGGAGGCAACCCTGTCAGGCTCAATGCCTTAGGCACACTGTGCAGCGAGTGCCGAAAGGTAGCGGTTCCCTGTTGTTTCGGGGTGGTATTATGTGGGGCCGACGTACACCTCTGATGATCATGGAAGACGCCGCAACGGCTGTACGATACGTCAATGCCATCATCCGACCTATAGTGCAGCCATATCAGCAGCATATATGAGAGGCATTCGTCTTCATGAACGACAATTCGCACCCCCATCGTGCAAATCTTGTGAATCACTTCCTTGAAGATACCGACATCGCTCGACTAGAGTAGCCAGCATGTTCTCCAGACGTGAACCCAGTCGGACACGCCTCGGATAGATTGAAAAGGGCTGTTTATGGACGACGTGACCCACCAACCACTCTGAGGGATATAACCCGAATCACCGTTGAGGAGTTGGACTATCTGGACCAACAGTGACTTGATGAACTTGTGGATGGTGTGCCACGACGAATACAGGCATGCATCAGAGCAAGAGGACGTGCTGTTGTGTATTAGAGGTACCATTGTGTACAGAAATCTGGACCACCACCTCTGAAGGTCTCATTGTATGGCGCTACAAAATGCAATGTTTGGTTTTCATGAGCAATGAAAAGGGCAGAGTAAGAAATTCCTCAAAAGCATAGGGTACCATAGGGACTCGCTGTGCCAGATAACACTCTTCGAAGGCCTTTCCAACGATGGATCAAAGGGCAGTCCAATTACCCAATCCATTCCTTATTTACCATATGACTCTAGCATCCAATAAGTTACCCGAAAATAACATGTACCTTTGAAGGAATCTTAATTTTTTCCTCATTTCCGTTTCACTTACTGTTTTGTTAAAAAATACGTCTTTTATCGTGTTATTGAAACATAAATGTATAAAATAAGATATCGCCTTGCATGAAGCTAATGTCATAAGAGATAACTTATGCGATGTAGTTAAATTTTAGTTAGACTGATTTTTGTGAATAAAGACAATGTTGTGTGTGTTACTACAGTTAAAAGAGCACAATGAAAGATCATTACCTATTTCTGTAAAAACTGATAAATGAAAGGAGCGTCTACGAGATCATTGAACCTCAAAGCAACATGGACAGTAATGAGTATCAAGATTTTAAAATATGCCCGAATACTGTGGTACAAGTGAAAGAATGTATGTAACGAACATTTTGTGAAGTGAATCATTGGGTTCAGACTTGTGTGTGAACTGCAAAGACCTTGCCTGAGTGCGCATTGATGAGTGACATTAAATAACTTTGATAATAAATAACTTCGGAGGCACATGGAATATTATGATCTCTGTAGAAAAATAGCGGACATATTAAGGTTGTTCTTGTCTTGTGACATTCTGTCATCTTTACTTTATATCGTCGAATAGATTATTGTTAAACAATAGCCATTCAAGTGAAGAAATTTTTGTACAGAATTATTATTTTCCCACGACACCTTGTACTGGTTATGGCGAAGGATTTTAGCGGTCCTTCGAGGATATAACAAGAGGTGAGTGAAAACGGATTAATTCCTGGCTGGATTGGACAGTGTCAAAACGGCTTCTTTGGCGGTACGTAAAAATTCCCACCCTTTTCAAGAGCTCGAAGTCTTCAACTTTCCAAATACACGGTCAAAACATGAAAGGAATGACAGTTTTCTCCAGGGCAGCTCGTCAGAGGAGCCCTCTGCCTCCTGCATAGCGATCGAAAGCGAGACAGGATTTTTTTTCCTAGTACATAAAACAAACGTAGTCATGAAATAAGTCACTAGCAAACAGCCCATTCGTACCTCTTTTGGTAATGTAAATTCTTTTTGTGTGCTGAGAGTAACGATTCCATTGAGAATCAACCTCAAACTGCGGGCGTATCTGATTTTCAGAGTTATTAAATTATTTTTCTCTCACTAAGCAGACAATAATTCGTCTATCCCCATCAGTAAAGGGAAGCTACACAGAAGGAGATTTTACAAAAGAGAGTGACGTCAGAGTAAAACGGTTAATTTAATGGAAATTCAAGTTCATAAAAACCGTTTACATTGGACACCACTCAGAATTTAATGATAATAAACTGTATGAACTTGAAGTTCGTATAAAATGTAGAACGGCGATCAGCACAGGAATGTCTATCTGCTATACAACGAAGCTCACACGAACCATCCGCCAGAAGAACCATAAATGGAACTGACAGTAAATCCATCACGAACTGAGCCAACATAGTAGAAACTACGTCACGATTAAGTCCTTAACAAAATCCAGGAACGAATGTTGAGAGATGACGAAACAGAGAGAATTTAGAAGAGAGCTTATATTTAAGTGTATGATGGTATTTTACTACGTATATAATATTGACTAAATAATGTCACATCATCATCTCGAATTTACAATCTGAAATTATGCTTCACGGTCACATGAACTATGGGTGACTACAGTTTCCTATCAGTAATCACTTGTGAAAGTGAACACGAGATAGCCCCATAGTTACAGATCTGAATATAATATACATTTACGTACATCACCCAGCTCAAGTCAAACTGTGTTAGAAGAGCAACGCGAAATTGCTAAAAACCTTACAGAATGGCCCAGCTGCACATGTTAGACACCTGCCTTCCTCCTCTACTCCTTATTTCTAGGCATGATTCCTTTCTTCAGCGTCGCCGTCACATTCTGTCCACGATCCTTGAATATCTTCGTAACAGACTTCAAAACTTTTCTACTGTTCGTTGGTTTACGACTTGATGATCTTGAGTCAGCCTGCTTGATCAAGCGACATTTGTCTTCTTACGTACTCTTCATTAGTGGTGACACCCAAAGGAAAATTTATTTCACTCGTCGTCAGCAGCTCTAATACATTGCGACAAATCCAACTTACTTATGATATACATTATGTGACCAAAAGTATCCGGACACCTGGCTGAAAATGACTTACAAGTTCGTGGCGCCCTCCATTGGTAATGCTGGAATTCAGTATGGTGTTTGCCCACCCTTAGCCTTGATGACAGCTTCCACTCACACAGGCATACTTTCAGTCAGGTGCTGGAAGGTTTCTTGAGGAATGGCAGCCCATTCTTCATGGAGTGCAGCACTGAGGAGAGGTATCGATGTCGGTCGGTGAGGCCTGGGAGGGGATCTGAACCGCTGTTGATTCGAATTGTTACATCCACGTGATATATTTTTGGCTACAGTGCGACGAGAGGAAATTATGCCTCTAACAGTTACAAACATTATCTATTCGACGTATGGAAAAACAGTGAGTACGATGATAAACATTAATTATTTATATAATATTCTATGATGTAATTGGACATATCGATGTGTATCATACGAAGACAATGATAATTGTAAATTCCTTTTATAATCTGCGTTTGTCTTCCTTTGTTTTTACCTTTTGTTGATTGGCTTATGTAGGTGGCGGATGCATATCAAACTGAGGTCTGTTAAAAAATTGTAATTATTTGTTAATTATTACTTGAAAATAGACTTCATTATTATTATAAATATGAGTGAATAATTATTTGTAACTTTAATTCCTCACTCAGTAAGCATTATCTGTGTTAATTATTTCTTTCCGCTGCAACGTGCGCAGCCATTGATGATAGCGATTTGTATCGCGATTTTGTCTGTGTTTTCCTTAGAAACAAATCAACTGTTTGCTTGATGAAGTCTAAATAGTCCACAATATGAAAGTATAGTTTATAGAGTTTAATAATCATTTCAAATACTTACTTATTTGGTCTAACAATAGAATGTCTCTCTCAATTGTCTGCCGCCATCTTAACAATTATCTCAGCGGCAAATTCAAATTACGCAACTCTGCAGAATAAATGCCGAAGGTAATACAAATGTGTGAAAATAAATGTGCACCGGTGGTTCCGAACTCATTTTAATGAAAATAATTCGAATCAGATTGGTTCTTTAGAAACAGTGCTCACAACACGATCGTTATAACAAACTTTTCTAGCTGATGTATGGAGCCGAAATTAATTACGCACGAGTTGCGAAGAATATTGTTTCAGGTAACATAGGTCAGTGTTGTGCGTGGCTGATAATCGGTGGTTTTAACGATCATTTTGGTGAAGATAACTGTTTCCATCATAATCCATAGTTGTATAGAATCTGATGTATGAACTGTGATTTAGTGACACTTACACAACTTACAGACAACACTTTAACACGACGTTAACTTGGAGTTCTTTAGCAACTTGATCAATTCTGTAGCCGGGAGAAAATTTATTTTGTAATTACTCAATGTAATAAATTAAGATTATCATTTCCATTTACAAATTGGTTAAATACCAAACCACTGAATAACACAGCGAACGCCACAGAATGTTATTCCAGTGTTCTAACCATTGCACCATCTCGCTCAGTAGTAGCATTTTAGACACGATCTATGTGGTACGAATAGTGAAAATTGACCTAAACAGTAAATAGCACTAGAACCTCCACATGTGTAGTAAACAAAATAAAACTGAGTGAGTAGTAAAGTAAAATTTTTAAATTTCGGTTAAACCATAAATAAAAAAAGGTCGCCGATTGAACTAAATACCTAGGGATTACCATTACAGTCAACGTAAATTGGAACTATAACATATAAAATGGCGTGAATAAGGCAAACCAAAGCTTGCATTGAATAAGGAAACAAAGCTTGAATTTTATCTGAGAACACTTAGATAAGGCAGCTAATCTACTAAAGACATTACGCTTTATTCACCTTCTTCTGGAGTGCTGAAATGAGTAATGGGATCCTTACAAGATAAGACCTGCGGAGCACATAGAAAAAGGTCAAAATAGACCATTTCGCTTTATATTATCGCGAAACAAGGGAGAGGGTGACACGAACATGATAAATAGCTGGAATGGCAATCATTAAAATATAGCACTTTTTTCAGCTATCTATGCATTACAGTCTAGTCATGTAGATGTAAACGTTGTTAGTGTCCATCAATTGCTGTCAATGAACGTGAACCTCGGAATAAGTATCCAAAAATTATCAAAACACGCAAATTTTTACAGTTGCGCTACTAGCTAGTAGTGCTTAAAGTGATGAATTCAATGTCGTTCTTCACAATGAATTTCTAAGAACGATTAGGAACTCAATTGGTCCATATCACAATTTTAATCAAGTTCCTTCAAAGGGCAAAATAAAGAACAAACAATAAGGTGTATTTCCATTACAAATGGAAAACATGAACTTCTCTTACTGTTACAGTTGCTGGAGCGATCCTCAAAACGTGTATTAGATTGGTGTTCAAGAGCGTAGCGGTTTTGTTTTGCATGTTACCGTTCCTGTTGCTATGGGTTTATTTATAGATCGCCACTTGTTATCTGCAGTTCTCTCATGGTATTTCACTTTTCAAATTTTCATTTGGTCGTTTAGAGGTTCCTAAGTGGAGTTTTGGATGGTAGAAATGCAGAACCAAGTGGATAAATCGAAACATTTCCTATACATACTTCTATTTGAGTTCAGCAGGGGGTGAAAGCAGCGAATGCAGCCAGGAATATTTGCACCGCGTATGGAGATAATGTAATAGGACAGAGCAAGCTAAGAAAACTGGTTTTCTCGTTTTCAGGAGGACCGTTTTAACATTAGTGAACGTCCACGTTCAGGAAAACCTTCAAAGTTTGAAGAAGATCGTTAAAACACTTTACTCCTCAACGATACACGTCAGTGTACCCTAGAATTGGCAATATTTTATGGCTTGTCATTATTCCGCCATCGTGCAATATTTGTATGCAGTGGGGAATGTTCAAAATTTGGGTATGTGTGGACCGCTCTGAGCCAAAATCGCAAAATTCAGCGGGTGGACATGTGTGCATCTCTGCTCGCTCGTCGTCAGTCGCCTTGTGAGCAACACCGACCACCCGTGTCCTATGTCGCTACTAGTGAGGAGGGATGGTGTCTTTCAGATAACATAAAGAAAAGGAACGAATGGCTGAGCCCGAACAAAGCAGCAACTCCCAGTACAAAGGCCAGCGCGCCCCAACAGAAGATAATGTTACGCATTTGGTGGTAAAGCGACGGTGTGGTGTACTGCAAATTGCTTCCTCGAGGTGCAACCATTACTGCTGACATTTTTTGTTAACAACTGAGACGTGTTGCAGACGCGTCCAAGAACAGCTAGAAAATGACATAAAAGGCCGAAACCTGCGTTGTAATTAAACAATAAAACAGTAAAATGGTGGTGTGTTCCTTTAAAGATAATTGTGTGACTGATGCTCAGCAACATCGAAAACTGTTAACTGCCAGGAAGACTGCGTGAAGCAATGCTACTCCACAACAACGGCCACTCGCATTTGCTATCGCCACACGAATTTTGGTTTTGAAATTTGTGGTAAGGTATTAAGGGACCAAACTGCTAAGATCATCGGTCCCTAATCTTACACACTATTTAATCTAACTTAGACTAACTTACGCTAAGGACAACACATACATCCATGCCCGAGGGAGGACTGGAAGCTCCTACTGGGGGAGGGGAGTCCTGCAAACCGTGACAAGGCGCCGCAGTTCGTGCCGCTACCCACGCCGCTCGCTGGACACTAATTCAAGCAAATCATATTAATGGATTTTATTAATGTACGTTAAATTGGCAGGGCTTATCTTCACATATTTACAAAAGTACGTCGTAAGGAAATGGCGCCATGCAAATAATCAATTTTCTACGGTGTATACAATTTCAGTGCAAGCAAAAGAACACAGCTGTAACGTTTCTATGAGGGCCGGTCTTCCACTCCGGCCGCGGCTAGGTTGCGCGGTGCTCATATTCTCTTCTAAAGAGGCCGCTGCTTTAGAGTCGTTGTAGTAAGCGTGCTGTTGGCTGACGTCGTCTCACAGCTCTCTCTCCTCTTCCGTTCTTCACCGTCGTGCAGATGCTTGTCGTTACACTGGAACAAAAACACTACACAGAACTTGAGAATAGAAGTCTGTCCGCGCCCACCTTATTCACCTAATCTTCCCCCCTCAGATTCTCACCTTGTCTGCTTCCTATCGAATAACCTTCAAGAAACTCCTTTACGGGTGAAACTGCGCTCCGAACATGGTTCGACGAGTTCTTCGCCTCATATCCACCTGATTTGTACAGTCGCGGTACTGAAAATTCACCCCAGCGTCAGGATACTTTAATTATTTATTTACACATCAACTTCCGTAGGACAAAATTTAGGAGCAAATACCCAAGGTCATGGAGCGTGTCAGTTCATGAAATTACAACATAAAAGTAATAACAATTAAAAATGATATGTTTGTAAACTGAAAAATGGCAAGCCATAAGTTCAAGTAAACGCAATCAACAATATAACAAGAATGTTAACTTAATGTTTCAAGGAATTCCTCGACAGAATAAAAGGAGTTGGAATATCTCTTTTGGATTCCTTTTATGTCATTTTCCTAAAACTGTTGTCATTTACGGCATACATTCCACTTCTAAATTTACTGTGGTGTTTCTGACTCCATCTGGGAGGAGACTGAGCAGTGGAACGTGTTACTTTTACACATAAACAAGAACGATCTGTCACACTACTACAGTTTAAAACACAGTTTATATGTAATTCATGTCACACAGTCTCATATGGAACCTACATGCGCTTTTTTTATATAGTGTTTATGATAAGATACTGTCATCCCCCTTCCCTTCTGTGTGAAAGGATGAATGAGCAAATGTATTTCTAGTTGCATGGTTGATGGTAGCAGACAAGCCTGTCTGCTAGAGAACAGTAGGACCAACGTCAGAACAGGTAGCTACGCTTTCTAAAAGCAAAGAGGTTTCTATTCTTGGTATGGTCCTGTCTGTCCCTTGTCATGTTGGTATAGCAAGCTGCCTCGCTGGTCACTTCCGTTTGTATCTGTGAAGCACACTTGGTAGGGGCCCGCGCCAGTCTGTCCACGCCGAGCGTCTGATGTGTTAAGATCTCCGGCTAAGCGCATCTGTGCTAAGTCCGTAGGACAATGGATTTCTTAAGTTCAGCCTAACTGAAAATTAAATCACCTTTATTTCAGGCTTAGATCTAAAATATCTAATGTTATCTTAAATTGCAATGCAGTGTAATTCGAATGTGAAGTTCAGAATGTCTTCCAGTAGTTGCTTTGTCACTACTTTGTGAGTAAAGTGGAACCACGTGTGGATGATCCGTAACCCTAACTAAGATCATCAATCTTAAATGCGAATGTGCGTGAAATTATAACATCTCGTCTTGACAATATTTTTCAATATAGCAACTTTTCTTTATGTTCAACCCACGTGGGGTGTACTTGGTGAGACCAGTACCACGTGCTTATACAATTGTTTGACCCATCAGGTTAATAGTAAGACGATAGTAACCAGTTCTAGGTTTTTCTTTTGTAATTTGTGTTTCGATGTAATTTATTTTAATTATCAAAATTGTTGTGGAGTTACACTCTTTGTGTAAACCAAGTTGACCATGTGAAGCATGTGGTGTAACCATCAAAGCAGCCCTCAGCTATTCTTTTCGGGAAGATTTCACAGAGAGTTAGTATGAATTTAGTATACCAGTGTGTGGTAATTTCATGATGGACAGGATTGCGCTATGAACGTAACTTCTTTAGGTAAAAATTTAATCGGTTGGTTGTGGTTAATTTCCTCTTGCATGTTTCAATGATCTTCGTGTTATTTTAGGAGTGCAGTGTTGTATGCAGTCTCCCAATCTTGGCTCCATATTTGAAGTGTTCGGTAGGATTACAAACTCACATTTTCACAATCCTAAATAAGGCACCAGTTTAGTTATGAATCAAGTTTAATATGCTGAAATTTTAACAGAACAATGATCAATGTTAAAATAAATGTCCAAATATAAACTGATTTATTACTTTTTACTTAAATTGTCTTTTCATATATATATATATCACCGTTTATCGTAAGATGACTACTAAAAGATTATAATTAATGTCAGTCTGGTTGGGAATTTGGTAAGCTAGAATGAATACCTGGTGAAACAGTTGCTCAGTAATGCAAGGTTAACTTCCCCAGATAGCTCACAGATTTGAACCCGCTTTTATTGTCTATCAGCACCGCTTTCAGAACAAATTAATGCATCAACATTATAGAGTGACCCATGAGGAGACTCTTCAGTTTCGATTTGAAAGCACGTGGATTCCTGCTAAGGTCTTTGAATTCTAGTGGTAGCTTACTGAAGATGGATGCAGTGGTATACTGCGCGCCTTTCTGCACAAGTCCGATCCAAATGCAGGTTTAATTTCTGCCGATTATTAACTGAGTGAAAGCTGCTTCGTCTTGGGAATACGCTAATATTTTTAACAAGAAATGACAGTAAGGAATACATATATTGAGAGGCCAATGTCAAAATATCGAGACTCATGAACAAGGGTCGACAAGAGATTCGTGAAATTACACCACCTACTGCCTGAACCGACCGTTTCTCAGCCTAAAATATCCTCTCAGAATGGGAAGAGTTACCCCAAAATATAATACCATATGGCATAAGTGAACGAAAATAAGCAAAGTAGACTAATTTTGGTGTCGAACGATCACTCACTTCCGATACCGTTCGAATAGTAAAAAATTCACTAAGCATATGCCCATCCTGTGAAATTAAAACGTCAGGTTTAGTTGAATTGAGTGTTAGGAACTGTGAAAACTGTGTCTTACTGTGATTTGGCGGTAGTTTATTTTCTAGAAGTCATGAGCTTATGTCATGAACTGCACTATTTGAAACCGACCCAATGTTGCACATAATGTCATTTACTACCAAGCTAATGTCAGCAACAAGTAGAAATATCTTAGAGTTACCAGTAATACTAGAGGGTATATTATTTATATAAATAAGGAATAGTAGTGGCACCAAAACTCATCCCTGGGGCACCTCCCACTTGACTGTACCACACTCAGACCCCACATCACAGTCACTCTCAACACTGTGAATAATGACCATTTACTGTCTGTGGGTAAAGTAACAGGTGAACCAATTATGAGCTACTCCCTGTATTTCGTAATAGTTCAACCTATGGAGCGATATTTTGTAATCAACACAATAAAACGCCTTAGTAAAATCAAAAAAATATGTCTAGTGTTCGACACCTTTTGTTTAACCCAGCCAGTACCTCACGGAGAAATGAGAATATAGCATTTTCAGTTGTTAAACGGCCTCTAAAGCTGAATGTGACAGCAAATCGTGTGATAAAAATGATCAATTATTCCCACATTCACAGACTTTTCAATAACTTTAGCCAACACTGATAGCGTTGGTGAAAGGTGGCTTTCATTTGTGACATTCATTTCGCAGAATTTGGCAGCAAGATTGTCGCAAGGGCATCGGGCAGAGAGCGACAGGGGGGAGGGGGGAGGAGAGTGTCTTGTGCCATGAAAGTGGGCGGTCGCAAAGTTCGGTAGCTCTGAGATAGGGACTTATATTCTGAATACTGTGCTGTGTATGACCTAGAGTCTGCAGCTACAGTAGAACATCAGCATCCTCGATAGGCATTGCATTGACTACTAGTATAATTGCAGTTGACTCCGCCTTATAGGCAGGCAGTCACCATTGAACTAGTCAACTAGTGCACAGAGCTATCATACTGGTATTGCACGTTAGTCTAAGACACACTGGGCTGCACCTTAAAGGTTGTTGAGCCAGTCTTGAAAGCGTTGTATACCATTTAGAGGAAATGTAGGGCTTGTGGTATTAACAGTTTCTGAGTAGTTTATTCTGCTCAAGATATTTGAGAGACTTATCTTAATTCAGCTGCAGTTGTCGCCCCAGCAGTGTCAACGGAGCCAGCACACTGCAAGACGGTATTGTAAAACTTGCAGCAGCGGCAGTAAACTTCTGAAATAGTTGTTGGATCGTGTTCTTACCATCCACTGAGCATCCGTGCAGTTTCGCTTACGATTCTTTATTAGTTATTTGTCTTTTTGCATGTTGTTTGGTTTGTTTCTTGGTGGTGGTGTCCGAAGAACATATTATTTCAAACACAAAACAGATTGTAGGAACGCAGTCAATCGCATTTACCATTTGCTTATCCACGGGCATAATGAAATATAACTTCACATCAACTTAACTTTAAGAGCTGAGTGCCAATCTTACCAGTGTAGTATATCTAAGAACAGTGTACAAATTGTTTAATTTGTATTCATTCATGATTTGTTCAATATGATTTAATATCTATCGTGAGATAATTTACAATAAATCCAAGCTACTCACAATATCACTTTTGATTCAGTAATCAGTGGTAGTTAGCCGTCACAGTCACAATAACATATTTTATTCTGTTTAATAACGGTCACGACCCCAAGAAAGAACCACTACATTGGAATAGGTCTAAAATTGTCTGCATTATCCCTTTCTCCCATTATATAAAGTGGCTTTACCATTGAGTACTTTAATGAAGTAGGCAAAAAGGAATACAAATGTCTCAAAAATGAGATCGACAGGAAGTGCAAAATGGCTAAGCAGGGATGGTTAGAGGACAAATGTAAGGATGTAGAGGCTTATATCACTAGGGGTAAGATAGATACTTCCTACAGAAAAATTAAAGAGACCTTTGGAGAAAAGAGAACCACTTGTATGAATATCAAGAGCTCAGATGGAAACCCAGTTCTAACCAAAGAAGGTAAAGCAGAAAGGTGGAAGGAGTATATAGAGGTTCTGTACAAGGGCGATGTACTTGAGGACAATATTATGGAAATGGAAGAGAATGTAGATGAAGATGAAATGGGAGATACGATACTGCGTGAAGAGTTTGACAGAGCACTGAAAGACCTGACAGGAAACAAGGCCCCGGGAGTAAACAACATTCCATTAGAACTACTGACAGCCTTGGGAGCGCCAGTCCTGACAAAACTCTACCATCTGGTGAGCAAGATGTATGACACAGGCGAAATACCCTCAGCTTCAAGAAGAATATAATAATTGCAATCCCAAAGAAAGCAGGTGTTGACAGATGTGAAAATTACCGAACAATCAGTTTAATAAGTCACAGCTGCAAAATACTAACACGAATTCTTTACAGACGAATGGAAAAACTGGTAGAAGTTGACCTCGCGGAAGATCAGTTTGGATTCCGTAGAAATGTTGGAACACGTGAGGCAATACTGACCTTACGACTTATCTCTAGAAGAAAGATTAAGGAAAGGCAAACCTGCGTTTCTAGCATTTGTAGACTTAGAGAAAGCTTTTAACAATGTTGACTGGAATACTCTCTTTCAAATTCAAAATTTGGCAAGGGTAAAATACAGGGAGCGAAAGGCTATTTACAATTTGTACAGAAACCAGATGGCAGTTACAAGAGTCGAGGGGCATGAAGGGGAAGCAGTGGTTGGGAAGGGAGTGAGACAGGATTGTAGCCTCTCCCCAATGTTATTCAGTCTGTATATTGAGCAAGCACTAAAGGAAACAAAAGAAAAATTCGGAGTATGTATTAAAATCCATGGAGAGGAAATAAAATCTTTGAGGTTCGCCGATGACATTGTAATTCAGTCAGAGACAGCAAAGGAATTGGAAGAGCAGTTGAACGGAATGGACAGTGTCTTGAAAGGAGGATATAAGATGAACATCAACGAAAGCAAAACGAGGTTAAAGGAATGTAGTCGAATTAAGTCGGGCGATGCTGAGGGAATTAGATTAGGAAATGAGACAGTTAAAGTAGTAAAGGAGTTTTGCTATTTGGGGAGCAAAATAAATGATGATGGTCGAAGTACAGAAGATATAAATGTAGACTGACAATGGCAAGGAAAGCGTTTCTGAAGAAGAGAAATTTGTTAACATCGAGTATAGATTTAAGTGTCAGGAATTCGTTTCTGGAAGTATTTGTATGGAGTGTAGCCATGTATGGAAGTGAAAGAAGGACGATAAATAGTTTGGACATGAAAAGAATAGAAGCTTTCGAAATGTGGTGCTACAGAAGAATGCTGAAGATTAGATGGGTAGACCACATAACTAATGATGAGGTATTGATTAGAATTGGGGAGAAGAGGAGTTTGTGGCACAACTTGACAAGAAGGAGGGACCGGTTGGTAGGACATGTTCTGAGGCATCAGGGGATCACAAATTTAGCATTAGAGGGCAGCGTGGAGGATTAAAATCGTAGAGGGAGGCAAAGAGATGAATACACTAAGCAGATTGAGAAGGATGTAGGTTGCAGTAGGTACTGGGAGATGAAGAAACTTGCACAGGATAGGGTAGCATGGAGAGGTGCATCAAACCAGTCTCAGGACTGAAGACCACAACAACAACAACTTTAATCGTTCTGACCATCCCTGAAGGAAAGATTACAAATATGGCTACAAATATGGCTACATACAGGGCTAGCATGTGCAGCACAGTACTTTAATATTCTGATAGGCACTTCATCATATCCATGAGAGTCGTTAGTCTTCAGTGATTTAATTATTGACTCAATCTCCACCTTGTCTGTATCACAGAGGAGTGTTTCAGACACCAGTCCCGAAAAGGCATTTGCCAAGAGAGTTATATGATTCCTGTAGAAACTATGTTTTTATTTAATTGTGGTGTGCATACTGCAAGACCTTCGGTACACAAACCATCAGATTATTTGACTTGTCGCTCTAACAAAGTAGGCGAGTGTCAGCAATAAGTCTCGTGGTCTTATCGTGGCGTGTTTATCTTCTGCCGTTAGGTCAGACGACAGAAATGCCACTTACATGCTTAGAGTAGCAGATTGACAGTGACCAACTTTAAACAGAACATGATTAATTGTCACACACATTTATTAAAATAATAAAAATCATAGATATTACGTAACTTGGTTCTGGATGCTGTTTACAATTGACAATCTGAAGTTCCTTTGGTCTTGGTACGCTAATCTTATTCTCACATATCTCTGATACTTGACAAAGTGTCTATACATTTCTCTTCATGGCTATGTACAGGAATATGGTAATCTTATTAGGTGCAGACTGAAACTTGACTATAGACTAATGCAGACTTACGCCGACTAATGCAGACTGATGCAGACTGACTAATCGAAGGTCTGTACACTTGTTATAATACCTCGCGTGTTCAGATATCACTGCGCGAGTGTGATGCGTGAGGAGAAAAGGTTCTATGTTAGCAGCAATCTCATTGGCTGCCTTACATATTAATAGGTGGATCGTCTGTCTCTAAGACAACGCCATGTCGTAGTGCGGAGATGGACGAGCACTGCGCCTGCGCTGTTGTGCTTAGCCGGGCGCGCTCTAGTGAGAAAGTTGTGTATGCGCTGACTACGCGGAACTATGTACACGACATTAATTCACCAGCAATGCTCAAAAAATGATTGGTAAATAATTTACGTATAACTGATTTATCAGTCAGAGAAATGTTTTTACTACGAACTGACTTTATATCATCCACCTTGTGCCTCTGACCAGGCACTTCCTTCACAATTGACCATATGGTTTTAATTTTATCCTGTGAATTACCTATTCCCTTTGCTTACCACATAATGTTTCCCTTGATAATAAAATTTTTAAGCACCTTACAGTAATGATTGTAATGGGCTACTGTAGCTTGTTTGTGACTACTTCTAACATTTTGATATAATTCACACTTTGTTCTACATGATATCCTTATTCCATTAGTCAGCCACCTGGGCTGTCTTTTACTGCTAGTGCCCCGTTTAGAACGTTCTAATGGAAAAGAACTCTCAAAGAGCTTCAGAAATGTGTTAAGCAATGCGTAATAATTTCATTCTAATATAATAAGAAAGGGATAGTAAGAATGAATGTTTAGATATATGGAATTAATGAGATTAATTTTTTGGCGTGTCGGACAAGCACAATAAACTGAACTATGCCTGTAAATGCGTAAAGAATCTTTTCATATTAGTTCCACTAAATGAAATATTCTTTCTCTTGTTGCAGATTTATGCTTACCAATTTATAATACTACGTGCGATCACCGTATCCACCTACAAAATCTTGACCGTGTCCATGATATTGTAATCGGATCTTCATTGTAACTCCGAAGTACACAGGTGAGCTTCTTGGGTTTTTATGTATTGCAGTACTACTTGGAATAATGACTCATACAATCCTTCAGTTAGTAAAATATTCTTTTCTTCGATGCACATAAAAAATACATACTTTTTACTTATTCTCACAACCAAAGTGGCTATCGCTGATTTCGCTCTAATTTAACGCCTATCTTCGTCCGTTAAGAGAGAGCGAGACCTTCCTCTTACCGAGGAACAGGAAAAACATCTTACGTTTTACAACATTTGAAAATAAAAATTCCTTATGGTTAGCGCCGGCTTTACGCTGGGCTACCGCCTCACCTCTTCGCTTTACCTATGAAAAAAAAAGAAAACATAAAAGCAACAAATGCAAAAAGTGTTTCACATCATCTACGTTATCGGCACTACAAACATCTTGCCACTCTTGTTCCTCGACAAGGTTGAAAAAATTCTCTATTTGTTATGGATTAACTTTCCTACATAGTTTGTAATTACATGTGACATTTGTTTGAATACAAAAGCGTTTCAGTGTTAAAATTTATGCATCATGATCTTAAAGGCCATTCACCCTTTCACTAACAGAATGCCCATCTAATAATGAAGAATGAATAAGAATATTGTCTATAGCTGTGCTACTGTATTCCTGCAGCCAAGTTGGAAAAATACCGTTGTAAATAGTAAAGGAGAATACATTTTTATTATTGAAGTCTTTGTTACAGGTAAGTTATGGAACAACGAACCAACGAACCAACACAACAGTTAGTAAATGCCTTTCGATGTCTTATTCCAGGAAAATAAAGACGTAACATTGGTTATGGCCGGTTTCCATAGTGAACTCATGCTTTACAGGTACGTATGCAAGGGTTGCTTCTTTCATCAACTTTAGCACGTGTTACGAACAGTACATCGGCGCCATTAATAGCTAATCAATACGTATACTGCTAGGTATTACCATCGCGTAACAAGCCGTCGTAATAGCACAGCGTGGTGATTCTTCGTTTGTCGCAGCACTGCAATACACAGTGTGTCATATCCACCTGCCATGCAGCCGCTCCGCACAACGGACAGCCCGCGGCCGCCTCTCGTGCCCCATAATCCCGGGCTGCCGCACTTTGCGCGCACGGCAGCTCCCCCGTATTTAGTGCGGCAATTTAGCGGGACCGAAAACACTTGCCATTAAACGGAACGCGGGCACGAGAGTGGACTAGATGCGGGCCCAGATACAGCACCGGCAAAATCTCCCGGCCGCCGGCCTCCGGCAAGTGGTCATTGTTATTCGGGGGTGGGCACCGCACCGCGCCGGCCGATCCGGCAGGCCGTAACGCGACTGTAATGGCCGGCAAAACCCTGCCGCGCCGCCAACGCCGCAGCGGCAGCGCCTGTGCGACCGCAGGGTTCGCTTTGAAAACTGCTGTGACTGACCCGATACACGGCCGTCAGCGGCCACAATATTTCTCGCTCATGGTCTTAACTAGAGTGGTGACAGTACCGTAGGCTACCGTAGAATACATAAGTAAGCGTAGACAACGGTAATTTCCTTGGTCAGTTAAGGTCGTACCGTCTTCACCTGTACACTGGATATGTTGCATACCACTCAGCCACTCCAGCCGGCGTATGCAATCAGTGTCTTACTATATTCCTCTAAAACCCGGAAGTGATGAACCATCTAAAATCTGAGTGATGATGTATCAACATCAAATAGGTCTACAGAATAGTTATGTTCCACATAGTTCTCGTTTTATGTGTTAATTATAGCAAAACTGAAACTGTCAATGTTTAATTCCGGTTGGTTTGTAAAGTGATACAAAGGGAAGTCGTAGTAAAAATGGCGGAAACAACACAGATTCATCACATAGCGTTAGAAAACGTGATTTCCTCAACAAAGAGGTAAACTAAAAAATTAAGAAAAACGGAAAACAAAAATTTACCAAATATCGCTTCAGTACTTCGTCGAACCAACACAGAATACGTTTCTGTTATTCATAAACTGTTTCCAATTTTGTCAGGAATAACATGGAGATACTCCTTTAATCATGGTGAAGGACAGTCTACTGAGGACAAAATAGCAGCAACAATTATATATTTTTGTATGTTTTACATCTAAAATGTACTTGTGTCGAAAGTAACCGCTTTAGCTACATAAAAGCGCAGAAGTTACACAATCAACTAATTTTTGTTGCTTGTAAAATGCGGTTTATATTCTGTAACAGTATAAACCACATAGTATACGAACTCTGAATGATGTCCGGTTTTAGCTATGTGCAAAATGAGCAAGTAACTAAGCAGAACTAGGAAGAGAAGTCGTCGGCTTCCATTTTCTCCCTGACACATACATTTATCTTTCTTTCCCTACCACCGGCTGGTGTGGCCGTGCGGTTCTAGGCGCTTCAGTACGGAACCGCGTGACCGCTACGGTCGCAGGTTCGAATCCTGCCTCGGGCATGGATGTGTGTGATATCCTTAGGTTAGTTAGGTTTAAGTAGTTCTAAGTTCTGGGAGACTGATGACCACAGATGTTAAGTCCCATAGTGCTCAGAGCCATTTGAACCAATTTTTTTTCTTTCCCTACTCATTCGACCAATACTACCGGTAATCCTACCATTTACTAAGTCATTTATGTAGTGTGCAAAAATTACCGAACCTTAGTTTTGGTAGAACGCAACCAACCGGTAGACTGCAGTTTCAGCGGTAATATAACAACGGCTTAATATTACTACGCATGGCTGGTTTGAGACCAGACGGTGCCCGTGACAGTGATCAACTGCTTGGTCGCTATTCGGCAATACATTCTCATATTTTTCTAAATCACATGACAGTGGATCGACTGGTGGTTTGTACGCACACGTCTTAGCACTGTGGCTACAGGTGGCTGTATTTGGATGTCTGCGTATTTGTGCGCTTCAACGAGAGTATATTTAATTTGGAAACGCAAAGGTAGATCGAATGCTAGTGGTTTGTACATGCTGTTATTCGTATCCATCCGCTAACTGTCGAGCACCTACAGGCAACACACATATGCTGGGTGTATCAGAGTGTTTGGGACAAACGTCTAGGAGTGACAGATTACTTTGCGAGGAACAACTTCGCTTGAAGCCAAAACGTTCGCTGACCTTTCCTGACAGGTCGTGACGCGTACGTCACAGCACGTGACACTGCAGTTCTTACCAGTGCTAGCACTCGTATCTGACGGGGAGTGAGTAACTACACTGTCGAAAATCGGAACACCAAGATGAGTTGTGCGACATAAACGGAAGTTGGTAGGTGTATTTCTACATCTGAAAGACGGCGGGTATTCAGATTTCGCGCCATTCGCTTAAGAGTGGCGCAAGTAGAGCCTCTATGAGAATGCATATCACGTTTGCTTCAAATTCCTGCTGTAACATGAGGAGCGTTTGTCACGTTTGACATTTGACTTGGTGAGTTCATGTAAGTGAAGAATGCATTTTAGGCCTGGCAAGAATCTACCACTGCGTATGACTGCTAGCAGTGACGGTCCAGGTAATGTACAGTCGCAACAAGACTGTACTCCAGACCGCCACGTGGCACTGCCGAGAGTGAAGACCGTCGCGTTCAGCGTATGGGTCTGGTGCATTGTACTGCATCTGCAATAGCAATTTGAGTAACAGTTGGCACAACAGTGACACAACGGACTATCACAAACCGGTTACATCAAGGGTAGCTCCGAGGCAGTCGCCCTGAAGCGTGCATTCCACTGACCGCAAACCACAGCAATTTTCGTCTTCAGTGTCGTGAAGCGAGAGCTCTTGGCAGAGCAAGGTGCTTTCTTATGAAAGCTGTTTCTGTCTCGGTGTTAGTGTGTTTGTAACAAGGAAGCCAGTTGACGGCCTGTAACTGACCTGTCTGCGTGCTAGACACAATGGACTAGCCTCCGCAGCTCGTGGTCTAGTGGCTAGAGTCACTCTGTATCACGGGGCCCCGGGTTCGATTCCCGGCCGGGTTTGGGATTTTCTCTGCCCGGCGACTGAGTGTTTGTGTTGTCCTCATCATTTCATCATCATCATCATCATCATCATCATTCGTGACAGTGGCTATACTGGACTGACTAAAAATTGGGACATCTTACGGGCGCTGATGACCCCACTGGACTGCTTATTAGGCAGATGCATTAACTACTACGCCATCCGGGACGCAGTGTTATCGCAACTGCGCGGATTATCTCGGTAAGCTACACGGCCGACCCACATTCCCACCGAGCGACAACTGCCCGCAGTCCCTCACCATTTCCTCCATGCTCGCTACTCTGAGATTCCCTCAGGAGAGCGGACGTACTTGTACATTATCATCATCAACACTGGACGTACAGCTGGAGTTATGGTCTGGGATGCGATTTCCTGTGGTAGCGAGAACTCTCGTGTCTATACCATGCGCTGAGAATACCAATTTGTATGTCAGTCTTGTGATTCGACCTGTCGTGCTGCCATTCATGAACAGTATTCCAGCATGTGCAGTAGAACAGGACATGGTCTGCACACTGTCGACATGTTGCTTTGTCCTGCTCGAGCAAGAGATCTGCCTCCATCGAGCACATTTGGAACATCATCGGACGACAACTCAAACATCGTCCACAGACAGTATTAACAGTCTCTGTACTGGCCTACCACGTGCAACAGGCATGGAACTCCATACCACAGACTTATATCCGACACATTTACAACATAATGCATGCACGCATGCTTGCATTCAACGTTCTGGCGGTTAGACCGATCGGTAATGTAACAGCTTTTCACCTTAGTTATGTTTTATCCCGCGCTTACATTAACCCGCGATTTTGCAGTGTTAAATATGTTTCCAGAATGAGATTTTCACTCTGCAGCGGAGTGTGCGCTGATATGAAACTTCCTGGCAGATTAAAACTGTGTGCCCGACCGAGACTCGAACTCGGGACCTTTGCCTTTCGCGGGCAAGTGCTCTACCAACTGAGCTACCGAAGCACGACTCACGCCCTGTACTCACAGCTTTACTTCTGCCAGTACCTCGTCTCCTACCTTCCAAACTTTACAGAAGCTCTCCTGCGAACCATGCAGAACTAGCACTCCTGAAAGAAAGGATATTGCGGAGACATGGCTTAGCCACAGCCTGGGGGATGTTTCCAGAATGAGATTTTCACTCTGCAGCGGAGTGTGCGCTGATATGAAACTTCCTGGCAGATTAAAACTGTGTGCCCGACCGAGACTCGAACTCGGGACCTTTGCCTTTCGCGGGCAAGTGCTCTACCAACTGAGCTACCGAAGCACGACTCACGCCCGGTACTCACAGCTTTACTTCTGCCAGTACCTCGTCTCCTACCTTCCAAACTTTACAGAAGCTCTCCTGCGAACCATGCAGAACTAGCACTCCTGAAAGAAAGGATATTGCGGAGACATGGCTTAGCCACAGCCTGGGGGATGTTTCCAGAATGAGATTTTCACTCTGCAGCGGAGTGTGCGCTGATATGAAACTTCCTGGCAGATTAAAACTGTGTGCCCGACCGAGACTCGAACTCGGGACCTTTGCCTTTCGCGGGCAAGTGCTCTACCAACTGAGCTACCGAAGCACGACTCACGCCCGGTACTCACAGCTTTACTTCTGCCAGTACCTCGTCTCCTACCTTCCAAACTTTACAGAAGCTCTCCTGCGAACCATGCAGAACTAGCACTCCTGAAAGAAAGGATATTGCGGAGACATGGCTTAGCCACAGCCTGGGGGATGTTTCCAGAATGAGATTTTCACTCTGCAGCGGAGTGTGCGCTGATATGAAACTTCCTGGCAGATTAAAACTGTGTGCCCGACCGAGACTCGAACTCGGGACCTTTGCCTTTCGCGGGCAAGTGCTCTACCAACTGAGCTACCGAAGCACGACTCACGCCCGGTACTCACAGCTTTACTTCTGCCAGTACCTCGTCTCCTACCTTCCAAACTTTACAGAAGCTCTCCTGCGAACCATGCAGATCTAGCACTCCTGAAAGAAAGGATATTGCGGAGACATGGCTTAGCCACAGCCTGGGGGATGTTTCCAGAATGAGATTTTCACTCTGCAGCGGAGTGTGCGCTGATATGAAACTTCCTGGCAGATTAAAACTGTGTGCCCGACCGAGACTCGAACTCGGGACCTTTGCCTTTCGCGGGCAAGTGCTCTACCAACTGAGCTACCGAAGCACGACTCACGCCCGGTACTCACAGCTTTACTTCTGCCAGTACCTCGTCTCCTACCTTCCAAACTTTACAGAAGCTCTCCTGCGAACCATGCAGAACTAGCACTCCTGAAAGAAAGGATATTGCGGAGACATGGCTTAGCCACAGCCTGGGGGATGTTTCCAGAATGAGATTTTCACTCTGCAGCGGAGTGTGCGCTGATATGAAACTTCCTGGCAGATTAAAACTGTGTGCCCGACCGAGACTCGAACTCGGGACCTTTGCCTTTCGCGGGCAAGTGCTCTACCAACTGAGCTACCGAAGCACGACTCACGCCCGGTACTCACAGCTTTACTTCTGCCAGTACCTCGTCTCCTACCTTCCAAACTTTACAGAAGCTCTCCTGCGAACCATGCAGAACTAGCACTCCTGAAAGAAAGGATATTGCGGAGACATGGCTTAGCCACAGCCTGGGGGATGTTTCCAGAATGAGATTTTCACTCTGCAGCGGAGTGTGCGCTGATATGAAACTTCCTGGCAGATTAAAACTGTGTGCCCGACCGAGACTCGAACTCGGGACCTTTGCCTTTCGCGGGCAAGTGCTCTACCAACTGAGCTACCGAAGCACGACTCACGCCCGGTACTCACAGCTTTACTTCTGCCAGTACCTCGTCTCCTACCTTCCAAACTTTACAGAAGCTCTCCTGCGAACCATGCAGATCTAGCACTCCTGAAAGAAAGGATATTGCGGAGACATGGCTTAGCCACAGCCTGGGGGATGTTTCCAGAATGAGATTTTCACTCTGCAGCGGAGTGTGCGCTGATATGAAACTTCCTGGCAGATTAAAACTGTGTGCCCGACCGAGACTCGAACTCGGGACCTTTGCCTTTCGCGGGCAAGTGCTCTACCAACTGAGCTACCGAAGCACGACTCACGCCCGGTACTCACAGCTTTACTTCTGCCAGTACCTCGTCTCCTACCTTCCAAACTTTACAGAAGCTCTCCTGCGAACCATGCAGAACTAGCACTCCTGAAAGAAAGGATATTGCGGAGACATGGCTTAGCCACAGCCTGGGGGATGTTTCCAGAATGAGATTTTCACTCTGCAGCGGAGTGTGCGCTGATATGAAACTTCCTGGCAGATTAAAACTGTGTGCCCGACCGAGACTCGAACTCGGGACCTTTGCCTTTCGCGGGCAAGTGCTCTACCAACTGAGCTACCGAAGCACGACTCACGCCCGCAGGAGAGCTTCTGTAAAGTTTGGAAGGTAGGAGACGAGGTACTGGCAGAAGTAAAGCTGTGAGTACCGGGCGTGAGTCGTGCTTCGGTAGCTCAGTTGGTAGAGCACTTGCCCGCGAAAGGCAAAGGTCCCGAGTTCGAGTCTCGGTCGGGCACACAGTTTTAATCTGCCAGGAAGTTTCGTTAAATATGTTACCTAGACAAATCTAATCCAGACATTTCATCACTCTACATTAACTATATTTCGGGTTTTCGATTTTATCCGTCAGTGGATAACCACGCAAGGCTGATTTGAGATACAACGATGGACTTGGCGCTGATGGACTTCTGAGTTTCTATTAGGAAATAAATTCTCTTTCTTTTGGAAACGTACCCGTATTACATTACTTCCATAGGACATTGGATCGAATGGTGTCGCACAAACACATTCTTTGTGCTATGGCCACAGACCAATGCATTTGGTAACAGTGGTTTTTGCACTTGCGGTGAAAGTACACTTAACTTGGAAAGGCAGTGGTAGATTGCAAGCCGGCCGGAGTGGCCGTGCGGTTCTAGGTGCTACAGTCTGGAGCCGAGCGACCGCTACGGTCGCAGGTTCGACTCCTGCCTCGGGCATGGATGTGTGTGATGTCCTTAGGTTAGTTAGGTTTAATTAGTTCTAAGTTCTAGGCGACTGATGACCTCAGAAGTTAAGTCGCATAGTGCTCAGAGCCATTTGGTAGATTGAAAGCTAGAGATGTGTCTCTGCCGTTACTCGTTTGCGGATATCTAGCAACACACAAATACGGGTTATTTCAAAGTCTGTGACAAACGTCTAGAGGTGACAGATAACTTTATGCGGATTACTTTTCGTTAAAGACAGACCATTCACTGTCATTTCCTAGCGACGACAGAACAGACAACACCGAGATATATGTAGGCTGTTGTAAGAACGCGACCACTCAATGTATGCTTCTGAGCGGATGCGATAATATCGCCCGAATTTCTACCAGAATCAATAATTTGCGAGTAAGCGTTAATGGACGAGGAGCGCTGCAATGCAACGTACGATAAGGGAAAATATGAGTTGTTATTTGTAAACTGAAGGTGGAGAGGGGAGAGGAAGGAATGGAAAGGAATTACTGATATCAGCTGTATCATGATATTACGCAGAATCATAGGCGACGAGTGAAAATATGTGCCGGATCGGGTTTCGAACCAGGGATCATCTGCTTATTAGGCAGATGCATTAACTACTACGCCATCCGGGACGCAGTGTTATCGCAACTGCGCGGATTATCTCGGTAAGCTACACGGCCGACCCACATTCCCACCGAGCGACAACTGCCCGCAGTCCCTCACCATTTCCTCCATGCTCGCTACTCTGAGATTCCCTCAGGAGAGCGGACGTACTTGTACATCCGTACTGAAGGTGGATCCATTGCCCATCTAGGCGAATCAGTTACCTGAATGAATAGTGTCTGTTCTTTCAGACATGTCCGAAAGAACAGCCACTACGCATTTATGTAAACATGAGTCGGCCAGGAACCGTGTCCGGGTGACCAAAGTGTTTAGTGCAACCATTCATTAGGAGAGGTAGATCCATATTCGAGTTCCCGTCCGGCACAAATTTTCAACTTTCACCAATGCACTACCACAGTGCCTTCGGCGGCTGAAACTGATGAGTTTCCACTTCTCCCTTACCAACCCCCCAGTACTGTTTCGTGTATATATATATATATATATATATATATATATATATATATATATATATATATATATATTGCGTGTAAACCAGTTGTTTGCTTCGCATTAAATGCCGTACTTCCAGGTTCCAAAACATCTCTTTCCGCTTAGAGTCATTGAGTCTTACGGTTTTCTTGTTGAAAATCCGTTTTTCAATTTACTGGCATAGGTATATACAGATGTAGCACACGTGCCTGGTAGACCCTGCTGGTTTGGTGATATCTCGTCGTCTCAGAGCCAACGAATTCAATAAAGAAACTACGCTTAGCATCACCGGGAATCGTCAGTGAACGTTTCGTATCCAGCAACAGTTGTTCGCCATGTTGTGATCTATCTTCTCTATAAATTTGTTGCGGAGACTTTGATGAACTCTGTATATTTAATGCTGCACTAATACTCCGCACAAAAAAAAAATACTTTTCTATTGGTGTCTACCACGTAATTTCTACTTATCAGTTTGTCTCTTGTTTGCGTCCCTCTTCATGAACTGTCACAGCCTGACCAAGCAGAGTGTGATTATGGTGATGACGACGGCCCTCCACCATTTTGGATGCCAGTTGAAGAGACAAGGAGCTATCATGGTCTAAAAACTGAGAGTTAAATAATTTTTTATTCACTCATTTACGGTTTTTTTAATTATCTGACTAGCATGTATAATTTCGGAAGGAGAAAAGAAATAATAAATCTGAGATCTTACTGAAACGCCTGTTTAAATCCGCAGGACAGAACAGGTAGTTGGAATTGTGGAAAGGGGCCAAAAATGAGCGGCTGTCAGTTGCACTGGAACACATATAACTTTATTCAGTTGCCTAAACATTACAGCGGAAATTTCCGAGCTTAACTATAGACTGAAAATGTCTCACAATCTTATGGCTTAAGGCACAACCTCTTTAATTTTTATAACGGCTGAAGGCCCATGATTTAAAACACAGCTACAATAAATTTTCAAGGAGCAGAAGGTTCAAGGTTTTATTATTAAATAATATTTCAAATGAAGCTGAAGGCCAAAAAATGTATGATTTAACAAGTTAGGAATTTAAATTTGGAGACGGTCGAAGGTCCATGATTGAAAAACACAACTACAATAAATTTTCAAAAGGCAGAAGGCCCAAAGCTTTACCACAAAAAAAAAATAATGAGACTGAAGCCTAAACAGTGCAAGACTTGTCAAGTAAGTAACTACCAATTTTAAAACGGCTGAAGGCCCATTATTTAAAACCGAACTAAAAGCTTACAAATTCAAAACATCGGCTATGAGCCATTAATATACACAATCAAATAACAATAAGAAAAGACAGTACACCCAGCGGCGCTCAGAAGTTTCCGGGGGTCGGTCTCCACTTGAAATATTAACGTTCGCTTATATGAGACTATATCCGGTCCGCCGGCAAACCCAACCATGAGACAGTCAACGGACCCACTGACAAGACGACTTGCCTTCCGACCAGTACACAAAGAACTCCAAAGCCAAAACGGAAAAGGCGTAGCCGCCCACAACCAAGTATGTATAAGCTGTCAAAACTACACAGACGTGTTGGACAGCGACAACACGATGAGGAAAGGACACAGCCTGAATTTTACGTCAGCGGACAGGGAAGTTAACCCGAGCGCTAACGGCCACAAGGCAGAAAATTCTGCTGGTGCACTTGGACTTCAAATAACCAAAATAGAGTTTTTATGCACCGGATGGTGGCCAAACTTTTGCCAACTCGAACAATCGCTGTTGCTCCCTGGAATACATCCAGCAGCCTACCATGAAAACCAACGGCGCAATGTGAACAGGCTGGTTTCGGTAATTAAATCACCACTCAACTTTGATCTCCTGGGTCTGCGGGCCACGAACCTCGTAGCAATCGGCAGAGCTCCCACACACTCCGACACTGCATAGAGACCGCCAGCGGATCCGGCCCATTGTGCCGCCCGGAGATTTCCTGGCTCATACACACCAACCGACCGACTGCCGCACACCTGCAAGCCGGAAACTATAAGCACCAGACCAAAGATAGTACAAGGTGCGAATATCGATACACACAGCTGCTGCAACACGTAGAAAGAGGGAGAACCACAGCATAACCGCAATAACCTCGGGAAACCAAACGCAGAGTAACAGTCAAGGTTAAACCAACGCATAAGCCGGGGCCAGCAGGGCTCACTTACTGATTTCATTGCAATTCTAACAGAGACGTCAAGGAACTTGAAAGGGAAGTAAACAGAATGAACAGTTAAACTTTATCAGTATTTTACAGCTGTGAATGAGACTGCCATGAATTCATACGAAGTTTGACTTAAACTTAACTACAATGAATTAAAATGTCTTCAGTCGTACTTTTTGTCGGTTATTAAATTACACAATGCGTTTCGGACCATATGTAAATTAAATTATCTCTTGAGGTGAAATGCATTTTCCTGTCATGAGAATGTTATAGGTTAGGTTTCGTATTTCGTGAGTCAAGTGAGGAAAATGTGTGAGGAACAGTGGAATGGAAACAGTGAAAACTTACCGAACGAACATGGAATAAGACTTCTCAAGTCAATATATATTAGCTTATTCAATCTGTCATCGCACATCATGTTGCTCAAGCCGCACATTTGTTTCCACATTTTAAAACTATTTCACCGATGTGGTTTAACCTAATGTGATCAACGATTAGGTATATCAGGTAGCGTCAGAGATCTGAGCATTAAGTAGTTGAAATATACAAGGAATAACTTCAAAATAAGTCCTTAAAATAACTATGCTTTGTGAAATCTGTATGCTCAGTTAACCCAGACTCAGGGTTTTGGAATTTAGTGTAGGTATATTTACAGTTGTCGTTACTGATTAATCCAAGTGATTTCGGGCGACTACTTCATCATCCAAAAAATAAGATGGCGTCAGAATGTGCTTAAATAAACCCACAACAATGTCGTCAAATAACTGGTAGAGTAGATCTAGGAAATCCTGTATTTGAACGTTCGTGAGTAATGACGCCACATCAACGAAGACCATAATATCTCCAAGACGAAGACACTTGATTCGACTGATGAAGTAAGTCGTATTCTTGATGTGGTGCACACAACGACCGACGTGCGGAGTACGGAGGCTGGCCAGATGTTTCGGGATTCTGTGCGTCGGTGATCCAGTGGTGCTCAAGATGGGACATAGAGGCGTGTTCTTGTTGTGAGCCTTTGGAAGGCCGTACATTGCAGGTAGTCGAAGTGTCCGAAGACGGAGACTTAAGGACTTTTTCTTTCAGTGAGAACCACTTGAGAAGCTTTGATGACTTCCTCACTACTCTTGATGCCGTAACCGTTAACCAAATTATGCACACCTCTTCCAGCTTCAACCGAATCTTCGCGTCATAGTCGGCTGGTTCCTTAATGACAGCTGATGTTGTCTTTTGCAGCCGGCAGGTCTACGAAGAGAGGACTGTCGCCGACCTCTCTCGTCATTTTCGGGGTTGGCAGCTTCAATTTTCAAAGAATGCGACTCGACTCTCGACGAATTTCTTCTGCCGTTTCACTAGGTATCTTGCGAACTACTTGTTCCACACTATTCATTACAGCAGCCAAAGGGATACCCCGCCGCGGCGCTGCAAAATTGAGTCCCTTCTTAAGAGCAGACATGGCGTCCGAGTCGTTGTTTCTCGTCATCATATTGATAAGGGCGCATTCTGTTGTTTTCCGTTCTACTTTCTGGTCAGCTTTGTCGTGGTGTCATTATTAATGCACATTCCCATCAAGGCTTCTAGAGATCTGCTGTCCCAGTCATTTGATGATACAATTCTGTTAAGCACACGTGGACGTAATCGTATTGTTTGTACGATGGAGAATATTTTAGTCAGACAGACGGCGTTGTCGTGGCAAGGCCACTAGGTCCACTTCTAGTTAATCTGTTTCCGAAGCACTTTCAGGATTTCGCCCTGGCTACGGCTCCTGCAAAGCTTAGTTGCTTTTATAGTTACGTCGACGTCACCTTTGTTGTCTGGGCTCATGGACGTGTGAAGCTCGGAGAATTCTTGGACCATATTAACGTTATCCATAGTAACAACAATCCACTATGGAGATAGAGAAAGATGTTGTTTTGCCTTTCGTTGACGTCCTCGTCCGCAGTATAGCAAATGGGTCTCTAAGCCACTGTGTTTTCCGCAAACCCACTCACACATACCTATATCTTCACGGTAACAGCTGTCACCACCCGTTGAAGAAATGTTCAGTTTCGAGGACCATGCTGCATCGAGCGGCAGCCTCCTCAGATGGCGAAAACTTGCCGCAGGAATTGAGGCACTCAGCGAAAGTAGTCAAGGAAAGCGGCTTCAAGAGCCAGATTCGCAAGCCAGCTTTCCGAAATCATGGAAGCAGAAGGACCCAGAGACGGACTCGAATAAGGTTGCGTTTTTGCCGTTCTATGGCTCAGAAGCAGGAAAGACCAGCTGGGTGCAGAAGAGAAGGTCTTCAGGGCTCCAACAAAAATCCGACACGTCATGAGGCCTGTGAAAGACGATGTGGACCTCAGAACACCACGAGTACATAAAATATCTTGTGGGTGTGGAGGGTGTTATGTAGGACAAAAAATGGTTCAAATGGCTCTGAGCACTATGGGACTCAACATCTTAGGTCATAAGTCCCCTAGAACTTAGAACTACCTAAACCTAACTAACCTAAGGACATCACACACACCCATGCGCGAGGCAGGATTCGAACCTGCGACCGTAGCAGTCCCGCGGCTCCGGACTGCAGCGCCAGAACCGCTAGACCACCGCGGCCGGCGTTATGTAGGACTGACTTTGCGTGCTGTTGTAGAGAGCTGTGTAGAACACAGTAGATGCTGGCCGCGGTGGCCATGCGGTTCTAGGCACTTCAGTCTGGAACCCGGTTCTAGGCCCATCAGTCCGGAACCGCGTGACTGCTACTGTCGCAGGTTCGAATCCTGCCTCGGGCAAGGATGTGTGTGATGCACTTAGGTTAGTTAGGTTTAAGTTCTAGGGGACTGATGACCTCAGATGTTGAGTCCTAGAGTGCTCAGAGCCATTTGAACCATTTTTAAAAACACAGTAGGTGCTTCCGCTTTCGGTATCCTAGAAATCCGTGGTAGCGAAGCAAGCTCTAGAAAACGGACATCGTATTGAATTCAAAGAAACATCAGTTATTATAGGGACTAATATTTTCTGGGATAGCGTACTTAAAGAAGCGCTCGAGATAAAAATTTCTGACAACAAAGGAAGCGATCTACAGCTTAGAACACGGCCATCGGAAAGCTGAAGCGAGCGCGCAACGAAAATGCACTCCTGGAAATTGAAATAAGAACACCGTGAATTCATTGTCCCAGGAAGGGGAAACTTTATTGACACATTCCTGGGGTCAGATACATCACATGATCACACTGACAGAACCACAGGCACATAGACACAGGCAACAGAGCATGCACAATGTCGGCACTAGTACAGTGTATATCCACCTTTCGCAGCAATGCAGGCTGCTATTCTCCCATGGAGACGATCGTAGAGATGCTGTATGTAGTCCTGTGGAACGGCTTGCCATGCCATTTCCACCTGGCGCCTCAGTTGGACCAGCGTTCGTGCTGGACGTGCAGACCGCGTGAGACGACGCTTCATCCAGTCCCAAACATGCTCAATGGGGGACAGATCCGGAGATCTTGCTGGCCAGGGTAGTTGACTTACACCTTCTGGAGCACGTTGGGTGGCACGGGATACATGCGGACGTGCATTGTCCTGTTGGAACAGCAAGTTCCCTTGCCGGTCTAGGAATGGTAGAACGATGGGTTCGATGACGGTTTGGATGTACCGTGCACTATTCAGTGTCCCCTCGACGATCACCAGTGGTGTACGGCCAGTGTAGGAGATCGCTCCCCACACCATGATGCCGGGTGTTGGCCCTGTGTGCCTCGGTCGTATGCAGTCCTGATTGTGGCGCTCACCTGCACGGCGCCAAACACGCATACGACCATCATTGGCACCAAGGCAGAAGCGACTCTCATCGCTGAAGACGACACGTCTCCATTCGTCCCTCCATTCACGCCTGTCGCGACACCACTGGAGGCGGGCTGCACGATGTTGGGGCGTGAGCGGAAGACGGCCTAACGGTGTGCGGGACCGTTGCCCAGCTTCATGGAGACGGTTGCGAATGGTCCTCGCCGATACCCCAGGAGCAACAGTGTCCCTAATTTGCTGGGAAGTGTCGGTGCGGTCCCCTACGGCACTGCGTAGGATCCTACGGTCTTGGCGTGCATCCGTGCGTCGCTGCGGTCCGGTCCCAGGTCGACGGGCACGTGCACCTTCCGCCGACCACTGGCGACAACATCGATGTACTGTGGAGACCTCACGCCCCACGTGTTGAGCAATTCTGCGGTACGTCCACCCGGCCTCCCGCATGCCCACTATACGCCCTCGCTCAAAGTCCGTCAACTGCACATACGGTTCACGTCCACGCTGTCGCGGGTGCTACCAGTGTTAAAGACTGCGATGGAGCTCCGTATGCCACGGCAAACTGGCTGACACTGACGGCGGCGGTGCACAAATGCTGCGCAGCTAGCGCCATTCGACGGCCAACACCGCGGCTCCTAGTGTGTCCGCTGTGCCGTGCGTGTGATCATTGCTTGTACAGCCCTCTCGCAGTGTCCGGAGCAAGTATGGTGAGTCTGACACACCGGTGTCAATGTGTTCTTTTTTCCATTTCCAGGAGTGTATTATCTTATATGGTGCTGGAACTAGAACCAGTGGCGTCACAAAAAGTGCCCTGCTATACAAGGACAGCTGCAGCAGTCGAAAGACAGTCACCACATGACAATGGCCCAGGAGTACTCGGTCGAAAGATAGTGAATTTTAAATCATTTCACGTCGCTGGAAGCTGGAGAGAATTTTATCACAGCTGAAAATATACCAGGATAAAAACTAGGAGCCTGAATGCCCTCATCTATGGATTCACTGAATGCAACGGAAGAACAGCACAACGGTGATGTGCTGAGTTGTCCACCTACCGACAACAACCAAATTACTCTATATTTTCATATGTTCGGGCTAATCCCATTACTCTGACGAGTCGTATTACACACTTTTTCATTGTCGCGAAGTCCGCCCCAGTAGCTGAGTGGTCAGCGTGACGGATTGCCGTCCTCCGGGCCTGGGTTCGATTCCCGGCTGGGTCGGAGATTTTCTCCGCTCAGGGACTGGGTGTTGTGTTGTGTTCATCATCATTTCATCCCCATCCGGCGTGCAGGTCGCCCAATGTGGCGCCGACTGTAATAAGACCTGCGCCAAGTCGGCCGGACCTGCCCCGCGAGGGGCCTCCCGGCCAATGACGCCAAACGCTCATTTCCATTTCCATTGTCGCGAAGGAATTTCTCTAAAGTAAAGGTAAATGGTGTGACCAACTGTATAAATCATAATTACATCGTTACACTAGAGAGATACACCGGAGACCATGGGCGCCTTTTACCAGAACACTAAGGAAATATGGACGTCTGACAACGTGTGAGGTCTGTGTGTAATTGTTTTAACCACACTCAGGCTCTGTGACATGACAATTTTGATGTCCTGGGTCTGCGAGCCACGAACCTCGTAGTAATCGGTAGAGCTCCCACACACTCTGACACTGTGTAGAAATGTTCAAATGTGTGTGAATTTAAAGGACAAAACTGCCCAGGTCATCGGTCCCTAGACTTACACGCCACTTAAACTAACTTAGGCTAAGAACACAACACACACAAACACACACACACACACTCACACACATGGCCGAGGCAGCCGGGAGAGGCCACGCAATCCATGACACGGTGCCTCTAACCGCGCGGCCAGTCCGCGCGGCGACCATTTAAGATGTGCTGCTACAGAGGAGTGCTGAAAATTGGGTGGACTGATAAGGTAAGGAATGAGGAGCTACTCCGCAGAAACTGCGCGGAAGGGCATGTATGGATAAACTAACATGAAGAAGGGATAAGATTATAGAACATCTGTAAAGACATCAGGGATTAACGACTGCAGTACTAGAGGGGACAGCAGAGGGTAAAGACACTGCAGAGGAAGACAGAGATTAGAATACATCTAGGGAATAACTGAGGACGCAGATTGCAGTTGCTGTTCTGAGATGAAGAGGTTAGCACAGGAGAGGAATTCGTGGTGGGTAGCATCAAACCAGTCAGAAGACTGATTCCTCAAAAAAAGTAGCACTACCAGAATTCAACAGTTTTATTGCCATGGCAACTTACACGGATTATTTGATAACGAAGTCCCAAAATTATGTTTCTGTGGACAAATTATTGATGTCTGCAACTCCTCTTAAGTCAAATATCGTCTCGAATGAGATACACAACGAAAAACGAATGCATTTTGCTCCTGTTTCGATTAAGGTAGCTAAGTAGTTTCAAGAAACTGTGAATGAACGAGTGGAGTGATATTTATATATATATATATATATATATATATATATATATATATATATATATTTATTTATTTATTTATATAAGTCTCTTTACGGATGTGTTACCTACAAAATATGTTATCTCACTGCGAATACAGGGTGCAGCAGACTTCCAAAGAATGTTAGCAACATATGGCGTTATTTCTGAATCGGAAGCCAAGCGAGTATCACATCACGATAAGCTAAAATAAGTTTAATTCATTGCTCATGCTTTCTAACATCTGTCACATCTTTTCAAGAACGCATATACTGGAGCTCTGTGGGCTTGCTTTCCGATAGTCTATGTGGCAAAACCACTTTAAAAAAAAAGAAAATAAAGAAAGAATAACGGGAGTACGAAAATTGATCAGAAATTCATATTATCCATAGAAAATGCGAAATTGTAAACTTTTACTGCCGATGGATGAATGTGTGGTTTTGCAGAGCTGTTTAACAACGCATCTGGCAAGGATAATAAACAGGATACATGCCGATACCAGGGCATAAAAGTTTTCGAATTTCGTTTCGTATACTCGGTTGGACAATGACTACGCCTTACAAACAAGCATGTGAACAACATACGAAAATGACAGCATTTGAGGAAGGAGGTCTCGTTGACGTAGGTCAGTTGGAGTAATTAGCGAATCGTTTGACGTTTTAAGAGGAGCGATGCCATTAATCGACCATGTTGGCAGGAATGGAAGAAGTAAGGTCGAGCACAGTTCAAAATGGCTCTGAGCGCTATGGGACTTAACATCTTAGGTCATCAGTCCCCTAGAACTTAGAACTACTTAAACCTAACTAACCTAAGGACATCACACACATCCATGCCCGAGGCAGGATTCGAACCTGCGACCGCAGCAGTCCCGCGGTTCCGGACTGCAGCGCCTAGAACCGCACGGCCACCGCGGCCGGCACCCGAGCGCAGTATCAAAAAGGAAGCGGTCGACCTAGAGAGAGACAGAACATGAGGAGCGTCGATCGTCAGAGCCCCGGATTCATCACTGTCATCAATCGACGTGCAACTGGTGCTTCAGTGACTACAAGCACCATTAATAGGCGGCTTACGGGCTGTGTATACCAACAAGCCTATTTGCAGTGCCGTCGGCAAATCCAGCCTCTAAAATCACTGGCTGGAGTGTACTCGTAATTGTCTGCTGTGAAGAGTCCCGCTTCGACCTGAGAGCTGTTAATAAGCGAAGCCGTGTCTGAAAATGCCCCAAACAGCAGTCGGTTACCAACCAGACTGTCACATGCCATACGGGCCAGCTGCCAGGACTGTTGGTCTGGAGTGTCATTTCATTTCATTCGATGACTCTATTGGTTGTCATTCGCTATACCTTTACAAAGAAGATACTCTACGGTGCATCGTGCTTCCCTTCAGGTTTCAGCAAGATAATGCCCACCCACATACGGAAGGAGCTTCTACTGCTTTCGTTCTTTCCAAGCCCTACCTCAGCCAGCTACGTAGCCGGATCTCTCGCCAATATTGAGAACGTTTGGAGCATTATGGGCAGTACCGTTCAACTATCTCGGGATTCCGATATCTGTATCATTCCGATAATCGCTTTGGTTTTTGCGCTTACATCATTCGCGCTGGGACTCTGTAATTTCTTTGGGTACACATGTTACTCATCTTTGTAAGCGCGTTTATGTATATGTCCCCAGGAATTGATCGAGGCCACATCGCCCGACATGTATCGCTGGAGAACTGAATGGACTTACTCAGTGCTGATTTCCCTTGTTCATTGACAAAGAGGTTCGTTTCAAGCAAAGTTATAGGTTACTGTGCAGTTCTGTTGTAGAGTCTAATTGGTATTTCAAAATTTTATTTTATTTCTAGTTTCTCACTTCAGTACTCTCAAGCAATGCCCAACACACGGCGACGTGTGTGCTGAGTATGAACGTTGTTTTGCAAGAGGTTGATTTTTCCTCTCCTGACGAACATCACACAATTCACCACTGTGGATAGCGCACACCGAGCGAGGGACACAAATCGTGTGATACACGCTGACAGCCGCCTGGAGCGGTTCCAAGCTGCTGTCGATCTCGGTCGTGGGGTTTCAGCTCGCAAGGACGTCATCCTTGTCCTAATCTCCATGTCTCTCGGTCTTCGTTGCGACACCGAAGTTAGCTTGTCATGTCCACCTACACTGGCCGGCCTGTGGCCCAGTAAGTATCCCTTGTTCTGAACACAGCGAGTTAATTTTTGAGCATCTTTTCATCGCAAAGAATCCATTCAAATGCCGACATCCTTGGCTGTCTCGGCCATGCTCCCTTCTGCGCCTGTACGCTCCACGGATATTAAAAAATACACGCCATCAAACTCTACTCCTTTTCTCTCAACGAAACCCAAAGAGAGAAATACTAATACCCATTTTCCTTGCGTAATTATATCAGTGAAACGTGGATTCATCTTTTTCTTTACATGTGTCTTTGTAAATGCGGAGGAAAAATAGCAGGCTGTGTTCCTCCAGCGGAATAAATTGTTTAAAAACGTTCAAAAAATAAACGTGGGCGGGAAATGTACCGATTCAGATTTATGCTGGAACATAACGAGAAACAAACCCAAAGTTCTGATTTGTTGGAGAGAAAATAATAATTGTCATGGCATAATATCATAACCTAAACTTGCTGGTACTTGGGGACTATATTTAAGAAGGGTAATGCGCGACACGTCAGTTAATAGCGATCGTGTTTAATTCGAGCTGAAAAATAGTGAATATCTGACTGGCTGACGTGTGTCTGTAATAGAACAGTGCATTAAATTTTCTTACACCTACATCCTACACATCAAAAATTGTTTTCCCACATGAGTCTGGTTGTAAGATTTAAAGAAACATATCCCACTGCGTATATGCGTGTTGATAAAAAGTTCAGTGAGAATGGAAAGTACCCAGCTAGATTAACGATTGCATGTCACAGTTATATCTCGCATTTCGATCACCTCTAATAAATTTTCTTGTCGCGTTTCAAGTATGTATCGCCCGTAGAATTCTGAAGCGAATTGTTTTGCTTGTAATATGAAGCGTTACAATGTCGTTTTATGGAAGAGTCTTTACTGCACATAATAGCGCTGACATGAATACAATGTGTGACCTGAGTTTCTCCCGGCGTATACAATGTTCAGATAATTTACGGAAATGCAGCAGAGTGGCGTTGTCGACAACTGCCAATATTTCGACAGGAGCACACCCTTGAGATTTTCAAGGCGTGAAAGCGCAGTGGACGACAATTTAAAACCACAGTTTCCAGAAACACTCCCACACACTAAGAATCATCATATACCAAAGATTACCGACATGAGGAGTTATCCATAGTGAAATTAGTAATCAACGAGTGCGGCAGCATAAACTCCGTACCCCTGTTTTTTGACAAGGAAGAATTTAATGAACAATAATGGCTCAAAAAAAATTGTATTGTCTTTCAGTACCCTTCAGCTATTCCATGTGTATAACGTCACAGAAGAATTACAAATGAAAACAGAACTATTACAGGACCTGTGAATTCAAATCTTTCACAGTTCGTATGAATATTTACGAAAATCTGTGAATATAATTTCGCTTTTAATACATCATAAGGTTATATGATAGAAAATTTATTAGTTAAAATAAGTGCAGTACACGGAATAAGAACGATGACATAACAGGAAAACATGTTAAGTCCTTATGAACAGTTAAATAGATAGACGTGAGTAGGAGATAAACTGTTTCATGAAATGTTCTTTCTGAAATGTGGGCCTTTGTTTGATACTGTCGGACTTCTATTGGAGAGGAATACTATCTTTACCTGTGCTAGTCTGCTACTGGTTTTCCTTTCTTCACCCTCATGCAATCTCTTGTTTACAATATAGAAGAATTCCTTCAATATGTCCACTACTCAACTTCCAGTTTTGCTGTTATTCGTATCACTGACGCCACTACTATCATCTTCAATACTTTCACTTCCTCACTTCAAATTCTGTGCACAATACGTTCATTCCTTTCTGAGAAGGCAGCAAATTCATCAGTGAGTATGATAACTGATACAATGCCATACAGAATTTTACTGTCACTCATCGTTTTTTATAGCTTTCATTGCTTCTTTGATTTACTAGTCGAAGTGTAGAGGGGAATATGTTGCTCCATCTTAGGTCTTGCACATAATATATACTACTCATCTATAGTGCCGTATTTTCCCCACTGTTTCATTTTGCATGGTCAGACTTGGCGAATGAACTACGACACTGATGGATCTAGCAGTCATCTGGCATTAGCTTCGGAATTATGTAGTGATAATTTTCCCTAAGTCCTACGGTATGTCTCTAGTCTCATAGGTTCGACAAATTAAATTGAAAAATTGATTTTAGATATTCTACACCAACCGAATATTTTTTATCAATGATCTAAAAATAGATTCTCAATTCCTTTTCGATCCCGTTAACAGACAATTTCTTACTTCGTAGAGCCCACAATGTATATCTTTTAATCTGTCTCTCTCGTTCTCCTTTCATTGATTAACTGACTTCTTCTCTTGCCCACACGTTCTTCGTGGCAATGTTCCTCATAATTTAGTTTTAACGTTTTTTAATATCTGTCTGAATACGATTTTATGGATGTTCATTTCTTCTCAGATGAAGTACCTCCCATGACTTTCAGAGAACTACATACACATACAGTATCATCATTTCTTAGTATCTGTGTATTCCACTCCCTTGTGTATTGGTTCTTTCTAACGACTCTCTTCGTAAGTACAAAACTGTTATTTACTTCGGTATGTCCTTCTGGGAGTGACTTATAAAAATGTGATCTCGGAGTCACTGTCTCACAATTATGGAAACCAGATGCATCTTCCCCTGCGTCCTGGGCTTTCTCAAGGACACATCCACCACCTGAGAATTTTTAATAGAGTACTTGCTATTCACACAATGTCTTCTGCCTTACCTTCTTACTAAGCCTGTGATTGTGCTCTAACAGTCTACTACGATCGGAATACGTTTCCTGTCCCTCCAAATACTGAATTAATGCTCTATTCCCTAGTTAAATATGTTAAAAAGTAAAGTAATGTAGAATAAGCTGTAACTAATCAGATGTACGGCTTCAGGAAAGGGAACTGCGTTAGTCAGTTGAGCGAAGATGTTCGGCGCGCTTCTGCTTCAGATACCGGTACGTATGTCTGAAGGCTGTTGTTGACATTTCCTTGGCTCATATTCAATTTGTGAGCTAACATCCCATAGATGTTCGGGCTCACATGCGGTTCCTGTTCGTCGAAATGTCTTGGGGTTGAGCCGCACGTATCGCATCACAGGCCCTAGATTAGACACTTGTGACCCTTTGGTTAAATTGTCTATCTGATGGCAAGTTAGCGAAATACAAAGTTAACATAACATATAATAACAGTAATAATAATATCGGCAACTAATTTAACGACCCATAGAAGATATGGGCCACAGTTGCGATTTGGTTAGAATAATGTTTACTCAGAAAGCAAACCAATAGCGAAAGTGGTCGTATTTAGAGTTACTGTTACACCATTTGACACCTTTCTATCATTCACAATGTGATCGTGAATTATAAGTTCAATACTCCGCCTCGTTAACTAAGCGAAAAGTTAGAGTTCACACCAGGCGCGCGGCTGCTCACCGATCAGAGACTAAATCCCGCGATACCATAGAACGCGGAATTTTATAAGTCTTATCACTTCCTAGCTGTCTAAAGACTGACTGTCCGATTTCGTGTTTCCACGCACACTGTCCCTCTGCCCGTCCCCGGCCGCGTTTCCCGCGCGCCGAACATCTTCGCTCAACTGACTAACGCAGTTCCTTTTCCTGAAGCCGTACATCTGATTAGCTACAGCTTATGCTACATTATTATACATTTTAACATATGTAACTAATCAAACTTTGACCACTTTCACGTTTAAATGAAGTAACAATAATATCCAGCACATAATAAACGTTAAATTCTTTTAAATAAAACAAATACAATTGACTTCTTAGATTTGAATGCCACGGCCAGTAGCCTTGCGCCAATGTGCTTTCTGATAAATAAAGAAAGAACGAAAGTAAGTATTATGCACTAAACTTTACAACAAATATTCTGTTACCTAATGATTCAATAAGGTGTCATGCTGTCATCGTTCAATGTGTTTTGTGTGGAGGAAATATTGGTCTGATGCTTAATTGTAAATTTACTATACCTTTTAAACAAATAAAGTTACAGAGTTGATATTTAAAACGTTTGTCATTTTAATGATGGGGTTCTATATGAAATGTCGATCGTTAAGTTCGATCAAAGCGTTCAGATTTTAGCATTCAGGTCTTTGTTACAAAACTTGTTACTTTCACTTTAACAGTAAATACTAAACTCATATAGATATGACCAACATTTAAGTTTTATAGGGATCACCATGAAAATTTATGAAGGGTGGCACACTAAAATTACTGTGGCTTCATTCCCTGCACTACTACAGAATTAAGCAGTTTTCACAAATGTTTCCCTTTGTGGTCGATCTCAGGTGCGCCAGATTTAACACTGCTACGTCTCCTTAGCCACAAAAGCCTTCTCCTGGGTTTCCGTATAACTTAAGTTCTCGTCTGTCCTACTCGCACACTACAGCGCTTAGGGCTCAGTAGACAATAGACGCCTGTGTGTTCCCCCCTCTCGTGGTGAATCTGCATCCGGTTCTGGACGACTGGGATCGTTTCACGATTTCTGAAGGCTGACTCTTCCGGCCATATACTTAAATGAAAGCGAAATGCTCGTTAACTCACAAGTTGACGGTAATCGTCTCTCTTAAACGACCACGCTAGCTCATTTTTTATCCTACTTTCCTATTTACACTGAACGCAATTCCCACCGTTCCACTTTCTAACGCCGCTGTTGTTATCCTGCATTCGTGCGAGGAAACTTTTTTCTTCCATTTCATCTTCATGTCGATTCTACAGTTCTATCTTTCGGTTTCCTGTGTTTCCAATCACATTCAGCAACACTTTTTTTTCTCAAGGTCATCTATCGCTTGACAGTCCCCTGAGGAAGATCTAGAGGTAGAACTATTCAGAAATCTTTCGTCAACGGATAGGTCTTCTCAGTACTTTATCATTTTGAGGACGCCTTGCCTGTGGATATTTTTTAAATACTGTCAGTGACTGTTCGTTCTTCCGCTTTTTAGATCAGCATCCTATAAGAACGATGGGAGTGTACTTTGAACCTTTATCAGCTCCTCCGCCCCCATCTGACAAGGCCAACAGCCAAATGAGAAGGTTTACCAGGTGTCTCAGTCCGGCATTTGTACGTTAGTTAATTAGTTGGTTTCATGTTCCATAGATCATTTGAACTATACCTTTATGATGTGGAGCGAGTCGATTTAGAGGATATGTATACAAGACTAGTGCCAACATTAATGAACAGTTCTGTAGTCCTAGTCATGGACCTAACCTATATTTTCTTTAATTTTTTACTGTCTTGGAGTTTATAAGTAGATATTCATCAGTGGAATAGAAGGAGCTGTCCAGGAGAGACACTTCAAATTAAATTTAAAACTTTGCCAAATTAAGTTATATCCTATCTTAAAATCAGAAACTGCATGAATGATCCAAAAATTTTTCTTAGTCTAATTCAAAAAATTATATCCGATCAAATTGGTGCTTTATAGAAGACGGAAGACAGATTAAATGAAGAAGCCTATGTTTTGTATCCTGATCTCAGCAAAATTTTTGGCACTTATTTTAATTTTCAAATTGATGCATCTCGTTACCTCATTAATTAGAGGAGGGACAATTATAAGAATCATATTGCTAAAATACACGAGAAGAAATTGGCAAAACTTAAGAGCATTTTACCTTTAAAAATGCCGTTAGTAGTTTTCTGAGTTATGGGCATAAATTTTTTAACAGAGTTCTGAATAATACTGCAATAGATTTTACGCCAGAAGAAACCGCCTTTTTGTCAAAAAGGACTTAAACACAACATAACGCCTAACAGACGAAAATGTTGAAGAAAATATGAATGTAGATCTTAAAATAGGCCTTGATAGCGGCAGAATGGACGATGCTCGACAAACGAAGGTAGTTCATGAGGTGTGTAATATTTTTGAGAAACGTGCAGTTAAAAAATCCTGACTGTAATAAGAAATTGATTTAAAGTAATAATGTTTAGCTAAGTGATAACAATATCCTTATAACGAAAACTTACAAAGGTAATGCTGTAATCGTTGCTACTCAGAACAAGAATGAGTCTAAGACATTACAATTTTTTGAAGAGAACAATATTTCGAAGCTAGATGAGGATCTGTCCGCCATGATGCAAAAGAAATTATGCTTGGCATTAGTAGCGCCACACATTTCATTAAATCTTATAATAAGAAACAGCTTATTAACATGAATTCACAGGTCCCAAAATTGCGTTCCCAGCTTAAGGTACATAAAATTCCACATCCAACACCTTAGACTGCGAACAGTATGAACAGTGCATATCATGAGTTAGCAAAATTTTTCACGATAAAACAATAAAGTCCTTCGTTTTTCTAAAGAATTATTCTGTCGCAAATAGTCAAAATGTAGTCAGTAATATCAAAGAATTGACGTGTGATCAGGATACTAAACTGTTTTCACTAGATATTACGAACCTTCATACTAATGTACCTGTTAAAACAATTATTGGCAAGTTGCAATAAGACCCTACGTACTTTTAAAAAAGATATTTCGGATGAGCAATCCTCTGATCTTTTTCGTTTCCTAAGAACACTAGTAAAATAGAACTATTTTGCGTCAAACTATACTATCAGTCTGACGGCCTGATGACGGGTAGTCCACGGGCATGCATCTTAGCTTATATTTTAAATATTTCGCTGGAAGAAAACTTCTTAAATAATTTATCAGCTACTGATCTGGGCATTTTGTCGTATTCTCGGTACGTAGTCGACATTTTGAGCGGGTACCAGGGTTTGCCATAGGAAACAACAGACTTTCCTTCAGTATTTTTCGAGAAGCCACTAATACAAATGAGCCGGCCCTGGCGGCCGAGCGGTTCTAGGCGCTTCAGCCCGGAACCACGTGGCTGCTACCGTCGCAGTTGCGAATCCGGCCTTGGGCATAGATGTGTGTGATGTCCTCACGTAAGTTAGATTTAAGCAGTTCTAAGTCTAGGGGACTGATGACCTCACACGTTAAGGCCCATAGTGTTTACAAGGGAACCTCCACATCGCAACCCCCTCAGATTTAGCTATAAGTTGGCACAGTGGATAGGCCTTGAAAAACTGAATACAGATCAATCGAGAAAACAGGAAGAAGTTGTCTGGTATTTGAAAAAAAATAAGCAAAATATACAAACTGAGTAGTCCATGCGAAGATAGGCAACATAAACGATAGTGTGTGCTCAGGAGCGCCGTGGTCCCGTGCTTAGCGTGAGTAGATGCGGAACGAGAGGTCCTTGGTTCACGTTTTCCCTCGGGTGAAAAGTTTACTTTCTTTATTTTCGCAAAGTTATGATCTGCCGTTCGTTCATTGACGTCTCTGTTCACTGTAACAAGTTTAGTGTCTGTGTTTTGCGACCACATTGCAAAACCGTGCGATTAGTACACGAAAGGACGTGCCTCTCCAATGGGAACCGAAAACATTTGATCGCAAGGTCATAGGTCAGCCGATTCCTCCACAGGAAAACACGTCTGATATATTCTATACGACACTGGTGACGGCATGTGCGTCACATGACAGGAATATGTTGTCAACTCACCTAACTTGTACATTTGGCTAATGGGTAAAAAGTTTCTTCTACCTTGCCCGATTTAGGTTTTCTTGTGGATGTGATAATCACGCCCAAAAAAGTGATGAAAACATAAGAGTTTGGCACAAAACTGCAACAAATGAATGCAACAGTTTCACAGTCGCACAGTTTTCCCTGTGTTCTGTCAAAATATATGTTTTTAACGTTTTCAAATTTTTCTGTATGTAGACCGACAAATCCTGCATATGTCCAAGCAAATCTGAACATGTCCCGGAGTTTTGGAGAGCGAGGTTGATTATGTGATCTTTGCCTGAGCTTTGATAGTTGACACACGATCACGTAAACAATACTGCTCTGTGTACCTGTGAAACTTCGCAAAATAATGGTCTGAAAACAAAAAATTAAACTTTTCACTCGGGGTAAGACTTGAACCAAGGACTTCTCGTTCCGCAGCTGCTCACGCTAACCACAGGACCACGGTGCTGCTGAGCTCAGTTTATTCTTGATGATGCCTATCTTGCCCATGGACTACTCAGTTTCTATATTTTGCTTATTTTTTTCATAGTTCCACACAACTTCTTCCTGTTTTCTCGAGTGATCTGTATTCAGTTTTTCAAACACTATCCACTGTGCCAACTTATAACTAAATCTGAAGGGGGTGCGGTGGGGAGGTTCCCTTGTTAGAACCATTTGAACCAATGTAGATCAGATTGCGTGTGCTAGTGCAATGTAACCTCACTCCCATAAAAAATAATTTCAGTTCAGCCATTCATAGTACAGTTTCGTTACCTTTGTCACCAGACAAGCTTGATGCTGAGATGAGTTTAACGAAAACTATGGCAGTTAATAGTGGTTATGATCTGTCGTTAGTTGAAAACAACTTCGTAGTTAAAACTGACGCTGAAGTGCCTGCTTTAGACGTCAGAGCTGTTCCTGACAGTGACGAGTATAAAAATGTTTCCTCTATTCCTCTTTTAGGCTATATTCCTTAGGGAACTGGTCGTCTTTTACTTAAAGAAATGTATAAACAATCCTGTAGGACGGATATCAGCAACTGAGCATTGCAGCAGGAGTAGAAAATAACGTTTGTTTTTATTTATGCACTGGGAATCGGTCCTGTCTAAATACAAATATCCTTACGATTGGCGCTGTAATTTCAACCTCTGCCGTTCTTAAAAATGGATGCAAAGTTGCCTTTTCTGCTAAAAATATCTTGCAGAAAAATCTTGTTCACAATATCAAGTCCACAGTTAGTCCTATACAAAATCCAGGCATTTACAATGTCACTTGTGATACTTTTCGTATTTTTTATACAGGACCAACTGGAAGATCTTTCAGTCTCAGTTATAAGGAACATTCATTGGTAAAAAGGGGCACTAATTCTACTTTTCAGATCATCTGTTAATTTCCGGGCACAAACCGAAAAGTGTTAAATAAATTTCCATTTTACACAGGGAAAAGGAAGAATCCGCGCTCGACGTACTCGGAGCACTGGAGATTTTCACGTACATTTCTAAGCACGATGGTCGCATACTCTACGTTAGTTACAGTTACGTAAAAAAAAATTTTTTTCAATGGCTTTAATCCACTAATCACGGATATTTTATTCCTTTAGTTTTTCGTACCTCTATTTCCGAAACATCTTTCAAATTTCAATAGATGTGTGCTACTAAAGTTTCCTTTATGCATATGTCTTTAGACTGTGCAGCTGTTTTTGTGAATATTCTACAGTACTCTGTACTTTGCGTAACGTTTCACTAAAGACTAACAGATTGCTCTTAGTTGTACTTTATTTACATGACTACCTTGTCTTTTCAAAAATACTTTATGGTCTTGTCCGTTTATTTTGTTTTTATAATTCATTGTTGTTTAATCCGATTATTTCTGTTATAATGTTGAAATCGGCGTATGTCATTTCCCGCACCCAGTAGGCGGCTAACTTGCCTCTTGTTTTCGTAGCAGCAGTTAAGCCACTGGACACTCAGTCTAATGAACGATGTAAGGCTTACTTGCCAAAGGCTGGAACGTTTTTAATGTTTCATTTTAGATTTGAGCTTGTCTGTTCTAAACTCTCACTACTGCCGTCTCGCAATATAACTTTACGTGAGTAACATTTCAATGTTATGACATGTTTCATCCTTTTCAATGTATCTATCAAACTTATTTTCCTATGTGGTGTTTTACAGAGCTTTCAAATTTTCATTCATAAGCAGACGACATCCTTAGAGGCGTTGAAACCTAGGTATATGAATTAAGGAATTATTTACAACTGGGTGGCTGTATTATTTCTCCATTAAAACTTATGCTGAAAGACAACTAGCGAAAGATATGTTACAGGAAAAAGTTGAACATTGTAGGTACTCTTAGCAAGAGATTCTTCCCTCTAAAAGAACCATCTGAATTGTTAAATTTGGCGTTCTAGGTAAAAAACCTCTTGTCTTAGACACAACAAAGAGAAATCACTCAGTGGTACTCCTGACCACAATGCGTGATACGGATGATATCGACTACAAAACGGGAAAGTAAAGCATCATTACTGACAGCAATCGCACGGAAGGAGGAGTGAATACTGTGGGGAAAAATAGCAGTATATTATGTTTCCCGAATTATGGGATGAACTATTCTACCGCTACGGTCGCGGGTTCGAATCCTGCCTCGGGCATGGATGTGTGTGATGTTCTTATGTAAGTTATGTTTCAGTAGTTCTAAGTTCTAGGGGACTGATGACCTCAGATGTTAAGTCCCATAGTGCTCAGAGCCATTTGAACAATTTTTTTTAATTCGTGCTTGAAATTTTGGCTTTTTTGTTGTACATAAAATGAAAGAGCTATTTAGTATATTCTTCATCAGATTCATTATCATACTCACAGTACATTCGTAACGAAGGCCAAAATGAATAATAATTTTAGTGTGACTGTGATCTTAGCCTACGAAAGATGTAGTTTAACAATGCGAACTTCTATTTTCATGTGGGATAAATTACTGCAAATCATGTTTCATAATGTTACTGTATTGCTTCATAAGTGAAAGTAGCTTTAAAAGGGTGAGATTAGGTCATCGGTACAAACAAGATTGAAGTCTTGTGCCAGTTATAAAATTCGCATTGGATGTAGTACCTTCAATATAAGAACAAAGTAATCTGGGACACATACTCAATATTTTCCTGAAACGTCTATTTATAGATGCTAAATGCGCTAGGTTTCAATCACCGTCCTTCTAAATAACTGTGCTATCATACATACGTTTGAGTGAATGTATCTTCGTTTAGTTATAATTTCACAACGAATCTGAAACAGTATTGTCTAACGCTTCCTCTGGCCCTATGAAAATTTAATACGTTCATATTGTTTCGCCTTAAGAGGTAGAACGACATTTTTTAGGATATTCACTGGTTGTTGCATGCTTCTAATTTAATTGTATTGTTACAGACTCTAGGGTACAGTTCAAGCCAAATTCTTCTTCGAAATTCAGCGGATGAAGTTTCACCGCCACGCACGTAAATCGATATGACCGCGACCTTTCCCTAATGTTTTGGTATAATTTTTGTGCTGGTTGAGTGCTAAAAATGCAGACATAATCAAGTAGCACGAATCGCTAGCTTCCTCATTCCGGACGTCCCTTTACTGAGATGATGGAAGGCCGTGCGCCGGAGACACATGGAAAATGTGTTTGCGGGGATGCGGTCGGCCGCGACATATCATGAACCCGGGGCCGGCGGTTAGGGTCCGTAATCTGGAGTTAGCAGTTAACTAACATCGTTACCAGCAACCGGCCGCCGCCGTAACTCAGTTAACGGCTGTTTACGAACGGCCGCCGCCGCCAGCTCATCACGGCGGCCGCGTCGCGACGCCGGCGCGACGGTGGCGCCGTTCCTCTGGTGGCGGACCGACGAAACACGCCGCTGCTGCAACTCCGCCCAAACTTCACGTTGTCGTATTCAGTTTCCTGCAGACAAAACAACAGTCTTTATTCCGGGACGGGAAACTTGCCGGCTAGCGCATCTGTAATTCGAAGCCTGGTGCCATCTGGAGGCAATGTTGTGTTTCCAGGCAGGATTATCATAATTAATAACGAAAACTGACAAGCTTGAAAGAATAAAGCAATGTATTCAAAACGTCACTCAAGGGAGCCGTTTGCGGAGTATTTGCAAGTATGGGGTTACAGTAACTGACTGCAGTATGAAGTATCGTCCTAGTTGTAACAAATATATGGTAAGCGTACACCTTTCCATTAAATTCCCGTGTAATTGGGGTTCAGATCAATTTTGCCCATGTCCTATAGGAACATGAAATACAATACTCGTTCAGCACGTTATATTTTATATTTACTGAACGCTCACAGCTGTTACGAGGAGTCTCCTGCCCCAATTTTAACTTTTATTATACTTTGACACTTTCAGCCAAGTTTTAAAATCATGTCTATCACGTAAAAATGTAACAGTACCGAAGTTTTAAGTCCATAACTTCATTGGTTTTTGAGTTCAGAATTTTTATTCTGAGTGTAATGGTATTTTTGGAAACCATCTCTTCGTACTCAGACCTAAATATTCACAATCCGGATTTTTTAGGTGTATTCACAAGACGTTATCCAATAGTTCTATGCATTCATCTTACGAGAAATATTATTAAATTACATTCAGTATTTTTTTTTTCAAGTTTAAAACTTAAATTTTCCTTAAATTTGATAATAGTATAGACAAGCTGCATTTTTGATCAAATGAATGCATACAATTATGCAGATACCTGAAGACTACTTCCCACAAAAATGTCATAAAAGTTGGTTGATGTTTACGACAGAAAAACTTTGCACTGAACTTAGAAAAACAAATTTACGAGAACATTGACTTTAAAACTTTTTATAAACACTGGATGCCACTACAGGACACATACCCATTACAGTTCATCAGCACCATATGTTTGCTCTTCCTGCTCTTCTCTCCTTTTTCTTCTTCTTATTCTTGTAATTTCAAGGTCAGAGTAGCATTTCTCTCTGATTATCCTTCACCAGGCAGAAAATTGTGGAGTGCTTGATCCGTCTTTCACCTCTAGGTAAACTGATCTTATTCTGGGAGGATGATAAAGGTATGCTGGGTTCCTGCTTTCTTCAGTCTTCCAACATCCCATATACTGAACTGGGAAACAGTTTCTACAAGACCCAAGATTACCTTTCTTCTTTATTTTTTTTTTCTTTGGGCACTTGGACTAAACCACACTTCAGAAACTCTCATTTACACTTTCTGTCATTCCATCACTGCATCTTGGCATCAATGCATCAGATACCAGTCTCTGATCGGTACTATATTGACTACTATGTTAGTGGTCAGTGTGCCATAGCCCGTCGGGCAGTCTATATTTCAGATACTTCTCAGAGCTACTTATCATACACCTACTACCAAATCGTTTTGGGATCTAAAAGTAAGCGCTACCAAAGATGCGGAATAGCTATAAAAATTTGAAAATTATTTGAAGTTTTAGGGAGGAGAATCGTCTTTAAAGAGGAGTTGCAAGCGTCGGCCTCGCAATCGGCTGTATTACCTGCGAATTCTTTCAGACACCCGCCGGTAATCTGCTAACTCGCGATAAGAGTATCATTCGTGCTCCAGTGTTTGAACTATGTTTACAAGAGTGCTGTACGCTACGTATCTGAAATGTCCCCAGAGTAAAAGAATCCAGAGGTCACTTGACATTAGAGGCTAAGATACAGACCTCGGTGTACCTATTTATCTGTCGTGTCTTATTTGAGTAGGAAAATGTGCCACAGCGCTTGCACGAGTGTACCATTGGTGAACCGTGAGCCCAATTACTACTGGACGTAATGGAAATATTTATGTTTCAACCATGTTTTTGCTAACTAGGAAAAAAATTCATATTGACATCAGTGCTGCTCATAACCAAATATTCGCAAATCTTTCGCTGTTAGCTAAATTCTGGACCAGCGTTTAATGGAACGTATTTGTTTCGTTTTTCTTATACACGGTCCAGCCACTTCCAAGTGACCTTCGCCTGTATTCGACGCCACTAACAGACGGCAGATGGCAGCACTAACAGTATAGAGTATGTAAGGCGAGTGTGTGTGTGTGTGTGTGTGTGTGTGTGTGTGTGTGTGTGATTGTGTGTGTATGTGAGGGAGGGGGGTGGGGAGATACTATGCAGTCGTTGCCGTAATGCGTGATCACTGACTGACGGGCAAGGGTGGAACATATCCGAAACGGCTAAGGTTGTAAAATGTTCGCGTGCCAGGGTAATGAATTTTATAGTACGTTCTTTTTTTAAAAAGATTCTTTATTCAGAACACCAACTGATACATTATGAACCCACTACCTAACTACATTAGCGGGTCCTAACTCTACATTTACATTACAATTACCGCAGCTACATTACTTACTAAAGTTTGTGTTAATATTGCTGGTACTATTTCCCAATGGACATCTCTAGGTTGTGCTAATGTTATTGATTCTACATGTTACGTAGACTTACTGAATTATCCACAAGGTTATTTCATTGAAGTCTCTTTCCATTTGTACACTACGTTGTGCAATACTTAAATTAATTTGCACTACCTGCTGCATTCCAGCTGTGCCTGCATGATGTACAAACCTACATTATCGGCCGTGCCCACCGAGCTAATCCCAGTGGAAATGCCCCTGTCACCGGGCTGGCCAAAGATCTTGAATTCACTACTGTTCTATACTGAATCTAGCCTAATTCTTATTACTGCTGACATGTTTGGCGCTTTGTCCAGATCGGTGGGTTATGCATCCTATCCCTAATCCGACGCATGGCGTATTCCAGCAGTGAGGCGGTTGGCAAAGTCCACGGCCCGGCAGAACAGGACGGGTGCATTGAGTCTAGGTTGGTCTGCTATAATAATTTTGGTTGTTCCCCAGAAAGGCACCACTTCTGTTGTAATGTCGTCCGGGCCAAAATCTTTGCCTCTATTTAGGGTTTTAATTCGGACAGCTACTTCCTCTTCTGAGAAGGGATACACCTACCTGTTCTTGCTGGTCCTCCATACTAATTTGGCGTTGTTCATGTGAGTCATCCTCTTCGTTTCCTTCAGGCAGCAGGTTCCAGAGGAGGACCTCGGCAGTCTCCCGCCGTCATCAGGTCCCGATTCCTGACGGTAGACCACACCATTGGATATTTTATTTATTCCCATACCAACTTGTACGGCACGCCCCATGGATCGGTGGCCAACTGGCTTCGTACATACCTCTCCGAGCTCCTTGACTCCTCATAGCTCCTTTTGAAACTGTTCTTTCGCTTCTCTACATACATGCAACCAACGTTGCTTTTCCTCCCAATGACCATCCGCTGGTAGTACCTCCTCATCGTCCTTACAGACTAGCGCGTCTTCCCTAGGTGAGCTGACCACAGCGATGGAGAAGCTGCAACGGCTCTCCTCTTGGTTGGCACGGCTGCCTTCTCCGCCCCGGTAACAGCTCTCACCAGTTCCTTGGCGTACTCCTCTACGTTTTTGTCTCCCTCCGGCAATATCGGTATGTCTTACTCCCTCAACAGCCGGTCCCAGTTAGTCCTGTTGTAGTTAAGCTGTATATTCCACCCCCTGTCCCAGTGTCACTCCGTATCACGCGTTGAAACGTTACTATATTATGTTGCTAGTGGTAATTTTATCCCAGACAATCCAGTCCTGTTGAGCTGTGCTGTGGCTCGCCTTGGTGCTGTTGGTAAGTTTCCGCCGCCTGTTTGAGGCCAGACAGTATCGTTCCGATGGCATGATTGCAGTTGTTTGTCTTCTTCTCGTGCCGACTGGCGCCACTCGTTCCGCAAGCATCGCCATCCCGCTACTGGCAGCAGCGGCGGTTATCGATGTGTAGTAACTGTTGCCCTATCTTTGAGGCGACGTGGTGGTTGCTCCGTGTCGTGTGAGTATTGCAGGTCGGTTGGGGATTCAGAAGGAGCCAGGTCTTTGCATTTGCAAGAACACGCCTGGACCGCTGGTGGCACGCATTGGCTGCTGCATCGAAGGATTTGGCCACGAGGGTGCACGACCTCGTGGTAAACCGGATCCTGCAAGCTTTAAGATGAGTGCATTTCAATCCAAGTACAGTAACCTCCACTATTGTGACATCTCGCGGTTCTCCAGTGACTTGGGTTCGAGTTGCTGCTCATAGTGTCGCCGAGGCGAAGAGCAGCGAGTGGAGTGCTTTTGGCGTATTGTTCTATCGTTGCATTTGGTTTATCGGACGTCATGTAGCCTCAGTGAGATTATGATTAGCTATTCGTAGACTGCCACTAGTATGAGTTTCCATCTTGTGAAGTGATTGCAACTCTTGGCTGCCTATTTCATTGCTCGTGATAAGTTTGTTGGATTGCACGGCACGCAAAAATCCGAGACTCTTCAAAAGGTCATAAGGGAGGAAGTGGAACAGACATTTAACCCAGTCTCTCGTCCTTCATTTCCCTTTAAAAAGGTGAGAAAGTCGAGACCCAGGCGGAGTTACGTTCCTAAAATGACGCATGGGGAACCTGCTTGGGCACCAAGGAAGACTGACGTCTGGAGGACCCAGGATAACCAACCAGTATGTTTCCACTGCGGACGACCGGGACGTGTGGTGCGCTATTGTAGAGAAAGGCGGCGGATATTTGATAACGTCCGCGCCAGAAGACAGCAGACCGACTTTAGCCTACGCCAACTCTGCGACGACGAAGTTAAACAAAAAGATGTGGGTGCAGGACGACGTAGGTAACCATCGCCGCAAGCTAGACGCTGGAGACGACGCTCCCCAACGCACTGATCAAAGTCTCCATCGCCGTTTAGAAGTTCCAGCCGATCACCCAGCCACCACAAACTGGAGAACTAAATGATGTGAACTTCCTTGGAGGTTAGGCCACCGAAGAGAAAAATCCTCCGCCGTCGATCAATACAAAAATGATAGGAAACTACATCGACATATTCATGGGTGGTTGACCAGGACATTCTGTTGTGGACTCTGGAGCATCATTTTCAGTCATTTCGTAGAAGTCCTGTTGCCAGTTGCAGAAAACCGCATTCGTCGACAGCAAAACATCTCTGCCGAGGTTGGCTGACGGGAAATATGTAAAACCTACAGGAAGATGTGTCATTCGTGTGGGTATAAGTCGCCATACACAGCCGCAGAATTCACCGTCTTACAAGAGTGCAGTCATGACGTCATTATCGGATGGGACTTTTTGAATGTTCCTCAGTCAATTATAGATTGTGGTCGCTCGAAGATTATGATAGACAAGATGAGTTACTGTGGATAAGAAGATGCGCAAAAGAGCGTGTGGAGACTGTAGATCATTCCTGTAGCAGCGCTAGAAAGGTAGCTGTCCTGTGTCATGCCATGCATCAGCCCATGGATCTTGTAGTGGAATGTAAGAGAAGCATACCACTGAAGAATAACTAGGTCATCCCAGCCTCTGTTGTGTCTTTTACGAACGGATTCAGTGAATTGTGGATAGTTAACTCTAGCTGAGAGCCGCAGATACTTCCAAGTCGCTTGTTCGTAGCAAACGCTGAGCCGATAATTGCAAAACAGCAGCGCCATATAAACCTCCCATGCCGAGTCTGTGGGCGAAATTAGCGCTATCACTAAAAGACAAAAACTTCTAGCACGTCTATCACCAGATCTCACCAAGGAACAACAGAAGACGCTACTTGACATTCTTCTAGAGTTCTCTAAATGGTTCAATCCATAGGCGAAGAGAAAATTAGACAAATCGACGGTGAAGCACCGGACTAGCACTGAAGACCATCAACCAATAAGACAGAGAGCTTACCGTGTGTCAGCAACGGAATGTCGAATAATTCGTGAAGAGGTAGAGAAAATGATTAAGAATGACATCATTCAGCCTTCGCAGAGCCCATAGTTGTCACCAATGGTTCTCGTCAGGAAGAAGGATGGCAGATGGCGCTTTTGTGTCGATTACAGGAAGCTTAATAAGATAACTAAAAAGGAGCTAATAAGATAACTAAAAAGGACGTTTACCCTGTTCCACGAATTGACGATACACTAGATTTTCTGAAGGGAGCTGAGTTTTTCTCGACCATGGACATGTACTCAGGATACTGGCAAATCGAAGTAGATGAGTATGATCGTGAGAAAACTGCGTTCATCTCCCCTGAGGGCCTTTATGAGATAAGATAATACCGTTTGGTTTGTGTAATGCACCAGCAACTTTTGAACGAATGATGGATAATCTTCTAAAGCACCTGAAATGGACGATGTGTTTAGATGGCATTATAGTGTTCTCAGAGACATTTGATGAACACGTAAAAAGACTGAGGGCCGTTCTTACGTATCTCCAACAAGCCGGACTGAAACTTAATCCAAGAAAGTGTATCTTTGGAACAAATGAAATCAAAATACTTGGGCACCTTGTGTCAAACGAAGGTGTGCGGCCAGACCCAAAAAAGGTAAGAGCTATAACGGAGTTCCCTATTCCTAAAAGTATTATAGATGTGAGAAGCTTCCTCGGCTTGTGTGCTTATCATCGTCGTTTCATCAAAGACTTTTGTATTAAATCCAGGCCACTCCAAGAGTTGTTAAAAGCCGATGCTAAATTTATCCGGGGTGGTGCTCAACAAGATTCTTTCGATGTGCTGCGAAAGGCTATGACGACTGACCCTGTTCTTGTTCTGTATGATGAGAGAGCACCTATAGAACTACAAACAGATGCCAGTGATTATGGGATCGGTGCTGTTCTGGTGCAAATTTAGGATGGAAAAGAAAAGGTTTTAGTCTATGTTTCTAGGACACTTACAAAAGCCGAAAGAAACTACTTAACTACAGAAAGGGGATGTCTTGCTGTGTTCTTTGTCATGCGCAAATTTCGACAGTATCTCTATGGAAGGCCATTCACAGTTGTTACAGACCATCATTCACTTTGTTGATTGACAGGTCTTTAAGGATCCAGCCAGGTGGGCGCTACGTCTTCAAGAGTACGACATTACCATAGTGTACAAATGTGGAAGAGACCACCAAGATGGCGACTGACTCTCAAGAAACCCTGTGCAAGACCATCAAAACTTTGATGAAGATAGCCACTGCCTCGCTGCACTCCTGGATCTCTCTGCTGAGCAGAAGGAGGACGCCAAGATATCTCAAATTACGCTTGCCTTAAATCAAAGGATATGAAAGGACAATTTAAGGTAGTTAATGGATTACTTTGCAAGAAAAACTTTGATCCGTTTGGAAAGAGGTGGCTACCAGTGATTTCTAAACACAAGCGCTTAGATGTTCTACAGAAATTCCAGGCCTAAGGCCGGACATATAGGATTTATTAAGACATACGATAGGATCCGCAAGAGATTTTTCTGGCCAGATTTATTTAGCAGTGTCTGTCACTATGTGCCGCAATGTCGAGAGTGCCGGAGAAGAAAGGTAGTTCCTCAGAAACTACCCGGCTGACTCATACCAATTCCACCAGCCGAAACGTCTTTCCAGTGTGTTAGGATTGACCTCCTCGGACGATATCCAACCTCTGCTAGTAGCAATAGATGGAGTATTGTTTGCACTGATTATCTTACGCGCTATGCCATTATAAGAGCCGTGAAAACAGTCGAAGCATTCTAGGTAGCAAAATTCATCGTAGAAGACATTGTGTTGAAACACGGTGGCCCAGGGTCGTTAATTACGGAACGAGGGTAAGTTTTTCAAAGGAATCTTGTGACAGAGATAAACCGTCGGTGCAACATTACTCATCACGTAACGACTGACTACCATCTGCAAACTAACGGGCTTACTGAACCCCTTAATAGGACCTTGACCGACATGTGATCAATGGTCGTCAGTATTGAGCAGAGAAACTGGGATGAGGTGCTACCTTACGTGACGTTTGCCTAAAACACCGCCAAGCAAGACACCACATGATTTACGCCATTTTACCCTGGTGCATGGGGGTGAGGCGACGACGACGATGGGCACTGTGTTTCCCTTACATCCTGATGACGTTGACGATGATTACATTGGCCAGGTGTTAACCAGAGCCGAGGAAGCTCGGCAGTTAGCTCGACTCCGCATGCTGCAGTATCAAGAAAACGATCGCCGAAGGTGTGACGCGAGCCACCGCCCTGTTGTCTACCAGCCTGCTGACCTCGACTGGATCTTCACTCTTGTTCGGAAGGTTGGTCTCTCTGAGTAGTTCCTCAGGCGTTATTTTGGGTCTTATAAGGTTGTAAGACAGTTATGGGATGCTGCTTATGAAGTTGAGGTTTTCGACCCCGACAGAAGACGGCGAAAGATCAGAGATACGGTCAACGCCCTTCGAATGAAGCCCTATAAGGATACTGCAACCCAGGGTAAATTCAAAGCTCCAGCGACATGCAACAAGCGGAAAGGTAACGAAGAACGTAACGGCAAGGGATGTTATAAGGTCACCGCCAGGGCGAACTTCAGTGATCGGTAGTTGGAGTATGCAGGACGGATGACTCGTTCCCGGACTAAGGAGGACGTAACACCGAGACCCTGTTCTCTTAAGGAGCAATGTCAGAGAAGAAGATGAATAGCGCCATGCTGTCGTGGTTATGATACTGAACTGTTGCATCGAGGGTCGTCAGTTCAAAACACACATTTACTGTGCCATTTTAATTTCTATATTCGGCTCGAGTACATTCTAGAAGTATCCAAAAATGGCAAGAATAGTTGTACTGGAATGTTCTTTAGCTGCATATATACTGCATGTGTTCTGACCGGAGGCAGATCGCTCCGCGCTCTCGTATGTGCAAGTGCTGAATAAATCTTCGTTAATTGAAGTTAATGTTCGACGTTTATCTACTTACATCGTCCTTTACGTGACAATATATTGAATTTCAAGTCAGTCGCACACGAGTAGTTCTAGTAGAATGGCTATGAAGATACAGATCAGGTTTTGCTTTAAATACACGCTGTAACAGTCGTGAGCGTTAGTTACCATTGATATGGGTGGTGGTGAGTTGATGTTAGTCAAGGATACGATTGAGACGGCAAAAACGCCATTATAGACCCCTCACTGAGTGTGAACGAAGTCGTATAACACGGCTACGAGAACCTGGATGTTTCTTCTTCTGCGATATTGCAGAAAGACTAGGGAGGAATGAAGCCTCCATACATGATTTTTGGCAGTGGTAGCCACGAGAACGTACGGTCCCAAGAAGCCGGTGCTCCGGATTGTCATGTGGCACTACCGAGAGGGAAGACCATCGTGTTCGCCGTGTGCCTCTGGCGCATTGTACTGGATCTGCAACACCAGTTCGAGCTGCATTTGGCACTATAGTAAACGAGCTGTTACAAATCGCTTACTTCAAGGACAGCTTCGGGCCAGACGCCCTATAGCGTTGACTCCAGTGAAACGAAAACACCCTTCTTCTCAAGATTGGTTAATTGGTCGGTTGGTTGTTTTGGGAGAGGAGACCAGACAGCGAGGTTGGTTCAAATGGTTCAAATGGCTCAGAGCGCTATGGGACATAACAGCTATGGTCATCAGTCCCCTAGAACTTAGAACTACTTAAACCTAACTAACCTAAGGACATCACACAACACCCAGTCATCACGAGGCAGAAATAATCCCTGACCCCAGACAGCGAGGTCATCGGTCTCATAGGATTAGGGAAGGATGGGGAAGGAAGTCGGCCGTGCCCTTTGAAAGGAACCATCCCGGAATTTGCCTGGAGCGGTTTAGGGAAATCACGGAAAAACTAAATGAGGATGGCCGAACGCGGGACTGAACCGTCGTCCTCCCGAATGCGAGTCAAGTGTTCTTCTCAAGGCCCACTACTCCTATCTGATTATAAGACACAGTTTCGTACTGAGAAACAATAGCTATAAACCATTATAATCATCCAATCCTCTGGCCGTACAGCCGTCTCTACGGTCTGATGGGAGAATCCGTATGTTTCGCCAAGCAACTGTGCGTTCACATCTTTCCTCAGGCCCTCTGTAAACGACGCCGTGGTTCGTTCAGCGACGAGCAGATTTTACAGTCCGTTCTGTTCTTTCCTCAAGACTGCTATGACTTATAACGACCTTATTAGGAAACTTCCGCTGAATACTTCCGTCCGGAGCCGATAAACTGTGTCAAAATGTTTAAAAAAGACCTTTAGTTACACAGAATATCGTGTAATTTGACACGAAATCTGGTTTGATTCTGCTACGGCTTTATAGAATTGTGAGGAGTTGTATCCCAGCCGCACCTGAAAATGCGGCCATTTCGCAGCCCGCTGATCGTGTCTCTAGGCAGGATTCAGCCGCAGAATAAGAAGGGCCCCTCGAGCGCGCGTTGGCAGCGACCCCCCAATTGATGGTCTGCCGGGACCGACATTCGCGTCACGATTGGTGACGCAGGCCCACCGGCGCCCCACACCCCGGCGCAGCCTCGTCCCGCCAGCCATTAAGCCTTTGGCTGCAGCTCGCAGGATGCAGCAGCTCGCCGTCTGCTCCGCTCTCATAATCGCGCGCCCCATTGAGCGCCAGAGACGCTCATTAAAAGCGGCCGTAGCGTCGCAACGCGGCGGCGGTGGCCCGTAAACTGCGCGCCAGCGCTCATTATCCGCCGGCGCACCGCGCCGCGGCAGCCGCGGCCACAGCCGGCTCATCCGCTGCCGGCCGCCTTTCTGCGGCCTTCCTGGCGCGGAAACCATCTGCGCCCACTGCCGCACAGTGGCGTCTATCGCGGCAAATTGCAGTCGTCTTGCGAGACCTACTGCTGTCCTCGGTGGAATTGACCGCAGTCCGATACGTCCCATTAGCTCAAATGCCCGCAGTCCGATACGTCCCATTAGCTCTTACTATATATATATATATATATATATATATATATATATATATATATATATATATATACTCCTGGAAATGGAAAAAAGAACACATTGACACCGGTGTGTCAGACCCACCATACTTGCTCCGGACACTGCGAGAGGGCTGTACAAGCAATGATCACACGCACGGCACAGCGGACACACCAGGAACCGCGGTGTTGGCCGTCGAATGGCGCTAGCTGCGTAGCATTTGTGCACCGCCGCCGTCAGTGTCAGCCAGTTTGCCGTGGCATACGGAGCTCCATCGCAGTCTTTAACACTGGTAGCATGCCGCGACAGCGTGGACGTGAACCGTATGTGCACTTGACGGACTTTGAGCGAGGGCGTATAGTGGGCATGCGGGAGGCCTGGTGGACGTACCGCCGAATTGCTCAACACGTGGGGCGTGAGATCTCCACAGTACATCGATGTTGTCGCCAGTGGTCGGCGAAAGGTGCACGTGCCCGTCGACCTGGGACCGGACCGCAGCGACGCACGGATGCACGCCAAGACCGTAGGATCCTACGCAGTGCCGTAGGGGACCGCACCGCCACTTCCCAGCAAATTAGGGATACTGTTGCTCCTGGGGTATCGGCGAGGACCATTCGCAGCCGTCTCCATGAAGCTGGGCTACGGTCCCGCACACCGTTAGGCCGTCTTCCGCTCACGCCCCAACATCGTGCAGCCTGCCTCCAGTGGTGTCGCGACAGGCGTGAATGGAGGGACGAATGGAGACGTGTCGTCTTCAGCGATGAGAGTCGCTTCTGCCTTGGTGCCAATGATGGTCGTATGCGTGTTTGGCGCCATTCAGGTGAGCGCCACAATCAGGACTGCATACGACCGAGGCACACAGGGCCAACACCCGGCATCATGGTGTGGGGAGCGATCTCCTACACTGGCCGTACACCACTGGTGATCGTCGAGGGGACACTGAATAGTGCACGGTGCATCCAAACCGTCATCGAACCCATCGTTCTACCATTCCTAGACCGGCAAGGGAACTTGCTGTTCCAACAGGACAATGCACGTCCGCATGTATCCCGTGCCACCCAACGTGCTCCAGAAGGTGTAAGTCAAATACCCTGGCCAGCAAGATCTCCGGATCTGGCCCCCGTTGAGCATGTTTGGGACTGGATGAAGCGTCGTCTCACGCGGTCTGCACGTCCAGCACGAACGCTGGTCCAACTGAGGCGCCAGGTGGAAATGGCATGGCAAGCCGTTCCACAGGACTACATCCAGCATCTCTACGATCGTCTCCATGGGAGAATAGCAGCCTGCATTGCTGCGAAAGGTGGATATACACTGTACTAGTGCCGACATTGTGCATGCTCTGTTGCCTGTGTCTATGTGCCTGTGGTTCTGTCAGTGTGATCATGTGATGTATCTGACCCCAGGGATGTGTCAATAAAGTTTCCCCTTCCTGGGACAATGAATTCACGGTGTTCTTATTTCAATTTCCAGGAGTATATATATATATATATATATATATATATATATATATATATGTGTGTGTGTGTGTGTGTGTGTGTGTGTGTGTGTGTGTGTCTGTGGATGGGTGGGTGGGTGGGTGTTAGAGCTGTGAGAAGGCTAGCTAGTGATGACCTGGGATGTTACCATCTCAGACCTGGCAGAGTTGTTGTCAGCAAGGCAGTCAAACTGATAACCATTAGAAAGCGTAGGTTCATTATGTCCTGGTGCTGATTTGCGTCTTGCTGGGTTCTCAGGCAGATGATCCTGTGAGACTGTCACTAGTTCATTGACGTAAGTCGCCTGCATCTACAGAAGCTGACCTTTCCTCTTTACCTGCCCTCTGTCCCAGATATCAGGCCAGGTGGTCTAGCTGGCCATGAGTCACATGGTATTCTTGAAAGTTTGTCTCAGTTGTTCCTGATCTGCATCTCTGAGAAGCTGGTTCAATAGACGACAGTGCTCCATCACCAGTACTCCAGAGTTAGAAGCTGGTGACACGATCATCATGACACTCTGTCTCCGTTGTTCTCAGTTTCCTGCATCGCAGAGCAGTTGGCCCAACAACTTGCGCTGCTCCGTCATCATGATCACTACTCCTTCTTCCAAGGTCTAAAGTTGATGACATGATGACAGATCGCACAATACTCTTGACAACTTATCTCTATCGTTCCCGGTTGTAACGGAACCTATTAAAGGCTTTATTGTAACGATATATGCGATACCCTCCTAATTCAACCAGTTTAACTAGCAATTACGATAATAGAAAAATAATTGTGTATGTTAGCAATGATTGCATATCATGTCTACATAAATAGTCAACCCATTAAAATATTATTAATAACTAACCCACACAAAAGTTATCATCACTTGAACACTGATACAGCAGATATCATTATGTAAAAACACCATATTCAACTGAAATAATTAATATGAAATACCAATAGTAATGGTCAACTTACGTATTTTCGATCTTCTAAAATAAATAATTCCCAGTGAAACCTATTTATTCACTAGGACTGTTTTCGCTCACTATTCACGTAAACACATCTATTTTAAACGAGAACCACTGTAATTTTTAATAATCCACGTTATTTACTTATGTATGCAAATGAGAGAAGTCGACAGACGTACCTTTGAAAAACGACCTTTTTGCAACAAACAATTGTTCTGACAAGTTGAAAAATCTGTCTGTCATTTTAATGACCTGTTAAATTATGTCACTCGATGTAAATTAATAATTTTTTGCACAAATTACGATAACAGATGGATGCCTGACTTATAAACCACATCTCTTCTTAGTTGTTGTTAGACGAGGTTATAAAGACAAGCAGCAAGAAACCTCGTCAAGTCAGTCTTGATAGAACTTTTGTAAAGTGTGTATTTTATTGTCTTATGTGGAAAAATAATGCAAAGATGTTGTAAAAGAATTATTACTCTGTACTGTGACAACGTCTTTGGCTGGTCAGCAGAGTTAAGATGGCTACCACGCCAATAAATAGTTAAAGTTCACTTATGCTGTCGTTCATTATTTATCAACAAGCACATCAACAACACGGGACCTCATATTTTTAGCCCTAGACGAATACCTATAGAGCCTACATTAACTTCAAGATACAGCAGTGAATCAACCAGCAGCAGTAGCAACTACTACAATACAATTTAATGGCGCCAACCCAATTCTCTACATCAAGTGCGAACAAGCTTCGTGGATTGGAGTGATATAGTGCGAATATAGGATTACCAACGATTGAGCTACCATTATACGGTGTTCTGCTTTTTGGAGTATCTATCATCAGTGGCCGAGCGATTCTAAGCGCTTCAGTCTAGAACCGCGAGACCGCTAATGTCGCAGGTTTGAATCCTGCCTCGGGCATGGATATGTGTGATGTTCTTACGTTAGTTAGGTTTAAGTAGTTCTAAGTTCTTGGGGACTGATGACCTCAGATGTTATGTTCCATAGTGCTCAGAGCCATTTGAACCATTTTCTCCATCAACATCACCATCATCATCACCACCACCACCACCATCATTATCAGTAATCTTCCACAGTTAAACGTTGGTGAGGCAGCGCAGTCTTGTCTCCATTGCTCCCGGTCTTCTGCATCTTAGAGTACCGTCATTACAGTCATCATAATCAATACTCCGTCTTTCATAGAAATGAAGCCTTCACTGGAAACAAATACTGGACAATGTCTTCTACTGGGCGAGGCAGTGAAACGGCAGGGTGTTGAAAAATCACCGATATTATATTTACAAGAAGAGTATAATTATTTCAACATGAATCTGAAGTAAATGAGTGGAAATTAATGTTTTATCTTAAAAACAATCAGTTTTTGAATATGGTGTCAGTAAGGTGGCGTCCTTGGCCTTGGACATGTTGTCGGAGACTAAGATGAAATCCGCCCATGACGTCGTGTAGCATCTGCAACGTAATGTTGTTAACTTCCTGCCGGATTTGGTCCTCCAGATCTTTTTTTGTTCTTGGTGGATTTTCCTCGAAGACATTGCGTATAAGATAGCCCCAAAGAAAGAAGTCTGCGGCGTTCCAATCTGGCGAACGGGCAGGCCAAGGGATATCACCATTCTTGCTGATTAGCCGTCCTGGAAATGCAAGTTTAAGCAAATCCATTGAGACATTAGCGGTATGCCTTATTGCACCATCTTGCTGGAAGAGTGTTTCTTCATCTGGATCATACTGATAGATTTCAGGCGGACCAAACGTTGCCAACACGTCTGCATTTCGTTCAGTGTTCACCGTTCCTGTGTTGCCATGTTCATCTTAAAAAAAAAAGTTCCCACGGTTGTACGAAAAGATATTGCACACCAAACTGTCACTTTTTCAGAAAGGAGTCATTTTTCATGAAGATCTCGTGGGTTATTTGCGGACCAATACCGGAAGTTCTGCTTGTTGACGTAGCTTCTAAGGTGAAAGTGCGCTTCATCATTCGTCCATAAGTTATGCACTCTCTCTCCATTTCTTCCGATAATATTAAGCATTGTTTGTCAAACGTGTATGCGATGATTGTAATCGTTAGATTTTGAGGCTTGCACTGTCTGTGTTTTGTATGGATGATAGTGTAGGTCATTCTTCAAAATCCGTCTTGTGGGGCGGCGGGTGGAATTAATTGTTATAAAAATGTTCCTATTATTTATGCAGTCTTTCTCAACACTGGCTCTCTAACTACAATATTGGCAACCAGAAAGTGATTAGCAAAACGTGAAGCCTGTAATTAGAATTCCTAGTGCCCACTTCATCTGACAAATACATTTATAGCTACAGCTTATAGCTCTGAGGAATTAGGAGATTGTCTGGGATTCATAATCAAAAAACGATTCTCTCTAAAATGTTCACTATATTCTGAAAGTCACAGACCAAAAAGAATCCACACAATCCAACTAACAGAGCAATTCAGAGTGTAATGCGCTGATGCAACTATAACTGTTCAAATTAAATGTTTAAGTGACTGCTCGCCATAATTTGATGATAACGTTCATCAAACGCCACGCTATATAATGGTAGAATGTCTGTCCCGCGACGGCACGTGAAAATACGACGTACGCAAACTGAAGATAGATCATTAAAGTCATCCCAGAATTAACACTTCACTCGAAAATGATTTCATGGTTACGCGTATCCTGAGTAACTTATAACGGCATCCGAGGCTGTTTATAGCAATGATACCGACACGACGCGACTTTTGGCACAGATGGTGTGCTATTCAGCGTCTGGAGAGAACTGGGGCCTTTTTTCCTCGCGCCGCGTTCTTATATATAAAGCCGCGGTGCGGACAGCTAAGGGAACGCCTGATCAATTCCGCTCTCCCTACTAGCCGCTGGGCTAGTAATGCACCACTTTAAGTTATCGAATAAATCATTGCTTCTTTTGCTGATGGCCGATGAAGCTCTCAATTTAAATATGCAATCAGCACACAGGTAAGTAATCATAATAATAGTCTGACGTGGGTAAGTCAAATATCTTGGGCGAGAGAATTTATTTAATTACACTACACGCAGTAGACGAGCTCTGAACTTGCTCTTCGGAGATACGCTATAGCTATAGTTTTATAGTTGTTTTGTTGAAACTTCTCACATTTTTATGATTATAGCGGATCTCCCTTCTACTTAAATTTAAACATCCTAGCCTTATTTATTAGCCTACTTAATCTATCTTGCTTCCTTAATTTCTAAGACAAAAACCAGAAAATCATGAATTTAAACAAAAATTTTAATTTGTGAGATCCAAAATACTGTTTCTACTAAATTATTATGCAAAAGGAATCTAAATACAAATTTTTAAGTTTCTAGCTCTTTTCTGTAGCGCCAATGATTTTTACAGGAAAACGTCCAAATTTCGAAAATAGTTAAAGCTACTGAACTGACAATCAGCACATATTGATTTAGTATTACTCCTAACGTTTCAGGTTATTTACTTGATTTTTAAAGTATTGCGCAACATTTATGACGTCAGAGCTAGTTACAGCGGACTAGGCTGGCACACAATGGAAAGACTGATGTGAATTTTATACGCCGTGAGTAGGCTGCTTCCCTACAGTCTCACTGATCGATTGTTGAGACCAAGTTCAGGGCTGTGCCGCCTTGCTGATTTTCGCAGGCTTCACGCACACGATCAATGTTCTCTGGGGTCCGGATTGGTTTCTTACTACCACCTACTTTCTTCGTCGTGCTTGTAGTGGCTTCAGAGTTTTTCACTCACAGGATGATAGCTTTCCTTGATGGCACGGGAGCCCGTGGCGGTACACGGAAAGCGCGTTGGGAACAAACCACACTATTCGTGTTTCTATAATATTCTGTTACAGCAAACGGACGTTGCGCGCTTGACCATCTCCCCACGGCTACTGATGTTTCCACATGTCTAGACGCTCAAGGTCGTTTCCCCCACTCCCATAACCTCCCACCCCGCCTGTCAGCATTAGTCGAAATCGTGCCGGAGTCGAAATCGTGTCGTTTCGCTGGATCACCCCGTATATCCTGATATCGTGAAGGATTTATTTGTTGTTTAGATTGAGAAAAAACGGTCTGGGCTGAAAATTGCCTTAATTTTATTTACGCATTTCGTTCTTTCGGTGCATCTTGAGATTCTGCAGAAATAACTGGATATGAAACCCACTCGTCTTAGAGTCACAAAGAATGAGAGGTGGACCTTAACCTCACTAACAGGCACCGTCACACCAGCACGACATAGGACCATACCTATAAAAGTATAAACGTAGTGCCAGTATCAGTTGGGCGCTCCATAATTTTATAATCAGATTTCTATGAGACTTATTGTGCAGTGCACAGCTTATACTGCGAAACTATCGTGATATTTTTAGCAATTTCCTGTATGTCCTAAACTAAACTAAACTCTAAACTCCGTCCGAACAGCCAAGGAGACCCAATGGTACTGACGGGCCGTCGTGCCATCCTCAGCGTACAGGCGTCACTGGATTCGGATATGGAGGGCATGTGGTCAGCACACCGCTCTCCCGACCGTATGTCAGTTTAGGAAGCTGGTGCCGCTACTTCTCAATCAAGTATCTCCTCAGTTTTACTCACAAGGACTGAGTGCAATCCGCTTGCCAACAGCCCCCGACGGACCAGATGGTCGTCCATTCAAGTGCTAGCCCAGCCCGACAGCGCTTCGGTGATTTGATGGGAACCGCCGTTACCACTGCGGCAAGGCCGTTGATGTATGTCCACATCTCCAAAATATCAATCCTGATGCGATTCCATGCAGTTTGAGAGCACTAAAGGAAGACTGAAACGCCAGAGATTTCAGCACACTCAGTTTAGAACTCACATGTTGCCAAGGTTGTTTCGACTACGCTGCCAAAATTTTGCTGAGAAACACTTTTACTTCCTCCATACACTTCCGGTATCCAGCCATGCGATTTGCATATTGTTAGAGCCCTGCCGAAAGACATTCGCCGATTTGCTTCGGACGAAGAGATGCTCACTCTGTTTCTGTAGGCAACCTCAAATATTTTTCCATGTCGGCATTGGCCGTCATGTCTCATAGTGGGATAAATGTGTTAACTCTTAGGGCGATTAATTTTTAAATACAATGCGCAACGAAATTAAAGACTCATTGCTTCGAAAGCATGTAATTCTTTCCTACTGCGACACAGAAGTTCTAAATTTTTCTTAAAGGTACCTACAGCATTTATTGGTCAGGCGGTGTGTAGCTTAACCGTTGTCTGCTTGCATCTATCTGTGTGAATCTTCCTAAACTTGTCTACCAAAACTTCTCAAATATGATTAACCCACTAACTAATTTCAACTTAAACTCGTACACCACACAAAACGAACTATACTGAAATATGCAAAGACTTAATATGAATACCTCATACCGTCTACAAATCGAAGCCAACTATTTCTACAAAAATACGGTGCTATACAGAATGTTACCCGACTTGTGAAACAAATGCGCAACTGGTCACTAACTGTATTTTCTCTTACCTAGAGTCTTGACAATTTTTCAGGTTTCTCGAAAGCAGTGTATAGCATATAGCAGCAAAGCAATATTGAAAACAACGACTGAAATTTCTTGGCCACAATGAGCAATGTGGATAATACACTGAATGAAGGGTGCGAATTTTAACTGGTGAGAAATGACCTCTGAAGAATTTCAAATCAAACTCTATATTGAAAATTAATGCTTTGAAAAGCAGCTGAATGTTAACAATAGAATTCACACGACGTGACTGTAAATAATAATCTTAAGCAAGGGCACTTTCATCTTCCCATCAGAGCAATCCATATACGAGGGAGTGTCAGTAACTAGAACTAAATTCTGGCATTTCAATACATCCTCGCTTGGGACTGGTGTTGGAAAGGCCGGAGAGGTCTGTCCTATAGAGACGTAATGTCATACGAGTCAGTCGCTTGGCGTATCCAGTTGGAGGGAAGTAGGGCAATTGTATAGTCGTGTTCACTGTACCCAATATGGATCTCAAGTTTGAGCAGTTCGCGTCCATTAGATTTGAGCTCTTGACAAAACTCCATCACAAACTCTGAAAAGGCAGCAAGCCTACAAAGAGCGCACCATGGCAGAAACTACTCCTGGAAGGTGAAAATGACCTTGCGGCTGCTCCACGTACCGGGAGCACTCAACCTGTAAGACTGAAACCTATGTCTACAAAATTTCTGTCATGTTGCAGGAAATGAGTCGTTTATCAACAACAGAGATTGCAGAGATTATGAATGTATCCTACGGATCAGTTGAAGACATTTTACAAAATGTTCGATGGTATAGAAAAGTTGCACCAAAGTGGATGCCTCGTGTGATCAGTGACAAACGGAAAGCTCACCTTGTCAACTGTGAGAATCAGATAGTTTTGAACAAAGTCATCACATGCGAGAAATCCTCGTTTTATCATTACGACCGAGAGGCAAAACAGGGCAGTATCCAATCGAAACATCTTTCAAGTTCAAGACTCAAAAGGGCCTAATTTCAACCAATAGCACAAAGTCGTGCATTTTGCTTCTTTGATGAGAAACGTACTGTTCCCGCGGATTACTATGTGGCCTATTGGAGAGGCCAATAAGGAGGAAAAGTGCAACAAAAAGACCAAATTTTGCTCAAACGGGATGGATCCGTCATCAAGATAGTGCACCGGCTAATCGCGCCATCAAGACTCAAGAAACAATCACTGAATTAGTTAATGAGGTGATTCCACATCCACCTTAATCAGAGGATAAAGCGCACTGTGACTTCTACCTATTTTCAGAGTGAGGGAGAGCTAAACAATCAGTTTTCGAGTGTACTCACAGACTACCGAAAAGGGGCTTTAGGGAGTGTTTTGAACATTGCAGTGACAGGAATCGTTGTATTGTGTCTGAAGGAGATTACTTTGAAGTTCTGTATTGAACTTTGTATAAAGATGAGCAATATTTTCCACTAAATAAATAATTATGGTTTTTTTATACCTCCTCGTAACAGTTCTTGTATCTGAGCTGCTTTACTTCAATGTCAATAACACAGAACAACGCTACCCGCCTGCATACTTAACTCAATCTGTCAAATTTCCAGAAAAACTAACAAACAATCTCCGTAGCTTCTTTCTCCATAATTGCTTCAAAAATATTCTTACTCCAATTCCATCAATCACAGTTACAGACAAAATTTCCTGACGTTTCTTCAAAATACCTCTGCTACTCAACACTGCTCAACTCAGAATGCATGTAGCTTTGCTAGCAATCTCAGGCAGAGGCAGTGTAACAACACAAAGATATAGCAACAGTCAAAGACTACTCAGGTACATGGTTTTGCTCTTTGATCCACACATTGGTATTTATGTAATAAACAGAATTTACAGGGTAAACAAATACAATAAGTATACCTCACAAGTGTAGAAGGTAAGGCAAACGCCAGGCTGAGATTTGTAGAAACAGTCTTCATGTAACGTATTTCATCCACGAAAGGAGTGGCTTAGAAAATAATTTTGAACCAATTCTAGAGAAATGCTTATCATTCAGGGACCCTTTATTAAGTTGGACTCATAGAAGAGGTAGGAAAGATCTAACGAAGAGTGCCATGTTGTCATTATGGGGTAGGTTATTCTGCGCCGGAGCGTTATGGAGATTCTCGACTAATTCCAGCGGCAGGAGCTACAAGAGAGGCGTTGTGCAACACACGGAAGCTTAGTACTGCAATTCAGAGTGCGAATGTTCAAGAAAGGTGGGATAACATGTTACTTCCTCCCAAATATGTCTCACGAAATGCCGAAACGAAAAATTGTGGAGATTTACCGACAATCATTCTTGCCACATGACTTTGGCAAATAGAACAGGGAACAGGGGCATCAATTAGTTGCACCAGAAGCACCGTTTGCCACACACAGTCAGGTGGTTTGCGCAGTACAGATGTGGATGGAAACGTATATATCATCAGCTGACAACTGGCTGTCACAACTACTGATAAAGTAACTAGATAATGTCAAGGAATATTGCTCTTTTGATTTGATGGTTCTTACTTTCACTTTCAGATGAAGTAACTGGAAAGTATACCAACCAAATTATGATCTTTGATACGTTGCAGATCGTTTAATATATAACGGGCAGAAGTATTTCCCGATAAGGATGGAATACCGGATCAAACTGCAGTGAAAGAAGTACGACAATGCTGCACAGTGCAGTTGATGTAAGTCATGTTGCACATTAAACTGTTGAATAGCAATTCGTGTTTAAATTTTTTGACAGTAAACTCAGTAAATGACAGTAGTTATTTCATTTAGACCGCTGTTATACGTTATTCCCTTTATTTTTCACCAGTACAAAATTTTGGCTGCGTAGTCATTTCAAGCATCTGGTATAAACAGTCAGGTGCAGTATTCTAAACTGATGTTACACCTTTTGTTTCCTCCGCAGTTAAGAGTTGTGCATAATATCAGGCTGTACAACATTAAGCTCTCAAACCAGGTGAAATAATGTAACTGCTATAGATGTTTATTATAATAGTCTAGTTTCTCTTCACAGGAGTTACTACTTTACGCACCTGACTATTCGGCCCTACAGTTTTACGTGTTTATAACGGGCAGTGCGTCGTCGATGATCATTCCCACTGCGAACTGAAGTCCCGTCGCCAAATATGCCTGTGTTCTTAAAAACTAATGTTTTTATGTTCTCTCGTTTATCTCTATCTTGTGCTAACATTTTTATCTTTACCTAACCCTACAACTTAGAAATGATGGTTAACATTTTTATGATGCTATACCGCGTCTTTGTATAAAATAATTTCATTATAGACTCTAAATCCAACGATTCGGCCGTATCAGAAATAGCTTCGTCAGGACAAGGCTTGGTTTCGTGGAGGTCAGGTGGCTCTGTTTACTGCAGGCGATCGGTGTCTCTACGTCATATTCGTGAAATTTTACTGGCCCCTGAATAGTAATGACGAACTGGTCTTCCTGTCTCCCCTATGTAGGCAGGTCCGCACTCACAACGCAGTTCATATCCTCTTGCAATGTTTAGCTTGTTGACTGCGTCCTCAGTGAAACTTACCACATTGCGTATCCTCTTGCTGCTGCGGAATATTGTTAAGAAACCTCGTCCGCAGAGGTCGTTTTCTAGCCGTTCACTGATGCCCTTCACGTTCACTGAGTGCGCCAGACGAAGATTTTCGTCTTTGAACTCTTCTTTGTTTTATTTCGTGTGGCCTTAGTGGCCTTCTTTAATATAGTTTTCATAACCGTTGGCGCGGAACATCTGGTGTAGCTCCCAAAGTCCTTCCTTTTAGATGTTAAGAGTCACTTATTCGGTAGACACGGTCTGTCAGCATGTGAAGAAATGAATTCTTTTCAGCTGGATGATGGTGATTTTCTGCGTGCAGGTAGCGATTTTAGTCGATTGGCTTCCTATATACTATGAGTCCCAGCTTACCGGATTCAGTTCTAGATACCTCCACGTCCAAAAATGGAAACACACCGAAATAAAAGAAGAGAAGAGAGACGAGACGATTCCGCTTTTGCACTTACCATATTGAAGGGCGTCAGCAAACGGCTAGACAATGTCTTCCAATTATGAACTTTGAAACAGATTATCCGCGGCAGCCACAGGATCCAAACAATTATAGGTGCCACCAAGCATGTAGTCAACAAATTCAACCGTAGGAGTATAGGAAATACGTTGTAAGTGCGGAGTTGTCTACATCGGGAGAAAATCGGGAGATCTGAGAGACGAGTTAGCGCACGAATAGCAGAGCATGAAAGGTATGCTCGATTAGCACAGCATAACATATCGGCCCTGAGGAAGGCCGTTCGTCATACGGCCGTACGTGGGTTTTAGTGTTTTTAATGAAAATAATTTATACAATGATGTGGTACAGTACCCATTAACATTTTAATTATCAGAACAACTGCAGCGGAAATCTATGTAGTTACACCTATTGATGTGTTTTAGGTATTTTAATCGTCATCTACATCTGTTTTTCCTTTTTTTTCATTTTTCGGACATCATCAGCGCCTCCCTTTTCAGCTAACTGGTCTTCACATGGGTTCAAATAACAACTTCATGTACAAGGATCTTCGAAAAATTTTCAATGTTGGTGCCAATACAGACCTCGTTGCGTGGAGAAGGAGTCATTTCTATTGAAGCTGAACGTCTTCAAACAACAGTAGGTTCAATACGGAGTGGAAAACGAGCAATGAATATAAGATAGTTGAAAAATACTATAATGTCTTGAGAGTTGTGATCATGAAGGGTTTGACAACCGTTGTTACAAACCTGTACCTAACGTAATAAGGAGATTCCACGGAAAGCTAATGAGTTTTGTTGTTCTTATCAACTGCAGTCGGAGTTAATGCAGCTCTTCACCCTAATCTATCCTGTACCATCCTCTTCATCTCTGCATAACTACTGCGGCCTACGTTCATAGGACTCTGCCTAGAGCCTTGGTCTCCCTCTACCGTACATAATCCTCAAAAAAAAAAAATACAAAATTAACGAATCGTTGATGCCTCGAAATGTACCTCCGTCAATCTGCGCAATAGATTTATCTTTTTCCAGTTACATTCAACACGTCCTCATTATCCGATCTCCCTACTAAATCTTAATATTATTTCTATAGCATAGCATCATATTCCCAAAATTTCTATTCACTTGTCTGCGTTGTTGTTTCAGGCCAGTACAAGGCCAAAGTCCATATGAATACCTTCAAAAAAAGTCTTTCCAGAATTTAAATTTTTGTATATTCTACATTAATTTCTCTTTTCATCAATTCTTCTCTAAATGTTGCTGGTGTGCAGTTTAGATCCTCTTTCCTTCGGTCATTTTCACTTACAATAATGACCAAATACCGAACCTCAATTGCCAATTTTGGCATCTGTTTTCCTACAGATTGTGTGACAAGGAATCAAGATTTATGTGAATTTAGACAATTATATTAGTATTGTAAAAGGAAGTTTGATGAGCGACATTGCTTACGAACAACTTGGTCACGCCATAAGTGACAAATCCGTATAGTTAATAAACTTTTTTTTACATTCCACCCACGTCAAGAAGATGTAAACGACCTTATGAACGAGAACTCATCGGCCATCATTGTATGTGGACTGCCATGTGGTTGCTGCTGCCGTTCTTCTACAGCAGCAAGCGTCTGTGACGTCACTGATGCCCAGTACCGCGCCATATAAGGTAATGATTTCGTTGGACGGTCACCGAGCCTTGTTCAACCTTCCATAACTGAGTCCTTCTTTGATGAGGAAGTTATCAGATTTGTTTCTGCATTGCGTCCTTTAATGCGCTATCTCAAGTATTATTTCTCCGTTTAATGTCAGTGGTCTGGTCGAGTGAAATTCGGTGCCAAATTTCGAAAGCATGTTCTGCTATCGTAGAGATCTCAGCATCTACAGGTGAATACACTTATCGTTTTCTATACGCCGTAGTTCAGTAGTGTACTGATTCTATCCTACATAGATGAGGACACACCCAAATGGTTCAAATAGCTCTGAGCACTATGGGACTTAACATCTGTGGTCATCAGTCCCCTAGAACTTAGAACTACTTAAACCTAACTAACCTAAGGACATCACACACATCCATGCCCGAGGCAGGATTCGAGCCTGCGACCGTAGCGGTTACGCGGTTCCAGACTGAAGCGCCTAAACCGCACGGCCGGCTGGACACACCCACACAGCATTTTTTCTATCTCGGGCGTACTGACGCCTACATCATCTTTTACCGGTTACTGAGCTGTTAGCTGGAGGCCTGAATCGATTTTTTCAATCTTTAAGATCCCGTGGTCTGAGTGAAGCTTCTTTGACTAGCAATCAAGACGTTTTTGGTTCCGTAATAGAACCCAACCAGTGCGTAAATTTTGGATAACGATCATCAGCAATGGCGGCCGAAGACTCCCGGCATAAGAAATAACATTCGTTATGCCAGCAGCCTTGTCAAGAGGGAGAAGGAGCTGACAGAGGTTCAGGGCACTCTCTTGTGCTTCGTGTGGAAACTGATTAAGAGACGGAAGATTCAACTACGACGAAGGGCATGAAGATGCAGCTGGCAGTCGATATCAGTGGATTAAATACGTATAATGTCTATCCAAGGACGTGCGGCCAGTAACTGAAAAAGTCTCACTGGCTAAAGATTCCAGATTAGTATTAAATTAGGATTTCCGGGAGTAGATTGCTAAGCGGAAGTGATCCTGAAAAAAAAAAAAAACATGTAATAACCAACGACAAGGTAACATTCTAAGCGTCGTTGCGGTGAATGTTAGAAGCTTGAAAGTTGTAGAAAAGTTATTGAGACGTGCGTGGCTCGTGTTCGTGCCATTTCTTAGTTTACATCTTGTTTTCTTAATGTACTTCCATCTCGTTATCTTAATTTTCAATTACAGGTGTCACTGAGTTTCTGCTTGGCCTTCCCGTGAGCGGCAGCCGCAACGCTTATCGATAGCGGCCCTGCTGTATTATACTACTGGCCATTAAAATTGCTACACCACGAAGATGACGTGCTATAGACGCGAAATTTAACCGACAGGAAGAAGATGCTTTGATATGCAAATGATTAGCTTTTCAGAGCATTCATACAAGGTTGGCGCTGGTGGCGACACCTAGAACGTGCTGACATGAGGAACGTTTCCAACCGATTTCTCATACCCAAACAGCAGTTGACCGGCGTTGCCTGGTGAAACGTTGTTGTGATGCCTCCTGTAAGGAGGAGAAATGCGTACCATCATGTTTCCAACTTTGATAGAGGTCGGATTGTAGCCTATCGCGATTGCGGTTTATCGTATCGAGACATTGCTGCTCGCGTTGATCGAGATCCAATAACTGTTAGCAGAATATGGAATCGGTGGGTTCAGGAGGGTAATACGGAACGCCGTGCTTGATCCCAACGGCCTCGTATCACTAGCAGTCGAGATGACAGCCATCTTATCCGAATGGCTGTAACGGATCGTGCAGCCACGTCTCGATCCCTGAGTCAACGGATGGGGACGTTTGCAAGACGACAAACATCTGCACGAAGAGTTCGACGACGTTTGCAGCAGCATTGACTATTAGCTCCGAGACTATGGCTGCGGTTACCCTTGACGCTGCCTCACAGACAGGAGGGCCTGCGATGGTATACTCAACGACGAACCTGGGTGCACGCATGGCAAAACGTCATTTTTTCGGATGAATCCAGGTTCTGTTTACAGCATCATGATGGTAGTATCCGTGTTTGGCGACATCGCTGTGAACGCACATTGGAAGCGTGTATTCGTCATCACCATACTGGCATATCACCTGGCGTGATAGTATGGGGTGCCACTGGTTACACGTCTCGGTCGCCTCTTGTTCTCATTGACGGCGCTATGAACAGTGGACGTTACATTTCAGATGTGTTACGACCCGTGGCTCTACCCTTCATTCGATCCCTGCGAAACCCTACATTTCAGCAGGATAATGCACGACTGCATGTTGCAGGTCCTGTACGGTCCTTTCTGGATACAGAAAATGTTCAACTGCTGCCCTGGCCAGCACATTCTCCAAATCTCTCACCAATTGAAAACGTCTGATCAATGGTGACCGAGCAACTGGCTCATCAGAATACGCCGGTTAATAATCTTGAAGAACTGTGGTATCGTGATGAAGCTGCATGGGCAGCTGTACCTGTACACGCCATCCAAGCTCTGTTAGACTCAATGCTCAGGCGTATCAAGGCCGTTATTACGGCCAGAGGTGGTCGTTCTGGGTACTGATTTCTCATGATCTATGCACCCAAATTGCGTGAAAATGTAATCACATGTCAATTCTAGTATAATATATTTGTCCAATGAATACCCGTTTATCATCTGCATTTCTTCTTGGTGTAGCAGTTTTAATGGCCAGTAGTGTATATTTGCTGGACTGCTGTTACTTCCCTGTCGTCGTGTGTTGTGAGTTAGGTTGGAACTGACAGTGTAGGAGTTCGCACACGGCACAAGTTCATTCGTGGCGCGGCAGCAGTGAGAACCGGACGGTTGCTGACACACATGATTGAAGTGGCGACGACTTTGGTTGGTCGTCGGTCGGTCGTCTTGCCGGACGAACTGTATTTGGCCAGCGATCGCTTATGGGTTGGCTGTGTGTGCCGACTAGTGATTCGTCCCTGTTATTGTTCAGTCACTGCCGTTAGCACTGTCTGGTTCTTCGTGCAAGTGTTCGTGAAAGTGTGTGTAGTTTGTGTGATTTTGATTGACAACTTATTTTAAATATTGTCAGCATACTGGCTCTGAGAGGTCGGTGATCTCATCGGGCGACATGTAACTGGTTCTCTGAGCGCTTCTGGTCCCCTTCAATTAGCATCTTGTGGAACTTGGATCGGTCCTTCCCTAGTGCAGGGATGTCGTTTAGCCAGTGGGCGTGTTTCCTGTGCACGGTTGGGCCCGAGCCAGTATTTCCGTCGTCGTGTGCCTGGAAGTGAGTGGGAGACGCACCAGCAGTGCAGCCGCGACGGAGCAGAGTCGCGGACGGATCAGCAAGCAGTTGGTCGGTTTTCGTGGAGCAGCGAGGAAACCTGGGCGCTTTTTTGGCCAAGCCCGCTGGCCTCGTGCACGTGCGGTCGGAATGTGTCCTCCTGTTCCCATTGCTACGAGGTCCTTGGCTCACCGATCCTGTACACGTAAGTTAAGTTTGACTTAATCCACCAGCAAGTCACGACTGTTGGCATTGTGTCGTTTGGATTTCGTCGTCGGCTGTTGGGACATGTTATCTTGTCGGTGGGTCCGTTGACGGTCAGTCGGTTGGGTTGTCGTGGGATCGTGAATGGTTGGCCCGACTGCCTCTCTCACCTAAGCGAGCGTTAGTGTTTGAATTGCAGGCCCAACCTCGCACATCTGGGCGCCCTTGTGTGGACTGCCTAATTTTTTTAATTTGTTCTTGTTCAAGGTACTTGTATGGCTTCTAGCCGGTTTTGTGTTTTAAATTAGAGCTGTTTTACTCTGAAGGCTTTCAGCCTAGGTTAAAGTACTGTTTAACGTAAGCCCATTGGTATTTTAAACATTTTTTTTCTATTTTTAAGTCTTCAGCGTTCAGCCGAATTGAATTTAATTTGTTTACTTCAACCTATTGAATTTTTAAGTCTTCGGTCTTCAGCCGGTTTGAGTTTCAGTTGTTTCTTCTTAAGATCTTCAGCCTAAATTAAAGAACTGTTTCACGTAAGGACTTTGGTATTTAAAAAAAGTAATGTTTTATAGTTATAAGTGTTCGGCTTTCAACCGTCTGAATTTGTTTACTTCAGCTTAACTAAAGAACTGTTTTAATATAAGGCATGCCTTTTCAATTTCTGATTATGCTTGCCTTTTAAGTTATTGGCCTTCAGCTGTTTTTAAATTATAGTGGCTTTCAGCCGGTAATTAAGTCCCAAAGATTAAAGCTGTGTTTCTAAAAATATGTTTTGGGCTCTTGTAATGTTTGATCAAATAATAAAGTTGTATGTTCGAGTGTAACTGACAGCCTCTTATTTTGGCCCCTTTCCACAATTTATTCTATCTGTCGTATCCTGCGGGTTAAGCAGGGCATTTCAGCTACACTCCTGGAAATTGAAATAAGAACACCGTGAATTCATTGTCCCAGGAGGGGGAAACTTTATTGACACATTCCTGGGGTCAGATACATCACATGATCACACTGACAGAACCACAGGCACATAGACACAGGCAACAGAGCATGCACAATGTCGGCACTAGTACAGTGTATATCCACCTTTCGTCCGCCGCTCGTGGTCTCGCGGTGGCGTTCTCGCTTCCCGAGCACGGGGTCCCGGGTTCGATTCCCGGCGGGGTCAGGGATTTTCACCCGCCTCGAGATGACTGGGTGTTTGTGTTGTCCTCATCATTTCATCATCATCCAGGCAAGTGGCGCAATTGGACTGAGCAAAGATTGGGTAATTGTACGGGCGCTGATGACCACGCTGTTGAGCGCCCCACAAACCAAACATCATCATCATTATATTCACCTTTCGCAGCAATGCAGGCTGCTATTCTCCCATGGAGACGATCGTAGAGATGCTGGATGTAGTCCTGTGGAACGGCTTGCCATGCCATTTCCACCTGGCGCCTCAGTTGGACCAGCGTTCGTGCTGGACGTGCAGACCGCGTGACACGACGCTTCATCCAGTCCCAAACATGCTCAATGGGGGACAGATCCGGAGATCTTGCTGGCCAGGGTAGTTGACTTACACCTTCTAGAGCACGTTGGGTGGCACGGGATACATGCGGACGTGCATTGTCCTGTTGGAACAGCAAGTTCCCTTGCCGGTCTAGGAATGGTAGAACGATGGGTTCGATGACGGTTTGGATGTACCGTGCACTATTCAGTGTCCGCTCGACGATCACCAGTGGCGTACGGCCAGTGTAGGAGATCGCTCCCCACACCATGATGCTGGGTGTTGGCCCTGTGTGCCTCGGTCGTATGCAGTCCTGATTGTGGCGCTCACCTGCACGGCTCCAAACACGCATACGACCATCATTGGCACCAAGGCAGAAGCGACTCTCATCGCTGAAGACGACACGTCTCCATTCGTCCCTCCATTCACGCCTGTCGCGACACCACTGGAGGCGGGCTGCACGATGTTGGGGCGTGAGCGGAAGACGGCCTAACGGTGTGCGGGACCGTAGCCCAGCTTCATGGAGACGGTTGAGAATGGTCCTCGCCGATACCCCAGGAGCAACAGTGTCCCTAATTTGCTGGGAAGTGACGGTGCGGTCCCCTACGGCACTGTGTAGGATCCTACGGTCTTGGCGTGCATCCGTGCGTCGCTGCGGTCCGGTCCCAGGTCGACGGGCACGTGCACCTTCCGCCGACCACTGGCGACAACATCGATGTACTGTGGAGACATCACGCCCCACGTGTTGAGCAATTCGGCGGTACGTCCACCCGGCCTCCTGCATGCCCACTATACGCCCTCGCTCAAAGTCCGTCAACTGCACATACGGTTCACGTCCACGCTGTCGCGGCATGCTACCAGTGTTAAAGACTGCGATGGAGCTCCGTATGCCACGGCAAACTGGCTGACACTGACGGCGGCGGTGCACAAATGCTGCGCAGCTAGCGCCATTCGACGGCCAACACCGCGGTTCCTGGTGTGTCCGCTGTGCCGTGTGTGTGATCATTGCTTGTACAGCCCTCTCGCAGTGTCCGGTGCAAGTATGGTGGGTCTGACACACCGGTGTCAATGTGTTCTTTTTTCCATTTCCAGGAGTGTATAAATCTGAAAAAGGAGACACTAAGGCTCAATCTCGATATATTTTGGGTCAGAGTTGTCAGATGGAGATCAGGCAAGGATTTCCGGCAGTATAGGAAAATATCACCAACAGCTGAATCTGATATGACGGGAGTAGGATTCTTTGTGAACAGGAAGGTAGAGCAAAGTGTGAGTTACTGCCAATAGTTCATTGACAGTGTTGTTCTCATTAGATTCGACAGCAAACCATTGCTGACAATGATAGTTCAAGTACAAATGCGAATATCGCAGGCAACAAATGAAGAGATAAATTATATGAGGATACTGAACGGGTAATTCAAAACCTAAAGGGGAATGAACATCGAATAATTACAGCGGATTGGAACGCTGCTGAAGGGGACAGGACAGAATAAAGTGTAGTATGAATGGGAGAAGGGAGACAAATTGAGATCTCAGTAAATGTAAGCTAATAACAGTGAGTACTCTGTTCAAGAAGCGCAAAAGGAGGAAATGTACTTGAAAAAGACTGGGGGACACGGGAACTTTCCAAGTGGATTACCTCAAGGAAAGACAGTGATTCCGAAATTAGATATTGCATAGCAAGGCGTACACAATTTTAGATATACAGACAAAAGTCAATTTAGTACTGACTGAAGCTCAAGAAAATCCTCTGAGGTATCATTGTGGAAGGAAAGGAGATAATGTAGTACTGAGGAATGATGAGATGTATTTGAAGTTCACTAAGGACATGGATACAGGGACAAGTAACGCCAGATTGACAGTTCAGCTGAAGAGGGGTGGACATCTTTAAAAATGTCAGTCACAGATGTTGGGCAATCAGACATAAGTACAAGGAAAATCAGAATATAAATAAATCGAAGCGTTGAGATGAGGTGCTACAGAAGGATGCTGAAAATTAGGTGGACTGATAAGGAACAGGGAGGTTCTTCACATGGGACAGGATGACACGATACGTGTTAAGCCATCAGCGAATGACTTCCGTGGTACTAGAGGCTACTGTAGAGAGCAAAACTGTAGGAGACCACAGATACATTCAACAAATGGTCGAGTACGTAGAAAGTAAGTGCAAGTCTGAAAAGAAGAGGTTGATACAGGAAAGGAATTCTCTCTGAAGACTGACGACCTCAAGCATCAAACAGAAGAGTCTGAGGCACTGAAAACTAGGCGAAAGGATCAAGCCACTTACCGAAATAAGTATCTAAGAAAAACATTTCGCAAACTGTTCCACCTAACACCCTTGAGCATACCGCCCTTGAAGGTGTCACGAAGAAGCATCACTGCCATGTCAGGACGGCAGCAGCAACCATACGATAGTCACCACTTGACAGTAGCCGAGCAGCGATCGTCCGAAAGCTTGTGGATGTTTAACTACTTGCTACAGCTGGAAGCTCGAAGAAATTTTAGTAATCTGTATCGCCACGAAAGAAAATAAATGGTTCAAATGGCTCTGAGCACTATGGGACTTAACTGCTGAGGTCATCAGTCCCCTAGAACTTAGAACTACTTAAACCTCATTAACCTAAGAACATCACACACACCCATGACCGAGGCAGGATTCGAACCTGCGACTGTAGCGGTCGCGCGATTCCAGACTGTAGCGCCTAGAACCGCTCGGCCATTCCGGCCGGCGCCACGAAAGATGACGGACGGGGAGCAAGGAGGAAATAAAAAGTTAACTGGCACATCAAAGATGGAATTCCTGCCCTGAAGAAGCCTACTACTGTCAAACATCAACATTAATTTGAACAAGTAATTTATGAGAATTTACCTTTGGGGCACAGCATTGCATCGTAACGAAACATGTATTGTCGAAAAACCGGAAAAGTGTTTGAGCTATGGAGCCATAGAGGGATGGTGAAAATTAAGTGCACTGATCAGATAGGAAGTAGGCTCCTCTGCGGAGAATATACGAAACGAAGAACAAGGAGGAAATACTAACATGACCAAGAGCGATGATAAGGTTAAGACGTGAAGGAATAGGTACCATGGTATTTCATATGTAATACGAAGCCGGTTATCTACCTGTTACTGTAGGCGAATTGTCTACAGACAGTAGCATTAGTCAGAACACACATTTCTACAACTACAGCTTGTTTATAACATTAGTCACCCGTTTTACGCAGCAGACCATTAAAAGTGTCAAAACACAAGACGACGATAAAAGGCGCAAGTAAACCTCTCGTCCCGTGATGATACGGGAGCAGCAAGACGATAAAGCTCTGGACTAGGAGGTCCGAGTGAGAACGAGTGGCCGCTGGTGCAGATTAATTCGGAGCAAGTTGCGAGGAGAGAGCTGGCCGCGCACAATTCAATTTGTTTGTGCGGCCCTATTCCATTTGACGCAATCGCGGAGATTTCCCATTATGCAAATGGAGAGGGGTGCGTCGGGCAGCGCTACAAAAGGGGGAGGCTTAAGTGGTATTAATATTACACTTGTATACTGGCGAACACTAACTTAGCCCGGCTTACAAACCGCCCGGATATAATTACAAGAGTCGCATTAAAATGTTAATTTGCGGCGGCCCTAAACAAGGATGCTAATAGTTATCGGCCTCCGGGATGCGGCTGCAAGCAGCGCCACCCACTCCCCAGTGGCGGGTTCTGCAAACACAGTACTCGCCTCCTCTAGCGGTCGCTGCTGAGGAAACAGTTGTAATGATGCGAGAAGTAATTATCTTAAATGAGGAGAGCTCACGACCTGAGGAAAATACTGCAGAATACAGGACAGCGTAAAGAAAGTAAGAGTAATATGTGTTCACTAGGCTGACCGGATTTCAAAGAGAAAAAACTGGGACACTTGTATTGTAACAAATAAGCCCTCGGTCACAAATATAAAGAAAAATTGACCTGGTTTCGACGCTACTATGAGCGTCGTCTTCAGAATTAGACTAACTGTACTAAAACATTAGGTGTATAGTACATTAATAAAATTAAAGTTTGTACTGACTCGAAAAGATGCAGTACTTACAAGTCACATATTAAAAAAGATCTAAGCCGGAAAGGCGGCGTCATGAACACTTGTGAGATGGCGAGCCGCTAAGGGCTGCTCGTACTGTGAGCAAGGGTTGAACAAGACTGAGGTGCCCACTTTAGAAACTGTGGGCAAGTAAACATGGTGTTGCTACGAGCGCCATCTAGTAGCCGCAGAAACAACTACGCTACTGTACATTCAAAATTAGACATATGAAATTGTGACGCAGCTGATTCAGGCATAACGTAAGCATTAGTAATAGCAGGATGAAGTTACATATTTATCTACTTTAAATAGAGATACATTTTGTAACGTAAAAACGTTAGTTATGACATACAAGAAAACATCTCACTCGTCATGATGGCCTCATCCTCTACGAACAGCTGCAGCTGCGAAATAAAAACTTTTTTGACTGTATAAAGCCATTGCTTGAACTATGATTCAGGCTTCCTCATGCAGTTACCCGAAATGTTGTTTTCCTGTCACATCTTTGCTGTTTTCTGTGTCCCCGCCAGCACGCAGAAGTGCCACAACATGACGTGGCATGGATTCGATTAACGTCTGAAGTAGCGTTGGAGGGAATTGACACGATGAATTCAGCAGGGCTGTCCTAAATCCATAAAGTACGAGGGGTGCAGATCCCTCCTGATCAGCACGTTGAAAGGCATCCCAGACATGCTTAATAATGTTCATGTCTGGAGAGTTTGGTAGCCAGCGGATGTGGTTAAACTTAGAAGAACGTTCCTCGAGCCACTCTGCAGCAAATCTGGACGTGTGGGGTGTCACATTGTCTTGCTGGAATTGCCCATCACCGTCAGAATGTACAATGGACATGAATGGATGTAGGTCATCAGACAGGGTGCTTACGTAGGTGTAACTTGTCAGAGACGTATTTAGACGCGTCAACGGTCCTATATCACTTCAACTGCATACGTCCTACACCATTACAGACCCTCTGGCAGCTTGAACAGTCCACTGCTGCTGCACGGTCCATGAATTCTTGAGGTTGTCTCCAAATCCGTACATGTCCGTCTGTCCATCTGCTCGATACAATTTGAAACGAGACGCGTCCGACTAGCCAACATGTTTCCAGTCATCAACAGTCCAATGTTGGTGTTGACGGGCCAAGGCGAGCCGTAAAGCTTTATTTTGTGCAGTCATCAAGGGCACAAGAATGGGCCTTCGGCTCCGAAAGCCCATATCGATGAGGTTTCGCTTAAGGGTTCGCACACTGACACTTGGTGATGGCCCAGCTCCGAAATCTGCAGCTATTTGCGGAAGGTCTTCACTTCTGTCACGTTGAGCGATTCCCTTGAGTCGTCGTTGGGCGCTCTCTTGCAGGATCTTTTTTCGACTGCAGCAATGACAGAGAATTGATCTTTTACTGGATCCGAGGTCTAGGGGTAGCGTCTTCGATTAATAATCAAAACGTCGACGATCCCGGTCTCGGATCCCACCACTGCTTAAATTTTGATTAATAAGCAGCATTGGAAGTCGAAGACTTCCGACATAACAAGTCACCCTCGTTCTGCCTACGGTCTTGTCAAAAAGGGTGGAGGAGCGGATAGGGCTTCAGAGCACTCTCTCGTCCTAGGGGTGGAAACCACCCCAAAGGCGGACGAATCAGTGAACAACGGCATGAGGGGACAGAAGGCAATTGAAACTACTGCATTAAAGAGACGTGACGTATTCACAAGACATTTGGCCTGTAAATGAAAAGCGCCATGATGGTCTCTCCATTGGTAAAAGATTTCGGAATAGTCCCCCATTCGGATCCCAGGGAGGTAATTGCCAAGGGAGAGGTGACCATGAAAAAACTATTGAATAATTAACGAAAGGATAACGTTCTGCCAATCGGAGCGTGGAATGTCGGAAGCTCGAACGTTGTAGGGAAACTAGAAAATCTGAAAGGGAAAATGCAAAGGCTCAACCTATATGTAGTAGGAGTCAGAAGATAAGGATTTCTGGTAAGATGAGTATAGGGTAATAACAACAGCAGCAGGAAAAGGTATAACTGCAGTAGGATTCGTTGAGAATAGGAAGGTAGGGCAGAGAGTGTGTTACTGTGAACTGTTCAGTGACAGGGTTATTCTTATCAGAATCGACAGCAAACCAACACCGATAACGATAGTTCAGGTATATATGCTGACGTCGCAAGCTGAAGATAAAGAGACAGAGAGTATACGAGGATACTGAAAGGATAATACAGTACGTAAATGGAGATGAAAATCTGATATGTCATGGGGGACTGTTGTAGGGGAAGGAGTAGAAGAAGAGTTTACAGGAGAATATGGGCTTGGGACAAGAAATGAGAGAGGAAAAAGACTAATTGAGTTCTGTAACAAGTGGTATAAAGAAGTAGCAAGGAATGACGAGATACGCTTGAAGATCTCTAAGGCTATAGATACAGCAATAAGGAATAGCTCAGTAGGTAATACAATTGAAGAGGTATGGACTTCTCCGAAAAGAGCCATCACAGACATCAGGTTTGCTTTTATAGTGGAATAGACTGGACATTTTTTAAGCAGAAATACAAGATTGAAGCATGTATCAGGAAGTACGCAACTCTCTACTAATCAGCAGTGAAACACATGGGAAATATAGAGCTTAGCTTGATCATCCACATATCAAAAATCATTTACATTGCTCTGACTGGATTTTATCATCGCCACACATTGCATAAGGAACAATATGGCCAAGTGTCGACTCACTTGTTCAATGGAATATGATTCCTAGTGCTGTTGGAAGAATTTTAGTTATATCTCCCTTACGATCGGAACCAACGTTACAGGACAAGAACAACATACCCATCTGCTCCCTAGTTTGTTTCACTGTATGCACTCATTTTACAACAATGCTGTCGCCAAACCCCCTACCCACGCAACTCGTTTATCTCATTTACACTCTTACTATAGCTGAAAGAACTAAAGTATCGATGAAAGGACGAATCCTTTTCCTCTGTAGGGCTTGAAGGTATGCGTAGGGAAGCCTGCAATGAAATTCTTATAAATTTTAAGAAACACAAGCTAAAAGATTTTGTAGTGCTACAGATAGTTTCGGCAAATGTCATCATCTGGTTGATTTTAGAATTTAAAATCCATACTTCCATACCAGTATTATAAATGCGAAAGTAAGTGTTAATCTATCACGAATAAACCGTTAACCTGTTTCGGTGAAAGATGACGGGAAGATAGCTTGAGCACATAGGCTGATGTAGAAAGTATGTTGTATAAGAGATTTATCAATATGATGAATGCTACTCTTTCGAAAAGCTACTTACTTTTTGATTTTTTAACTTCAGATTTGCGAAAATGACTTTTTTGGTTGATATTCTCTAGATAGTACACTCACCGTAATGGTACAAAGCTTACGCAGTGCTCAACAGGCTTACATGCTCCGTATCGAACTCCTCATGTTGCTTTTTGAGTGATTGTGGATTATTAATATTGATTAAGGTACAAACGTTTGTATTTTACCATCCGTGCTTATAAGTTATTAATGTGATTGGCTGGAATGTAATACGAAAGTTTTAGGACCATAGGTTGTCCAGGTAGAAATTTTGAAGCCATGCTGTGTTGCGAATTCATGTATTTATGTTTTAGATTGCAATGAGAATTTAAATGTGGTAAACCCACGCTTTGTGATTAATAATTAAAGATTTAAGAGTGTGTTCATTTAGCGATTACTTATGTGTTGTGATATTATTATTATTTAAAAATTATAATAGGCTTTTTGGTTTCTTAAATTAAAGCCTTTCCAGTCCGAAAGTGGTGGCCCTCCCATTTTGGGCAATTGTAAGCTTCGAAGCTGGATTTACGTAGTTGGTGTTATGTATTGTATGTTATGAATAAATTATTTATGTGTTAAGTCACGTCTGATATGTCAATTCCTTGGCCCCGTCCACACCTTGGTCGTAGTCTTTTAATATTAAATGATCAGACCATCGTTCCATAACTCTGTTACGTTTTAGCGACTAAACCGCAGAAGCGACTGCTATGAAACTTAATACTAACAATGTGAGATGGCTTGAATCATGAGGAAAAACGTGGTAGTTACTGGTTACTCGAACTAAATTTTTTCCACTGCCGTACAAACCGGCCTTTGATGCAACACCTACACATTTGAAGAGACAGTTAGGGTAGTTTCCACCACATCCGTGGTATGTGATAAATCACACGTGCAGCTGCCGGTAATCAACAATAATTTGGTGTTTCACTATTAATAAAATGCTTCTGAATGTATAACTGCGTCATAGTGTGGAAAAATATTGACGTTTGTGCTACTGCTGGAAGCATCCTTCGTCAGGATCAAACACTCAGAAGAATCTCGTGATGTTCTCCGAACACGATTGCCGACACTCATGTAACACTATGACAAATTTTCACTCTCTGATAATGTCGAAGTACTGGAAAACACAAGGATCGGGAGAACTTTTTAATTACTTTCATTCCACCAGCACATTTCTTAACACCGTATTTCATGTCTCGAACAATACAAAACCTCTATACACTGAGCTTTTATCTCTGAGAAAATCAGTTTGTAACTGCGTGCTCTTTGTGCATTAGTGATCGATCATAAAGTATCTACAGATTTTAATACTTGTCCGAGAGACTTGTTCCTTCCTTTTTCTATTATTGGTAATCAGTTATCAATTTTAAGGCCTTTACATTGTTATTCACGTTTGGGCCCCACTGGATCAAGCGATATACAACAAAAGATAATTTCAGTGTTTGCCTTCACACTATGAAACGTCCCCTTTCAAAATTTATACATGACTGTGCTTAAACTGACACACAATATTTTTAGCGCAACGCAATCTGACTTTCAAAAATCCCTACAAAAGAATAGCCCTGACTAACATAAACCTATACCTTTTGCAAATCACTTACCTCACAAAAATCTTCGTTACTCGAACTACTGCAATACAGCGAGCGCCACTACTGCCAGCTAAATAAAAGATTCAAACTACGGAAGGCACTAACTACTGATAGGCATAGTTAGCAAATGAAAGGTTTTAATAGAGAACAAACAATGTATTTACCTTAATAATCATAATATATATAGCAGTTCATGCCATCCAGTCTTACAAATTTCAAAACTCCGCCATCTCTCTCGCCACATCCACCACTGCTGGCGGCTCACCTCCAACTGCGCAACGCTACGCGCTGTTCACATCCAGCTGCCCAACACTACAATGGCAGACAACAATGCAAACTAGCCACAGACTGCACACAGCACAGCCAGTGATTTTCATACAGAGAGCGCTACGTGGCGGCGGCGTTACCAATATAAGAACCTAAACAGCCTACTTACATAGCCCCCATGCTCCCCACAAAAAATTTTACAAATTGTTTTGGGCACTGGGCAATACATATTTGTTAAAATTTTTCATAATCGTAATTACAATAACAAAGAAATCAAATGCACACACTTATTGATACAATGTTGGTCAAAAGCTAAAATTTTCTCACAGTCCATAAAGATAGTCCTGATCATTCATCATAAAAGTAATTACAGATTTTTTTTGACAAAGTCTCATTAGTAAAAGAAATTGCACACAGAAGTAGTGGATTTCCATGCAGTCTTGAAGAAGTAGTGTTGTCCTTCCAATGGAGAGACAGTGCTGACTCTTGACATGCTGACCGGTAATGGGCCACAACAGAGCAAACCCACAGCAGAGACAGTCGAAGTTTTGAAGAATATTGGGAGGTAGGTCATCACAGAGTAGACCCACTGTAGTCCTTGTAGAGATTACGGTATTGGTGGGCCACCAGAGATGCAGACCCACTGCAGTCCTTGTAGAAATAATGGTACTTGTGATTCAGCAAAGGTGTAGACCCACTGTAGTCCTTGCAGAAATAATGGTATTGGTGGGTCATCAAAGGTGTAGACCCACTGTAGTCCTTTTAGAGATGGCCAGCAGCCATCTGCTGCGACTGTGCAGGTGCACAATCACCATCGAAGAGTCTTGCAGAGAAGATAGCAGTTCCATAAACCACCACTTGTGCACGCACAAAGTTTTTGGAATTGTCCTTAGAAGTCTTGCAGACAATATAGCAAGTCCATAAACCACCACTTGTACACTCACGAAGTTTTTGGAATTGTCCTTAGAACCAGCAATGCTGTTATCCAGTCCCTTGCTGAATTAGTAACACACGTGCAAACACTAACAGTCCCAACTTCTCACATATTGTGCATTACTATGACCAACAGAAATGTGTGCAGTGAAATGAATGCTTACAAGTTACTTAATTTGATGAACTGGTGTCAATTACAATATTATAACATGGTAATACAATTACAAAGGTACAAAATACATCATTAAAAACATAACAATACAGATAACATTTGTAGTGATACAGGCTTTACAAAAGAATAGAAATAACATATACATCAGTGTTACAGGAATTATGACATGAGTAAATACATAAAAGATCAGAATAACTATTGAATCATCACCTTCACACATGAGCATTAAAACAAAACAGAATAAATAATGTCTAAACATCTTTACAAAGTAAATAACATATTATCAGAAAAATTCTACAATGTAACTCTCATCAGATAAACACATAAAGACACAAAGAACACAAATACCCAAGGGTACACAAACACATAGTGGGATAACACAAGGAAAGGACGGGGTTTATTTTACTGCAGTATTTTCCTAACAAAACTTTCTTTACTTCTCGGAGATCTCCCGTCATTCTTCTTTATTTCCAAAAAGTCCTATCTATACCTGCTTTCTGTACTTTTTTCATATAACTTCTCAATGCATTTCTTCCAATTCATCGCAACTCATTCTCTTATATAGTCTACGCCCTCTTAAGCTAACTTAAATGTACTGAGCTCAGATGCTAAACTAAGGGACGAGGCAATGCAGCAGCACAAAACAATCAGCGCAAACAGCAAAGAAAAAAATGCATATTTGCGAAGCAAGCAGCATTATAGAAATTAGCAAAGCAATTGCAATATTACAACTAATATAAGGCAATGTGCAGCAAACAAGAAAAATAAATCAGTAGTAAACTGGTTTAGAAGAGTAACACAAAGTCAAATCCAGTAACACTATGCCTGGCAAACAGCAGCATCAAATGAAATAACTTATATCTAAACATGACATAGCTCAAGCAGAAAAAAAACATTACACTAAAGACAATAATGCAGACAAGGGAAATGTATATTCACATCTTGATGTCTATGTAATTAAAGTGGTGCACCACAAGAAGATATTCTACCAAAAAAATTACCAAGTAGTTGAAAAGAAAAGTCCGTATGCAATTCCTGTGAAGGGAAATGTCTTTTTATGCTCCTTCGTTTTTTTGAATAGATCATAAAATTATTTACTGGATCTATAGGCATAAAATATTTATATTAGTACATCTATAAAATTTTATTTTAACCAATGCTGCAGTGCAGCTAGGAACTAGATATTAAAGAAAATGAGCAAATATGTACAAAGGAAGGCATGAAACATCATTCATTAGCCATATGGCATTTCATAAGGTAGTAAAAAAATCTCTCAACTCTCGTAGAAAGATACTTGTCATAATCAGGTGTGCAGATGTAAGAATGTTTCCTAGTAATGAGCATGTCGTATTTCCAGTGCTTTCTATAAAGGAATGTCAATAGCGAGGTTAATGGCCTCCCCTTTTTTTTCTACCTGTGCCTCTGAAAACGCACACACTAATGGCTTTTTCTCCAGGCGTCTGACGCAGCTGGGTGCCCACGACGCATTACGTGCAGGTGGTCCCTTAACTTTCTTACGGAAATATTTACGACAGCAGTTTCCACTACAGTGACAGTCTCATATAAAAATATTTCACAGGTCAAGAAATTGTGTTGCAAATGTGTAGAAACAAAATCCTATGAATATAACATTGTCCAAAAAATTTTCGTCAGTATTGTAATACATTCACGCATTTATATACATTTCATAACTCTTAAAGTACGATTCTTGTATTCCAACAACCTTATTCACAAACCAGAGTCCCTAACCACTACTCATTATTCCTTACCTTATTACATATATACATATTCGTCGACACTTCTTCAATATTTCATCATAACAGATATGTAGCATAATCAAATAACTCATATAGCATCAGCTTATTAATCATAAACGTACCTCAGCAGCATAATACACATCGTCATCGTAATAATAACATCACAACACCTCAGTCAACTCTCAAAATCGTCGTAGCTTCCTCCAATAATTTCAAAACCTAAAAAAATTCTCTGCTCATGTCAAAAGTGTCATCTGCCTCAAACGTACTTTATAAATCGTGATCCCGTACCAAATATATCATTCAAAGCTCTCATAATATCACAATGGGTGCGAAAAAATATGAACAGTTCACAAAGTACAGACAAAATACAATTCCTGTGAAGTTATCCAACTGTGTAATTACGTAAACATCTGTCACTGCCGTAGTAAAAAAGTTTGTCTCTCTCAGTTAAATGATTAGATAGCTATGTAATTTATGTGTTAGAGGAATATGGTACCGATGTGTAAAGTTGTATAAGCAAAAACCATATTAGCTAGGGCTCCTTGTGCTTGCCACACACATGGTACACAAAGTAAGCGTGCACCCCCCTGAGGATTACTGTAATTATACCCTCAGGTGTTACAGATTACAAGAATGAAAAGAAATGTATTACGGAAAATCTTTGTATCATTGTACTTCAAATATCTTTAAAAATAAATTATTTAAGTACAAAATTAATCACTCAAATACGTGTCCTGTAGCGCTAAATGTGCGTCTTGTTGTAAGATAATCTCTGTGGGAGTGTCGTAGTTATCGTCCTCCGAAAGCTAAGTTCTGCAGAAGCCAATGTACTTACCTCATGATACACAAAAGTGAAATGCTTTGCGTATAGATATCTTAGTTATTACGCTTATTGCCGTGATGAGGAAAGTACTGTGCTGTAACGTATTGTTGTCCTACGGAAAAGGCTGTCTCCTTGTAGCCATAGCACAAAAGTCACCACTAAAACATGTCTCACTTTACAGAAGAATTCAGAAAAAACTGTGCAGATATGAAACAGATACACCGCAAAAGCAACATTGTAAATTGTCACTCATTAGTAGTGTCGTGATAAAATCGTGTAGCTGTCATATAAACTAACCACTGTGTCATCAGGCATTTCACAGAAAGCACCTTAAATCCAGAATTTACTCTCAAGCAAACCAAAATGTTGCATGAAAATCTCATTAGCAGTGCCGGTATATGTTCCAAGTATGTGAGCCTCATAGTCGTTACGCAATCGTGCAACTAACAAGCAAGAGTGTACAAACAACAACACTCCGTCGTCCGTTCACTATAACAATGCATTCGTAATTTCTGTTTAAATAAGTTCTCTTGGTTCTTGACTGGATATTTAACTTCAAACACTGTTGCATGTTAACAGATTGTAAGTGTGACAAAGAGTACTAGTAACGTGAAGTGAGAAATTTTATAGTGAAGACTAAATTAAAAAACAGTTTATCTCTCAATAAACGGTTTTACATGTGAGATGTGGTGTAACCCTTTGCTCTTCTCAGTACGCAGCGTTTCAACTTGAATGCAATTATCATGCGGTATTCGTCCGTAAAGAATACTGGAATTTTGCTCAAGGTTAGCCTCAATGTTATTTTTCCCTGAGCCAGTGGGCGCAAGTGGCTGCCTGCGGTGCGAGTCATTGTCTGTTTCTTTGTTGGCGCGCGTCATTATTCGGATTAGGAGAAATAACTTTTACAAATTCGCCTTGCCGAGAGTGCCCTGCTTTGTTTGAATCCCGCCAGTTCTGATGAAATTCAGGTCTGTCGTTATGAATATATCGTCTGTCGTCATGTCGGTAGATTCCATAGTTTCTTTCTTGTCGGTCACGTGGTGGAGAATTTCTCCCTGAGTCGTAACTGCACGCTGGACCGTTGCGTCTAAAGTTATTCTGTCTCCCTTGATAATAATTATTTTGGTTCCCATATTGTCTGTTTCTCTGCTTGTCTCTGTGATAGTCATTACCGCAGAGAGGTGATCTTTCCCTGTAATTATTACTACTCTGCCAACGGTTGTCATACGGGTGGTGTCTGTTTGGTCACGATTTACATTGTAAGAATAGCCTTGTCATGTCCATTTATTATTTCTATCATCGCGGAATTGTGACAAATGTGACCTGTAATTGTTGTACTCCCGTTTTCGCGTTCCGCGATTGTCAGTGTCAATTTACAGTTCTTGTAACAGTCCATGAAAAGCTTCAAAGTTGTCTTTGAAACCTCCTGCTAAAATAATATGTCGTAAATGTTCAGGCAGTTTGATTAAGCAAATGCGGATGAGTTCTGAGGGGCTGTATGGGTTTGAAAGTTGCTGATTCTTATGCAACATGTCTTCAAAATATTTCATAAGACTGGAAAATTCAGATTGTTCGAAACGTTTCATCATTACGGCGCTATGTTTTACTCGGTCTTGTGTAGCTTGAGACCAATATGCTGAGAGGAAGGCATGATAAAATTCTCCTTCACTGTGGCAATCGTGAATGACCGATCACATTCTTACAGCTGGTTCATTCTCTAAGTAGCCACACATAAATTCTAATCTGTGTTCTAATGACCAGTTGGGAGGAAAACAATGAGAGATTTGATGGAGCCACGCTTGTGGATGAATGTCATTGGCAGAATTCTTAAACGTTTTGAATTTACGTGTAGTAATGAACAGCTTATAGTCAAAATCATCATGTCGGTGAGTCGCATGTCGGTCATTGTTACGTCGTTTCGTCGGTTCCATTTCAAAATATGGTGTACCTTGCCAATTTCTTTCATAATTTCCGAAGTGCCCTGTGTTATTATTTTGTGGCTGTTCCGTATTTCTATGTCCCTCTTCCCGTATTGGAGCACGAGTGTCCTCTGAAATACGTAATTCTTGTATTTCCTGTGTCAGCTGATCTTGTACTTCCCGGATTCTCTTTGGTGTTGCGTATTAATTTGATTCAGATTTTGTTTCAGTTTCCTAATTTGTTCGCACTCTTCTGTGTTATTAAAGACTACTGGTTTTGTGTCATTCAGATTATCATCTACCTTCGTAGATAAATTATTTAGCTGATCCGAAAGTTCAACTACTTTCTCTGATAATGAACTAATTTCCTCCATGTGTCTTTCTAATGTGTCCTTTAAGTTTTCCTGAGTTTTTGCATGTTGCGTAACCGAATCGGTAGATGCAACTGAGTCCATTTTAGCTTGCAAGGTCTCATGATTTTCATGAACAATTGTCTGCAGTTCATTTATGGCTGCTTCGTGATTCTGTAATGCATTTTCATGACGCGAAAAAATAGGTTGGAAATGCTCACAGATTTGTGTTTTTACGTCATTACAGACTTTTTGACATTTCGATTCGATGTTATGTAACTCAGTAGTTAAATCTTCACGTGATTGTTCAAGCATGGTGTCTAACTTTTGAAGATTTTGCTCCACTGTGTCTAACGTTTGAAGATTTTGTTCCATTGCGTCTAACTGTTGCTGTGTTTGTCTCTGGTGTTGTTCCATTGTGTCTAACTTTTGAAGCTTTTGCTGTGTTTGTCCCATTTGTTGTATTAATTGTAATAACAATGCATTGGTGTCTGAAACATGTTCCTCAGTGCTTTTCGGCAGTGAATTTACACCGGCAACATTCACATTTTGACAAGCAGAAAATGTGTCTTGACTTATTTGAGAAAACGGTGGGGACGCAAAACCTGAATCTACAGTATTTTCAATATTGTGTTCTGTCATTTCGGATTCCTGAGGCGAGCTGTTGCCGACCGATCGATCGATAATGCTTCCCTGTTCACTAATTGTTTCACTGCCTACGCCATTGTTTGCCGCCCGCTCCATTTCCTTATGCACAATTACCAAATTACTATGCTGAACATTAGTTAATTCATTACACGGTGGCGCTAACACACTGCTTTCGTCTTCACTGTCATTTCTCAGTTTACTTTGGAGCCTAGTATTACGTTTTTCACACGCCATTATTGTCACAATATTTCACACGACAACACAGAAAAACAGAATTTGAAGAGCAAAAATAGTGGAACACATTAACATAGCACTGAAAATAATACCTAGTTAATTGCAAGCGCAGCTGCGAAATACTTGGTGCAAATCTATATGGATGCCACAACTGTTTTACTGTACAAGAATGAAAAACTACAACTACAAAGGAAATTTTCTCTACAGTTACGCACTAGCAATAAACAAAATCTACACTAATTACACAAACTAGAAGAAAAAATCAGAAGATTCCAGTGAGGTATCCTCGGGTCGACATATGAAACGTCCCCTTAGAACAATTTCTGAATTACTGTGCTGATCAACCTCTTACACTATTTGCTTTTCAAACAGCTGAGCAAAACTGAACGTACTCAAACATTCACTAAAGTGGCACACAATATTTTTAGCGCAACGCAATCTGACTTTCAAAAATCCCTACAAAAGAATGGCCCTGACTAACATTAACCTATACCTTCTACAAATCACTTACCTAACAAAAATCTTCGTTACTCGAACTACTGCAATACAGCGAGCGCCACTAGTGCCAGCTAAATAACCACCGAGCGAGGTGGCGCAGTGGTTAGCACACTGGACTCGCATTCGGGAGGACGACGGTTCAATCCCGTCTCCGGCCATCCTGATTTAGGTTTTCCGTGATTTCCCTAAATCGCTACAGGCAAATGCCGGGATGGTTCCTTTAAAAGGGCACGGCCGATTTCCTTCCCCATCCTTCCCTCACCCGAGCTTGCGCTCCGTCTCTAATGACCTCGTTGTCGACGGGACGTTAAACACTAATCTCCTCCTCCTCCTCCTCCTCCAGCTAAATAAAAGATTCAAACTACAGAAGGCACTAACTACTGATAGGCATAGTTAGCAAATGAAACATTTTAATAGAGAACAAACACTGTATTTACCTTAATAATCATAATATATATAGCAGTTCATGCCATCCAGTCTTACAAATTTCAAAACTCCGCCATCTCTCTCGCCACATCCACCACTGCTGGCGGCTCACCTCCAACTGCGCAACGCTACACGCTGTTAACATCCAGCTGCCCAACACTACAATGGCAGACAACAATGCAAACTAGCCACAGACTGCACACAGCACAGCCAGTGATTTTCATACAGAGAGCGCTACGTGGCGGCACCGTTACCAATATAAGAACCTAAACAGCCTACTTACAACTAGATTTGTGTCCATATCCTTCGTTGTCCCCGAATAAGTTCTGTTGGTACAGTTAGACTAAATTGTTAAGGACTTCTTGAGAAGTCCTGCCAGTCTTTTGTCCTATTGGAAATTTTCTGCCTAAAATCTTTTCTGTCTGCCATATCTGCCATATCAAGCTACGTTATACCTGATTGCTGTTACTGGACAGACCTACTTTATTGTTTCAATTTGAGCTTATAGTGACCTTCTTAGTGTTGCTTAACCAGTCTCATCAATCTGCTTGGCTCCTTTCCTCAGGGCGTATAGTTATAGCCTGTGTCTTCTCATAAGAAAAAAAATTAATACTCGATCTCTCTTTGAAACTTACTATACACTTAAGATCTTTTAACATGTGTATGAGAAATATTTTATTAGCTCTTTAAACTCACTAGTCCAAAGAGAACATCTGCGTTCGTAGATATCCTAGCTGTTGAGCGCACCAAACCGCAGCAGCACCAGCAATAAATAAAGTTCCGGTACTTCTCAATATTACAAACTTGTTATAAGGATAAAAATACTCATCTTCGATTTTTTGTGTTGGTATCCTTTTCAAAGAGCGTAGCTGCTGTGTGAGCTATTAAGTAAGGAGTCCATCTTATCATTTTAAGAATGGCATAAGAAAAGCAGTGGTTTTCAACAGACAGTTTTTCCGAACAATGGACTGAAAAACGGTTTCGTCTGCAGGACACAATAAGACATAAACAAGGACGTGACCTAGCGAAGCCAACATACTGTTAAATTTGACCCGATCAATGTCCTGAATGAATCAAGTGACGTCAAGTTACGGAGCTGCGAAACTAATTATCCGCGCCAGCTCGGTTCTTTAGCCTGTGTCCCTTGTTTCATCGGTCTTCCGTTCCTTCCGTGCTTCGTTAGGCCCCGTTTCCTGCCGACAGGCACTTTTTAACGCCAGGATGGCTGGAGGCCGGGAGGAGGGGTTTTGAGGAAGGGGAAGGGGCGGTCGCGAGCCGAGACCCCGTGACGCTCTCGTTACAAGAAGACAAATGAGCAACGGCGAACGGGCGGGAGGCGTGTAACACTGCCGCGACAGACAAAAGCGCAGCGCGGCGCTGCTGCTCTGTTAATTAACACACGCCCGCTGCCGCCATGGAGCGCCGCGCTGCCGGGGCGACGAATAATTTAATACGGAAATTGATTCTCCGTGCGGGCAGAGGCGTTCGGGAGAGCGCGCGAATGGGACCGGTGGTGGTCTAGCAGTGACCGGCACTCCACCAACCTGTCCGCTGCACCTGATGGACAGTTTATTAATTAATTGGATGAACTGGCCACCATCGTTCGCCATCCGTACCTCCTACCCGCAAGTGGAAATTTGTTTTCAGATTCTTCTCTTCCACTCACGTTCTTCTTTTCTACGACTGGTATCGAGTTGACATCAACGACTTTCATCTGTGTGGTGCATCGTTTTTAGTCTCCTGGGAACTCCTGTAATCATCTAGCTATGGACATTGTCCTCAACCACTTTTCCCTGCAATCCCTCGCTTCACTCAGTTTCTCCGCAGTTTTGTCACAGACAAGATGCTTTATTTTAACATTCCGACTAATTCCTCTCCTTTCTCGTTCTTAGAGGGGCTGCAGAAATAGTTTTAACAAGCCTTCGTGACCCGCCGGTTAGCTTTCACATTCAACTCATTAACACAAATGTGCAAGTATTATTGGATGCCATCATCACTCTCAGTCAAGTTATGTTAAAACGTCGTTAAAAGGAATGGTAGTCAGACCAAGAAATGGATAAAACTCGTAAAAGTTTGTTGAATGGTAAGTACCAGGAGGAGCGCGGGAATGGGACCGGTGGACCTAGTGTGGGGCAATGAAGTGGACAGCTCTGTAAAATTCTAAAATCGTGTAAACTGTGGTGAAATACTGAAACCCGTAATCATAGTAATATTTGGGGAAGGCAAAAAACTGGCTAGGAAAACAAAATTCATAGACGGATAGAAAATCGTGGGTATTACCATTGGCTGTGTGTCACATTAGTTGGATTTGGCAGCTTATAAACACAAAGTTTTTACTGAATCCTTCGATACGGCAGGTCAGCTTGTATGGTCAACATCATCAAAATTGCTCTTACTCGAATCAGCATAACATACCCTCCTTAAAAATAATGATAGTTTTCTCATATCACGCTTCTTGGATTTACCGAGCCAAACAAACTGACACCTTTGAACCTAACCTAGACACCTGGCTATGTCACATACCAATATGTCATCGCAAGTAAGATTTTGAATTCACATTCGTTGGCTTACCAACTCTCAGCGAAACCCTGCCGCCTTTAATCCCAATCTAAGCCTCATGATACTTTACAGTTCAACCCGTCACCGCGAAATCTATAAATGAATATAGAAGCAAAACAGATATTGTCAGTGTTCAGTTATCTTTGTGTTTGCTCACGTACAACATCAGAACAACTTCGAACGTCACGGTCGAAAGCCGGCGTCCGTAATCGGTACGTTCAGTTGACCAATTTCTAATTATTATGAGCTGCGTTAAGTCTGGGTAGTGCAAGTGACATTTGGAGAAATTATGATTTAGATTTCCTTCACTCTTACGTTAAAATGTCTTAATTCAGACATTACATGTAGGGTTCAGTATTACAAACATTTAGGTAATGCGTAGATTCTATTCGTTGATGAGACATGATTAGAGGCTGTAGTATCTCTAGAATTCAGTACTCCCTGGTCTACAAAAATGGCACCGAAAGAGCTAGCTTAGGAGTAACACAATAGATGTGAACTTTGGGGGGCGGCGACTCAGAACTGTCAGTTTGGACGGGTATTTTAGGATCTGCTACGTTGCTAAAAGGAAACACCATGATGTAGACGTATGACTGCCTTCTAGAGCACGTTGGGTGGCACGGGATACATGCGGACGTGCATTGTCCTGTTGGAACAGCAAGTTCCCTTGCCGGTCTAGGAATGGTAGAACGATGGGTTCGATGACGGTTTGGATGTACCGTGCACTATTCAGTGTCCCCTCGACGATCACCAGTGGTGTACGGCCAATGTAGGTGATCGCTCCCCACACCATGATGCCGGGTGTTGGCCCTGTGTGCCTCGGTCGTATGCAGTCCTGATTGTGGCGCTCACCTGCACGGCGCCAAACACGCATACGACCATCATTGGCACCAAGGCAGAAGCGACTCTCATCGCTGAAGATGACACGTCTCCATTCGTCCCTCCATTCACGCCTGTCGCGACACCACTGGAGGCGGGCTGCACGATGTTGGGGCGTGAGCGGAAGACGGCCTAACGGTGTGCGGGACCGTAGCCCAGCTTCATGGAGACGGTTGCGAATGGTCCTCGCCGATACCCCAGGAGCAACAGTGTCCCTCATTTGCTGGAAAGTGGCGGTGCGGTCCCCTACGGCACTGCGTAGGATCCTACGGTCTTGGCGTGCATCCGTGCGTCGCTGCGGTCCGGTCCCAGGTCGACGGGCACGTGCACCTTCCGCCGACCACTGGCGACAACATCGATGTACTGTGGAGACCTCACGCCCCACGTGTTGAGCAATTCGGCGGTACGTCCACACGGCCTACCGCATGCCCACAATACGCCCTCGCTCATAGTCCGTCAACTGCACATACGGTTCACGTCCACGCTGTCGCGGCATGCTACCAGTGTTAAAGACTGCGATGGAGCTCCGTATGCCACGGCAAACTGGCTGACACTGACGGCGGCGGTGCACAAATGCTGCGCAGCTAGCGCCATTCGACGGCCAACACCGCGGTTCCTGGTGTGTCCGCTGTGCCGTGCGTGTGATCATAGCTTGTACAGCCCTCTCGCAGTGTCCGGAGCAAGTATGGTGGGTCTGACACACCGGTGTCAATGTGTTCTTTTTTTCATTTCCAGGAGTGTAGTTACCACTAGTCCCTCACATTGTACTGTTTAAGTTGTACTTAAAACCTGAAAAATATAATGGCTATTTTGACAAAAGAATTAGTGTATGTGGTCCATCTATTGTTAGTCTAATACCTGTATTGTATTAAGTAGATATGGGCCCTAACAAAGAATTTTTGTCCCCAGCTCGTGGTCGTGCGGTAGCGTTCTCGCTTCCCACGCCCGAGTTCCCGGGTTCGATTCCCGGCGGGGTGAGGGATTTTCTCTGCCTCGTTATGACTGGGTGTTGTGTGATGTCCTTAGGTTAGTTAGGTTTAAGTAGATCTATGTACTAGGCGACTGATAACCATAGATGTTAAGTCCCATATTGCTCAGAGCAATTTGAACTATTTTGAAAGAATTTTCATTGTTAAGTGCCATCTTAGAAAAATCTTTAATATTTTTTCTCTTAGCTCCTCTGCGAGATGTGCCGACGGTTAGGACAATTAACTTTATTTCAGATCCCACGAGACCAGAGGCAGCTACTAAAAATTTAACAATTTTATTTACAGAGTTTCTTTATATAACGAGATAACATCCCAGGCAGAAAAGGTCTGGTCACCAGATTCCAGTTCCATTATAGGATTTCATTTGTAGATGCTGCTTTTGCTATCTTATATTGGGGAATCGAGACGAAACCACGATGTTAACTACTACATTAGTGTACATCGAACAGACTTGGCAAATATTCTCTGGTGCAATAGGCACACGATTTTTCACGAGCCCGGAATAATATCGGTAGTGTGGGATCGATAAGGAAAGGACAATTAACTATCGACGATTACGTAACTACCCTGAGAACTGAGCTAGTTTACTGAGTGCTTATACACGTCGGGCTAAATTAAACATGTCACACTGTTATTCCTCTTTTATGCTGAGCCATTGCATTAATGTGATTTTCTTTTGTGCATAAGTCACGGCTCATATTCATTCTATTAAACTACACGGATAGCAAAGAAAAGGAGTCACAAATAAAAAAAATTTAGTTTATTACATTACAACATGCTGACAAAGCAATGCCCCACCAGGCCAAATTGAATGGAAACCTTGTGACATGAGCAGTTAAAGCAAACAAATGACCAGTCACGAAATAAAGTAACTAATGGTGCCCTACAAGGGCAGACCCAATTACAATTTGCAAGACGAACAAGTAAAACTAACCGATGAGTAAGTGACCAACAATGAATTTACTCAGATTAAAGTGGAATTATAGAGTACTGCTGTGTAACTACAACTAGGGCGCAGTGACAATATACTGCCGACTGTACAAACCTCCAGCCGTCGATCTCATTCGGTGAACACCTGTATTGTGCGACCAAAGCGCTCTTGCATGCAAAAGGGGAGCTCCTTTCCAAATTATAGCTTTCCAAACAACGAATTTCTACTAGAACTAGGCCGCGCTATGACTCCAGGTGCTCCCAAGTCGTTTTGCGGCTCATGTAAGGGCTGCTGCCAGCACAGGGTAGCCCTCGCCACCTTTCTCATGGCGATTCCAACTACAAGCTTCTCTGGCAAAATATTCGTTTCCATCTGTTTGCAGATGCCTCATACTGCAGGAATTCGCTCAATGGTTTAGACTTGTTTATTAGTTAATTTGAAAATGACATAGGATTGGTAACGGTATTTCAATAAATGATGCTGTCGGATTATGAGGTACTGTGACTGTTATAAGAAAAATACGGGGTGCGGCATTCAGATTAGGTGATTTAATTAATCTCTAAAAGTGAAATCTTATTACTGATAACACTGAATGTTTCAGGTACGTGCGCTGTTTGTCTAGATGGAGCAATGGAGCGAACCTGTACGTGCTGTGGCTTTGAAGGCATTCAATAGAAACGGTGGCTCGTTTGTTGCTTTTAGACGGAAAATAGTGTCGTCATTTCAATACTAGGCGGAATTATTCTGTGTCATAGGCACCTACAACAAGGTTATCGGTGAAAACTTTGAGGTAACAGAAAGTGAACGTCAGTTTTAAATTGCAAAGAGGGCCCAGAACTTGTTGCTCACAGAAACTAACAGGGTAGGTTGAAATCAGTGTTCCAACGAGTTTTGTGAGACAAATTGCGCCAGTTGTGGGAATGTCAAGCCATAGTGTAGGCAGAAGTTCACGGAATGATTTAAAGCTGCAACCGTAGGCTATAACAGACACGTTGTGCAACACTTAAAGTGATTATGAAGAGCGAATGACTGTCTGTTGACCTATTGACTGAAATGAGGGTCAATGAAGACTTCTTATATTTGCTGTTGGTGAGCATTGACGTACATTTTCACCTCAGTGGTTATGTCAACAAACAATGCTGCCGTTACTGGTGCGGGGATGATACTTACGAGCTTCGTAAACAACCCTTACACAGACAGAATGTTCAAGTGTATTGCGCTATCACTTCAGTGGGCAAAATCGACCCTTTGTTTCTCGAGGACGAACTTGGGCGGGCAACCCCGGTCATATCTCACTTGTATACTGCCATGATTGACGTATTCCTGGCACCTGAAATTAAACAGCTTTCTGTCAATGAGTATTGGGTTCATCAAAATTGGTGCTACGTATCTTTGTGATAAAATTTCAACGGCTGCAATGCGCAGAATGTTTGGTAACTACATTATTTGAAGTAGTAGTGACGTTTTGTGGCCTCTCACATCTCCCGATTTATCGGTCTGTGATTAATTACTTGCGAGATCCTGAAATATAGGCAGGGGGTTTTACGCGTTTGTACACAATTGTGGAACTGAAAGGCAACATTGCTATACAGATGCCCGACGTGTCATCAGCTACTTAAATCGCAGATTCTCCGATTGTCAGCGTAACAATGCTGACCAAGTAGCAGGCATCGTTTACAAAATATGAGGAGTGCGTGAGAGGGCAGTAAGCCAGGGTTTGATTGCTGTGATTGAAATTGTTTCGTTGCGTCCACATCGAACCATTTGTCTGCCATACCTTGTATTTGCTTATTGCTGATGCCAGTAATTTCCTTACTTAACAATTGGCTGCGTTTTAGGGCATGAATTGGTCATCATCAAAAGTTTTGCGTTGATGAATACGAAAAAAAAATTACCGAAGTAATGGAAAGTAAACTATTTGATAATTTACAAACCGTCATGTCTGATAGAAGTTACTGGGATGAAAAGTGTGATTAACCGTCGTCCGCTGGTATTATGTTGGACTGCACTTCCATGATTCTGTAATTGTTTGTATTGGCCGCATGACGCTATTTTAGCATAACTTCTTATGTTGAGGTAATTATATGACATTTTCTTCGCATATCAGAGGTTTTACTGACGATTTCTGCGTTCGAATGCAGAAGTCACAAGAGAAGGCATTGATTTGTAACATAAGGTTTTACGATAGGGAGTGTATGCAGTGCCATAAAAATCGACAATAGCTAAAAAAATACACCTCGTTTCTGATTATATAGTTTTCTAAAGACCGTGGGAGTTAAGAAACGTCGTGTTATATGACAGTTTATTTACGTTCCTCTTGTGACGTACTGGCATTTACTGAATAATGTCATTCTTCTTTAATAACAAAAAATTTCTAGTAAACAGCAGAAGACCTGACTGTTTGCAGAAAGACGTCGTATATCTATCCACGAAAGCAGAGTTTTGTTCGCTACACTTTCAGCCAAATCAGTGAATGTGAAACGTAGAAAACCTATATAGAATAGAACGTCTATATTATTTAACGTACCTAATTAGCCACCAAAGCTGTACCTTAATAGGAAACTACGAAGAAGTGATAATAAATCGAAAAGCAATAAAACTGCTTCCTAACACATGAGAAACTAATTTCATAATTGTTACTAAGTCTGAGCCATAAATGCCAAGAATCTTCAACACATTGGCTTTTGAACGAAAGTAATTACATTTATAAAAGTGTTCGTGTATTACAAGGTTGAGTGGAGGGTGAGAAATGGCGAATCATTGGCCTCCATAAAAAATTTCCTACTTTCAACGGAATACACTGCAAATATAGACATATTCGAAAGTATTTATTTAATAATGAGTTATACCTTAGGTCACTGAATCAGTGTGATTCGGCTGTTTTTAGATGCGTTTCACGATATTTCGTAGCTCTCGGTAACTTACTAGCACATGTACCGCAAAATAATACAACAATTCAGTTAATTAAGTAGAAAATTATAAAAAAACAAACGTTATCCTCACCACGCGCTCGATTTGCTGCTTTCTCACAACTTGGACAACTAGTGTCGCTCCAGGTGTCAGAAACAGCTGCAACTTTCGTATCAGAGAACATTGTGACTGAGAGGAACAGAGAGGGGCGGAGAAAATGGACACAGAGACGGGGAAGGAGGAAATGGACAGAGAGAGAGAGGGGGGGGGGGCTTAAGGAGGTGGACACAGAGAGGAGGAGATAGAGAGCAACCAGATGATGGACAGAGAGACGGGAAAACAGGAGGAAATGAGCAGATGAGGGAGGGGGGGGGGGGAGAGAGAATGGAATCGGAACGTATAGCCAATTCACACACGTATTTAGCAACTACGAAGCATTGCTGTAGTCTCTGGTAGGAGATAAGAGCAAAAAATGTTCTTATACAAGTGCTGGTATCAGTAAGGAAATGTCCGACGACTAAGTTTTCAACAGACGTTCATTTTAGTTGATGAGGTTCCTGGATCATCATGGGAGAATGCAGGGGTCATGTGCTGCCGAGCTCCATATTCAGTAATCTGCAATGGACAATCTTCTCCAAAACACTTGCACCTGCACGAGTATTGTTCATTGGCTTGCTGAAATGGAGGAAATGTGTCATCGTCGAATTTTTGTGGCACAGCAATAGGAATCACTTCCAGGGAATCTTTCCCACTCGGGTGAGATAACTATACACGTCACCGGAGAAAAAATTACTCACCCCATTGCGGGCACATACAGACGAATCATTAAGCCTTTATGGATGGCTCTGCGTTCGAGTCACGTGCTCAACCGCACGCTCGATAGCGGTCGGTGGATCATTAACGTTTCAAGCGGATATTGTACGTACACATGGATGCATAACAGTCGTGTTTGGCCTTGCCTGTGGCCATACGGTGTGTCATGTTACTGGATCTGTTGGTGCTTCGCGGCGGACTGTTCAAACTGTCTGCAAGCACTGGTGCAGTACACGTTTCCACGAAACAGTACGCGAAAATTGAGGTCAGACGAAGATCCTGACTGAGAGGGACCGGAGACGCGTTTCATGGGTTATCAATTAAAATCGCTTCCAAGTCCGAGAGGTGCTGCTGCAGGCAGTGAATGAAAGTCCCTCCCAAACTGTTAGCGAGAGAACATTGCGACGGGGGCTGCATGCAATGAACATATGAAATCGATCACCTCGCAAGAGTCCATTGCTTACACACGGACGTAAAGGCGACAACAGCAAAGTTCATCGGGCTCAAAGAACATGTGACTAGTTTTCTGGACACTCCCACGCCCCTCGTCCCATCACCTATTATACCTCGATTGGCCTGTAAAAATCACCTGATCTAAACTCCATAAAAATCTGTGAGATAAATTGGAACAGTGGATAAGTCCCAGACATCAACGTCCCCGCAGTTCGGTGGAACTGCACGGTCAGGTCCTCATCGAGTGCCGTAAAATGGATACGACGTATCTGCATAGCCTTGTGGAGTCGTTTTCAAACCAAAGAGGCGGTTATCGAGTACAGAGGCGGAAATACACAGTTTTTAATTATATTTGTAATGATTCTCTAGCGGTGTTCTCACCAGATTCGACGGGAAACCAACTCCGAAAACGATAATTCAGGTATAAATGCCGAATGCTGATGTCAAAAGCGGAAGAAGAAGACAAATAGAAAGTATAGGAGGATACTGAACTGTTTACATAAAGGGATAGGAAATTCTAATAGTTATGGGGTACTGGAATGCTCTGGTAGGGGGAAGGAGTAGAAGACTATCGTGGAAGATTATGAGCTTTGTGCTAGGAGTGAGAGAGGAAAGACGCTCACTTAGTTGGGCTACGAATTTCAGCTAGTAATACCGAATACTCTGATGAAGAATCACGAATGGAGGAGGAGGTATTCTTGGGAAAGGCCGAGAGATACAGCAAGATATCAGTTAGATGCATCATTCTCAAACAGACATTCCGAAATCAGATACTGGATTATAAGGCGTACCCAGGAGCAGATATTGACTCAGATCACAACTTCCTAATAAAGAATGGGATGAAGTTTAGTAGACTGGTCAGGAAGATTGAATGCGTTAGGACGAGGGACACAGAAGTGCTTGAAGAAATAAGCTTGAAATTGTCTGAGATTATAGACACTGCGGTTATTCGTAGTTCAAAAGGCAGTTCAATTGAAGAGGAACGGACATCTCTGAAAACGGATATCACAGAAACTGGAAAGGAAAATTTAGGTTCAAAGAACGAAACTGCAAAGAAACCGTGGATAGCAGAATAAATATTTCAGCTGATCGATGAAAGAAGGAAAATTCAGGGAAATTCAGGAATAAAGAAATACAAGTCATTTAGGAATGAAATAAATAGAAAGTACAAGAAAGCTAAGATGAAATGGCTGCATGAAAATGTGATACATCGAAAAGGAACGGATTGTCGGAAGGATTGACTTATATATAGCAAAGCCAAAACAATTTTCGATAAAATTAAAAGCAACTGTGGTTACATTAACAGTGCAATAAGAATTCCACTGTTAAATACGGGGGAGGTAGTGGAAGGATGGAAAGAGCGCACTGGAAGCGTCTGCGAGGGGGAACTTTTGTCTGGCAACGTAGCGGAAGAAGAAACCGAAGTCGATATGGAGAAGCGGAATTTAAAAGAACATTGGAAGAATTAAGCTCAAATGACGCAGAAGGGTTAGATAATATTCCAAAGGAATTTCTAAAATCGTTAGGGAAAGTGGGAACAAAACGAATACTCACGTTCGAGTGTAGAATGTATATCATCTGACTTTCCGAATAGTATCGTCACCACATTTCTAAAGATTGAAAGAACAGACAGGTACCAGAATTATCGCACAACCATCTTGACAGCTCATGCATCCGAGTTCTTGCTGTTGTGCAACGTACATCCTTCTGAATTTGCTTAGTGTATTCATCTCTTGGTCTCCCTCCACGATTTTTACCCTCCACGCTGTTCTCCAATGCTGAATTTGTGATCCCATGATGCCTCAGAACATGTCCTACCAACCGGTCCCTACCAACCGGTCCCTTCTTCTTGTCAAGTTGTGCCAAAAACTCTTCCCCAATTCTAATCAATACCTCCTTATTAGTTATGTGATCTACCCATCTAATCTTAAGCATTCTTCTGTAGCACCACATTTCGAAAGCTTCTATTCTCTTCTTGTCTAAACTATTTATCGTCCATCTTTCACCTGCATTCACGGCTACACTCCATACAAATACTTTCAGAAACGACTTCCTGACACTTAAATCTATACTCGATGTTAACAAATTTCTCTTGTTCAGAAACGCTTTCCTTGCCATTGCCAGTCTACATTTTATATCCTTTCTGCTTCGACCATCATCAGTTATTTTGCTCCCCAAATAGCAAAACTCCTTTACTACTTTAAGTGTCTCATTTCCTAATCTAATTCCATCGGCATCACCCGACTTAATTCGACAACATTCCATTACTCTCTTTTCGTTTTTGTTGATGTTCATCTTATATCCTCCTTTCAAGACGATGTCCATTCCGTTCAACTGCTCTTCGAAGTCCTTTGCTGTCTCTGACAGAATTACAATGTCATCGGCGAACCTCAAAGGTTTTGTTTCTTCTATTTGATTTTAATACCTACTCCGAACTTCTCTTTTGTTTCCTTAACTGCTTGATCACTATACAGATTGTATAATATCGGGGAGAGGCTACAAACCTGTCTCACTCCCTTCCCAACCACTGCTTCCCTTTCATGCCCCTCGACTCTTATAACTGCCATCTGGTTTCTGTACAAATTGTAAATAGCCTTTCGCTCCCTGTATTTTACCCCTGCCACCTTCAGAATTTGGAAGAGAGTATTACAGTCAACATTGTCAAAGGCTTTCTCTAAGTCTTCAAATGCAACATAGGTTTGCCTTTCCTTACTCTTTCTTCTAAGACAAGTCGTAAGGTCAGTATTGCCTCACGTGTTCCAACATTTCTACGGAATCCCAACTGATCTTCCCCGAGGTCGGCTTCTACCAGTTTTTCCATTCGTCTATAAAGAATTCGCGTCAGTGTTTTGCAGCTATGACTTATTAAACTGATAGTTCGGTAATTTTCACATCTGTCAACACCTGCTTTCTTTGGGATTGGAATTATTGTATTCTTCTTGAAGTCTGAGGGTATTTCGCCTGTCTCATACATCTTGCTCACCAGATGGTGGAGTTCTGTCAGGATTGGCTCTCTCAAGGCCGTCAGTAGTTCTAATGGAATGTTGTCTACTCCCGGGGCATTGTCTCGACTCAGGTCTTTGAGTGCTCTGTCAAACTCTTCTCGCAGTATCGTATCTCCCATTTCAACTTCATCTACATCCTCCATAATATTGTCCTCTAGTACATCGCCCTTGTATAGACCCTCTATATACTCCTTTTACCTTTCTGCTTTCCCTTCTTTCCTTAGAACTGGGTTTCCATCTGAGCTCTTGATAATCATACAAGTGGCTCTCTTTTCTCCAAAGGTCTCTTTATTTTTCCTGTAGGCACTATCTATCTTGCCCCTGGTGAGATAGCCGGCCGGAGTGGCCGAGCGGTTCTAGACTCTACAGTCTTGAACCGCGCGAGCGCTACGGTCGCAGGTACGAACCCTGCCTCATGCATGGATGTGTATGATGTCCTTGGGTTAGTCAGGTTTAAGTAGTTGTAAGTTCTAGGGGACTGATGACCTCAGAAGTTAAGTCCCATAGTGCTCAGAGCCATTTTGAACCGTAGTGGGATAAGCCTCCACAACGTTACACTTGTCCTCTAACCATCCCTGCTTAACCATTTTGCACTTCATGTCGATTTCATTTTTGAGACTTTTGTATTCCTTTTGGCCTGCTTGATTTACTGCATCTTTATATTTTCTTTTTTCATCAATTAAATTCAATATTTCTTCTGTTACCCAAGGATTTCTAGTAGCCCTCGTCTTTTTACCAACTTGATCCTCTGCTGCCTTGACGACTTCATCCCTCAGAGCTACCCATTTTTCTTCTGCTGTATTTCTTTCCCTCATTCCTGTCAATTGTTCTCTAGTGGTGTCCCTGAAACTCTGTACAACCTCTGGCTCCATCAGTTTGTCTAGGTCCTACCTCCTTAAATTCCCACCTTTTTGCAGATTTTTCAGTTTAAATCTACAGTTCATAACCAATAGATTGTGGCCAGAGTCCACATCTGCCCTGGAAATGTCTTACAATTTAAAACCTGGTTCCTAAATCTCTGTCTTACCATTAGATAATCTATCTGATACCTTCTAGTATTAGTCCGAGTTACTGACATTAATAATGTTGTTGTTGTGGTCTTCAGTCCTGAGACTGGATGATGAAGCTCTCCTTGCTACTCTATCCTGTGCAAGTTTCTTCATCTCTCAGTACCTACTGCAACCTACATCCTTCTGAATCTGCTTGGTGTATTCATCTCTTGGTCTCCCTCTACGATTTTTACCCTCCACGCTGCCCTCCAATGCTAAATTTGTGATCCCTTGATGCATCAGAACATGTCCTACCAACCGGTCCCTTCTTTTCGTCAAGTTGTGCCACTAACTCATCTTCTCCCCAATTCTATTCAATACCTCCTCATTAGTTATGTGATCTACCCATCTAATCTTCAGCATTCTTCTGTAGCACCACATTTCGAAAGCTTCTATTCTCTTCCAGTCCAAACTATTTATCGTCCATGTTTCACTTCCATACATGGCTACACTCCATACAAATACTTTCAGAAACGACTTCCTGACACTTAAATCTATACTCGTTGTTAACAAATTTCTCTTCTTCAGAAACGCTTTCCTTGCCATTGCCAGTCTATATATAGAAGAATGAGAAAAAGATTTGAAGGTGGGTTAGATGGCGATCAGTTTGCCTTTAGGAAAGGTAAAGACATTAAAGAGGCAGTTACGACGTTGCGTTTGATAACGGAAGAAAGACTGAGGAAAAAAGAAGACACGGTCAAAGCATTTGGTGATTGGTGAAATCGTTCGACATTGTACAATAATGCAAGATGTTCAAAATTTTGAGATAATTTTTTGTTTTCTGTGTGTGTAGTCATCTTAGTAGATTGGGGCAGGTATCTGATACATTGAACCTCTATCTGCATTACAGTTAAGAATCGACAGTTGCGTTTTTCGATCAGCATTTTAGAAATATCAAGATTTACAGTAGTGGGCACTTTCATGTTACACCTCCTTTAAAATACATACATACATATATTTTTAATGAATGGGTCACAGCTCCGTGTGAAATCTCAGGTATGTATACCACTCATTAAAAAAGAAAGATGCATGGAAGAAGATTACTTCCTAGCTTGTAACGAATCTTCCTTTCGTCAAAATACTGAGGCGGGGCCGGATGAGGCCACCTGACGTATAGCTGGCGTTTTATTAAAAGAAGCCGTTGTCGCCGACAGACGGACCACCCTTGGAAATGCGAGGCAGCCAAAAACTCGTCGAGATCCCTGGCGTGGGTAAGACGAGGTGGGCGACGCGCCGTACTGGATGTTCATTAGACGCCAGCACCGCAACCCATCGGCCTAGGGGAGCGGCCGGCGGTCGGCGGCCTCTATGCTCTTCCGCAGCAGGCGTAATGAAGAGCAGCTAGTAAATTGCACGTCCGCGTCGCCGCACAGCGCTGTGTAAACTTCCAGCGGAGAGAAGAACAGTCATTTCTGGGAGAGCAGCAGGTTCCTTTTTTAGTCAGACTTTCTTTATTTCGTCCTTTTTCTCTTCCCGGCGTACAGTGAAATACAGAAACCGGTCTCCGAAGAGGGAATATTTAATATTCCGCAGTTTCGTGCATGTACCACTTCCACCCTCCCAACGCCCACCACCCAGACAGCTGGCGCAGAGCGGTTCCGGTATCTGGTGAAAACGAAATTATGGAGGGACAAAAGGAATGTGCAAAGTGCGTGTGGCGTGTGGAAAAGGGGGGGGGGGACGGGGGGAGGGGAGGAGTGGAAGGCAGTTCGAGCGATGGAGCGGCGGATTCGCACTGACGGATGTGCTAAAGGCTGCCGTGTCTTCCGACGCGACAGCCTTCCATAAGAACGACGTGTCAATTTTCAGTTTCCTCGAGCTTGAGAAAATTTCCCACCTCCGTCCGTAGCACTGTGGAGTGAAGCGTTCGAGTTTCACTGTCATAAACGGAATACGGGGAAACAGTCAGTTCCTCTTGCAAGGACATTTTCTGTCAGTACTTGGCCGGCAGCTGGTGGAGACGTAGTGATTTAGTTTCGAATCACGAATTATAACGATGAGACAGAACATTATGACCATCTCCTTGATAGACAGGTGCTCCACGTCTGAAAAAAAAGAAAAAAAATACGGCAGCGATTCTTCGTCTCACGGATTCCAGAAATATCTGTGGATCATTAGTACGCCTAACAGCCTCCCGACGTGCTCCTTCGAGTTCAGCTCAACTGAATTTTGTGGCCAATACATCTGCATTTGAGTTTCACGCTCCTCAAGGCCTCACCGCATGATTCTGTCCTCTTGACATAAACAGTTATCGTGCTGGCAGATAAGATTACCGTCAGGGAAGTCACCAAGGGAAATCATCAAACATGATACCTTCGGTTACGAACACAGGTCCAACAAAAGTCCACTTCGTCGTCCTCATTAACATAAACCTATCACTACGTGTATAACAGCCTCTCGCCGATTTTATTAGCCTTGCTTCATATTACGGTTTCGAATTACACGAGGCTACAAGAAACACAGCTTAACATTTTGATGGCAACGTACACGAAATTAAGCTGCCTGTAACTCACGAAAAGAAAATTTCAAAGCTGACACCAATTTAATAGATCTTAGTTAACAACTATACAAGTTACAGACAGAGTCGGAAAACCTACTCTCATTTGCAAATTTTGACGTAATCCAATTCCAGAAGAATGCAATTACCACATAAATTATTAAAACCTGTTATAGCGAAGTTCGTTGCGATGAACATGTTTTAGGAAGAAGAACACTAATTACAAAACTTCACATATTGACCGCTTTAAAATTCAAATATCCAATACACGAAAACGTAAATCTTAGGCACACGGCCTTTTCAAGCAGTACCTATCTATAGGAGCTCATTCATCTCGTTAGAAACAGTAGTAACTGCTAGAAAACAGTAGTGTCAGCTTAGAATTAAATATCGACTTTCTGTAACCAGCCCGAAATAATAACTACCATGGCAACGGCCTTGCCGCAGTGGGTACTCCGGTTCCCGTCGGATCAACAAAGTTAGGCGCTGTCGGGCGTGGTCGGCACATGGATTGGTGACCATCCGGGCCGCCATGCTTTGTTACCATTTTTCGGTGTGAACTGAGCCTCATGATGCCAATTGTGGAGCTACCCGACCGAATAGTAGTGGCTCCGGTCAAAGAAAACCAACATAACGACTGGGAGAGCGGTGTATTGACCACACTCACCTCCTATCCGCATCCTCAATGAGGATGACACGGCGGTCGGATGGTCCCTATGGGTCACTTGTGGTCTGAAGACGGAGTGCTTTTTAATAATTACCACTGACTAGCTTACAGCATGATACATTAAAACACTGACTAGCTTACAACACGACAAATTAAAACCCAGACTTCTTAAGAGCCTGACTCCAAATAACAGCACACAGGTACAAGTCTCGCTGTCAAATGGTGTCTCCCCGGGTTTATAACGTTACATCAGTCATCAAGGTGGCCTTTATAATCCGTCAACAAAAAAGAACATTTGGGTAAAAATACCCGAAAAATCGACTTCTTAGCACAAGTAAGCAACATAACTAAAACATAAGTAAGGGCACTTACAGATCTATTATTTCCAGTAGCTGTTAATTTTAATGTTAACTGAACACGACCAACTCGAGGTCACAGCAATGTTCAGACATTGATATGTGAATAAACATAATTCAGCTTTCACATATAACCACTGTGCGGGAACAGAGTAAGTCGTTTAAAATTCTCGCAGCTTTCTGGAGAAATCGTTAAAAGAAAACCACTGGAACTTGGCTTAGGTCTCTATACCAGCTAGAATTAGGATACCAGAGTAAGAATAACTGACAATACTCCCACAGTAGTCTGCTACTATGCCATCAGTTCAATGCAGACTTCATAAGAGTCCGCTACACAGAATTCCAAAACAGTACACAGTCTCCGGATATGCTCTTCAGGACGCTGATAGAGCCCTTCGAGATACACGTGCCTCTTGCAATGGTAAACCAGACCACCCTATAACACAAGTAAGAGCACCTGAGACACGCAACAGCTACCGTCCCGGCATCTGTCGTCAAAGTCCACGTCATTCACGGCACCTCACTGGCAGCCACCACACAACCTATGGCGCAAGATTCCAAAAATCCTACCGTTCGCTGCACAAGAAACCCTCTGGCAGAAAACTTGGAGAAAACAATCGAATTACCCAAGAAGTTAAAGATGAAGCGAAATCAACGCAAAAGAATTTCATAAAACCAACCGGGACATTGGAATTCGGTAATTGCGTAGGTGGCGAATGAAGAGATTTATCCATAGCGAATTGGATGTGGCCGAACGGTCGGGCGCGAGCGCGGAGTTAGAGGAAAATTAAACATTTTAAGAAAAACATAACTATCTTAGCAACGGTGAAAAGTGGATGTACTTCAGAACGCCACGCAGGAAGAGTATGGAGATAGATAACGCATTATTTATGATGAGACGAGAATAACTAAGTACTTTGTAGAACGTGATTGCTTCGCTATTGCAGCAATAATTTACCGAGTTTTCGTGAACTAATCATAAATTTGGCCACAGAAGAGGATGTCGCAAGAGATTAATTTTGAAAAAATTAAGATATACAAGAACAAGTAATTTCAAAAAAGAAATTTTTCGTAAGATCTAATCCGAAGACGTGTGTTGATGGATGGAGATGTTTGTATGAATGCACGACAACAGGGTGTTTATTGCCCGTGCAAAAACAGAATGAGACGAGTGCCAGTAAAATACCCAGAACAGGAAGGTAAAACAGCACGTAAAACACACGTAACAAAAGTTGGAAAACTATGTGCGTGCCCGTGTTACGAGGGGGCTCACTGACGTCCATTTTTTCGAATTGAAAGCTATTTGAGAAGCCGTCAATATTTTGAGAGGAAATTAATAAACAGACGACCTGTCAGGCGATACATTTAGCTGGGCGATCATTCATTGTTAAATTTAAAATCATTTCCACGTTAAAAACCTGACAAATCCAGTGCCAAATACAGTTCAAAAATAATTTAAAATTTTCATTGCAGTTTTATAATTTTCCGTTTGGCAAGATAAGAGTCGCCGTCTTGCTCTGGTCTAGACACGTTTGAAACACAAGCAACGAGATGGTGTCAATCAGAGTTCATCGCTGTGAACATGACTCAAGATATGTCATCAGAACCGTCCAGTGATTCCTACACCACCAGGAGCTTTGTTTCTCAATGTGTGAAAACAGTATTTTAAAAAATTGGGTGATTAGGTTAAAGAACAGTATTTAACATTTCTTAACAAATATATTTAACAGAATTTCACTGAGTGTCATTACATCTACAGCACAGAAATCTCTCCCTGTTAAAATTTGAAATCATACTGTGTAACTCGAAGGGTGTAAGTACTGGTGGGATGTATCACACAACAAGAGTTAGGCTAACCGGTTTCCGGATAATATTTGAATTTTTGAAATAATTATTCGAAATAAGTTCAAATGTAAGGGGTTTTCTGATAACGTTTGAATTTTTCAACTAAGTATAGGAAACAAGTTTGATATCGGGAGAAGTATGAAGCGTCCCAAATTCGGATAAACCAGATTACAGTTTGCTTATAATGTTTTGGCTTGTAACAAAAATACTGCGTTAACATTACAGTCACCTTAAACCTCACGCTTTATTGAGAAGTGCTTTGTCATTCATTGCCTTGGGAATCATTTTAGACTACGGTAACGTGCCTCTTGTTTAACTTTGCAGTTTCAAAGGCAAACGATATTTCAGTACTCAGAATTCTGTTATCATTTGCGATCCAAATATCTTTCGGAACACCGAACAGTAAGTTCACTCACTAGTGCATATCTGTTCTTCACTTGCACTGTGCGTGACACTTATCAATCATAATTGATAAACTTGAACACCGTGACTTTCAAACCCTGCTGTTCGGTTCACTCTTACAATACAAATGTACCGTTCAAGTCAAATGACCCAACATAATAAAATGCTGGAAAAACATCTACTCACGAATTTTTCGTACAGTAATAAGCCATCGACATTGTTGTTATAATACAGTATGTTGTTAATGATCATAGCGATAATAATATTAGTAATAAGTAATAATAATAATAAAATAATAATAATATTACACAGAATTTTACTAAAGAAAATTTATAACTTTAATATTTATCCAGGGTATATTAGGAACAACAGACGTTTCCACCAAAACACATTCTAAACAAACATCTTTCCGGCTGCCCATATCACTTTCTTCCTTTCTTATTCACTGCAGTTTGGACATAAGTAGGTGACGTGTGTTTTGCATGCATGTTTATTAAACTTTCCACATAATATATTTGTTTTATTGTCATTGCCTGAAGGACAGAAACTACGTTCACCTTCAGTAGTGTTTCTTCTTGTTACTAATTTACGCACTCGTGCCACTCCTTCAGTGTCTTGGATCCTCCTAACCATTCTCAAATAATCTTCTGTTCTTCGAAAATACTTCCTTGATGGAATGTGCTCTGCAACCAGTGACTTTCCAAGATCCTCCAAAAATATTCTCCATCTAGTCAATTTTCTTGCATTCCAGTTAGGATCAATCGATAATGTCAGACGTCCACAAGATGTAGACCTTATAAGCAGCAACATGAAGAATATTGTAGAAAACTATCATAAGTCGTCTATTTGTTTTTCGTTTGCACCTGTTGTTGAGTGTGTCCACAGCCTCTTTGGTTCAATTACAATCTAAAATAATTTTTGGCTTCTTATCACGCCATTCTTATTTCTCTTAGGAATATTATTGACCACCGTAGTGTCATTTGTGAAGCAAAATGAAGAGCTTTGAATATCCTTGTTGGTCGTTGTTTGTGGAAGCTCTGGCTTACTTTTACATATGGTTCCTAACATTGTCGATTTCGTTTTCGGGAGCAGCTGCCCAAAATATTGTATGACGCAAAAAATTGTCACGTTATCCATTATGACCTCTCAAATCAGAGATAAGATCAGCAACTACTCTCATTCCCCGTTTTTTTTGTGGTGTCGCTCTAGTCTCCTGTCCTCTATAAATTTGAGCTTTCAGTACATATGAAGATTTGCTGTCACAAAGAGTTCAGGCTTTGATGCCTTCTTTTGCCGGTTTACTTAGGACGTAGTGTTTGAATGGACAAGAGCCTCTAAATGCTACCAGTTTCTGGCTGACGGTCACATTTTCCTCTGAATTATACAGTTTAGGAAGGACTTATAACCACTTCTCCCAGATACTGCGAATTGCGGCGAGTTTCTCTCATCTTCCCTCTCTTGAGGATTATTTACCAAATCGCAAGATACCCGATGTTTTACAGAATGTTTCTAGGAACGTGGTTGCTTGAATTAAGTTCTACCCAGTATCAAAAATGTGTGTGAAATCTTATGGGACTTAACTGCTAAGGTCATCAGTCCCTAAGCTTACACACTACTTGACCTAAATTATCCTAAGAACAAACACACACACCCATGCCCGAGGAAGGACTCGAACCTCCGCCGGGACCAGCCGCACAGTCCATCACTGCAGTGCCCTAGACCGCTCGGCTAATTCCCAGTACCCTTAACCCATAAACTTTTTGTTGATTTACAATGTCTAGTGCCGATGGTCAAGTGTCCATTTCAGTCACAGTTGCCAATGTCGTCATGTTAACATTGGCACACACTTTTACTCAGCCCAGCATTACAGTCTGATGTTAGCTCCGCCATAATTGGCCGTCTGTCCTGTTTTACCAGACTGACCAGCCTACGATGTCCGATATCTGTAAGAAGGGATGGCGCCCAACTAAATGGTTGATGAGTGTGTGTCTGTGTGTGTGTGTGTGTGTGTGTGTGTGTGTGTTTGTATCTGTGTGTGTTTTAGCGTTTGTTAGTATCTGACGGGTGCTCTACGGCGAGGTTACCAGCGCCCTTAAACTCATTAAAACAAATGAATGTGGAGCTACTCTCTAAAATTGCTGCACACTCATGCATTCTAAATGACCTCCCAGTCACTCAATATCACATGCGCTAAAACAACTTAGAAAGAGGGAAATTAAAAAGCAAGGAAATTAAAACATAAGTAGAGCGACGAAAAGGATAAAAGAAAAGCACATGGAAATGTAACTGGCTGTCCACTTATGAAAGAAAAACTTGCGTCAGCCAGTCAGCCTGTTAACACATTACAATCACCTCCCTAAAATCTTGGGAAGAATTTGTAACAACTGACAAAAGTTTAAACCTCGACACATGGGTGTGAACGTTACTTAAAACAGAGGGCAGTTCCGGCCGCACATCCGCCACGGCCCGCTGTTCGGAAGATGGAACACAGTCAAGTAATATGTGGCGAACAGTGCTCTGTACGCCACAATACCACACAATGGTGGGTCCTCTCACCATAGCAAGCAGCCCGTCGACGTGGCTGGATGGAGGAACGCCATGTGCGTGTAGTGGGCTTTAGTAGACGGAGCTTATTGTCTGTCACTTCCAATTACTCGTCTTCCCACCGACGCATGACTTTGCATATCAACAGCGAAGCGATAGCATGCACGTGGATAGCACACTGCAATGACTGAGGAGCACTGTATGCCTCATTGTATGCTAGATCCGTCCTCTAGTTCGCTGTATTACTCATGTGCCCTTGTGTCCACCAGGAAGAAACCTCCTTCCCCAGTTGATGTAGATGGAGAAAGGCGTCCTGGATATTCTAGAGTATCTGCTGGGTACAAACGTTGAAGGGATGAAGGGCACTCAGAGAAGCAGAACAAACAAGTAATTGGCACTAGAAGAACTTCTCATTTGCAAGCTCACAGGATCGCATTTAATTCTGCGTCGAAGACAATAAATTCTTGAGACAGTCCGATCTTGAGGTTACCATGTGGTAAAAAGGCAGAGCAAACCAACGGAGCCCCCCTATTTAGACCTATACGTGAAGACAGCCACATGCTTGTGGTGCACATATAAAATGACGGAAAATATCACATTAAAAACAGAAAGACCAGTACAATCTCTGCTGTGCTGAACTACAAAATAACGCTGGGCCTCTTCAGTAACCAGGGTGGCAGACAATTAAATGCCAGGTTTTGCGGTTGTAGTTGGTCTACTCCAAGTGACTCCAGCACATGCCGCACGCAGATCACAAATGGCAACGTTGCTCGTTGACAATGGGAAGAAAGGCGTTCCAGAGGGTGACGAGCAACAATACGATAGGCAGGTGAATTGGGAGTTGCGAGGAATTTAGATGCCTGAGCCACCATGAGGAGTTGCGTCGAACTATAAGTGGTGGTTCACCACCCTATCAAAGAGGCTGGGTATGAGGCTGGTCCTATAAGCACCCGTGGCCAGCCGCACCCCTTCATGGTGAACAGCGTCAACGACTTTCAAATAAGAAGGCTTCGTCCATCCATGGACTGTGCACTTGTGCCCTACACACGAACGCACGAAATCCCTATAAAACTGGAACACACACGCCCTGACCACTGCTCAAGACCTATGTCAAAGCCACCTCATGATGTTCAGTGCCTTCAGAGTTCTGGCTTTGAAGTCCCTCAGGTGTAGCAACCATGACAATCTGAAGTAAAAAATGAGTTTCAGGGATCTCACCGACTCTCCAAAATGTTTTACGTCCCTCATATGCATGTCAGGTAAATTAAAAATATGACGAGGAGTATTAAAATGAACATACACACACATACACGCACGCACACGTACACACACACACACACACACACACACACACACACACACACACACACGTACATACACACCCGAACACACACATGCGCTTATTTGCAGAAATATAAAAACCCGCCTTTGCAGCCTACTTCTTTAACATCCACACTCTAAGGTACAACTGACAGGTCGCTGTTGCAAAACTGGAGGACCAACAGAAAACGGTAATATCGTCCACAAATAAAGAGCACTGCACAGGACTTCTTATCGTAGATGTGATACTGTTTATGGCAATGGCAAAGAGGGAAATACATAAAACACTGCTCTGAGGGACAGCAGTCTCTTGCCCCAAATGGTATGACAGCGTATCACCAACGCGTTTCCTAAAACCCCACTGGGATCAGATTACACGACTAACGGGTAAAGCAAACTCTAGATTGCGATTTATCGGTAGAATCCTGAAGCGATGAAGTCCTTCAACAAAGGAAATTGCTTACAATCCTTAGTTTGATAATACGGAGGTGACCACTAAAGCCGCACTGATGGAGTTAGAGAATACTATGTCTCCAAGAAGTACCGATGGCTTACTGAAATCGAAGAATATGCCGATACAGTGATGTTTACGGGCTCATTTCCACACCGTCGCTTGCTCCAAAAAGTACGCGCTTACGGTGTATCTGATGACATGTGTGGTTGGACAGGAAGTTTTCTAACACACAGAATGTGGGGACTTCAACAGAAACAAACTTAACATGATAAGTTACCAGGGCAGCGTAATAGGTCCGCTGCTTTTAACGTTTTACATAAACGATCTTGTTGATGGTATTGACAGAGGCATCAGACTGTTTGCCGAATATGCCATAGTCTACAGGAGTAGGCAGGATTCTATCAATAAACCGAAATCTAGAGTTCACCTTACCCGTTACTTGTGTAATCTGTTCGTCCCATATGAGATCGTTTCGAATAGTCACACCTAGATACCAGAACGAAAGCTGTGAACAAATCAATGAGGATTTGTAGAAAATAAATGCGTTGTGTAATAACTGGTGGTTATCTTTCAATATTAGTAAAATGGTTCAAATGGCTCTGAGCACTATGGGACTCAACTTCTGAGGTTATTAGTCCCCTAGAACTTAGAACTAGTTAAACCTAGCTAACCTAAGGACATCACACACATGCATGCCCGAGGCAGGATTCGAACCTGCGACCGTAGCGGCCTCGCGGTTCCAGACTGCAGCGCCTAAAACCGCACGGCCACTTCGGCCGGCTCAATATTAGTAAGTGTAGCCTACTGTGTATAAAAAAGCGAAAATCCCCATTAATTGACTAGTACAAAATAAATGCACAACCTTTGGAAGCGATGACATCCGTCAGCTATCTGGCTGTGACTATTCGAAATGATCTCGAATGGAAAGATCAGATTACACAACTAACGGGTATGGCGAACTGTAGATTGCGATTTATTGGTAGAATCCTGAAGCGGTGAAGTCCTGAAGGAAAGGAAATTGCTTACAATACTTTAGTTTGCCCAGTCTTAGAGTATTGTTGATCTGTATGGAACCCTTACCAGTTAGAAATGATTCAAGAGATTGAGAAGGTCCTAAGAAGAGAGGCAACGTTGGTGACTGATACATTTAGTCATCACGAGAGCGTTACAAATCTCATATTCCAAAATCCGATCTTCGCCGACTATGTAGAGCATATATTATTACCACCAACTTTCATATCGCGCAATGATCATTATTCAAAAATAAGGGAAATTAGAGCTCGTTCTGGGGCGTTCAGACAGTCGTATTTTCCCTCGCTCGATCCGCAAGTGTAACACAGTGGGGGGGAATATGACTTTAGCAAGAATATTGCCCCCCGCCACACACTGCTTGGTGGATATCTGAGTATGTATGTTGATGTAAATGTTTCGCCACGTGTTGAACACACCCACCGCAGCACTCGTCGAACTTCCGGCTAGTCGTGCACTTACCGAAATTCTCTTACCGAGCCTCAGGGTCGTCACAATCTGCCCACGGTGAAACGCAGACAGATCGCGTGCCTTCCGCGCTCTACACACGGATAGCCCGCTCGCTGAAATATGAGGATTGCCCTGAAAGTAATGCACCGCATTTTTTTCAACAATTTTTTATTGAAAATAATGTAAATAACACATACGAAAGAATGGTGTCTTATCTACACATCCTCGTAATCTCCATACCGTTCTATGTCCCTCCTCCGGCGCGAAACAAGGAAGTTTATGCCCTGCTGGTACCAATCCTTGTCCAACTGGCGGAGCCAGTACTTCACTGTGTGAATCACCACCTCATCGTCCTCAAGGTGCCTTTCACGAATGGCATCCCTTAATGGCCCAAACAAGTCCGAAGGCTAGCTCAGGTATGACAGCCGTGGATGGTTTCCTCGGCCGAGGCAAATCGTGGAACTCCGCCGAACCGCCTTGTAATGACCTACCCTCCGTACCCAGCGAATAACTGTATTTCTGCCGACCACAGATGCTCCATAGATTTTCCACAAGCGTTTGTGAATGTTCTCCACAGTTCCTTTATCTGCAATGAGAAATTCAATGCCGGCACGTTGCTTGTAACCAACATCTCCTACAGACGCCAATTTGAAACTGACCTGCAGCTACGCTATCTGTCGGAAGTAACGGAAATTTGGAGCTCTCTATCACGAGACTTGAAACAATACATACGTAACGTTTCGCATTCGTATAATTGTTTTCGGCTGAGGAAAGAATGCGGTACATTACTTTCTGGGCAATCCTCGTATACGTACCGTGCGTGTGTCTGACAAGCAGTCATTCCTTGCCAGCTATCGCTGCTATCACCTGGACTGGTTTATATCGATAGTAGATCGGTGACTATAACGATGAGGGTGATCCGTGTACACTTTCCTTACCGAGTCAAACTCCCGCAACATAACCAGTTGGAATTTTAAAGTGGGCTATGGCAGTAATTTGGGACTTATTAGTTTGTTTACTAAAGTCCAGGATTAAACCACAATCCTCTCTTGTAATTGTTCATTAATCTGAGAATATGTGATACTGTTGACGGTATACTAGCGAAACCGGCAATCCTTCGTAATTGCTAAATATGTATGGGAAATGCGTATACATCCTTAATTCTCTGCCCATCTTCTCATCTCCTCTCTCCCTCTACACATATTGTCTTCTTCCTCCTATTTCTCGGTGCTTAACTACCTCCTGCCCCCGACCCTCATCTTTCCATCTCCTCCTCCTCCCTCTCAATGTCCATTTCCGCCTGAATGTTCGGCAGAGTATCGTGTAAAAATTAGAAATGAATCCATCAAGATCTTTTCGAGATTTTTGGGAACGACGTTATCCCATTTATGTATCACATATATAATTATTTATATATTACATGAATATATAGCCTATGTCCGTCCGAACGTTCATTAGAGTATCGTGTAAAAATTGGAAGTACAAAGGTCAATAACTTTTTGAGATTTGTTATAGTAAAACTTCCCAATTTATATATTACATGCATATGTTTGTGTTACATAAATTACAAAGACATGTATTCCATCTTCCTACGTCCTTAGAAATGCTGGAGTGTCATGTGAAAATGTGAACTAATCGGTCAAGAACTTTACGACATTGTCGTAAATATGCTTCCCCTTTATATATTACATACATATATTACAAAAATATATAGTCTGTGTTCGCCCAAACGTTAATTAGAGTGTCGTGTAAAAATATGCAGCAGATCGGTCAGGAACTTCGCGAGATTTTCTGTAACAACGTTTCCCATTTATGTATTAAATATGTATTTATATATTACATATGTAAACTATGAAACTAATTTTTTTGTAATGAAAATATATAAAGAACTGTCAAATGAAAGCAATGTTTTTTTATTTTGCTAATTAAAAATAGCATTGCCATCAACAATTACGAAAATAAAAAAAAGTCCCCCAAACCGGACGAGCCTTTCTTACGAGGTGACTTTTCACAACCGATTTTAATTACCGACGATTCCAGTGGATTTTCAAAAAATTTTTACACGCAAAGATTATCCCTGACAATTACGGACATAATAAAGAACCGTTTTTGTTCCAAACTGTTGATTTTTCAGACACCCGGCAATCGGCGTTAATTTACGACTTTTCTGTTAGATTATTCAAAATTTTCCTTTCACGCCAAACATTGTGCTGATAATAACGAAGTAAAGAACAAGTTAGTCAAACCAGTCAAACCGTTATCATGGATGATTTTTCATATGTGCGCAACATATTTTTTACATAGATAAATAAATATGTGTCGTGTGACTAGAGCCTCCCGTCGAGTAGACCGTTCGCTGGGTGCAAGACTTTCGATTGGACGCCACTTCGGCTAATTGCGCGTTGATGGGGATGAAATGACGATGATTAGGACTACACAACACCCAGTCCCTGAGTGGAGAAAATCTCGGACCCAGCCGAGAATCTAACGCGGGCCCTTAGGATTGACATTCTGTCGCGCTGACTACTCAGCTACCGGGAGCAGACTATTTAGATGATTTATAATAATATATATTTCAAAAGGTTCGTACAGCTTTAATGTACACTCCTGGAAATGGAAAAAAGAACACATTGACACCGGTGTGTCAGACCCACCATACTTGCTCTGGACACTGCGAGAGGGCTGTACAAGCAATGATCACACGCACGGCACAGCGGACACTCCAGGAACCGCGGTGTTGGGCGTCGAATGGCGCTAGCTGCGCAGCATTTGTGCACCGCCGCCGTCAGTGTCAGCCAGTTTGCCGTGGCATACGGAGCTCCACCGCAGTCTTTAACACTGGTAGCATGCCGCGACAGCGTGGACGTGAACCGTATGTGCAGTTGACGGACTTTGAGCGAGGGCGTATAGTGGGCATGCGGGAGGCCGGGTGGACGTACCGCCGAATTGCTCAACACGTGGGGCGTGAGGTCTCCACAGCACATCGATGTTGTCGCCAGTGGTCGGCGGAAGGTGCACGTGCCCGTCGACCTGGGACCGGACCGCAGCGACGCACGGATGCACGCCAAGACCGTAGGATCCTACGCAGTGCCGTAGGGGACCCCACCGCCACTTCCCAGCAAATTAGGGACACTGTTGCTCCTGGGGTATCGGCGAGGACCATTCGCAACCGTCTCCATGAAGCTGGGCTACGGTCCCGCACACCGTTAAGCCGTCTTCCGCTCACGCCCCAACATCGTGCAGCCCGCCTCCAGTGGTGTCGCGACAGGCGTGAATGGAAGAACGAATGGAGACGTGTCGTCTTCAGCGATGAGAGTCGCTTCTGCCTTGGTGCCAATGATGGTCGTATGCGTGTTTGGCGCCGTGCAGGTGAGCGCCACAATCAGGACTGCATACGACCGAGGCACACAGGGCCAACACCCGGCATCATGGTGTGGGGAGCGATCTCCTACACTGGCCGTACACCACTGGTGATAGTCGAGGGGACACTGAATAGTGCACGGTACATCCAAACCGTCATCGAACCCATCGTTCTACCATTCCTAGACCGGCAAGGGAACTTGCTGTTCCAACAGGACAATGCACGTCCGCATGTTTCCCGTGCCACCCAACGTGCTCTAGAAGGTGTAAGTCAACTACCCTGGCCAGCAAGATCTCCGGATCTGTCCCCCATTGAGCATGTTTGGGACTGGATGAAGCGTCGTCTCACGCGGTCTGCACGTCCAGCACGAACGCTGGTCCAACTGAGGTGCCAGGTGGAAATGGCATGGCAAGCCGTTCCACAGGACTACATCCAGCATCTCTACGATCGTCTCCATGGGAGAATAGCAGCCTGCATTGCTGCGAAAGGTGGATATACACTGTACTAGTGCTGACATTGTGCATGCTCTGTTGCCTGTGTCTATGTGCCTGTGGTTCTGTCAGTGTGATCATGTGATGTATCTGACCCCAGGAATGTGTCAATAAAGTTTCCCCTTCCTGGGACAATGAATTCAAGGTGTTCTTATTTCAATTTCCAGGAGTATATTTTAGCATCCTAACTATTTAATGTATACACTCTGTGTTTTGCGTCACATTACCTCATAAAGTTTTCATGCCATTCGGTCAAATTCATCACGTACGCCTTTGGTGGCACTACATCCGTTCTGTTTCAGATCTATTCACTCTCGACGCAACATAGCTGTGGCAATGGCAGCAACGATTCGGCTCTTTAAGTCATTGATGTGATTAACAGCCGTTAGAAGACTCTGTCCTTGGCATAACCACGTAGAAAGAAGTCCTTCCTCGTAATGATAAGTAGCCGGCCGGTGTGGCCTTGCGGTTCTAGGCGCTTCAGTCTGGAAACGCGTGACCGCTACGGTCGCAGGTTCGAATCCTGCCTCGGGCATGGATGTGTGTGATGTCCTTAGGTTAGTCAGTTTTAAGTAGTTCTAAGTTCTAGAGGACTGATGACCATAGATGTTAAGTCCCATAGTGCTCAGAGCCATTTTAACCATTTTTTAATGTTAAGCGACTTTGCTGGTCACGGAATTGGATCACCCCTGACAATCCAGCGATCTGGGAACACCTCGTCTAGGACGTCTCGCACAGACTGAGCCCAATTCAGCGGTGCACCAGCTTGTTGGAAAACGACTCTGTCTTGAGGGTCAGCCAGTTGTGGTACCGTAAACAGCTCCAGCATATCAAGATAATTTTTAGTATTTACTGTAATTTCTGTGGAAAAAAGTGGCCGCGCAATGTGAGCAAACACTAAACACCTCCACACATTCTCTTTCTCCCTGTCACGTGCCTCTTCCGTCGAAGTATGCGGATTTGTTGTGTCCGACATACGAACATTCTGTATGTTTATCTTATGACACGTATGTAATGTTGCTTCGTCAGATAATCCTATGTTGCTTAGAAAATTTCCATCCTCCTCTAGACGGTGAAGAGCGCCTATAGCGAAATGACAACAATATGGCCTGTCGGCTGTTTACAATGCGGACAACGAAGCGATGAAATCCACATTTTATCTATTCTGTGACAGTTTCCCTTGTTTCAAGTCGCCCAATACGATGCTTCACGTCAACGCATCATCCGGTGTGCACCAGGTTTCTGCACCAGCATATTGCCATCCGTCAGAATGTGTGTTTCATAACACTGTGTTTGCAAGTTCTTTCGAACCTACATGCCCAATTTGGAATGAATAAATCGTTCCGAACACTGAGGCTTTTCTTGAGCCGTTGTCATTATGCGCCAGTTACGATAACGTAGAACACACAAATTCAAAACTTTGTGAATTTAGCACACGAACAATACACAGCGTGAATATCTTGATGAGTTTGTATAGTACAATACATAAACATATATTCCAATCAGTGTTTTCCTCTACACCCTGTAGCTCGCTGTAGCAACGTGGAATTATTCCCTGATGTTTTAATGGGTGTTCTGTCACCTTGTCCCTTCCTTTCGTCAGTGATCGCCATATGTACGAGTATTTCCTTCCTTGCCCATTCTGCGGGGAACCCTCCTCATACATTACTTTATTACTCCACCTAGTTTTTAATATCCTTCTGTAGCAACACAACTCAAATGCTTGGATTCTCTTCTGTTTCTGTTTCCCCGCATTCTGTGTTTCATTGCCATACAATTCTGTACACCAAGTGCATGTTCTCAGAAATTTCCTCCTCAATTTAAGGTCAAACCTGTGCTGGTCTGCCTGTTATGTCCTCCTTTCTCCGTCGATCAGGGTTATTTTGCTGCCTAGGTAGCAGAATTCCTTAATTTAATATACTCCATTATGGAGTCGAGGTAGCAGTTGTCGTTATACTGGTTATCACTGTTAGCATTCAGCCGCGATTCTTATACATATACTTTAACAACGCGTTTCAAGAGACAATGCTCCCATCATCAGGTTGTAAAATCTACGTCATGAAATTAAACGGACTAAAAAGACAAAATACCATCACAAATTGTTGGGAAGTCCATAGAATAAAACAGAATTAAAAGTATATTGGACTGTGGGGTCCTCGTCTTATATTGAAATTGTTGACACCAGTCCATGGCCGTCCCATAGCTACCAAACATGCTGTCGCACTGTGCCGGCTCGGGAGCTGTTGTGGACTGACGTGCCTAGGTGTTGTGGCGTGGTTACAGCCGTGTGCTTGACGGTAACGCTATGCTATTGGGCGCCTGATTTGCTTATTGCATTGGTCTGCTATTGTTAGCCTCTCGCCACTCCGTCAGTGACATGCTACAAGTTTTAAAGTGGCATACCTACCCTAAAATAATTCAAAAAACCCGCTAAAAATCTCATTTCTTTAAAATTATCTGTTGCATTTAGAATATTGAAACATCGGGAGTTTATAAGATTCAGTGCAGAACTTGTGATGCAAAATATATAGTGCAGATAGGAGGATCATTCGCGATCCGGTATAAAGAACATAAGGATGCGCTCAGGTTAGGAAATTATGAGAAATCAGCTGTTGCGAACCGTATATATGAAACAGGTCATCCCCTTAAGAGCATAGAAGACAACGTAGAAATATTGCATGTAGAAAAGAAAGGGAGGAAACTTGATTTACTAGGGGAATTCGAGATAGCTATCCATGGAAAGAAACAAAGCAATATTCTAAATGCACAAGATAATTTTAAAGAAATGAGATTTTTAGCGGGTTTTTAGAATTATTTTAGGGGCGGTATGCGACTTTAAAACGTGTAGCATGTCACTGACGGAGTGGCGAGAGGCTAACAATAGCAGACCAATGCAATAAGCAAATCAGGCGCCCAATAGCATAACGTTACCGTCAAGCACACTGCTGTAACCACGCCACAACACCTAGTCACGTCAGTCCACAGCTCCCGAGCCGGCACAGTGCGACAGCATATTTGGTAGCTATGGGACGGCCATCGACTGGTGTCAACAACTTCAATGTAAGACGAGGACCCACAGTCCAATATACTTCTAATTCTGTTTTATTCTATGGACTTCCCAACAATTTGTGATGGTATTTTGTCTTTTTAGTCCGTTTAATTTCATGACATAGATTTTACAACCTGATGATGGGAGCATTGTCTCTTGAAATCGTTGTTAAAATATATGTATAAGAATAGCGGTTGAATGGTAACAGTGATAACCAGAATTCCTTAACTTTATGTACACCGTGATCACCAGTATTCGGTTTTCTCATTTGTGCTACATCCCATTACTTCTGTCGTTCTGCGTTTTACTCTCAGTCCATTTTCTGTTCTCATTAGACTGTTCGTCCCATTCAACTGATCCTTTAATTTTTTCAGTTTCGCTGCAAGCAGCAATGTCATCAGTGAATACGATCATTGATCTCGTGTCGCCTTGAATTTTAAACGCTCCTCATTTATTTCTTTAACTGTATATTCGATGTACAGACGGAACAGTAGGGGTTAAAGACGAAATACCTGTCATACGCTCATTTTAGTCCGAGTATTTCGATCATGTTTATCCTTGCTTATTGTTCCCTCTTAAATCTTCTACGTATTATCTATCGACTGTCTTGATTTACAGCTCATCCCTATTTTTCTGAGAATTTCGAACATCTTGCACCATTTTCCATTATCGACCGCTTTTTGCAGGTCGACGAATCCTATGAGCGCGTATTGATTTTTCTTCAGTCTTCCTTACATTATCAACAGCAGAGTCAGAATTTCTTATTTTCAGAAATACAAACTGATCGTCGTATAATGATCCTCAAACTTCTTTACCATTCCTCTGTGCATTATTCTCGCCAGAAATTTGGATGCAGTCAGCAACTTAGATACTTTAGCTATTGAGTAGAAAGTGCAAAAATTTTCGCTATTGTCGGTTATTGCAGTCTTCAGAATTGTGTGGATGATGGTTTTCGCAAAGTCTAATGGTATATCGCCAATTGCAAACATTCTACACACCACTGAATACTCGTTTTGTTGCCATTTCCCCCAGTTGCTTAGAGATTCCGATAGAATGTTATCTGTCCCTCTTGCCTTATTTCATATTAAGCATTCTAAAGCTCCTCTAAATTGCGACCCTACTACTTGTTCTCCTATCTCACTACTGATTCCTGGTTTTTCTCCTCTTACGTCATCAGACAGATTTCCCCTCATAGAGGCCTTTAGTTTATTCTTTACACCTACGCGCTCTCATTTCGGCTTTTAACATTGGAGTTACAATTGAAATCTTAATGGTTTTATTTTCACCGAAGCTTGTTTTGACTTCTCTGTATGCTGAGTCAGTGGTACCGAAAATCAATTCATTTCGATTTATTCACAATACTCATGCAACATTTCCGCTTTAGCTTCCCTGGGCTTCCCATTTTTTTCATTCTTAAGCGACTAGTATTTCTGTATTCCTGAATTGTCCTGAATGTTTTCGTGTTTTCTTCTTTCGTCTACCAACTGACGTATTTATCCTGTTATCGATGGTTTCCTCACAATTATTTTAATTGTGCTTATGTTTCTCCCTTCAACTTTGGTGATTTTCCTTTTGAGACATGTTCACTCCTCATCAACTGAACTGCCTACTAACTTAGCCATTATCGCAGTGTTAATAGTCTCAGAGAACTTCAAGGGTTTGCCTTCATTCCATAGTATTTCCGTACCCCTCTTATTTGCGCACTTATTCTCGTGTCTAGTCTCTTAAACTTCATCCTGCACTTTATCATCACTAAATAATGATTTGCGTATATGCCTGCAGCTAGGTACGCCTTACATCCAGTCATCCAATATCTGATTTCGGATTGTCTGTCTGCCCATTATGTTATCTAACTGAAATCTTACTGTATCTCCCATGACGTTTGAAGTATACCTCCTCCTCTTGTGAGCTATTACTAGCTGGAATTTATTGCTGAACTCAGTCTTTCTCCTCTCTCATTCCAACTATCAATCCCATATTCTTCCATTTACCAGTTTAATACCCTCATATATCGTCTGTGTCTCCTCTTCGCCAGCAAGCGAAGTCGTCACGTATGACCAAAATATTGTTGCCTGAAGAGAACTGTCCTGTCACTGAATTGTTCACAGTAACCCAATCTCTGTCCTATCTTTCGATTCAAAATGTATGGTGCTCCCGTTATATATTTTCTGCTGCTGTTGATGTTACGCTGGACCCATATGATCAGAAATCCATGTTTCTTTCCATTTAAATTCACTGACCCCCACTATATTTAGACTGTTTGTTCTTTAGTATTTACCTTTTCATATTTTCTAGCTTCCCTATCATGACGAGACCTCTGATGTTCCACACACCAATTCGTAGAACGTTATCCTTCCGTTGGGTATGCAGTCTTTTTCTCGTGGTCACCTTCCCCTTGGCATACGTTCCCTGAGATCCGAAGGGGAGCCTAGTCCGGAATCTCTAGCTAATGGGGAGATCTTCAAGATAGTTTTCCATTTACAGGTCTCATACCATTAATCAATGCTGATGCTTCACCTTTTAGGGGTATTTTCCTACCACATGGACAAGAGAGAGCACTGAATTCTTGGTAAAATTATCCACCCTCTTCAACACGGTCGTTGGCAGAATGGGGGTAACTTGATATACCAGAAGTCTTCGGTCGCCGTTGTTGATGATTTTTATCCAAAACTGAAGCAAAGGCTGTATTCTAATTTATGACTGAGAACGTTTTGATTGCTACTCTAAATTGCCACTCATAGATCACAGTAACAATGATAATTTGTTGCGAATGCAAAAATTACGCTAACTTACTGGGTAAGATGTTGTAGCGGAGATACATTAAAATATACACTCCTGGAAATGGAAAACATAACACATTGACACCGGTGTGTCAGACCCACCATACTTGCTCCGGACACTGCGAGAGGGCTGTACAAGCAATGATCTCACGCACGGCACAGCGGACACACTAGGAACCGCGGTGTTGGCCGTCGAATGGCGCTAGCTGCGCAGCATTTGTGCACCGCCGCCGTCAGTGTCAGCCAGTTTGCCGTGGCATACGGAGCTCCATCGCAGTCTTTAACACTGGTAGCATGCCGCGACAGCGTGGACGTGAACCGTATGTGCAGTTGACGGACTTTGAGCGAGGGCGTATAGTGGGCATGCGGGAGGCCGGGTGGACGTACCGCCGAATTGCTCAACACGTGGGGCGTGAGGTCTCCACAGTACATCGATGTTGTCGCCAGTGGTCGGCGGAAGGTGCACGTGCCCGTCGACCTGGGACCGGACCGCAGCGACGCACGGATGCACGCCAAGACCGTAGGATCCTACGCAGTGCCGTAGGGGACCGCACCGCCACTTCCCAGCAAATTAGGGACACTGTTGCTCCTGGGGTATCGGCGAGGACCATTCGCAACCGTCTCCATGAAGCTGGGCTACGGTCCCGCACACCGTTAGGCCGTCTTCCGCTCACGCCCCAACATCGTGCAGCCCGCCTCCAGTGGTGTCGCGACAGGCGTGAATGGAGGGACGAATGGAGACGTGTCGTCTTCAGCGATGAGAGTCGCTTCTGCCTTGGTGCCAATGATGGTCGTATGCGTGTTTGGCGCCGTGCAGGTAGCGCCACAATCAGGACTGCATACGACCGAGGCACACAGGGCCAACACCCGGCATCATGGTGTGGGGAGCGATCTCCTACACTGGCCGTACACCACTGGTGATCGTCGAGGGGACACTGAATAGTGCACGGTACATCCAAACCGTCATCGAACCCATCGTTCTACCATTCCTAGACCGGCAAGGGAACTTGCTGTTCCAACAGGACAATGCACGTCCGCATGTATCCCGTGCCACCCAACGTGCTCTAGAAGGTGTAAGTCAACTACCCTGGCCAGCAAGATCTCCGGATCTGTCCCCCATTGAGCATGTTTGGGACTGGATGAAGCGTCGTCTCACGCGGTCTGCACGTCCAGCACGAACGCTGGTCCAACTGAGGCGCCAGGTGGAAATGGCATGGCAAGCCGTTCCACAGGACTACATCCAGCATCTCTACGATCGTCTCCATGGGAGAATAGCAGCCTGCATTGCTGCGAAAGGTGGATATACACTGTACTAGTGCCGACATTGTGCATGCTCTATTGCCTGTGTCTATGTGCCTGTGGTTCTGTCAGTGTGATCATGTGATGTACCTGACCCCAGAAATGTGTCAATAAAGTTTCCCCTTCCTGGGACAATGAATTCACGGTGTTCTTATTTCAATTTCCAGGAGTGTATGTGTAAGGTGTCAATAAAATGTAAGGTTTGACTTCCATTATCTTAAAAACGTCCACAACATGGTGGCCGTCATTGAGTAACAGCTCATCAACGAACAGTTAATGCACTAGGGTCATTTACTTTACCTATTGGGCTAAGGGAAGACTTTCCGGCGAGTGAGGGCGGCAGAGAGGAGGTAATGCCATAGCGAACGAACATTATTCTGGTCAATTTGCTTAAAACGTTAAAATTAAAAATATGACATCGAAAAAAGATCATATTTAGCTATATAGGTGTATGAAATTTACGAAGTGGGAACGGGTAGTAAGTTATCATCAAGGGGATAGTATATGGCTTGATAATAAGTATTGTTTGCTGAACTTCGAAAATTGAACTAAAAATAGACACGAACGTAAATTTCTTATACTCAGATATCCAACGTCTAAGTTCATTGCTTCTACAACACCATTGGCTAAAAATTGTGCATTGTTTTTTCATTCTTCGAGGATACGATCAGATAACGATATGGCGCGGAGAATTTTTGTGAAGCTGACGGTGAAAAATTGACAATTTAATTTGTTGTTTTCTTGAGATCAGTTGGATGGAGGTGAATGGACTCAAGGCATTTGTGTGGCTTACTGCATTAGTTTTACCCCTGAATTATGTCAGTGACTGCAGATATGGTGCCATTGATCACAACCACTATGATCCCCATCGAATCTGAAAAGAAAATGCTTCCCATCGAATGGCATCAAAATCATGTTTTTCTTTCTTTCGAAACATCGATAAAAGTACTCATGGGGATTGGGCATTGTCTTTCGTTGCCACGTTAGATTATTACATGAGAGAAGTCTCGAGAAACTAAACACTTATGGTCTTCTAAATTAAATCATCTTACATCAGAGTTGATGCTAAAGTATCATCACTGAATTCAACATCTACTAAATTCATGTACATATGAATGATATTACAAACATGTGAAAGATTGAATGGGGGTGTGGATTTTTTGGTGAAAAATATTGCAACTGGTATGACAGTATACAAGATAGCCTATCGTTTTGACTTAATTAATCCTTATAAATAAATGTGAAAGGACAGAGTTCTAAAAAAATGACAATGCCTTCATGTAATTACAGAAACAGATAATCTAAACAATGAAATATTTTGTTCTTATAATCCAATAATAAGTTGTGGATGATCGTTATACTGATTTTGGCTATTCAGTATCTAAAATGCTAAAATTAAGTTAAAAAGATCGCAGTGCACCGAATTAACGTTCTTAGGAGGCTTTTTAACTGTCATAAAATACATTATCCAAAAAGATTATTAATGTAACGAATAGTCATATGTATCGAACAATCAATTCATTATTACGTGACGCGTAAACGAGTATGAAAATTTTATCAGTGTTTATAAATATTGAGGTTATTAATGTCTGTACGTTGAACGAAAAGTGCAATCAACCACGACGCGAAACTAATACATTAAAAGCGTAATTTATGGCTCGTGCAATCGTACGCTGAATGACCATTTATCCATGGTTATAACTACATTAAACAACAGTTTGTGTGATTAAACATGTAGAAAATCGATATTAATACGTTGCTTCCTGAGCATAGTACTAACCCTCATATGCTCAATACATTACGCTGACGTATGATTAAAATAGTTTTCCTGTTGTGCGTTAAATGACAGTATTGCCACATCAGCCGTAATATCTAATTCTACATCCACTGCTGTATGTACGATCAAAAAGCAATGACCGTATTCCAAAAGGATAATTATTTATTTATCGGTCCACAGACCACACAGTACAACAATGTACATCTCAGATTCGTTGAGAAGTTATATACACATACATTAAATAATAAGAGAGAAGGCTATGATTAGGCAAAGATACGATAGGATGTCAGCCATGGCCTAATTAAAGGAACTATCCCAGCATCCGTCTTGGCACCTTAGGGAAACCGTGGTATGAGTGAGTATGTGAGTATGATACTATAAAAAGATGTACGGAGAGAAAAAGCTTTATTCTGATTTTGTAACCAACCGTAAGCTAATAGTTACGCTTTAAGTGCAGTGTTAGTTTATACGCTTAATAGGAAATTATTTTTTTCTGTGGGATTTTATTTACTGTTACATTTGCCAAGACACATTCTGATACATCTATTTTATCTGCTCTGCTGAATTTGATGCTAATGAGATAAAAAAAGGCAGTAGCTTGGAGTCATTTTATGTTTCTAAAGAAATACTGGGCTTAATTCTGTCATCGCTAGCTGCACAGATAATGTGGGCACTTATACACGTAACAAAAGTACAGTCGACGAAATTATGAATCGTTCGCGTAAAAACGTGAATAACTACTACAGAATATTTCTAGTAATCTTTATTAGTTGTGTTAGAACATTTATTAATTACAAAAAAGGTACATCAATTGCCAATGTGATCCTTAAACTTAGAAGAAAGCCATTAATGGAAAGACTTCACTATATAATCGCGACTGCAGTGGTGAACTATTTGTTCATTCAACTTCGCCATTCTGCTTATGGGGGCCTGAAGTTCTGTAGACGTTGTCCGTTAAGTGGTGACTGCTGCACATCCATTCCGTCTCATTCAGCCTACCTTCTGTACGGGCAATAAGCACCGCTATTATACTGTCCAGTGACACTTACGTGACCGCCTGTCAAAGCCCGAAAAACCTCATTTTGCAGTGCGCACTGCTGCGAGACATGCAGGAAGAAAGTCGGCGTCTTTCAGAAACGTACCAACACGGATTTGGACTAATGCCGACTACAGTGCAGTAGCCAGATGTGTTGGATTTCTCGGTTGAGGATCCATGGCGCGACAGCCCGATCGACATGGTGAAGACTGCCAGTCTCGCCAGCGGGATGAAAGCAGAGCTCACCATCTGCAGCATCGTCGACAGGACTGACTGCGGACCTTTGGTACAGAGCCGAGTGGAGGGTCTGAATCAGAGGTTGAGACGGTTCTGCGACCATGTGGGCTGCAGATTCCTCGACTTGCGCCATAGGGTGGTGGGGTTTCGGGTTCCGCTGGATAGGTCAGGAGTCCACTACACGCAACAAGCGGCTACACGGGTAGCAGGGGTTGTGTGGCGTGGGCTGGGCGGTTTTTTAGGTTAGATGGCCTCGGGCAAGTGCAAAAAGGGCAACAGCCTCAACGGGTGCGGGGCAAAGTCAGGACATGCGGGGACCAAGCAGCAATCGGTATTGTAATTGTAAACTGTCGAAGCTGCGTTGGTAAAGTACCGGAACTTCAAGCGCTGATAGAAAGCACCGAAGCTGAAATCGTTATAGGTACAGAAAGCTGGCTGAAGCCAGAGATAAATTCTGCCGAAATTTTTACAAAGGCACAGACGGTGTTTAGAAAGGATAGATTGCATGCAACCGGTGGTGGAGTGTTCGTCGCTGTTAGTAGTAGTTTATCCTGTAGTGAAGTAGAAGTGGATAGTTCCTGTGAATTATTATGGGTGGAGGTTACACTCAACAACCGTGCTAGGTTAATAATTGGCTCCTTTTACCGACCCCCCGACTCAGCAGCATTAGTGGCAGAACAACTGAGAGAAAATTTGGAATACATTTCACATAAATTTTCTCAGCATGTTATGGTCTTAGGTGGAGATTTCAATTTACCAGATATAGACTGGGACACTCAGATGTTTAGGACGGGTGGTAGGGACAGAGCATCGAGTGACATTATACTGAGTGCACTATCCGAAAATTACCTCGAGCAATTAAACAGAGAACCGACTCGTGGAGATAACATCTTGGACCTACTGATAACAAACAGACCCGAACTTTTCGACTCTGTAAGTGCAGAACAGGGAATCAGTGATCATAAGGCCGTTGCAGCATCCCTGAATATGGAAGTTAATAGGAATATAAAAAAAGGGAGGAAGGTTTATCTGTTTAGCAAGAGTAATAGAAGGCAGATTTCAGACTACCTAACAGATCAAAACGAAAATTTCTGTTCCGACACTGACAATGTTGAGTGTTTATGGAAAAAGTTCAAGGCAATCGTAAAATGCGTTTTAGACAGGTACGTGCCGAGCAAAACTGTGAGGGACGGGAAAAACCCACCGTGGTACAACAACAAAGTTAGGAAACTACTGCGAAAGCAAAGAGAGCTTCACTCCAAGTTTAAACGCAGCCAAAACCTCTCAGACAAACAGAAGCTAAACGATGTCAAAGTTAGCGTAAGGAGGGCTATGCGTGAAGCGTTCAGTGAATTCGAAAGTAAAATACTAGGTACCGACTTGACAGAAAATCCTAGGAAGTTCTGGTCTTACGTTAAATCAGTAAGTGGCTCGAAACATCATGTCCAGACACTCCGGGATGATGATGGCATTGAAACAGAGGATGAAAAGCGTAAAGCTGAAATACTAAACAACTTTTTCCAAAGCTGTTTCACAGAGGAAGACCGCACTGCAGTTCCTTCTCTAAATCCTCGCACCAACGAAAAAATGGCTGACATTGAAATAAGTGTCCAAGGAATAGAAAAGCAACTGGAATCACTCAACAGAGGAAAGTCCACTGGACCTGACGGGATACCAATTCGATTCTACACAGAGTACGCGAAAGAACTTGCCCCCCTTCTAACAGCCGTGTACCGCAAGTCTCTAGAGGAACAGAAGGTTCCAAATGATTGGAAAAGAGCGCAGGTAGTCCCAGTCTTCAAGAAGGGTCGTCGAGCAGATGCGCAAAACTATAGACCTATCTCTCTGACGTCGATCTGTTGTAGAATTTTAGAACATGTCTTTTGCTCGAGTATCATGTCGTTTTTGGAAACTCAGAATCTACTATGTAGGAATCAACATGGATTCCGGAAACAGCGATCGTGTGAAACCCAACTCGCTTTATTTGTTCATGAAACCCAGAAAATATTAGATACAGGCTCCCAGGTAGATGCCATTTTCCTTGACTTCCGGAAGGCGTTCGATACAGTTCCGCACTGTCGCCTGATAAACAAAGTAAGAGCCTACGGAATATCAGACCAGCTGTGTGGCTGGATTGAAGAGTTTTTAGCAAACACAACACAGCATGTTGTTCTCAATGGAGAGACATCTACAGACGTTAAAGTAACCTCTGGCGTGCCACAGGGGAGTGTTATGGGACCATTGCTTTTCACAATATATATAAATGACCTAGTAGATAGTGTCGGAAGTTCCATGCGGCTTTCCGCGGATGATGCTGTAGTATACAGAGAAGTTGCAGCATTAGAAAATTGTAGCGAAATGCAGGAAGATCTGCAGCGGATAGGCACTTGGTGCAGGGAGTGGCAACTGACCCTTAACATAGACAAATGTAATGTATTGCGAATACATAGAAAGAAGGATCCTTTATTGTATGATTATATGATAGCGGAACAAACACTGGTAGCAGTTACTTCTGTAAAATATCTGGGAGTATGCGTGCGGAACGATTTGAAGTGGAATGATCATATCAAATTAATTGTTGGTAAGGCGGGTACCAGGTTGAGATTCATTGGGAGAGTCCTTAGAAAATGTAGTCCATCAACAAAGGAGGTGGCTTACAAAACACTCGTTCGACCTATACTTGAGTATTGCTCATCAGTGTGGGATCCGTACCAGATCGGGTTGACGGAGGAGATAGAGAAGATCCAAAGAAGAGCGGCGCGTTTCGTCACAGGGTTATTTGGTAACCGTGATAGCGTTACGGAGATGTTTAACAAACTCAAGTGGCAGACTCTGCAAGAGAGGCGCTCTGCATCGCGGTGTAGCTTGCTGCAGAAACCCTTACGCAGAGAAGTTCGCTAAGCATTTGTTCGGGGGAACACTGTTCGTATCTACTTGGTTCGTCTTGGCAATTTGTTCCTCAGCTGTGGCACGTATGTTTTCCGCACACATCTCTGCAGTCGTCGTTTATCAATCATGCATGACCCGTGGTGCACCACACTTCCTTCGGCACCTGTTTTGGATAGCGCCGTTTTGCAGTGCACGATGTACTTTAACAACGGCGGCGCACTAACACTTTGAAAACTTGGCTGGCTCCGAGATGCTCCCACACTTGCTCCAAAAACCAGTGATCATGCCCTTCTCTACATCAGATAAGTAGCTCTGTTTCCGAAATACGACGATTGCACTGTATTCCGCGTCTTCCTCTGGTAGTGCTGCCACATGCCCTCACTGAGTGACTATTGTACTTTGACATCGAAAATAGAAGGTGCTCACTGATACTTGGGACTTAGCGAAGGCAGGAAAAGGTGTGGACATGGCCTAACCAGTTACCGTGGGTTGCACAGTAAACACATACACTTTATTTAAGGAAGTAATTATTTTAAAACAATAGTTTTAAAAAAAATGTTTGTAACACAAGCTACACTGACGGCTGAAGGCCTTATTAAGGCTGAAAGGCACAAGCAATACTTCAGAACAATTAATAGCTGAAGGCCTGAATCACAAATGAAGAAAACAATTACACATTAAAAATACCAAAATTATTTTTTAAGCAATAATTTTAAAAAAATTGATTGTAACACAACCTACACTGACGGCTGGAGGCCGTATTAAGAAGAATTCAAATTATTTGTCTCCTGAAGGCCACAAGCAATAGGAATAATTTAACAAAATATTATTTTAAATAATTGACACAATAAGACCTAATAAAAAGGGAGTGATCCACCGACAGTGTTCCAAGGATCGGCATGAGAAAAAAAGTCCCTACAGCTGCGTAAGCGGTGAGACAGGCAGCCAATAGTTACGCTCACGTAACAGGATGGTAACTCAGACTAGGGACAGTTTAAACGCCGATCAATCCTCTTACCAAACCTACCTAACATGCGATAACCAGTACAACGATGGAATAATTCAAGCGAGGCACTGCCTCTTCAGCATCCGTTTTTTAAAACATCGAAAGGCAGAACCACTACCACCAAGGTAGACAAAAGAAACCACAATCGACACCGCACTCAAGGAGGCTGTCGAACTACACGTCATGCCAGACAGCATCAGCAGGACGAGGAAAACTACACTGCCACAAAAATACGCTAATCTCCAGGGCAGGTAACTGGGACGTTAGCGGCCACTAGGCAGTAAAATACCAAATGATAAGACAAAATTCAAAAACTAATAACAAGCAGTAGAAGACGGCTAATAGAGTCTGCCAACTCGACCGCGCTCCACTTGCTGCTGTTCGGCTCACGGCGACCCTCGAGCAGCAACGCACGAACGAAAGGCGTGAGCACCAAAATGGAGTTTTCACTACTGGCTTAATGTTCACTCAACTGAGCATGCTGGGGTGGACAATGAGGTTGTGGCCCTCCCAACTGCAGCCCTTCGATCCGGCAATGTCTGCGTGCCATCAGCAGTCCCGGCATGTCCTTGCGCTGCCTGACCTGTCTCTGCTCCGTTCCAACCGAAGTCCTTACACACCTGACCCGGAAAAACTTCACGTCTTTCCAAAGATAGTACAAGTACAACATATCGATAAACGCTGCTGCTGCCACCCGCAGACAGACAGCACGAGAAAACGTAGTGGTGCCAGAAAACAGAAGAAGAAAACGAGACGCCACTACCCTCATTACACGACGCCAACCTACCAACTGCACCAACACGAGCCGCACACGGCTCAGTCACATTAATGTGACTGGACCGTATACACGGTTTATTATTATTAATGTTACTGGTAGAATGATTGCAAGCATAGTCTCGTTAGTATTCAGTTGCAGCTATGCAACAACGATTGCGTTGTCTGTATTTTGGTTCACCTCTCAGTGTCATTTGTTAAAAGTATGTTTCTTTTAAAAATATTTGTCGTGTAATACTATAAGATTGTGTTTTCCATACGCAGTTGCTTTTGCCATTGAGTTGTATGATTTTTAGAGGAAGCTACTGAGACGTGTAAAGTATTCACCTCTATGAAAACGGTTCGTAGTAGCATGTAACTCGACTGTGTTAAGAAGCTGTGGTAATATTGTTGCATGATTGTTAGGGAATCTTGGCACTGCTGTCGTATGTGAAACATAAGCAAAATTAATTAGCGTACTCTATGGTAAAAGACATAATAATAGTGGTAATAATAATAATAACTAAAGTAATAATAATAATATTTGTGGCCCACTAATTAAACTGTCGAGTCACTTCAACCGTTTGCTACGTTATAATTTCTGGCCAGGTCATAAATATCAAGTTCTATTTATAAGATAGCTTCAAAACTGTGTAAAGTCTGGTCTTACCAACTGATCACGTATATTATCTCTTGTGTCACTAAAACTGCCTTAGATTATAAGACCCCACTTTTAATAGTTTTGTGTACCGTAATTTTAATATCATATGTGGTTTAGCATTAACGTGTCCAGCGAACTGTAATTAGAAGTTATTCTACTCAACTGACGGTTAACCGAAACCCAGGGAATTTTTAAACGTTTCTGGAATAACAATTTGGTGCCTACTTTCTGCTATTGAGGCTAATTGGTCTAAAGGTCTGCGTATTATAATAATTTCGTGTAGCGATTTTGGAGCTCATGAAATCGAGGAGTGAATCAGCAGCCCTCTATGTGTGTAGGATCCAAGTTTTGAGCCCCCTGGAGTTGAGATGTAATTTCTCAAGTCGGTATGTAGAGATCAATTAAGTTCGTCCAATCTGTGCGCGAAGGGCAAACGTGTTCAGAAGTGTGTTCCCGTGCGCCAGGCGTGAGAACCAGCTTAATCACTCCCAGTTTCTATGGTGTGTGTTGCTATTTTGTGAGCTTAAACCGGCTCTGTAGAAGGAGGCCGCCAAGCAGAGCTTGAAGCCGTCAGATAACTGAAACCGTCGTTTAATGAACGAAGTAGTCTTGGCGAGGGTTATTGAGGTATAATAACTTCCATTTCGGTCCAATGAAACATTGAAGTGTGGGGTCATTGTGTTTAAACTATGCTCTTGTGTTTATTTTATTCTTATTTGTTTATTGAAGCCGGCTGGTGGCCGTAAGGCGACTGTTTACGGTGTTCGTTGTACAACCCAGCGATCGGATTTGGGAGTCTTTTGAAAACAGATTTCTAGTAAGGACCATTGGTTACTGTATAGAAGTAGTGATTGTCTCGATTTAGACTGATAATCAAATTTATCACTGCACAGACGTAGTCGGGGCCTGCCAACAAACGTTTCGGAGAACGTCTACGGAGTATTCCTCACGTCATTTTCCATGCACGCCACACATAATGCGTGGATTCGGGCCGTGTCGACTAGTGGTACTTTGTCAGACGCCATCTTCAGGATCTACAATGAAGAGCCAAAAAATCCTGTACACCTGCCTAATGTCGTTAGGGCCCCCTCGAATATGCAGATATAACGCAACACGACGTGGCATGGACTCGACTAATGTCTGAAGTAGTGCTGGAGGTAAATGAGACCCTGAATTCTGCAGGGCTGTCCATAAATCCGTAGGAGTACGAGGGGGTGGAGATCTCTTCTGAACAGCACGTCGCAAGGCATTCCAGATATGCTAAATAATTTTCGTGTCTGCGAAATTTGGTTGGCTGCGGTGGTGTTTAAACTCAGAGGAGTGTTCCTGGAACCACTCTGTATCAATTCTGGACATGTGAGGTGTCACATTGTCCTGCTATAACTGCACAAAATTGACAGAATCCACAATAGTCATGGGTGCATGCAGGTGACAAGAAAGGATCCTTGGGTACGTGTCACCTGTCGGAGTCGTATCTGCAAATATCAGAAGTCCGATATCAGTTCACCTGCACACGCTTCACACCATTACAGAGACTCCAGTAGCTTGAACAGTTCCCTGCTGACATGCAGGGTCCATGGATTCATGGGGTTGTCCATACCCTCGATACAATGTGAAACGAGATTCCTCCGATCAGGTAAATGTCTCCAGTCATCAATAGTCGAATGTCGGTGTTGAAGGCACCGGGCGAGGCGTAAAGCTTTGTGTCGTGCAGTCATTAAGGGTATAAGTGTGGAGCTTCGGCTCCGAAAGCCCATATCGATGATGTTTCTGTGAATGGTTCGCAAGCTGACACTTGTTGATGGCCCATCACTGAAATCTGCAGCAATTTGAGGAAGGGTGCACTTCTGTCAGGTTCAACCATTCTCTTCAGTAGTCGTTGGTCCCCTCCTTGCCGGATCATTTTCCGGCCGCAGCGATATCGGAGATTTGATGTTTTACCAGATTCATGATATTCACGGTACACTCGTGAAATGGTCGTAAGGGAAACTCCGAACTTCATCGGTACCTCGGAGTTGCAGTATCCCATCGCTCGTTGGCCCACCATTACACCACGTTCGAGCTTACTTAAATCTTGATAACCTACCAGTCTAACAGCAGTGACAGATTTAACAACTGCACCAGACACTTACTGTCTTATTTAGACGTTGCTAACCGCAGCGTCGTATTCTGCCTGTTTACATACACACATCAAAAACAGTTATGCATCACCTGGGATCCGAGAGTTCCGGATCCTGAACGGAAAATTGGAATAGAGATCAACATAAACATCATTTCCTGTCTTTTTATTGCTCATAAAAGTCACACAAAGCAGCGAGACCTTCAGAGGTGGTGATCCAGATTCCTGTAAACACCATTACTTCCAATACCCAGTGGCACGTCCTCTTGTACTGATGCATACCTGTATTAGTCGTGGCATTCTACCCACAAGTTCATCAAGCCACTGTTGGTCAAGATCGTCCCACTCCTCAATGGCGATTCGGTGGATATCCCTCAGAGTGGTTGGTGGGTCACGTCGTACATAACCAGGCCTTTGCAATCAGTCCAAGGGATGTTCCACAGGGTTCATGTCTGGAGGACATGCTGGCCACTCTAGTCGAGCGATGTCATTATTGTGAAGAAAGTCTTCACAAGATGTATACGATGGAGACGTGAATTGTCATCCATGAAGACAAATGCCGCGCCAAAATGCTGCCGATATGGCTGCTCTATTGGTCGGAGGATGGCATTCACGTATCGTACAGCCGTTACGGCGCCTTCTATGATAACCAGCGGCGCACGTCGGCCCCACATAATGCCACCCCAAAATAATAGGGAACGCCATCTTGCTGCACTCGCTAGACACTTTCGCACAGTTTGAGTCGTATTGCGACGTCCTGTGGCTGCACGTAAAGCGTTATTTAAGATGGTGGCGTTGCTGTCAGGATTCCTCCGACCATAATCCGCAGGTAACGGTCATCCATTGCAGATTGCAGTAGTAGTCCTTGGGCGGCCTGAGCGGTGCATGTCATCGACAGTTCCTGTCTATCTGTATTTCCTCCATGGCCAAACATCATCACTTTGATTCACTCGGTGACGCCTGGACACTTACCTTTTTGAGAGGCCTTCCTAGGACAAAGTAACAAAGTGGACATGATCGAACCGCTGTATTGACTCTGTAGGTACGGTAGAACAAGAAACACGAGCCGTATACCTCCTTCCTGATCGTATGACTGGAATTTATCGGCTGTCGGACCCTCTTCGTCTAACAGGCGCTTCTCACACAAGGTTGTTTACATCTTTGGGCGGGTTTAGTGACATCTCAAAATGGTTCAAATGGCTCTGAGCACTATAGGAGTTAACTGCTTAGGTCATCAGTCCCCTAGAACTTGGAACTACTTAAACCTAACTAACCTAAAGACATCACACACATCCATGGCCAAGGCAGGATTCGAAACTGCGACCGTAGCGGTCGCGCGGTTCAAGACTGTAGAGCCTAGAACCGCTCGGTCAGTCCGACCGGCTAGTGACATCTCTGAACAGTCAAAGGGACTGTGTCTGTGATACAATATCCACAGTCAACGTCTATCTTCAGGAGTTCTAGGTACCAGGGTGATGCAAAACCTTTTGATGTGCGTAACTCTGCATATGAATACGCATGCCTATACCAGTTTCTTTGGGATTTCAGTGTAGAAGCGCGTTATGTTGTGCTTTGATTACATAATTCTACTCAAAGTATTCACTTGCTCCAACTCATCAGTCTAACAACAAAATTACTTAACGCAAACAAGAATTAATCGGAAAAAGACCACAGAAACAAACTCTCAGGCTCGTTAGAAGGTGCAAAAACAGATCACCTAGAGAAACCGAACGTTGAATTCCTAAATTTATTAAATAAAACACGTACAAAATTGTTTGGAAATGGAAACTCATGAAATTAAATCAGTATGACACTGCGCTGAACAAATGATTGCCGCGCATGTTGGCCGTCCGGTCTGGGGCGCCTTATCACGGTTCATGCGGCTTCCCTTGTCGGAGGTTCGACTCGTCCCTCCGGCATGGGTATGTGTGTTGTCCTTAGCGTAAGTTAGTTTAAGTTAGATTAAGTAATGTGTAAGCCGATGACCTCAGCTCTTTGGTCCCATAGTCCTTACCACAAATTTCCAAAAACAAATAATTGTATTTGCGCAAACTACCAGCTACAGGCTTTCTCTGAAAAACACTGCCTCAGATCAGCTTTTTACAACAGTTGACAACAGTATGGACAGGAATTGCTGAAACACACGCAAAATAATACAATTACTACAGCTGAAATATTTCAACTAACCACTCAATTAAAGTAAATGAAAATCCATATGAGCTCAGTACAGCAATAAAATTAACGCCACATATATAAAATTGTACGTAACTACACAAACTGAAACATTCTGGAAGATTAAAACTGTGTACTGGACCGAGACTCAAACTCGGGACCGTTGCCTTTCGCTGGAAAGTGCTCTACCAACATTCTAGCTACACAAACTGTTTGCCACTCTGTTTTCAAACAAACTACGACTAGCTACCATTATGAAATAAATGTGCCAGAAAATGCTTTAAACTAATTACAGACAAATGAAGCCGCTCTTGGCTTGCGACTGTTATTTTACAATATCATAAGAACAACTTTTTTTTTTCAAAATCAGTAAGGCTGTATCGTTTTTCTAAATGCGGCGGGGTATAGCATCAATGAATAGATCCCATGAGCCTGCTATTCATCCATCGTGAGTGTTTGAGAACTGTGACGACAGGATTTAGCAAACTCCTTCTTCATCCAAATTCAGTCCACCAAACTCCTTTTGCTTTGGACCGTGAATGGTTCAAATGGCTCTGAGCACTATGGGACTCAACATCTTAGGTCATAAGTCCCCTAGAACTTAGAACTACTTAAACCTAACTAACCTAAGGACATCACACACACCCATGCCCGAGGCAGGATTCGAACTTGCGACCGTAACAGTCCCGCGGTTCCGGACTGCAGCGTCAGAACCGCTAGACCACCGCGGCCGGCTTGGACCGTGAACGCCACCGCACACCCCAGCTACACTGGACGGCCGTATTTGAAAGTCAGTGTGGCAGTGGACGCAGGGCACACGGTGCCCCTGTGCAGGCCCCATACCGTAATGGACCTCGTGCTGCTTCATCCTCTCAAAACAAGAGCTTCCAAAACTGGCTAATACTTCAATCAAGGCACAAGGCAGCGCCCTCGACAGACAGCCTGCAAGGTGGCTGCGACCACCATACATTATCGACGGCATGGCTCACGCTCCTCCTAGCGGGTAGCAATACTATGCATCAACAAGGTGGAAGAAAATCTTTGGGGACGACCACGGACCTGCTCACATCTGACTACGGCATATTATTCCTTGCAATTGGGACGTATGAAAATAACAAAGGTGGTGAAAGTTGTTGGGTTACGGCAAAAATATAAATTTATGTTTTCTTTATAGCGGGGAGAGAGATAGATACTACTAATGCTTATAATGATATTCTGGTTGTTGTATTTCTTCTTCAATCAAATCCGCTATACTTGGTGGAATAATGAAATGTCAACTCTGCTTGTCGGTGCTTGTAAACAAATGCATGGTGACTCATGCAATTACTGTTCCAGATATGCTGACTGAGATTAAAATTTGTACTGATGTTGTGAACATCTGGCGTACTTTCAACTGGCAAAATTATTCCCTTCGCCCTGAAAAATTCTAGCAGTTATTTAATCATGTAATTTAATTTATGATCCAGTTAACTGAAAAATCAGATTCTGCCACGATCAGATAGTATAAAACACAGAACGAAGATGTTATTACTCAGTTCCTGATCGAATGCACTCGCCACTTGTAAGGCAACCCGATAACTTAACGAGAAAGAAAGACAAAAATTTTAAATAAAATTTAGAAGGAGTATGAAAGGTTGCTGTCGCCTTTCACAGTGCCTAGTTACTGTTAATATTTCTATTTACATTTACCTAAACTAGTGTCGGGATATGAAGCACGATTTGGTTCAAATATGGCTCTGAGCACTATGGGACTCAACATCTTAGGTCATAAGTCCCCTAGAACTTAGAACTACTTAAACCTAACTAACCTAAGGACATCACACACATCCATGCCCGAGGCAGGATTCGAACCTGCGACCGTAGCAGTCCCGCGGTTCCGGACTGCAGCGCCAGAAGCGCACGGCCACCGCGGCCGGCGCGCACGATTTGGTCATACGCGCTCTTCTGACTTTATGTTTTTGCTATCTGCACTACATTCCCTGTAGTTGCTACAGTCTTTTCAGGGAAGTAAAGGCAGTTCCCGTCAGTCAGCTCCTGAGCCCAGCCAAATGACTTTACATTTGACACGGCAAGGCTGCAAGCGCTTCCATTCCATGGTTAGAAATTTTGTTCCAAATAAACTGCTGCTTGTTCCTGTACACAACTCGTTTTCTCTTTGACATGGTGCCCAAAGCTGCAATCCTATAACGAGTCAGAAAACCGTTTGTTCACAATTTGGAACAAAATTTGGTGCCGAATGGTTCCATGAGCTCGTCACTCTAAACTACTAGTACGAAACAACCGTAGTACTTGTGTTTAGTTAAATTACACAGGGTAGTTTATAAGATGGTCTGGGGCCTCAGATAACAACTGCACGAAAACTACATGTTGTAAGCAGTTTAGATACATATCCGCCGATAGAGAGTCTCTCCGGCTTTTTAAGTTACATCGCAGGAGCTCTACAAGAGCTCCATTTGTGATGCAGCAATATCAGTACGTGCATGCAATTCATTAATGTAGCTGTTGGAAATAGCAGGAACGAGCAACGAAGGGCAGTCCGCTTTGGGAGTGTGTTCACCGGGTGGCCTGTGTGCGGGCACTAACTTATTCGATGCGACAGTTTCGGACGAATGGTCTTTCTACATGTGCGAACATTCCTGTCCCTTAGTTGTGCGCTGCGCAACCACGTAACAGCTGGTATTTCTAACCGAAACTTTCAGAGGCGCTCTATCCAATAATTTTTCTGCACATCCTGAACGTATGGCACAATCATCTTCGAAAACTCCAGAGTTCATTTACGAAAAACCTTTGATAGATTAATTGAGATACAGCATGTGAAACAAATCAGACATCTCATTTCAGAAATTCAGTTTTCCATACCACACCATCTGTGAATTAATGTTAATTTACATAAAAATGTCTACAAAGTAACTAATTACTTTTCGTAGAAACAGCCAAAGTCAGAACATGACTTCAAATTGTAATTTATGTAACCAAAAGCGTAATTTGAGTCAGTGAACAAACATCACCCCACATAAGCATTTGTGATACTTACTGTGTAAACTTAAGGTAGCGGGGTGAAATGGAAAGGAAAGGAGCTAATAATATCAGCTCCATCCGGACTTATGCAGATGCAGGGCGACTAATCAAAACGTGTCCTGGACTAGGATTTGAACCCGGGACTTCCTGCTTGCCAGACAGTTGCATTAAGCACTGGACCACTGGGCCTCAGCGTTTATCGCAAATGCATGGTTTATCTGGGCACGCTCGCCAACTGAGGTACATTCTCACGAAACGCCACCCATATTAAAGTCCCTTCCATGTTCTCCATGCTCAAGATTGTACAGGGTGACAGTTATTGAACTATATGAGAGAAACGTAAATAATATTGATTGGCGACTCCATGTTGTCTTGTGCACTACGACCAGATAACAGGTATACTTGAAAAAAGAGACAGCATTCGTCGTATATTTTTTATTGTCGCAAAATCGATTTTCTGTCACTGAAGATGGTCACTCAGTGACAGAACATCGATTTTGCTATAGTAAAAAATATACGACCAATGCTGCCTCTTTTTTCAAGTATAAACGTAAATAAGTTACAAACTACGGCGGGAACACACATTATTCAATATGTAAACGTCACTACAGACATTCGGATTTAGGTTTATTATATGTTCGCTACGTCTGCCACCATTGGCGATGATGTGGCGCAGACGTAAAGCGAAATTCTGCATGACCCGCTGAGGCTTCGGAACGTCGATGTTGTCGATGACCTCCTGAATGGCTGTTTTCAGCTCGTCAATGGTTTACGAGTTATTGCTGTACACCTTGTGTTTAATATAGCCTCACATAAAGGAGTAGCATGTGTTCAGATCCGGAAAATGTGGTGGCCGTTAGAGGCCGATGTCTGTTGTCTGTGGGTACCCTGAAGCCAGAATGCGGTCCCAAAAGTGCTTCTCCAGGACATCAAACATTCTCTTGCTTCGGTGTGGTCGATCTCCGTCTTGTGTGAACCACATCCTGTCAAACTCAAGGTCATTTTGGATAATAGGGATGAAATCATCTTCCAAAACCTTCAAGTGCCAATTGGTAGCCACCGTGCCTTCAAGGAATATCGCTTCGATTATTTTGTGACAGGATATTGCACACCACATAGTCACCCATTTAGCATGAAGAGATTCTCGATCGCCAAATGCAGATTGTTAGTCTCCCAAATGCGTCAGTTTTGCTTACTGAGGAATCCATCGGTTCTACGCGCTTCAGTCTGGAACCGAGCGACCGCTACGGTAGCAAGTTCGAATCCTGGCTCGGGCATGGATGTGTGTGATGTACTTAGGTTAGTTAGGTTTAAGTAGTTCTAAGTTCTAGGGGACTGATGACCTCAGTAGTTTAGTCCCATAGCGCTCAGAGCCATTTGAGGAATCCATGCAAAGGAAAGTGTGCTTCGTCGCTAAACCAAACCACATACCGCCTATTAATTCCCACCATGCCCCGCGGCCAACGGTGCAGTTTGAACGTCCTAACGCGAACCGCCCAGAAGCTATGGCGGTTCCTTAATCTCAAGGAGGTCTCTTCTGTAGATGTATAGTTTGTTATTTTTAACATTGCTCAACTTTTACGTTATGGGAAGGGGACGTGGTGACTCTGTCTCTGCATTTTGTGTACTTGTGGGCCTCAGAGCTGGATCCAGCGTGTTATACGTAACGGTTCTTTTGAAGCAGATTATTAACTTAGAACGAGAAATCTGCGCTACTAGAACTAAACTGAGAAATTAGTTAAGCTGGAGAGCTTATTAATATAGCACCGCTAACCCATATCTCTGTTTTGCTTCCTCTTCTTTTATTATCTGATCGTTCTGTACTGCAGATAGAATGTTTTTTCTATTTGGGGTATGGTTAACCGTACTATTAGTTACTCTAAAATTTGAGTGGCTGTACAATAATAAGTTGTTGATTGCAGGTGCGTACCGTTTTTCTTTACTGCTAATAATTAACAGGTTTGCTCCTCCACTCCGGTGAACTTGCCATCCTGAGTTAAATTTAACTTTCATTTAAAGTCTCAGTGGTAAACTAACGTTTTTCTTTTAACTGACGGTGGTTTTTTAAAAATAGCTCTTTAGTTGAAAGTGCTTTTTAACTTTATACTCATTTGATCACTCTATTGAATTTTACCAAACAGTTGGTTTTCTTAAGTTGTAATACAAATTCTTGATGGCAGTTGCTGTTTGAGTTTGAGCTTTGTTGATCTTTCTATTACATCCTGCCAGCAGTTGCTTTTCATAAATGTCTGTAGTAAATTAGCAGGGCTGCTTAATTCTGACGTCAGTAAATTGCTGTGTTGGGATTTTTATAATTTGTACCATCAGTAGCCATTTAAAGATGTATTAATTTATTCTGGTGGTATGTGTTGTTCTTATATGGTGTATTCTAAGGTTGTCTGACTTAACCGTATTCAAGACCTCAGCATCCTTAACAGTTGTCCTAATCAAAAATGGATATTTGACGTGTTACATGGTATAGTAATTAAACTGCAACTCGAGGTAAATTTGTTTAACTGGCAAATTCAGGGTGTTAGGGAAGACGGTTTCATCCGAGGCAAAGTGGTGATTCGGAAGTAGTCGGCGTAGAGAAGGGGGATGGGCTGCATATTTGTAATACTTTTAATACACTGCCCAATTTTGTACTATCTGTAATTCATGGGATACCCATTTTGCCTATGGACGCTAATGAGCACATTCTTGATTTGTTATAGTTAAAGATCCAAATGCAGCATCAGTCTATCGTGTCGCAACTTATCGATGTTGTGAAATTCCAGGTCATGTATCCTTTGTGTTACGGCAAACTAAGTAGAATAATTGCTCATGCAATCATAAAAGTAATTTCGTTGAGTAGGTTTCGTCAAAATGAGAGGGTAACTTATCCAGCCTTTTTGAAATGAACTTGTTAATCATTATGTTTACCGTGTCCATGGACTTGGGGACAGCTTCGCCCATTAGAATGATGAGGTTAGAATACCTCGTGTCTTACTATGCCTGAGGCAGAGATTATGAACAATATTGTAGAGGAGTGTGTCCCAAGCATCAGTCACGTGTGGTCTTTGCAAATAAATCACAATGCTTTTCTGATTAGTAAGAATTAGTGGCAAATATTGACAACTTTTGTTTTAGTTATAGGAAGAATTATATCATTAGTGACAGAACCGCGAGACCGCTACGGTCGCAGGTTAGAATCCTGCCTCGGGCATGGATGTGTGTGATGTCCTTAGGTTACTTAGGTTTAAGTAATTCGAAGTTCTAGGGGACTGATGACCTCAGAAGTTAAGTCCCATAGAGCTCAGAGCCATTTTTTTAGAGTGGGGGGCCTTGATTCCTATGTAACACGTAACGACAGTTAGTGTGCGACTGTCCAATACCACTAGAAAAGGAAATCATGGCTGAAAGAAGATGTGCAAAGACTTCTGTGTGAGGCTTCACCTACTGTACGAAAGTACTAGAAAAATAGTCGTGCGTTTCCAAGCTGAGCTGCCCTTTGTGTGCTCCATTATAAGCCCTGAACCTGGCCCTATTAGATTTTGGGATCAACCGCACGCTGATCGATGTATCCTGTTTCGCAGGTAAGTTGGAATCTGTAAATTCCCCATACTTCAAAAATCTCATGTTAGCTTTCTGAGTGTCTACGGAGGCCTCATTCACCTTTGTCAGGATGGTGCGACTTTAAAAGTTCGGTAGTTGCCGTGGTTGATGGAGTTCACAGTGGCACAGGCTTTCAGTACCGAAGTACTTACAAGGTGCAATTTTCTAAAACATATTGGGTGTTTTTTAAATTGTTTTGAAGAGAAGATAGTGTTTAAGTTTTGTCTTGGGCAGAAACACCCTTTGTGTGACCATAAGCACCACCGTGGAGTATGTTCAGTTTAAGAGAAAGGTTCCCCTTTACAGTTGTCTCACTTGAATCTGGAACAGGCATTGGCTTTTTTACACGTTTCAGTACAACATCGTGAGATTTTGAACGATAGGTTTGGCGTCCAAAAGGAACTGACTATAATATTCACGTGACATGAGGTTGCCAGTGCGTCAGTCACCGTACCTACTACCAATCCCCAAAATAAAAGAAAGATAATAGATCAGCAACTAGCCGACAGCATAAACTGTCCATCTGTGGCTCCTTAAGCACGCACACTGAATTCAGCAGCCAAGATGAGGGCTCAGTGACACCGTCTGCTGGTCAAGTATCATCAGATGAATCAGGAAATGGTCTTAGAGTCAGTCCCACTTCCAGATTGGCATTAGTTTTCACGTGGTTCTTGGAGCCACAGTATTTTTAATGCTTGACCTGAACCAAGCATATCATTAGGTATCATTTGTATAAGTATCCAAACCCTTGTCAGTTTTCTGAATACACTTGGATTTATTTGAGTTAAACAGAGTATCTTTTGAATTGTCCTTGGTGACCACAACCTTGTCCTGACATTAAAACTCTATTTTGGGTAATTTAAAGTTCTATAATGTATGTAACAATGCATATGATACTGTTATTTATAGCAAAACGTTTGAAGACCACCAACACTATGTAGGACAGTTATAGTGTCTCCTGTGTGAGGCATAATTAACTATTAGACCATCAAAGGTTAATCCGTCAAAGAAGAAAATTTCGTTCCTAGTTATGTAGTCTGCGCCAGTGGTGTAAAAATAGACCAAGAACACCACGGCTCTATATATCAGTTTACGGTGCCCAAGATATAAATTGCAAGATTTATGGGAACAATCAACTATCTTCGAAAATAGGCCACATCGTCCATTTTTGCAAAAATGACTGTGTGGACGATGTGGCCTATTCTACACTTTACTATAGATCTATGTGACGATGTTGTGCTGAGTATATTTATATGTTTTGACGATGCAATTACGGCCTTATCACTTTAGGACATGGTGTAGAAAAGATATTAGGATGGTCGTTACTGACTAAAACCGGTCATCGTCGAAAGAATTTATAATTTTTGAATGAAATGTTCACTCTACAGCGGAGTGTGCGCTGATCTGAAACTTCCTGGCAGATTAAAACTGTGTGCCGGACCAAGACTCGAACTTGGGACTTTCGCCTTTCGCGGGCAAGTTCGCAGGAAGCTTCTGTGAAGTTTGGAAGGTAGGAGACGAGGTAGTGGCGGAATTAAAGCTATGAGGACGGGGCGTGAGTCGTGCTTGGGTAGCTCAGTTGCTCAGTCTGCTTTCGGCTGCGGTGGGGCGAGGACGTCCGCTGCGCCCCGCCGTGCGCGACCGTGAGCGCTTGCTTGTGTTTACCTTCTCGCGGCGCGAGTTGTATTTGTTCCAAGTTCAGTGCGACTATGGCACACACATGGCGACACGATACGATCAAAATTACTTTCCAACCGGGTCACGCGCGTCCTCGAGCCTATGAAATAGAACAGTTCATACGCGACGATCTACGTTTAGATCCGGCGACTGTCGTCGGAATACATTTTTCTATAACGGCGAGCGTGGTTTATGTTAAAATGACCAGTGCAGAGGTGTGCGCGACAGTGGTTTCTAAATACTCGAACACTCTCAGATTCAAACATTCTGATGGGCATATCGGTGCAGTGACGGTGGATCATGCAGGCATGGGCCTAAGGACTGTACGGGTTTTTGAGCTCCCCTTCGAGGTCCCAGAGGAAGTTGTCAAGGACTCCTTCCGACCATATGGCAATGTTATCAGCCACGTTGCAGAAAAGTGGCAAACTTTCTCGACGTATAAGGTCTACAATGGTGTGCGCCAAATTAAACTTGAGCTCAAGAAACATGTGCCGTCCTATTTGAACATCGGTGGCTGTCGTGCAATCATCATGTACGACGGTCAACCGCGTCCCTGTTCCGGATGTGGGCAGGAAGGCCATGTTCGATCGAGCTGCTTACAACGTAGAATTACGCAGATACCAGTGGGAGACTCCGTTTCCCCGATGGGGACGACAATCCTGCCCCTGACGTACGCACAGACGACGATGCGCACCGTAGTTGAGGACGAAACGGGCGAGCAGACACACCCATCGACGCCACAAGTACCAAGGGAGGAAGAGGACGGACCCTTGGTGCCAACCCATATGTCGCCCCCTTCACAGCAACAACAGATGCAACAGTCTCACGAACTCCAGACGCAACATAACATTCAGAACGCGATGGACGTGGACGCGAACGTTGTCCCGACCGCGGCTTTCCTAGCGGAAGGTGATACGACGCAGGATTGCCTCCCACATTCGGATACGGATGCCCACGTTCGAAAGCAACGTTCGCCTCGACGACGCAAGCGACGTCGGCGAACCCCTTCTGACGATTGCCTCCTACACACGGCCGGTCAAGAAGGTGACATCTCATCAGACGGCATGGATGCTGCGCCTGCTGAGGATCTAAGTGGTGTAGACGGTTCACTTGCCCATACTACGAGTGCCCAGTTACTTCTTGCACCACAAACGCGGCAGGTCGCGTCGATGGATGGCGCTCAGTCTACCTCTAACACAGACGACGTACGTGAGAGAGATTTAGGTGCCGATCAGCTACACAGCGTCGTGTTGCACCCACTGTGGTCGGACGATGTTGAGGAACTTCCTGACGAGGGCACGGGTGACAAGGGAGGGGGCGGCATTGCGGATGCCACTCCTAGCGTGAAAGACTCATAATTTGTGACGGGTTTGGTGGGTCCGGCATCTCTTGCGGTTAGCTTTGATTGCCATGGCGTCTACCCTAGGTGAAGAGGCTAGGCAGCACACCTTTCGCCTTGCCACAATCAATATCAACGCGATAAGGGCACCACACAAACTGACAATGCTACAACGCATGCTTGATGCGGCGGACATCGACGTGGCCCTCTTACAGGAAGTCTGTGTCGCTAGTTTCCCTGACTTCTACGGATACACCGCCCACATCTCCCACGCCTCTTCTACCGATTGTGGTGTGGCTGTTCTGCTACGGGACGGTTTAGCGGCTACGGACGTACTGTACTTACCGAGTGCAAGAGCCATGGCAATAACTGTCAACGGTGTACGACTCATCAATGTATATGCCCCTTCAGGATCAGGGAGACGGAGAGATCGGGCCCGCTTTTTTTCGGAAGATATTACGCGTCTATATATGGGTCGCATAGACGATATGGTGATCGGCGGAGTTTTTAACTGTACATTATCTCCGTCTGATCAGCAGCCACATCACGTCCCGTGTGCGGAATTGGAAATGCTAGTGCGTGACCTCCACCTGATTGACACGTGGCGCCACATCCATGGCCCCGCTCCTGGTTACACGCATTATACAAGCCATTCATCAAGTCGGTTGGACAGGATTTACGTCACAAGCACCCTTTCGACGGCGACGAGAGGAGCAGAGCTCTGGCCCACTGCATTCACCGACCACACAGCCTATATTTGCACCATTGCCCTCCAACCTGCACGTGTGTGGCGCAGTAGGCCCCCCTGGAAACTGAACGTCGCCCATCTGGACGAGCCGGCATGTAAAGGTGCTGTCGAAGAGTCGTGGAACACGGCCTTACAGCGTCGTGGTCGTTACCATCGACCCTCAGTTGGTGGATTGAATGTGCGAAGACTGCTCTTAGGCGCACCTTCATGGCTTACGGCCGGGAAGCAGCGGCATGGAGGAGGAGCACGGAAAACTTTTATTACATCATCCTACGGGAATGTCTTGCTATGGAGCCCTCACTTGACAGGCAGATCATAGTCAATCGCGCGAAAGCGCAGCTCGTCTCCTTAGCACGCCATCATTTACAAGGCGCTGTTATACGGTCGCGTGCTCCAGACATGATACAATCAGAAAGGCCATCTATGCACCACGTGCTCCTAGAGCGCAGGAGGCGCCGTGGGGCACTGGTAACCGACATGATAACCGACGACGGTCGACACGTGGTGGAACAAGCAGATATAGCGGAAGCCTTCTATGGGCATTACGCTCAACTTTATTCAGCAGTGCTCCCTGATATGGCAACGGTAGACACCGTTTCATCACATGTCCACGGTACAGTTCCATCAGACATGGTACCGACTTTACTGGGAGAGGTGACAGAAGAGGAAGTGCTCGACGCCATTGGTAAAGGTGCTCCCCATAAATCACCGGGAATCGATGGATTACCATTAGAGTTCTATCGAACCTTTAAACACCTGTTGCTACCGTGTTTGATTGAAATTTGCCAGGAATTGATGTCCCCGGGTATAACATTGCCTGCACCATTCTTGGAAGGTCTGATTTTCCCCATCCATAAGCCGAAGGGACGGAATCATGTCCGTGATTATCGTCCCTTAACGTTATTGAACAGCGACTCCAAGATCTTTTCGAGGCTGCTATCGGAACGTATTCGCGGCACGCTATTGCACGTCTTGTCCGGTGACCAGACGTCCTTGGGGGGACCCAACAACATCAGAACTGCGTTATGTCGTTACAGAGATCTCATCTCCCTTGCACGGGTGAGACGTTTGCCGGCAGCCCTCGCGTCTATCGACTTTAGCCAGGCTTTTGACCGTGTGGGCCACGCTTTCCTCACGGCCGTTCTACGGCGCATGGAATACCCCGACCCCTTTATCACAGTGTTGACACGCCTACTACATGGTGCAACTTCTCGAGTTCTTGTCAATGGAAGACTGACGGCACCCATGCCGATCCGCCGATCAGTACGACAGGGATGTCCATTATCAACATTGTTATTTGCATTGGCCTTAGAACCTTTGCTGTGTGGTCTCCGAGACAGGCTCACTGGGATACAGTTCGGCGGCTCCATCTATCGTTGCACCGCATATGCGGATGATTTGATGATCGTCATACGTGGAGCTGACGACATGGCCGCGGCATTGGACTGGATTGCAACCTACGGTACAGCTTCTGGTAGCCAAATCAACGTTGACAAGTCCGTCGCCTTGGGCATCGGAATTGGGCTACCGCAGGAACACATTGCCCCATTACGCTTTAGTGATACTGTACGCTGCTTGGGCTTAGATTTCATGAACGACATGCGACGCGCGACGACGCTCAATTATCGACGCCTTCTTAACCAAATTAGGGCCAGAATTGCAAATCAGCGCTTGCGATCCCTCAACATCGTTCAGCGGGCGTATTATGCCAACGTATACCTTGCGTCCCGCATCCCGCATGTCGCCCAAACGCTACCCATTCCGAAGCCCTTGGCTCGTAGCATTATGGCAGCGCTGGGATACTTCGTCACCGCTGGTATGTTACTGAAGATCAGATACGTATCTCTTACCCTCCCCAAGGAAAAAGGTGGTCTCGGCCTAGTACACGTCCATGATAGGGCCATTGCCCTCTATGTTAGCTCACATTTATGTCTGCTGCGCCGTTGTCCTACGAGCCTCACGAGTCTGCTTCTGACGGCGCTACGACCTGCTTCACTAAGAGCGCCGGTGCCACTGCAGGATATCCCAGCGCCCCTCTTTTATATAGGACGTTTCTATTTAGAACAAAGTTATTGCAGTGTCGCGCTCACGACACCACAAATGGCCACGACTCGACGCCTCTATTATGACATGCTGCAACGCCGCCCCCTTAATGTGGTCGAACTAAAATATCCTGACGTACGATGGCGCGTGGTGTGGAAGACTGTCCACGACGCCATGCTTGATTCCGACGTTGTTTCCCAATGGTACGTAGTCGTTAATGGGAAGCTGGTGACGCAAGAACGTCTCTACAATATCCACATGGCAGAATCTACCAATTGTGTGGGTTGTAATACAGTAGATTCTGACGAGCACCGCCTCAGCTGTGGAGAGGCGGAAGCGGTTTGGCACCTAGTGCGGCAGATGCTGGCTTATCTCTTGCGAGTTCGGCCGGAGCATATATCTGCACGCACATTATTGTTTCCGGATGAGACATTTTACCCCAAGACACGAACCAACTCTGTCAACTGGATACGTGGACATGCAGTCCATTACCTCTGTCGTGACGGACACAAGAATTTCCTTGACTTCTGGCTCTATTTGCAAGAAAGACATCATGCTATTTCCGGGCATACCAGATATCGACAGTGTTTCGCGAACTATCTATGGAGTGCCTTTCACAGCCCGCCGTGCAGCTGGAATGTTCCCGGCAGTGACAGATGAGGTCAGAACGAACCGCAAACGAGCATATATTGAACAATCTTTATCAGTGGGCGCAGTCGCTAGGAAGCCTTTTCATGTTATTTATGTTTCATATCTTCGATGGCATCTTCATTCTGTTTCAGTTTTCCAGGCTTGATTAACTATGACTGTTCGCACATTGATATCTATATAAATAAAAAAAAGATTACAAAAAGTGGACAGGAGACCTGCGTTCGTATCCAAATAAATACACAAGAACAAAATAAGAACAAAATGAACAACAAATAAAAAAAATAATAAAGTATTATACCCTTTCCTTTTCCTTTTATTTTATTTTTTTACACAAAGTTCAGAGGCATATTTAATTTTTGTTTGTTGGCGGAACCTGAAGTGGTGGCGAACGGCCGTCCTAGTTAGCTTTAGGAAGAAAGTGGCGGTGGCACTAACTTTGTTTTTGTTTTTAGGCTAGATAGGTTTTTGGGGGTCGTATGGGTGATAGGGGCCAATGCCTGAAGTGGAAGAGGTAATTAAAAAAAAAAAAAAAAGGATGCGTACGGGCGAACAGACGTGAATTGCTTAACAACTGACCGCCCATATGAACAAGGGACTGACGACCGTTCAGCGAACATTGCCTCGTATGAGCCTCTGATTCAGGCGCCTTGTTCGTGCACCCATGCTGACTGTTGTTCATTGACGACGAAGGCTGGAAAAAAAAAAAAAAAAAAAAAAAAAAAAGTTGCTAGAGCACTTGCCCTCGAAAGACAAAGGTCCTGAGTTCGAGTCTCGGTCCGGCACACAGTTTTAATCTTCCAGGAAGTTTCAGTTTATAATCTGATCAAAGACTGGAAAAAAATACATTTGTATATGATTCCAGAATGAGATTTTCACTCTGCAGCGGAGTGTGCGCTGATATGAAACTTCCTGGCAGATTAAAACTGTGTGCCCGACCGAGACTCGAACTCGGGACCTTTGCCTTTCGCGGGCAAGTGCTCTACCAACTGAGCTACCGAAGCACGACTCACGTCCGGTACTCACAGCCTTACTTCTGCCAGTACCTCGTCTCCTACCTTCCAAACTTTACAGAAGCTCTCCTGCGAAACTTGCAGAACTAGCACTCCTGAAAGAAAGGATATTGCGGAGACATGGCTTAGCCACAGCCTGGGGGATGTTTCCAGAATGAGATTTTCACTCTGCAGCGGAGTGTGCGCTGATATGAAAAGGCAGAGGTCCCGAGTTCGAGTCTCGGTCGGGCACACAGTTTTAATCTGCCAGGAAGTTTCATTTGTATATGATGTTTGCAGTTGCTGTTTAAATTTGTACTCACTCAGTTAGATTCTGCCAACACGTTTCCCTATTCAGTCAGGAACCCGAAGTAGGTATCTTTACCTTTCGCGGGCAAGTGCTCTATCAATTATTTTTTTTTTTTCGGAATCGAGTCAGGGCGGCCGGCCGGTGTGTCCGGGAGGTTCTAGGCGCTTCAGTCTGGAACCACGTAACCGCTACGGTCGCAGAATCGAATCCTGCCTCGGGCACGGATGTGTGTGATGTCCTTAGATTAGTTAGGTTTAAGTAGTTCTAAGTTATAGGGAACTGATGACCTCAGATATTAAGTCCCATAGATCTGCAGAGACAGGTCGAGGATATAGAATCAGTGCGTAGTGGGAATGTCCGTGTTACAGATAAGTCGCATATATGTACAGTATTTAATAATCACTTCCTTAATATAGCAGGTGAACTAAATAGAAACCTAGTCCCAACAGGGAATCATATAGGGAATCATATAGCGCTCGTAGAAAAAAGTGTTCCGAGACTGTTACCTAAAATGCTCCTCCATGATACTGACAAGAGCGAGATTGAGTTAATAATTAAATCACTAAAGACCAAGAACTCTCATGGATATGACGGGGTATCTAGCAGACTACTGAAGTATTGTTCCATGTATGTTAGCCCAGTACTTAGCCATATCTGTAACTTTTCCTTTAGGAGTGGTCGGTTTACTGACCGATTAAAGTACTCGGTAGTGAAGCCACTTAATAAAAGGAGACAGGGATAATGTTGATAATTATAGACCTATTTCTATGCCATCGATGTTTGCTAAAGTTATCGAGAGGGTTGTATATACAAGGTTACTGCAGCATTTAAATTCACATAATTTGCTGTCAAATGTACAGTTTGGTTTTAGAAATGGCTTAACAACTGAAAATGCTATAGTCTCTTTTCTCTGTGAGGTTTTGGACGCTTTAAATAAAAGGTTGCGAACGTTGGGTGTTTTCTTTGATTTAACGAAGGCTTTTGACTGTGTTGACCACAAAATATTACTGCAGAAGTTGGAACATTATGGAGTAAGGGGAGTACATTACAATTGGTTCGCCTCTTACGTTAAGAACAGAAAGCAGAAGGTAATTCTCCGCAATATTGAGGTGATTCAAAAATATTTCTGTTTGCTGATGACACCAGCTTGGTAGTGAAGGATCTTGTGTGTAATATTGAAACATTATCAAATAATGTAGTTCATGAAATAGGTTCGTGGCTTGTGGAAAATAATTTGGTCCTAAATCACAGTAAGACTCAGTTTTTACAGTTTCTAACTCACAATTCAACAAGAACTGATATTTTAATCAGACAGAATGGGCATGTTATAAGCGAGACGGAACAGTTCAAGTTCCTAGGCGTACCGATAGATAGTAAGCTGTTGTGAAAAGCCCATGTTCAGGATCTTGTTCAGAAACTAAATGCCGCTTTATTTACCATTAGAACAGTATCTGAAATAAGTGACATTTCAATACGAAAAGTAGTCTACTTCGCATATTTTCATACGCTTATGTCATATGGTATTATTTTTGGGGTAATTCTTCTGATTCAAAAAGGGTATTTTTGGCTCAAAAACGGGCTGTTCGAGCTATGTGTGGTGTAAGTTCTAGAACCTCTTGTCGACCCCTATTCAATAGTCTGGGAATTCTGACATTGCCCTCACAGTATATATTTTCTTTAATGTCGTTTGCTGTTAGCAGTATTAGCTTATTCCCAAGAGTTAGCAGCTTTCACTCAGTTAATACTAGGCAGAAATCAAATCTGCGTGTGGAATGCACTTCCTTGACTCTTATGCAGAAAGAAGTGCACTATTCTGCTGCATCAGTTTTCAATAAGTTACCACAAGAACTCAAAAATCTTAGCAGTAGCCCAAACGCTTTTAAGTCTCAACTGAAGAGTTTCCTCATGGCTCACTCCTTCTATTCTGTCGAGGAGCTCCTGGAAGAGCTAAAAAATTAAGCAAATTCCAGTGTTACATTCTTGATTTTCTTAATTTAAACTAATGACGTGTCGCCTGAATATGTTTCATATATTTCATTTTATCTGTTTATACAATCGTGTTATAATTTCATGTATTGACTCGTTCCATGACCATGGAGACTTCTCCTTAATGTAGTCCCCCGGAACAATAAATAAATAAATAAAAATAAATAAATAGAGCTCAGAGCCATTTGAACCATAATTCTCGAACACGGGTGTGCTGCATGGCAGGTAAACACGCTACCACTTTTATTTTTATAAGACGGTGTCCTATATAAAATAAAATATTTCTGGAAAACGTAAATAAGGAGAATTTTTTTCATAATGGTGTAACAATAACTAAAACATAAACTGCTTCTGTCAGTAAAAAACAGTTACGAACCATGTCCATCTTCGTGGGCGCGTTCCTCGCTAATCTTGTTGTACCTCGCTTAAGTGCCGGGTACGTCTTAACGTACGGTGGTCGATCCTCTCCACTGTCGTGGTCCGTTTGTGATCTGAATACTTATAGGCAATAATTACACTCTCCTACCCGCCCCCCCCCCAAACTGGATGGGGGCTCAAGCAAGACACTCCCAAAAAAATTTGCGTAATGTTCGATATATTGGATGTCTCATAAGCTGTGAGTGATGTTCTTGTACGGCCCAAAAGTCGAGTACATTCTTACTGCCGTCTTGGAAATGGTAAAGCACAGTCAAACCTCGAATCCAAGTCACTGCGTTTGTCTTCATTCGGGGATAATAGGTCATATCAATGAGAAATAGTATCCGTGGTTCTATTGCTTATGGCACCACCGGAAGGAAAAAGGCGATCATTTATTGGACCAAACACCACACGTCCGCTGAAGGCCCGCATATCAGGCGATGTTACCCTGTGTCTGTAACATTGCACTGTGGACACAGTGGCTCATTCGCCATATGAATTGTATGCAACCTGGAACGAGCCACGTATTTCCCATTTACCACCTGATACTATAGTGCGCGCAATCCCGTATCAAGGTGTGGGTGGTGCACTGCAAGCCACACCACTGACCACGTAACTGTTCGTTGTCGGCGCTCTACGGCATTGTTCGGCAGTCGTCGAGTCTGGACGGGATATATATCACGTTCAGTTTCCGTCCTGGTAGTCGGTAGGTCCATATGTACATAACTATGTTCCACAAAAAAGGTTCGCATATGGGCAAGTGATGGTGAGATGTGAGCCACCGCTACCGGTGCCAAACGAGAAGGTGGAGCTAGTTCATCTATCAAAATGCCCGTCAGATATGTCCGGTGTCGTGTCCACATCTTTATCATCATCCTTATGAAAATAGCCACTGCTCGGTCACGTACGTCGACTAGTCTAAGTCCTCCACGACTACTAGGAAGGGTGAGGGTTTCGTATCCGACCTTAAAAAGCAGACCTGTGCTCACAAAATACCCTAATACCGCCAGGATTCGGCGCGCCAACACAACCGGCATAGCAAGAACTAGTGCCAGGTGGGGGATGCAAGAAGCTAGATAAGTGATGGCAAAGGTGACACGTTGTATCATGTCCAGAGCCCTTAACATGTGACTTCGGACACTCGTACGAATATTTTGCAGAAGATATCTGTAGCTCGGTACCGCCGTTCGTCGAACGTCTGTAGTGAAGATAATTCCTAGAGATTTCATCTTGTTGATCGGCTGTAATGGTGCTACACTTCTCGTCGGGAGTCCTCTCCCGATGTTTATCGCTCCCGACTTTGCCATGTTCATATGACTTCCCGTACCGTTACCAAACAAATTAATCCAATGTAAGGCCGCTCTTACCTCATCACCCGGCTGTGCTAAAAACATTAGGTCATCCACATTTGTTCTGCTTATAAACTTGTTGTGCCTTATCTCATTCCTTGGAGTCGATTCCGGAGCCCGCAGAGCAACGGCTCGACAGAGATGGCATACAATATCGTCGTCAGCGGGCACCCTTGTCTGACCGTTCGTGAAGTAGTGATGGGTCCCACTATGCGCCCATTGATGAGTGCCATGGGGTAGTCTCATAATGATGGAGACAAAAGTTTCAGGAAACTTCATTTGCGTCATCACTTCCGTGAGATAGGCATTGCACACCCTGTCAAAGGCACAATCGAAATCTATTGATACCAGTGCACCCCGCAGACGCCATGTTGTTGCCAGTGCGACAATACTGCGGTAGTCCCTGCGTGCCATTTGTACATTGCTATCCCCTCCTAGCTGGGTTTGGTCGAGTGATATCGATTGGCGTAGTACACGTTTAAAACGTGCTGCAAGTATCCTGGTATAGATCTTGTAGTCGCAATTAAGAAGGGTCAGTGGCCGGTAGGCCTGTACACATGTGACACCGGAAGGTTTGTCGATAGGGATTATCATTCCTTCCACGAAGGAGGGTGGAGGAGGCACTTTGGGAGACATCAATTTGCGTTACATGGCAGTCCTTCACGGATCCATGTGATATTTAAATGAACGATAAAACTTAACGGAAACCCGTCGGGCCCTGGCGATTTGTGCGACGCACCCTTATCAAGCGCTTCCATGACGTCGTCAACTGTGACGTCCCCTGTTAACTCCTGGTTGGCCGTCTCGTCAAGACACACGTGGATAGCGTTCGTCGGACCTCATGAAAGGCTGCCTGATCATGTTCCGGTTCTTCATAGAGATGACCGTACTGTTCCACAAAGGCATTGGCAATGTCCTTTTGCGTTGTCATATGGCGACCATCCGGCAGTATGAACGACTGCATTAAGGTTCTGCGGCTACGCTTTTTTTTCTCTGATAACGTGATACATCGACGATAATTCTCCACGGACTCGTTTAAAGCCCCTTGCACGGATTGCAACACCATCCAGACTGTGGCGTGTTATGGAAATTATTTGGGCCTGCGCTCGTTTTACAGGAGCACTCCGATCCTGTGAAGGCCCTTGTACAGAAAGTTCGCGGAGCATCGGGAAATAAAATTCCGTCGTAAGGCGCCTCCACATCATCTGCTCTCCTCCGTCTGCAATTAACGCTCGGCGCAATGCAGGCTTAATGCATTCCAGCCACCACTGCAACGTCGTCCGATATGTCGGGAGGCGTCGTTCTCATATGTATCATGTGACTTCGGTTAAGTATCAGCACTCAGGTTCCCTCAGGTGTTCTGTATTCAATTTCCAGGCACTGTGACTCCTCCACACTCGTTGACGAGTGCATATTTATGCTATGTGGTCTGACAAGGCGACGGGCCTTAATTCCGCATCGAGGATCAGAGATTCGAGACGATGTGTTACGTAAATTCGATTGAGGTTACTAGCAGAGTGTCTTGCGACGTAGTTATATCCGTGTCTGTCGTCATGTATCGTCTCCCATGTATCGATGAGATTCATGTCCTGTAGCAGTTGCCGCAGCTCCAGGCATGAATTATTGTGTGGGTGTTGATCTTTTAGTGCGAGCACCCAGCTGAAGTCACCTCCAAATAAGACATGTTCATACCGGCCTAAGAATAGTGATGCAATCTCCTCTGCGTAAAATCGGGATCGATCTCGCCGTCTGTCAGACCCTGACAGCGAGTAGATGTTAACGATCCCTACTCCTAGCACTGTGAGCGCCAGTCCTCGCGCTGATGGCAGGTACACCATGTCCTCAGCTACTGTGCCGCCACGTAGAAATATCGCTGCTTCGATGCCGCTGTCTGTAGTGGATGTAGTGTATGTATCGTGCTCATAGAGGTCAGGGAAGCTCTCAACACATACACATACTTCCAGCAGAAGGACGATGTCGACATCTGAGGCATGCAGCATGTCTTGTAATAATTGCAATTTGACTGGAGTTCTAATTGTATTAATATTAATAGAGGCTGTTCTACACGCAACCGCCAGGTTAGCCGAGCGTGCTAACACGCTGCTATCTGGATTCGGGTAGGTGCGCCGGCACCGGATCGAATCCGCCCGGCGGATTAACGACGAGGGCCAGTGTGCCAGCCAGCCTCGATGTGGTTTTTAGGTGGTTTTCAACATCCCCCTAGGTGAACACTGGGCTGGTCCCCGCGTCCCGCCTCAGTTGCACGGCTCGCAGACATCTGAACACTTTCGCACTATTCCATGGATTACACTAGTCGCAGACAGTTGGGGTACACTGATTCCTTCCTGGGGGATCGGGGTGGCGGCAGGAAGGGCATCCCGCCACCCGTTAAACTAACATTGCCACATCCGATTAACCATGCCGACGCTGCGTATCCGCGGGAGAAACGGCGCCAGTAAAAGAAAATAAAGAAAGGAAAGGGCGGTTCCGTTCGCCTGCCGCTGTTCTTCAGTGTGTGAAGCGCTCATGAACGCTTACGTTAAGTTGTGTGCTGTTGCTCGGCGACATATTGTCAGTGCAGCAGCCTACGTCTTCTGCGTGGTTAACATCCGGTGGCCACTGCATTCGCCATTGTGGCTGCGTCGTTGTCTGTGGATCAGTATCGGATTCGTCAGCCCAGTTCCTATGCTGGAGGTGCATCTCTCAGTAGGGCTGACCGAGGGCGGAGATGTTGCTGCCGTGGGTGGAGGGACTTCTTCCGGCGGCTCTCCATCCCGTGGGTCTGTATTCAACCCCTGCCTTGGGCGATATGCACGTACTGCTATGTGGGAGGTAGAAGCTCGTGTTGCGCATCTGGATGCACTGTATCGTCATTACACACAAGTCTGCCGGACCTAGAATGCATTAAGCAGGTATCCGACAGCGCTAGCTACCGTTACTTGTGGCGCTTCGGCGATCGTTGTGCACCTCCGTGTCCGAGTGTGGAAGTGACTCCCGGTGGTCAGGGACGAAAGCTGCTGTCGGCACAGCCGTAGGATCAATTTCCATACCTCCTACCGATCCTTTCCGGTCGGTTAACTACGTCGTCGGCGCTGGTATGGTAGAATTGTTCGTCGTTTCGTCACAGGTGGCGATCTCTGCTGCAGTAGGTTGCCGTAAACTGTCAGGATGTTGGAGCTCGTCATTCTTCGGGATGGCATCTGTTCGAAACGCGTTCGCCTACGTTAGTGTCATCGGCGTCAACGTGGACGTAGGCACGGGTTTGCCATTTGGAACTCCATTTCGAACTTGCACAATCCTCCGCTGAATGCATTCGGAACGTACGTGGCCCTTTTTCTCGCATCCAGAGCACGTTTTGGGTTGTCCATCGTAGATGACTCGTGCTCTGAATCCTCCGATGAACAAGTATGAGGGTACATGCTGTGTCAGTTCTATTCTGATTTGACGCACCCCATTGAGAACGGGATAGTTTGTGAAGTTGGACCATTTTTCCTCTACGTGGCTAAACACTCTTCCATAGGAGCGTAAGGCGTCAATCACCAAGTCAGATGGAACCTCGAAGGGAAGTTCGAAACTACATATGCTTCGTAAGCCAAGTCCCGCGTGATCAATAGTTACATCTCCAACATCTCCTACGGAGTGATGAAATTTGAGTCCATGTTTAGTATCTCGAATGATTCTGTCACACACTGCATCGTTGATCAGTTAGATGTAAAACTCTGCTCACTATGGAGAGATGTATTCTAATAACTTCGTTGTAGTCAAGTTTAACTTCGTCTCGTAGGAACCTTTCAATTTCATAGGCTTTCGGTCCCGCATATCCATTCGACAAACTATTCTTGAGAGTCGACTTTCTGTATACATGTGCCATTCCATATCGATTTGACAATAGTTCAAATGGCTCCAAGCAGTATGGAACTTAACATATGACGTCATCAGTCCCGTAGAGTTAGGACTACTAAAAAAACCTAACTAACCTAAGGACGTCACACACATCCATGGCCGAGGCAGGATTCGAGCTTGCGACCTTAGCAGCAGCGCGGTCCTGGACTGAAGCGCCTAGAACCGTTCTGCCACAGCCGCTGGCCCATACCGAGTATTCGAAACGTGTGAGTACGCGGAATAGGTTAACAACCGCGCGGCGCCCGAACTTCCACGGCAGGGACGCAAACAGACGTCCGTGCCGCAGCAACGCCGAAGGCAGACTACCAACTAAGCTACCCAAGCACGACTCACGACCCGCCATCACGGCTTCAGTTCTTCCATTACCTCGTTTCCCACCTTCCAAATTTCACAGAAGCACTTCTGCGATCCTTGCAGAAGTAGCACTCCTGGAAGAAAGGATATTGTTGAGACATGGCTTTGCCACAGCCTGGGTGATGTTTACAGAATGAAATTTTCATTCTGCAGTTGGCAGTTATCGTTTAACTTCGTGCTCATTTGACCATACGACTAAAGTAGTTGCTTTTCGTGGGTCAGTGTAGAAAATTCAGTTATGTGCTGTTTTCTCAAACTGACTGTGCCAACAGTTGCTGTTCTTCAGTTGCGCTGGTAATTCTTGTAATGCTTAATACTTTGTATAAGTAATTTATTGAAACTAGCGAGTGTTCTTCCTATGAAACTACAAAAATAAATCTGGCTGTGCCTCGATTTTTAGAATTTGTTAGTAAATTACGTTGGCAATGTCTGATCAAAATTGTGGTTCCAACAGCTGCTTCTCTTGAGTTGTAATAATAAATCTCGGTGGCAGCGTTGCTTAATAATGATGTCAATTAATTGCTGTGTTAGGAATTTTTAGTAAGTTCTTCCACCAGTACTATTTTTAAAGTCATATTAATAAATTATGGTTGTATGTGTTGTTCTTACGCATCGTGTTTTAAGCTTGTCTCAGAGTTTATTTGGCGTGAAATTTTTTGCTTTTTTACACAAAGTGATTTGTTTGAATTTAAATAAACGTTTTATAATAGATTATGTTGCGACTCAACACCGGCTCCCAGTCACTTTCAGTGTGTATTAAACATGGTTGAAATCGATCCAGGGGCTTAGGAGGAGTATTTTACCCGTGATGTTGTCTGCGTACGCCCGTGTCACATAGATTTGGCATATTTGACACATATTTGTACTTATATTTCACCAGTATCTCTAGACAGTTTCATCAAAAAATGGTTCAAATGGCTCTGAGCACTATGGGACTTAACATCTGTGGTCATCAGTCCCCTAGAACTTAGAACTACTTAAACCTAACTAACCTAAGGACATCACACACATCCATGCCCGAGGCAGGATTCGAACCTGCGACCGTAGCAGCCGCGCGGTTCCGGACTGCGCGCCTAGAATCGCTAGACCACCGCGGCCGGCGACAGTTTCATCCTCCAGTTTCACTTTCACGCAGCTTAATGTTTATGAGGTTGTATCTCATGAATATGTGCATATTGATATAATTTTGCTCTTACATGCAGTGGTATATGTGAGTGTGGGGTGGTACTGACAGAGAAATATGTTTGAATAGCTTTAGTAGGTAAAAAAAAAAAACAAAGTACGAACAATTCTTGAAGGCCCAACGGTACCGACTGGCCGTCGTGTCATCCTCAGTCTACAGGCACCACCAGATAAGGATACTGGTGGGCTTGTGCTCAGCACACCGCTCCCCTAGCTGTTGTCAGTTTTCATGACCGGTGGCGCTACTTCTAAATCAAGTAGCTCCTTAATTGGCCTCACGAGGGCTGAGTGCAACCCGTTTGGCAAAAGCACTCTGCAGGTCTTTGGAGCTTTTAGGAAAGAAGTAAGACGTTAAGACTCCAGGATGCGGCAGTTTTCACGGATCTCAGCGTTTATGATGTCATACCTGCTGGCTCTAATGGCTCTGAGCACTATAGGACTAATCATCTGAGGTCATCAGTCCCCTAGAACTCAGAACTACTTAAACCTAACTAACCTAAGAACATTACAAACATCCATGCTCGAGGAAGGATTCGAACCTGCGACCGTAGCGATCGCGCGGTTCCAGACTGAAGCACCTTGAAACGCTCGGCCACCGGCGGCCGGCGTACCTCCTGGCTTATATCGCGTAAAATGATATAAATTTGGTGCCACATTCAGCGATATATTGAAAATTGTCTTCAAAACGTGGCGCGAATACAGTTAGTAGTCAAGTAGTAACTAGTTATATTAAAACGCCATGTGTCATGCTGCAGTTTTACTACAGGAACAGCAGAAATGTAGTGAGTGACAAACGTTTTCTCCTCTCATCATTTTTTGGGGACTTGCACCGATAAAAAGTTTCGTAATAATGTTACTTATGAACCGTCTTGATTGCGAAATGTTTATTCATATGACCGGTTTCGGTTGCTCTAGAGCCATCTTCAGATCCGTAACGATGGAGAAGGTGGAGAAGCTGGAAGATGCGTGCAGCGCCTGGCGTCGTTGACGGAACCCTCCAGCGCGACCCTCTTGCCCACGGCGATGGACGTCAGACGACTGAGCGGTTCGCGGCACAACACCGAAATGGTGGGAACCACGAAAGCAGACCATGGAGCAGGGGCGGGCAAACGTTGCACGCGGCTCATGAGCGCACAGCGCTGCACGTTTGTCGCTCGCGTGCAATCGTTGACCGGGGCAGTGGCGACAGCCGGCAGGTTGCGGCTAACCTGCGGACGTTGATACGAAGCGACCACTACGTAGTGAACGTTGTATTTCAAGAACCGGAAAATGCAGAGTGCATCAAGGAAACGGAGAAGTGGAAATTTATTATCTTTTAAAAAGGAATGATAAAATCATTTTTTCTTTGTGTAAAAACGTGAAAATTGGAAATGTTTAATATGTGGCATTATTTTCGCTGGTCAGCGGAAGTTTAGTATTGAACGCCATTATCATAAATTTCACAAGGACGAGTGCAATTTATTGTCGGATTCTGAGCGGATGGGGAAACTGACTGACTTCAAGAAGAGCGATCTGACGATGCTAGATAAATTTAACGTAAGTTGCTGTTGTCGCGAGAGATCTGCGACTTTCCTTCGTCATGTCTCTCAACAAACTGATTTAACATTTTATGAAGCACTGTTTTAAATTTTTCAGGACGACAACAATGATAGCCCTGCGGTACGTTAAGTTATAAGATTGCGCTTAATATAGCGAGAGCTGGAAAACCATTTGCTAAAGGTGATTTTATAAAGGAGTGCAACAATGACGCTGCTTATTTACTTTGCCTACTAAATACAAATAAGTTTCGAGCTATCACTCTTTTTCGGCGGACTGTAAGTCGTCGTTTATGTGCTATGGCTGTTGACGTTTACCGTCAATTAAGGAGTGCAGCGCAGGAGTTTGTTGCAATTTCCATCGCACTTGATGTGTCGTGTCACCGCCAGACACCACACTTGCTAGGTGGTAGCCTTTAAATCGGCCGCGGTCCGTTAGTATACGTCGGACCCGCGTGTCGCCACTGTCAGTCATTGCAGACCGAGCGCCGCTACACGGCAGGTCTAGAAAGACTTCCTAGCACTCGCCTCAGTTGTACAGCCGACTTTGCTAGCGATGGTTCACTGCCTACTTACGTTCTCATTTGCCGAAACGATAGTTTAGCCTTCAGCTACGTCATTTGCTACGACCTAGCAAGGCGCTATATTCAGTTACTATTGATATTGTGAATCATGTACCGTCAAGAGCGACGTTCATCATTAATGGATTAAAGTTAAGTATTCCACCAGCTACGTTCATTTTTCTAAATTCTAATTTCTTTGGCCTGTTCCAGACCTCACGCCAGCCTTCGTGAGCTAAAACGCGTGCATTTCGGCCTTCTTTAGTAAAACAGTGTTGGCTCTCCTGCCAACCACAACATGATGTCAACATATATTTCAGACAGCGTGAAATTAGTGATTTATGTCCGCGGCGTGCACGTAACAGAGGATTTTTCGGATATGATATCTTTAAAAAGCACGACTACCGGCGCGCACATCCTAAAAACCGTTGAAGAAGCTGTCGATTCAGCTGGCTTAAACTGGGAAGTTTGGTGTCAGTGACAACAGACGGAGCACCTGCAATGAAAGGGGAACAAATGGCATTTGTTGGATTACTAAGAAAAAAGCCTCAGCGTACTGAAGAATCATTGTACAGCATCCTCTGCATTTTGCACCAAGAAGTACTCCGTGCAAAAGCAGCAAAACTGGGGGACGTCGCCGGCCGGGGTCGCCGAGCGGTTCTAGGCGCTACAGTCCGGAACCGCGCGACCGCTACGGTCGCAGGTTCGAATCCTGCCTCGGGCATGGATGTGTGTGATGTCCGTAGGTTAGTTAGGTTTAAGTAGTTCGAAGTTCTAGGGGACTGATGACCTTAGAAGTTAAGTCTCATAGTGCTCAGAGCCATTTTTTTGTGGGGGACGTCATGCAGTGGTTATTCGAGCAGTTAATTATTTGAGATCCCACGGGATTACACATAGACAGTTTCAGACATATTTTGCTGAAATTGGGGAAGAGTACGGTGACATACAATACAACAGTGAAGGCCGCTGGCTTAGCCTTGGTAATGTACTCAAAAGATTTTTTGAGCTGAGAATACCCATAACTCAGTTTTTAAAGGACAAAGGAAGGTACGATCCCAAGATAGAAGATCCAGAGTGGGTTGCCGACTTTGCAGTTTTAGTGGACATTACCGGACACATGAATGCATTGAACACAAGTTTGCAAGTAGTAAATGAGCTAATTTGTGAAATGGCTGTAAAGGTGCAAGCTTTCACTAACAAGCTAGAGCTAAGGGAACGACAGCTCTTGTCAGGAAACGCAGTGCATTTCCCTACTCTGTCTACTGTGCGGGAACAGAATTGCAAAGAATATGTTTCCGTACTTAGTGCAAAAAAGAGGAATTTCTCAAGCGATTTGGGGATATATTTATCCCGAGCTTTTGAATGGTTCTCGAGACCATTTGCTGTTTCTGTAGATGATATTCATCCCAATTTGCAACTTTAATTAATAGACCTACAGTGTAATCCTCGTCTGAGAGACAAGTTCCTCTTGGCAAGACGTGTAATAGTCTCTTATCAAGACTTTCCACAGCTAGTGTTTCCTAGTTTGCATCGTGAAGCCGCGGAGATAATGTCAATGTTAGACTCGACATACGTTTGTGAGAGATTTTTTTTCTATTATTAAAATTAATAAGTCTCGATTAAGTGAAAACATCACTGATGAAAATTTACGTAACTGTTTGCGTTTGTCTGTATGTAGAAAGTTTGTTCCAGACATTAAACGTATTGTTAACTCAACCTGTGATAATTAAATAAAACATATCGTAGGTAGTAGGTACTCTTTCAAAGCATGATTTCTTTCAAGCACTCCTACTAACCTTATGCCTTTATTCAATATAGCAAACTAGGAAAAAAACGCATTACAGAGGAAGGAGTGGAGAGACGGTATGGTGGGGAGGCGAGAGAAGCGAGTGGCCACCTTGCGCCTGTGTGCACGCAGAACACCTATTAATTGCACACGAGCAAGTGGACCGCACACGTGTAAGATTCCTGCCCGCCCCAGCCACGGAGGAAAACAAGTCTACACCAGCTTCATACATATAGAAATTGCCACATGTTTTTAGATCGTACAAATGCGGTAATTTTACTGTGTTTTTTAATTTTGATGGGTACAGATTTCAACCTTGACATCTACAGATTTTAATTAAGTATTTTTGGAGATAAGAGTTAATCACAAAAATCTAGTAATTAAAGTATGTGCATGTGTAATGTAACAAATGTACCAGATGCCACCTGTCGTTAATAGTTTTACAATTAATGACGTGCATTCTGCCAACCAATTTTATGCACCGTATTTGGACGAGTTACTCCTGTAACCGAAATATCAGGTACGTTCTGGTACATTTGATGTTGATTAGATAGGATGAAAAAGGTTTGCATTCTTGAAATATTAAATTATTACCATTATCGCTACAGATCTGAAGATGGTTCTAAAGGAATCAAAACCGGTCATATGAATAAACATATTGCAATCAAGACGGTTTATAAGTAACATTGTAAAATCACTGTTTGCGGCTATCCTGTCGGACATTATGTCTGTTTTTACAAAGTTTCGTAATAGTTTGAAAAAATGTGTAAAGTTTATTGCAACGCAGTAAGTGCTCAGTTGCACATTTTTATCGTCCCCTTTGATACGTGGTTGTTACACCAAAGTGATTCTCTCTACACAGTAAGTGATGTTTATAGTTTGGCTGAAATCGGTCCAATGGTTGAGGAAGAGGTATGAAACACACATACATACAATCATAAGTATGTATAAAAAACATCTGGTCTAGACTTTCCCTCGAGATGGGTGGATTCCACATACTCGGTAGCGATTTATCGTTGATAGCAATTTTCACTAATATCTACATCTATATCTACATGGATACTCTGCAAAACACACTTAAGGGTTCTTCGAATCACCTTCATAATAATTTTCTGTTATTCCACTCTTGAACAGCGCGCAGAAATAACGAACACCTATATCTTTCCCTGGGAACTCTGATTACTCTGATTTTAATTCGATGTTCGTTTCTCCTTACGTAGGTCGGCATCGAAAAAATATTTTCGCATTCGGAGAAGAAAGTTGGTGAATAAAATTTCTTGAGACGATTTCGCCGCAGCGATAAACCCCTTTATTTTAATAGCGTCGACTCCAAATCCTGTATCACGTCCGCTGCATCTTCACTTTTCATTAAAGGATAGCAGCGTCGATTTCGCATCACGCACAACTATTATTTCGCAGCGTACATGGAAGGAATAAGTTTCGTCGAGGTGTAGCAAACACAATTTTCAGCTCTAGATGGCAGCAAGATGGCTCACTGAAATATCATAATCGAGTGACTGCTCGATTCTTTTGCAGAATGTACAAGAATTCTATCAGTTAGTAAGCTGGTGATGTTTACCTAGTTGCATGGCAAATGGTACTAGAGTTAACCATAGTGGATACAAACTATAGCGGAAGTAATTCACCAAATATTTAAAGATGTTTGCTGTTGGTGCTACTTTCTGACAAATTGGTGCCGAAAAGGGTGCCGTGGCGGGCCGCATATCAGCTGGAAAAGTGACGGCAAAGCGAATAAAAAATGTCTCAGTGCTGTATCCTAGAAGACAGCGAGCTTACGGTCGCAGGTTCGAATCCTGCCTCGGGCATGGATGTTTGTGATGTCCTTAGGTTAGTTAGGTTTAATTAGTTCTACGTTCTTGGCGACTGATGACCTCAGAAGTTAAGTCGCATAGTGCGCGGAGCCATTTGAACCATTTTGACTGCGAGCTGTGAGGAATTTATGGAGTACAACCTGGCATCAGAATCACAGTATGCACTTCAGTAGAGAGATGACTAGGAGAATGTTCATAATCGGAGAACGAATCCACTTAGAGTAGAAGTGTGAGTGTAAAATAAACTTTGCAAAGTAGAAACGTTTTTGCACTATGATAAATGATAACTGTTGTACGGTATTACAGTGAGAGGAACATCTCGGAGAAGGCTAGGTACACATTCATCTCAATCGTACCGTCTTAACTCCACGGCGCTAAGGGACTTGATTAGGGGCAGATGAGGATCTTGCTGCGCGCTGTTCCCAAATGCGGAGTCGCTGCAGCAGCTCGGAGCCAGCCCAAACTACTTGCTGCAAGTGGATGTGGGGGGAGGATTACTAATATCGATATTCAGTTACGAGGCGAGAGCAAACAGGGGGCTTTTATGCGTCGGTCGGGATTATGCACTGCAATATATTGCGGGCTTTGTCTTGCCTCGCCTTGCTCCAGCGGCTGTGGCGGGAGTTGGAGCGGCACTAAGTTGGCGCTGATCCGCCCCTACCTGTGTTATCAGCCGCCGTGACGCGGATAACCAGCACTCTGCCAACTTCTCTGCATAAATCCCGGCACTTCGCTCAGACTCCTTCTCAGACTAACAAGTCAATAAATCAAATGGACCGCACTCAACATTAAGTGCGGTATTCTCTCTCTCAGTTGAAGCAAATACATAGCATTTTTAGACATTTTAAGTTTTCTTTATTTACTTAGCCTGTGTCGTATCTACAGAATCGTTTGGTGTGTGTACATTAACGGTTTAAAATGTAGAAATATTGCGTATAACTATCATTAGGTTTTGTTACTAACTGATATTGTGCTATCACGTATCAATACCCTCACCCCCATACAGGTGTGAATGTTGGCTACCGAAGTGCAAGTTTCTGTCTGACGACTATGGTGGTCGTGCAGGATCTAGCAGACCCAGCGTTGTGTGCCCACTGAGCTATCCCTCCAGCAGCTCCTCACCAAGAACGCTCACCGCCTCTGCGATATAGGATAGCCAGCGGCAGCGACACAGCCCAAAATTGATCAGAGCTTCTTTGTTAGTCGCTGCTGCGCAGACACTGCCCATTCGCAGCTCCGTCGATCGTGCCTGGTACAGAGACCCACATCCATATTGACACCGATAACTGGTCTCTGACTCTTGTTGCATTATTTGTAGCCTAACGAGTAATCATATGCTTGGAGAAATACAAGTACGAGGGTAGTCCCAAAAGTAAGGTCCCCTATTTTTTTTATAAGTACAGAACTCTGTTTTTGTGGAAGTTGGTCACACTGTTATGAAGAGTGCGTCACGCGTTGCGTGTAAACATGCGCACTCAGCGCTATGGCGCTCAGAATTGTCTTGGCAGCCTTGGAGAATGGAGCTCCCGTTGGAAGTTGCCGCCAAGTGCGAACTGCGCGCAGTTATTCGGTTTTTGAACGCAAAGGGCAATGCGCCGATTGAAATCCCTCGCCAATTGACGGGAGTGTGTGGTGAGTCGTGCACGGGAGTCAAAAATTTTCGTAAGTGGTCTAGAGAGTTTGCAGCTGGTCGGACCGAAATTCACGTCGAAGAAAGGAGCGGGAGACCATCAATTTCTGAGGAGACAGTGCTGAAGGTTGAGCAAACCAAGCGTGAAGATCGGTGGATCACCCTGGATGATCTCTGCACGATGGTTCCTGAGGTTTCCCGAAGCACCGCTCACAGAATTTTAACGGAAACATTCAACTACCGGAAGGTGTGCGCAAGACGACAACTTTCTGGACTCAGCTGTCACGGGTGACGAAACCTGGGCATACCACTTTACACCTTGTAACGGAACTGAAATGATGGTGGGCTGACAGTAATTTGGAGCCCGCGCGTCGGAAACGGGCGCGCTTGTGTGAGACTGCCAGGGAGTGCACCCTGATGCCATCTATTGGCGAAACTGGGAATTAGCGCTGTCAGACAATGCACTAAGCTCTCAGAGTCAAATGTATTCTTTTTCTTGGTAATTATAAGTTATTACTGTATAATTTAATGTTGTAAAACGCTGGTAGTAAATTATTATGACTGGTATGGACTCCAGGGTAGTAAATATAAATATTCTTAAATACTAAATGATTTTGGTAAAAAGGTGGTAGGGGAACGCCCCCACTCTTGGTGATACGAGCGTAGCTAGGGGTAGCTGGAGACACAGGAACTGAACAATGGAATGGCCTGGGGAGTGTTGACATGATCGGACGTGCGTAACTGTGCTCACGCAAAAGTGATTGTGCAACAGCGAAGAGGCGAATATCGTCGCCGTTTGTGGAGTAGAACACGACGAATGGTTGTCGAAGCCGCCTCTATGCCACTGGGGCTGATTGTAAGAGTTCCTGCGCCCAGAATTTATGGCGGACGTGCAGTAGCTTATACAAGTGCTACAGCTCGTAGTTCCAGCCGCCATTAAGGGCATGAGGCGTGAAGAGCTGCGTTAGCCACGTGCATCTCACCATCAGCACCGACACGTCTACCCAAGGCAAGACTGCTTGCAATTGTTAAGTCGAACTTTGTATACATGTAAAAGGAGAATACCAGTTTTCTTTTATGCAAGTGCAGAGGACAGAATATAGTAATGAGTAAAATTACGACGCATGTTGTTCATTGTAAAGTGTAGTAACCTCAAACATAGTATAGTGAAATCAGACTGGGGCCACCATTGCCTCTTTCATTTACAATTCTTTTGGTTGTAGAATACTTTAGCGTATAAGAATGTAGAAAAGAGCAATGGTCACACCAGAATGAGTCGCCTATTTATAGTTACTTAAATTTTTCTGAGCAACCTTTCAAGTAAAGTCACTTAACTAATTCTGTATCAATGGTCCAAAGAGTAATATCCAAAATCATTAAATAAGTTGAAGGATAGAATTTTGTTAACCGAAGTTGCATAAACTGTCCTGGTAGTAATTACCAAGCCACCTCACAGAAATTGAGAGAGTATTTGCTTTGTAGAATCATCTAGAATGATCAGAAATAGTAATATTCAGAATTAAGTTTAAATTCAACTCAAGCCATTTCACTTTGAAACGAGCCCAAAAATTGATTTATTCTTTTGCTCCTTCAGAGCTGGCGACCGTAGTTATAAGTATTTTCAGGAGGATTCGACAGTAAGTCTGCTGCTCTCGTCGTGCTGATAGGATTATCCACTGCTGCTAGCAGTGGTGATTGGATACATAAGCTCACTACCAAGTTAAGTGGGTCAGGTAGGCAGTGTTAACGTGTGAACTGTAGGGCACTGTAGGCCATGGGTCGAACCCGTTCAATCATCACAGCTCTTAGGGAAATAGTCCGGTTAGGAGTGTACTATTCATTAGGTAAATACTGGCGAGTAACGGTCAAAAATGTATACGCAAGTGAATTTAGCAAGGTCCACGTAGCACCTAGTTAATGTGGTGCAATGGCGAGGGTAGGAGTGGAGTAAAAGTGAGCTGAGCTTGTGGCAGCTGTGCTGGATTCAAATATTAACTACGTGAATTCACTACTGCCTCTTACCATTGGGACTGAGCTATTTACAGTTAAAATACGTAGCAGTAAGCGCAAAGGCGTGACAGCTACAAGTCCGTATTGGTTTTATACATACGGAATTGGGAAGTGGGTCATTCCGTCAGTGGAGGGGGTTAAAACAACCGAGTCAGTGGAGAACATACCCCATTTACTGATGGAAAGATTCAGCGGTTCGGTCGCAACCTGAGACCAAGTAATAATCACGCCAGTGGCGGCATCCTTCTTCGCAGCATGGCGGAGAGCTGGTATGACATGGGCATACAAAAACTGCCACAGCGTCTACAAAAATGCATCGACAGAAATGGTGATTATGTCGAAAAATAGCTAAATGTTCAATTTGTAAACTGATGTAAACCATTGTAGAAATAAATAGGTCTATGTACTTATAAAAAAAATAGGAGACCTTCCTTTCGGAATTACCATGGTACATCTTTTCTTTGCTGTTTCAACTTGTTCGCTCATGACCAGCTTTCCTGCGATGACAGTTGCTGCAACACTCTGTAGCCCATCTCTCCTTACCGTTGAGTATGAGATCGTGCACAACAGATATTAATACAGTTAGTTTCAATTTAGTAAATGTCACACTGTAAAGTACATATCACATAGATGTAAAATCACAGAATACGGAGCACGGATATTTTCAAATACCAAAAAAGTTGAGTATATGCTGAGCTTAACCAGCTGATTGCAGGCTGGTGGGCTGTGATGTGTGGACAACCTCCGAGATGGTACCCCCCCACGCAATGCTTCGTGCAGCCAAAAATCTAAACCCATGGCAACCGCACTAAATATGGCATTCCTTGCGGCCAAGGAAGCACACATACTTTACATTTGAAGTCAGCACGGATTCCCATTTCGCTTTCGTAAGTCTTCCTCGCACTGGACTTGAAACAGCACGTGGACGACGCACTGGCTACGCCACAGCGTGGAATTCTACGTTCTGCTTCGCTGCGGAGTGTGAAGTAAAGAATGTTGCATGTAAAACTTTTGGTTCGCGTCTACCTCTTCCCAATTCATTTTACCTTTTCTTTTCAGCCATGCTGTACTGCGTAAAACATCGTATATGGTACAAATATAAGGTGTTTCAAAGTGCTAGAAAGCTGAGGATCTCTCAACATAATACCAAATAATGTCCTTCGTACCTACAGTTATTAGACGGCGAATGCCGTGTATGGAGAGCTGGCTATTGTATCGAAGCTGTAGCGCTGTTGGGAGCGTCGTGAGTTCTCGAGCAGTGCAGTATGCGGTGATTGCAGTGCGTGTTGTAGAGATGGTAAAAAGAAAGTCTCTGTATTTATTTTATCTTATCAGTCCTAATCCGTTCATAGCGTTGATAGCGAGGGGAACGCCGTGGCCAGGTTTCGAATTAGAACCGCTGACCACACTGAATTCCTAAACCCCTCCCCAACCAACCCACCTCGTCCTCCTTCCTATAGATCAAAACCATCAAAATCAGAAGGAATAGCAACCTTAGGAGGAAAAGTGAAGAGGAAGGTAGTAGTTTTGCGTTCATCTCCTCCTAGATCTCTTCACATTCCGTTTTCTAAGAAGTTCGGGGTATTTCATATTCATTTAATAGAAGTATTATCTCAAAAGTCGAAGTTATTTGTAGTAAGTAATGTATTTGCTGCAATTCTTGGCGCAAAGCCTGCCCACTGGGTGTTTCGCAAATAACCAGAAACCTTAATGTGACTGCTCGTCTTTGTCTGAAAGTAAACGCAAGCTACATACTGGAATTCCTATTATGAAACTTCCTGCATATCTCTGGGTTTATGGACTGGCTCATGTTTGCATCTGCCGGTAAATACATTTTTCAATGATCGTAAGCAACTTTTAAAAAATTACGTCTTTTACTCCAGTGAATTATGAAACGAATCTCGATCTTGCAACCTACACGATGCAGTAAGTTATTTCAGAGAGTCGGTAGTCAATGCATCGTGGGGGATAAGGGAACTATGCATTCACCGATTCACATAACACACTATACCTTAACAATATTCAATGTAAAATTGGGGATTGTGATGAAAATTCATTTGAGTTAACGAATAAATTCTACTAGTAAGTATGTTAGATAGTTCTAGAGCACTATTTAGTGTTTCTCAACCAGCAATTGGCTGCCCAAACCATCAACGGGTCCAGAATCCACTTGCCAGATTTCTCCGCTGTTCTTCGACAATTGCTGTTAACGCTGCTGTTTTGTTGAGCACGTCCATTTTCGTAAGGGAATTGCGTGCTTTACGAGCCAGATCAAGCCGAAAACGGCCGCTGGAGAGGGGTGAGAGCACAAATCACGTTGATCAGAACATCCCGTGTGACGACGTCGTTGTCACATATGAGGTCGGGCGTCCCGTCGGCGTCCACGTCAACGTTAGCGGCCTCGTCTCGCTATAACACCACAATTCTGTGGATGATCATAGATTTTCTACGTGTTTTGCGAATTTTGTTTTATTAGTTGTGCTGAATATTGTTCTTGTAAATATGTCGTCAAATAACAAATGCTATTTCTAATTAAAGAAAGAGATTACGCATGGAATGTTAACGTTTTGTCAGTAGACACGTCGGCCTTGTCAGGGAAAAGATATTGTCAAAGAGTGTAATAAACTGTAAATGCATTATCGCTGGGCGTGCAAGTCCGCCAAAACAGTAGCAGTCGCGATGAGATGATTGGCGTCGTCGTTGGTTGTGTGTATTCGCCGGTGTTGCTATGTAAAATTGCGGAGATAAAAAGTTTGTTTCCGAAGTGCGGAGCAGTGGAAAGTGAAATGATTGGCTTCGGGCATGTTTAATATGGGAAAGTTACGGCATTTATTGGGCACTGTACAAATGTAGCAAGAGTAATACGCATAACATCAAGAGTACAGTGGGCCCTTGTTATTGGCTATTGTATGGCATGACGATCAAACTGTGCCCTATTTAACCGCTAAATGAAGCCACTCGACAAACCAACGGCATCATGATGTGAAGTAAGATCTAGACTCTTTATAACTAGAAGTGTAATGGGCTGACCAGCGTAGTTGGAATTCTTTGTTTAAATAACATTGTTTTCGTGTTACATTGTAACGTAAATAATTTTCCTTAATCCTTATCCAAGTAATATCCAACCAACTCATTTGTAAGAACGGAGGTAATCAGAAAATTAACCGAAAATTAGGTGAATATTTGAAACTTCCTGGCAGATTAAAACTGTGTGCCCGACCGAGACTCGAACTCGGGACTTTTGCCTTTCGCGGGCAAGCGCTCTACCATCTGAGCTACCGAAGCACGACTCACGCCCGGTACTCACAGCTTTACTTCTGCCAGTACCTCGTCTCCAGGTGAATATTTATTTATTTGATTGTCAAAACATAACTTTTGTACAATTACGTAATAATGAAATCTTTGGCTGTGGTATGAATAGTGTCAGAAATAGAATGACTCAAATTTTCTAAAAATAGAGTAACTTTCATAATAAAAAATGGGTAGTAAACCTTCACGTAACTTGAATACTGAATTTCATTGTCATAAAACAAAAAAATGGTTCAAATGGCTCTGAGCACCATGGGACTTAACATCTGAGGTCATCAGTGCCCTAGAACTTAGAACTACTTAAACCTAACTAACCTAAGGACATAACACACATCCATGCCCGAGGCAGGATTCGAACCTGCGACCGTAGCGGTCGCGCGGTTTCAGACTGAAGCGCCTAGAACCGCTCGGTCACTCCGGCCGGCTGTCATAGAACAGTTCTGATTTATAGTTTGTGGCATAATTTACAATTTTTATTACAAAGAAAAGTCAGAATAACTGCTAGGTGAATGACAGTCTTTACCAATGAGTTAATTCAAATAATCTGTGTGCTTGCTACAGTTACGGCAGTCAATATTTGGGTGAGTAACGTAAGAAAATGTTTCTGTCCATCGCCAGTAAGCAATCTTACTTTAACTGATCTTTGATAGATTGTATGTGTTTACTATTTGATTATTATTTGACTACTTCTAGGTGTGTGGTGAGAAGTACTTGAAAGTGTGCGTTAGGTACTGTTCCTACGTCATGACGCCAATAACTATTCTTATGTAAGATTGACTATGACTATATAATTCAGTTTCGATTCAGTTATTCTTGTTCCGGTGAGGAACTGGCGACCGTTAGCTATTTTCATCAATGATATACTTTGAAAACTTTTACAAAATTTTCCACTAACTATTGTTAATTAAAAACTAGTTGACGTAATAAAAATGTATAAAGTTAAACAAACTTTGTTCCTAATCGTCACTGCTGAAGTACTGAGCAGTGGCAATTCGGTTATAACTTCATATAATTCTCTCGATTTTGCATTATTCTTCGAAATAAAAGCCTTTTACCCAGGGATTAGGGTCTTCACGTACATCGCCATATAGAAAAGCCTAATTAGCCGGAGAGGTGGGAGGGTTATACCGCGTTAGGACGGCTTTACAGACGGCAGAATCAGCGACGATTTACGGCGTGAGTATGCAGCAAGTAATGATAACCATTACATTAAAGACATACGCTGTGTGTCTACAGGGCAAGTGGCCTGTAATTGAAAGAAGCATCACGACGGTCTCACAACAAGCAAAAGACTTCGTACTAGCCCGCCGATCGCGTATCCATGATAATACAACAAAGAGAGTTACCGTGACAACAATAGTGAAAAACCAGCGAAAGAGTAATATTCCCAGAGTCGGAGAGTGGAATTTGTGAGGTCTGAATGTGCTATGGAAGTACAAAGATTCAGTCCTTACATAGCGTGCGTAAGTGGGGACGAAGAGAAAGAAAAAAGATTATCTGAATCATAGGAGTACTATATGAATACAAAAGCAATGACAAATAGTGTTACGGAAGTAGGAATGGCTAAGAAAGGAACTGTGGACTGGTAACCAAAAAAATTGGAAGTTTCTACGCAGAGTCGGCAAAGTAAGAAAAACTCTGACAAGAGGATGCGACAGGATGGTATGAATGTGTTACGGCAGCAGAGAATAGCTTACATAGTACCATAGGGAACATAGCGGGTAACAACAGCAGGAAAAGCCATGAGTTAACACACGTGGTAAATATCTGATGACGATGGGTTAATTGCTACTGTGAGACGACGAGGTATGAAGAGGGCAGGAAGCCATGGATGACGTGAGAAGCCTTTTATAAGACTGATGACCTAAAAAAAAATAATGAAAAAAACTTACAAGCTCTAGATAATCTTGAGGGCACTTTACCATTATTACTGTAATCGTGAGAGCATGTTACTCTCATTATTCCCATAACAAGAGTTATTGTAATACCTGAGGAGTCCGTTCAACCTGCATTTAATGAATTAAAATAAATAATAATTCCTATAATTTGTATAATAGAGCCAACTGATTGCAAAGACATTTAACTTGACCTTGTTTCGAAGCCGCTTGTCGGTGTCTTCAGCAGAAAATTCAAAACACTTACATGTGGTAAGAGATGGACTGATTTAAGATCAAAATGCACTCCTCATCTGCTTAAAATGATATTCAAAACTAAATACAAGTTATAGGTATTGGAACCGACCCAACAATGGCACTTAGCAGTAACAATTATAGCTGTATGACACAACACACTGCCTGCCACTAAGGGCTGTAAGAGGAAGGAACTATTGGAGGTGGCATGAGACATGTCAGGTTAAATCTTATTGCGACCTGTTAGTTGTATTACAAAAATCATATTCTTGTACGCCTTCTGGCTCATAGTCATGTTTAAAATTGTAAAAACAATTAAAATAATGTTTTAGAGGCCTCTCCTTCCGTTAATGCGGTGGTTTTTCTTAAGATGACTCATCTGGAATGGATATGAACCCTTTTATCAAATTAGCTTGTAATTACACTACGGGCAACAGAATTTCTATGAAATTAAGCCGACAGATTAAAATTCTGCCACTTTTTCCCATTTGCTTCGTAAATACTCTTCCAATTTTATATGAACAGTACTGAATGTTATTCTGTCGTAAAGTAAATATGAAGCAGTATGGCACTAATGACAAAAAATATTCCTTTTTTTGTATCTGCAAATGGATTTGAGAAGTGCTTATGTTTGTATGCTTCTTAAAACACTACTATCGTGTTGTAATAATTTTTAAAATCGATAAATTGGGGAATAAAATACTCTCATAAAACCATTTGCCTCCAATAAGAAAAGAAAGAAATTTCTCCAAAATTACTAAACGCTTATTAGAGGTTTTTCTTTTCCATATTTAACAATTGTCGTGTGGGTTGCTGAACTGAAACGTGCTACGGGTCTCTTGGGGAAATTAGGGCTAGAGGCACGTCAGAAGACAGAGTGTATTATGTAGTATTTGAGGGGTAAAGGATGACAATACATTTTGCAAGATTGGTGCAGCATTTCGTAAGACCAGAAGAACACATTAACAACCGAGTCCTTCATAAGCGTTTGAACCATTGTAAAATGAATGCAACCGATTTTACGTCGATATGCCATTGTGAATTAAATATTGGTCCACAAATTCAGACAATGAAAGGAAGTATAGTCAGAGTGAAAGGAAACTCTTTTATTTGCCAGATAGTTTTGCCAATAAATATGAGTGAAATAATGAGTTTAATAAATGTACTGAACTTCGGTAGTATCGATATAACCATGTTCTTTGTAAGTCCGAGTAGCAATCAATTTGTGTTATACAGTATGGCTGTGTATTTGCTTTGAGCAGGAGAGAAGCAGGCCTGTCGTGTAGTGGAGACAACATTACTTGAAAAGGATTTTATGTTAATTTATTTTGAGGAAAAATTTTGTGGATGTTAGATTATGTGAATGCAAGAATGTTAGAAGCATAGTTTTCTAAGGTAATCTAGTTACGTTTCTAAATATTTGTAAATGTGTAGTTTCTTATTGTCAGAACATTGGGTATGGTTAAAGTTCGCTGTAAGAAGTTTTTTGGTGAAACGCATGAATTTGTCTTATAATTGAAGTGTCAAAGAAAGTAATTATACACAGGAAAATTACTAAGAAAGATTTTTGCTAACTGGTCTGGTTGTGGGAACTTTATGAAACGGTGTATTGTTGTTAATGAAGCATAGTTATACTTGGAGTCTTTGTTCACATTTATCAGTCGTTTAGTTTTTCATTTTTCTTTCTCTGGTTTTATGAATGTATGCTGCAGTATCATATTCCGAAAATTGATAAGATACCGTCTTGCATTGCACACGACGGTACAACAAATAAAGTTTGGTTTTGGACAGTCAACTCAATAGCACTAATTGAATGAGATTGCAAGACAGACGAGCGTTCTTTGCCCAACAAATTTAATTATCATCAAAATTCGGGTTCTCTATAATGTGCAGTGATTGTCGGAATGTACATTTATGGAAACACCGTATCGGTTCGAAGGTTTTACATCAGCAAAAGATTCCAGAAAAGTGTTATCTTGTAAATTTGCATGCAGCTTATCAAAGGTCAAATGCGTCACATTTTATGTACATTTGCTATGTAATTACATTAACTGTTCTGGTAGTCGTAGTTTGCAAGGCTAAAGATAAGGATTAATAATGTTCAGGGCAAACATTTCACTCTGAGCCAGTGTCGCAGTCAAATAATGTGTATAAATTTCATTGAAAACAAACTGCTCTATCGCAGGCGAATTGTTTAATGTACTGGCTGGCTTGGATTTCGCATCGTGTAGCGTGAGTTCCGCATGTTTCCGTTCAAAATTAAATTTTAACAGCCTTCAATTGCTCTGCACTGAGATTCACTTATTTCAGTATCAAAATACGTTTTACCAATTTCTCAGATACCAACCAGCCGCATGCAAACACAAGTTTAGAAGTTTTAGCGTTAAACTTTCAAGAGGACTAGGTAAGAAGGTCTGCACTATAAGACATGAAGGCGACTTTACACGGACAGCAAGGCAAAGTAATTCGACTGTCAGAGGGTTATTTCACCTTACCATAAAGATGTTTTGGTGAAGAATAAGAGTGAAGGATTTGTAATGCTAGTTCTAGGAATAACCATCCACTCCATCAGATGTTGCTCCATTGCCTTTCACCAAGACTTAATAGCCCTATACTGGTTCTTTACAGAACTTAATGAAGTGCTTGAATGTCTTCCCGTGTGGTTCGCACAAGTATTCTATACACAGTATTGTTTCCAGATTAGCTACATTTTCGTAGAGTTTTCCAGATAACTCGAAGGTGACTGTTCACTTCCCCTACGACGATCTTACAGGCTCGTTCCATTTTATGTCGCTTTGCAACAACAAGAATATATATTTAAACGACCGACTGTGTCAAACAACATACCACTAATGCGATGTTAGAACGTTACGGGACTGTCTTTCGTACTTATCTTCATAAAGCAAGAGTTTTTCGCTATTACAGCAACGTACTATCCATCACGATACTTTGTCGACGCCATTTTGTAATCTCCCACAGTCAGTCTGTTGTGACACTTGCCGTGCGCTACATCGTGATCTGTAGTCACAGACTGCTGCTCATCCTATCCGTCAGATCATTTATGTATTTAGACAACAAGATCATATCGAACTTACTTGGAGCACTCCTGACGAAAACTTTGTCTCTGCCGAACATATGCTGCCCAGGAGAGCGTACTACGTCTTATAACTGAATAACTCTTTAAGTTACTGAAGTATATAAAAAACCGATTCCGTATGTTCGGATCTTCTTTAACAGTCTGCAGTGCGGCTTTTTGTTAAAAGCACTTGAATCCTCTTTGGAAAATATTTGACACTTGGGACTGATTTACGAAGTGATACTTTCAAAATTTTGGGTATTTTTACTCACAGCTAGGGAAACTTTCATCACGCTGTTGTAAAAGACGCTCAGAAGGATGGTGCACTCTTCAGAGTTCCACAGTCTCATGGCAAAGTGCACAGACGGCGACAGTTAAAAACCCTTATGCCACTGAAGACCATTAACAACTAAAATACTTCGTTAGTAGGTGATAAACAATTACTCCGCACGAATGCCACAAAACTAACACAAAATATACTGCAATTAATGACACGCAGCCTTGATTCAACAATTATTCTCTCTGGTCATTATTCTGAGAGAATGTAATTCCACAATTTATTGTTATCATCGCAGCTTCTCGTGCTCATTTTTTCTATAACTTATTTTCGCTCCAGGTTTGTTTTTAGAACAAATTCTGTGTGTTTGATTAATCTGTTGTTCTCTTTGCCGTCTTAGACACCTTAGTAAACGGATTCAATAGATGGTTATGTCTAACAGTGTTTAGATTAACGGAACCACAATAATATGAATACTTACGTCATTGATTCGTATTATTTGATTTACTCCTTGTCCTCATCTAATAATTTTAAATTTTTTTTCAGCAAATATTCGTTGGAGGTCGTATTAATGCGAAGATGCGTTGGGTCGGCTGCCATTATCGCAACCTTCAGTAGTCACAGCACCAATTTGCACTCTGTTTCATGATAACGAAGTCCAGTGCTAGTTTATAAGCATAATTTTATTGCTATGTTAAGTCCGAGCAGAAAACCGATTAGTCATTGTTCTAGAGCCACGCAACATCGTGTTACAGATAGGCCTACAACATAGTCTTCATTATCATAGTCGGTCTTTCTCTCATCTGACTTTTATCCACACTGCGGTCAATATCAACAACTTACTAAACGGAAAGGGCGAGTATTAGCTACACTGTGAGTTAAATTTCGAATGGAAGACACTCTGCCACAGAAGCTGGAAAAATCTTTCTGGGCGAAATTCCAAATAATTTGTTTGGGTCACTTGTACGTATTATCAGTATAAATCTTTGTGTGTGACGCCATTATTCATCACATATCCACTATTTTTATTATGTCAGTTTAACAAAAAAGATTTATTTTTACTAGGTGTGACCAATGCTACCTCGGCGAACGTCGATTACCGTCAATAGCGTTTGCTACGGGAACGCAAATGCATATACCCATAATGACAAGTCACTTACACCAACATGCCCAGTAAAAGAAGATTCTTATTTTTCCTAATTTTTTAACATTACAGTTCGAAGCAGGTGTCAGTTTTGCTCAGAAAAGTAATGTGTGCAGCTTTTAGTGCTTTATGACGGAGCTAAGCGAATTCGTACGTGTGTAAATTGTTGGTGTTGGTAATGGCGGGTGCTTCCGTCACCAACGTAGTTGGAGTGTCTGGTGTGTCAAGAGCCAGCGTATGGAAGATATATACCGGATGCAGGGAAAGCGCAAAAACGTCATCCGTGTAGTGACAAAGCAGACGAAAGTATGTACTGAGTGATCGCGGTCGCCTATCGTTAAATAGGATTGTGACGATTAATAAGAGAACTACAGCTGTAAGACAACGAAGCCAGACAGCAACCAATAAGCAGGAAGCTCCATAAGCTGGGAACTGCACGACGAGCTGGAATACCGAAATCACGCATTACTGATGCCAAAGCCCGTAAAAGTAAAACATGGCGGCGAAGCCGTAAGACCTGGATCATCAAGCAATGCTGGTCGGATGTGCCTTATTTTACATATCTTCCAAATTCTGGCCGATCTTACGTTCCAAGACCGTGTTTTTGCGAACACGAGGATGCCCACTGTCACCAGAGCCTTTGTAGGCTACTTTCGAGGGAAGGGTGCGTGATCGCTGTCCACTTCCATCATCGTTACTTGGCTCAAAATGGCTCTGAGCACTATGGGAGTTAACTTCTGAGATCATCAGCCCCCCCTATCATCGTTACTTGAACCAGCAAATATTTTAATGAAGGAGTGGTATAAGATTTCCTTTAAACCATATAGGACCTGTGTTTATTGTCTTTGAAACGAGCAGTACGTGATCGCTTTGCCAAAAGTTTCCTTACACCGTATTAGGCATTGCAGTGTGCTGTGATTTTGCTGTTTCCGTACTTTTGCCCACCTGCTGTATATCTTTGCCTTTGTGAAGACAGTAAGTTTGTTCCATCATTGCCGGGACCTACCAGCGATTAGCGAACAGCGAAGCTGCAGCCTAAACGTACGAGATTTACAGGCCGATTTAGCCTGCAGCATCCGCGCTCGGGGTGTTGATGGCGCAGATTCGTGCAAGGCAATGGCGTCGAAACTGTTTGTGCTTTGGCCGGCGGCCGTCGTCGACTCCTAGACACCCGTGAATAGCTGCTTCAGGCCTACTCTAGCAGCGCCGTTTACGCACCTTTTCGAAGATCTTTGGTGTGACGTCATAAGCGCGTGACTGCGTGTGAGATCGCTCTCTAAGTTTTTATATATTTTTAGGTTTCAGATACACATTTTAACGATTTTAGTGATAATATTTGTTATATAAGTGACTTATTAGTGGTTTCTTCATTCACCTGTACCTTTCTTATGTTGTGACCTGATATTTGTGAGTGTTTCGTATCGAGCAACTTAACCTCTTACCTGTGTTTACATTCCGCCCTGAGCAGTTGCAGCTGTAGCGGCGCATCGAAAGCTAAGTACTAATTAATTGTTTATGTGTAGTGGTTTATTTAGGAACTTCAGTAGTCTTCAACCGGTGTTCTTGGTGTTTTATGGTGAAATAATTTCAGAAGAACTTTTTGGAAACTGTTTTCAGTTTCGTTACTGCGTCATTAGACGTCTGATTTTCTTTCTGTGGTAGTCTTTTGTTATGTTCTCATTTGTTATTGATTAATACTGTTAATAATAGTAGTTACGTCCCTTGTAGAGTAAGTTTGTGATTATAGTAGTCAGTTTTTAACATCTTCTTATTGTAGTATCGGAACTTAGATAAAGTAATTTTCTTGTTTCAATAACTGTAAAATTTTACCAGGAGTGAGAAGTGTGGGCTTTGCCATAGGTTCGTGAGAAGTGGATTGCGGTGTGAGACTTGTTCGAAGTATTTTGACTGGGGTGAGTGCAGTGGGGAAGCCAGTGGGCATTCTGGTGAGATGCTCTCCTAGAACTGCTGGTTATGTAGCAAGAGTAAGTTGATAGAGGAGCAGGAGCGTAAGATCTGTGCCGTTCAGGTGAAGTTGAAAAACGCACAGGAGGAGCTAGTTAGGATGAGGAGAGAGAAGAGGGTTGAGGAAAGGGAACTGGCTGTTGGCAAGAGATCTGCTAGGAGTAGGAGATTTTCACATAGTTTTACTATTGGTGTTTGCAATAGATATGACGAACTGTCAGAGTCTAGTGGAAAGGAATCTCTAGTAGCTGTAGATGTAGGAAGTGTACAGCAGACCTCAGCAATTACGGTGGATAGGACAGTTGCAAAGTGGAAGAGAAAGAAGAAGGTTCTGCTGTTAGGTAGTTCTTATGGCAGAGGTGTAGGCCAGCAGTTGCAGGAAGTGTTGGGGAGTGAGTACCAGGTCACCAGCATTCTGAAGCCTAATGCAGGGTTGGCTCAGGTGACTGTTAACATAGAGGGGTTATGTAGGGATTTTACTAAAGAGGATCAGGTAGTGATCGTCGGTGGAGGTGGTAACAGTATTGATAGAGATGGGGAGTATGACATAGATGATGACCTGGATAAGATACCCACTCAGACTGGCAACACGAATGTGCATTTCGTGGAACTGTTTCAGCGTCACGATCGACCTCATCTTAATACAGCCGTCAGGCGTAATAACATAAGACTTGGGGGTGCACTGATGACAAAATGCATGGGTCACATTTCAGTGGTGTCGGTGTAGTCTATCAGCAGGACGGGTTTCGCTGGACATGGCCTGCACCTCAACAGGTATGGGAAGGGCAGGTTGGCAAAGCTTATAGGTGACAGCATAGGTGGGAGTGGTGGGATCACTCATGAGAAAATTCCTGCAGTAGTGGGTGTTAGAGCTGCTCCTTTTTTAGACTGAAGTCAGCTGATAGGTATTCCTGCTTAAGGGAAGTCTCTCTAACAAAAGAACCACTTTCGACAAAGGTATCCGAGTAATGAGGGAATTAGTGTATTTCATCAAAATATACAAGTTATGGGAGATAAAGTTAGTGAACTGCTTATAGATGTTAACTCTGAAATTATTGGTATACCTGAACACTTCTTAAACAAGGAGATCATTCAGAGGCTTCCTTTACCAGGATACAGGTTGGCTGGCAGCTTTTCTAGGAGCTCTTTGCGGTGTGGGGGAGTAGCCATGTATGTGAAAAACGGCATCCCATTTGAGTCAATTGATGTTTCAAAGCACTGCATTAAAAAGGTGTTTGAATGTTGTGCAGGTGTGGTTAAATTCAGTGGAGCTAAACTTCTAATTCTAGTTATTTATAGATCCACAGACTCGGATTTCACGACATTTTTGCTAAACCTAGAGGAGGTTCTTGGTTCACCTTATAGGAAATACAAAAAGCTAGTTATATGTGAAGACTTCAATATTAATTGTATAAGTTATTGTGCAACGAAAATGGTGCTGGTAGACCTCCTTAATACATATAATCTTATGCAAACCGTATTCTTTCTAACGAGAGTGCAAGGAAACAGTAGAACAGCCACACAAAACATATTTGTTCATTCCTTGTTACTGGAAGGGCATTCTGTTAGCAAAAAGATGAATGGCTATTCTGATCATGATGCACAAATTTTAACTCTAAAAGATTTTTGTGCTGCAACACATGTTAAATATAGTTATCAACTGTTTAGGTAAGCTGATCCAGTTGCTGTAGAGACCTTTGTAAACCTTATCAAGGAACAGGAGTGGCAAGATGTTTATAGTGCTGATACAGTAGACGATAAATATAATGCTTTCCTCAAGATTTTTCTCGCGCTCTTTGAAAGTTGCTCTCCGTTAGAACGTTCAAAACAGGGTACTAGCTCAAACAGGCAGCCTGGGTGGCTGACTAGAGGGATAAGAATATCTTGTAGAACAGAGTGGCAATTATATCAAAACGTTAGTCCAAATCCAAATAAAGCAGCCCGTTACAAACAGTATTGTAAGGTGCTTAAAAATGTTATTAGGAAGGCAAAATGTATGTGGTATGCAGATACAATTACTAAGTCTCAGCATAAAATTAAAACCATATGATCAGTCGTAAAGGAAACGGCTGGTCTGCAGAGAAAGGTCGAGGATATAGAGTCAGTGCATAGTGGGAATGTCCGCGTTACTGATAAGTCGCAGATATGTACAGTATTTAATAATCACTTTCTGAATATAGCAGGTAAACTAAATAGAAACCTAGTCCCAACAGGGAATCATATAGCGCTCTTAGAAAAAACTGTTCCGAGACTGTTACCTGAAATGCTCCTCCATGATACTGACCAGAGCGAGATTGAGTTAATAATTAAATCACTAAAGACCAAGAACTCTCATGGATATGACGTAGGGTATCTAGCAGAATACTGAAGTATTGTTCTATGTATGTTAGCCCAATACTTAGCCATATCCGTAACTTATCCTTTAGGAGTATTCAGTTTCCTGACCGATTAAAGTACTCACTAGTAAAGCCACTTTATAAAAAGAGAGACAGAGATAATGCTGACAATTTTACACCTCTTTCTATGCCATCGGTGTTTGCTAAATTTATCGAGAAGGTTGTATATACATGGTTACTGGAGCATTTAAATTAACATAATTTGCTGTCAAATGTACAGTTTGGTTTTAGAAAGAGTTTAACAATTGAAAATGCTATATTCTCTTTTCTCTGTGACGTTTGGAATGGATTAAATAAAAGGTTGTAAACGCTAGGTGTTTTCTTTGATTTAACAAAGGCTTTTGAATTTGTTGACCTCAAAATATTACTGCACAAGTTGGACCATTGTGGAGTAAGGGGAGTAGCTTAAAATTGAGTCTCCTCTTACTTTAAGAACAGAAAGCAGAAGGTAATTATCCGCAGTATTGAGAGTGTTAGTGTTGTTCAGTCCCAATGGGGCACTGTTAAGTGGGGCTTTCCCCAAGGGTCAGTGCTGGTGATGATGATGATGATGTTTGGTTTTGTGGGGCGCTCAACTGCGTGGTTATCAGCGCCCGTACAATTTCCCAACCTTTGCTCAGTCCAATTTCGCCATTTTCCTGGATGATGATGAAATGATGAGGACAACACAAACACCCAGTCATCTCGAGGCAGGTGAAAATCCCTGACCCCGCCGGGAAGTCAGTGCTGGGGCCACTGCTGTTTCTTATTTATATAAATGATATGCCTTCTAGTATTACAGGTGATTCAAAAATATTTCTGTTTGCTGATGGCACCAGCTTGGTAGTGAAGGATCTTGTGTGTAATACTGAAACAGTATCAAGTAATGTAGTTCATGAAATAAGTTCGTGGCTTGTGGAAAATAATTTGATGCTAATCACAGTAAGACTCAGTTTTTACAGTTTGTAACTCACAATTCAACAAGAACCGATATTTTGATCAGAAGGAATGGGCATATTATAAGCGAGACGGCACAGGTCAAGTTCCTAGGCGTTCGGATAGATGATAAGCTGTTGTGAAAAGCCCATGTTCGGGATCTTGTTCTACACGAAAAGTAGTCTACTTCGCATATTTTCATACGCTTATGTCGAATGGCATTATTGTTTGGGGTAACTCTTCTGATTCAAAAACTGTATTTTTGGCTCAAAAACGGGCTGTTCGAGCTATATGTGGTGTAAGTTCGAGAACCTCTTGTCGACCCCTGTTCAGTAGTCTGGGAATTCTGACATTGCCCTCACAGTATATATTTTTTTAATATCGTTTGTTGTTAACAATATTAGCTTATTCCCATGAGTTAGCAGCTTTCACTCAGTTAATACTAGGCAGAAATCAAATCTGCGTGTGGAATGCACTTCCTTGACTATTGTGCAGAAAGGAGTGCAGTATTCTGCTGCATCCATTTTCAATAAGTTACCACAAGAACTTAAAAATTTTAGCAGTAGCCCAAACACTTTTGAGTCTAAACTGAAGAGTTTCCTCATGGCTCACTCCTTCTATTCTGTCGATGAGCTCCTGGAAAACCTGAAAAATTAAGCAAATTCCAGTGTTACATTGTTGATTTTCTTTATTTAAACTTACGACTTGTCGCCTGAATATGTTTCCTATATTTCATTTTATGTGTTTCTACTAGCGTGTTATAATTTAATGTATTGACTCGTTCCATGACCATGAAGACTTCTCCTTAATTTGGTCCCATGGAACAATAGCAATAATAAAAAATAAAAATAGTAATAATAACACCATATACTGAAAAACACTAGCAAGTGCACTGCTTAGGGTAATTCCGATTTTACCGCGTACTACCATTTCGTCCCGCTCCGTCTGCTTTAGAATCGCCGGACAAAATAGATGCATAAACGCCTTTTTGCACACTGGACTTATCGTAATGCCCCCCCCCCCCCCCCTCATAAGGAAGCAAAACGTAGGGAATCATATACTGCTAACTTCCTCTGTTGAAGGTGGTCCCTAAAACGATGTAAGTAGGCTTCAAGAGATAGTTTGCGTCAGCCTTCAAGCGTCTACCAGTTCAGATTTTGCATCACCTCCGTCACGCTATGCTATGGGTTAAACAAATCTGTGGCCTTTCTTTGCATGGTACAATATCTGCTGCTATTACTATTTCGTAAGGATCCCACACACTGGAGCAACACCACAACCTGGGCGCCACGTGTGTTTTGTCTTTGTAGACTTACTGCATATTCTTACTTTCTAGCCAAGGAAACGAAATACGGGCACGAAACTTTCTGGCAGATCAAAATGTGTGCCGGCACACTGTTTTAATCTGCCAGGAAGTTTCATATCAGCGCACACTCCGCTGCAGAGTGAAAATCTCATTCTGAAATTACAGGCAATTGTTGTGAGCTTCGGAGATCATTTTAAAAGTGAGATCTACAAGTGAAGATTTTAAACGGCCATTCACTTCAACCGTTTTTGGATGCTGAACTCTCTGTACAAAACAGCTGTAATATTTTAGTGAATTAGTTCGTAGATTACACCCAACTCAAAAGTTTTATTCCATTAGATATTTGTACGAAAACTGACATGCGGCAAATGTAGTACCTGAAGTACGTGTTTACATAAACTGAGGAAATATTACGACAGATGGTGTACGCATAGCGATCACTCTTCCCCAGAAATATCACTAATGTTGGACCTCCTCCTCATATTTTATATATTTCTGATTCAATAATATTTAATATAAACTGAAAAATTTATTTCAATATTTGTGACTGTTTGAAAAAGTGCTCGTGATAAAATTAGAATCCTGTTAGAAGTGCAGAACGTATTTGCACTGTAGACGTTCTGATTGCATAGCATACACCAAATGTTCTGTTCATGTATTGGGAACGAACCTGTGTTACTGTCGCCAGTCGATGCAGCCAGCAGAGTGACCACTTCACACCACAACAGGTAAGCCACTGAACCAGTGACGGAACACCTGCAGTGTAAATGCTACCGAGGAGCAGCGACGTGCAAGCAGCGAGCAGCGAGGCTTTTATCTGTACCTACTCCAAGGTAATAATATCTTGACATAACAATGAACGACTCTTTCCCTTGGTGCGAAAAATATAGTTTTTTGATCAGAGCTTCCCTTTAGGTCAAACACTCTTTGCTCGAATTTTCCAATTGATAGTTTCTGTTCCTGATGTTCGGCATGGGAGATTGTTTAAAACGCGTATGTTTTCGTGACCTTTTATAGCACTCAAAACATATTCCAGGTCAAACATTTTGTACACAGGCGGAAAAGTGTAAGTCAAAGGTGAGCCGAGGCTTTGTTGAGCTATCTCTGGATCCCGTTGTTGACTGGCGTCCGTGTAGGAGGCGCAAGTGCGGCACTGATTCGCTCGGTTTATCGAGTTTTGCGAGTGAGTAAAAGACAAAAATTGTGCCGCATTTGCCGAAGAGTTGTGTCGGTACGAGGTGGCGGCTGGCACGGACGGAGTTCCCGGTGTGTTGACATGGTGAACCAGAAATTTGCCTTCTAGAATGTTCTCGCCGAGTACAGTTTGAATGCCGGCGGCATAATGCCAAACGCAGTTCTCAGGAAGTTACTGAGCGTATTTTGTTTATTCCCTCAGTGAACCTCGCCTGTTTAGTTTTCAAGAGTAGATTTCTTGGTATTACTTTAACATATTTGAAGTGTAAATTTGCTGATGTGATATGTGGTTTCCTCGTATTTGTGTGTGTATAAGAAGTGTTGTACGGGCAGCTCATCTGTTAGAATTCCCGAGTTTGTCTCGTTTTACATAAATGTTGGCTTAGATGGACTACTGACTGAAGTGGTAAATTTGTCTTTTAACTGTTGCATTCAGAGTCTGCCGGCGGTACGTAATGTGCACTGTGTTTCCATTTGTTCCTCTCTAGCTTTAAGTCATTCCTTATCTGTGATAAGTGTTGGGCAGAGCTGAATCAGCTTTTGACGTTTGAAACTAATGTTCTTTTAAATTTGTTTTAGATGGATTGAAATCTTGAGGTCTGCAACCTCAAACTTATCTGTAAATTTTAAGCCTAATGCACGTGCCAGGCGGGTAAGTTTGTATCTATTACTTTGTAGTTTCCAAAGAGCTTTCTATGTCTGTAGATAAAACTGCTATTGGTTATCACAAATGTCTTAGCCTCTTATTAGCAGTTTCTTCTTGTAATTAAAAGGTCAAGGCCTTATTCATTTAACGTGGAGTTAAGTGAATAAGCCATAACCCTTTGTACTAGTAGTTTTAATATAGTAAGCTCTAAATGAATAAACCCAAAGCTTTTAATTATAAGCAGAAATTTCAATTACTTTACTAAACCTTTTAATTATGACAAGAAATTTCAGTTACTGTAGAAAAACTAATAAAACAAGAATAAGATATTTGTGATAACCAATAGCAGGTTTATCAACAGGCATCTAAAGATATTTTGAAACTACAGAATAATAGATACAAGCCCACCCGCCTTGCACAGCCATTAGGCTTAAAAGTTACGGATAAGGTAGCTAACGTTATGTTACTTTAAGGGCTTTATGAAGCCTTGAAAGACCAGAGCAACTTACTGCCGGAGCTCCTGATTTTGGTGCCATCTGTTGAGAGCCTTGGCTTCTGAGCCATGACGTGGTAATTAACGCGACGCTTGACTGCGAGTACATACTCTTATTTCGGCCTGTGCATGTACCCGACGGCGTCTCCGGTGACCGTTAGCCCTTGCTGGAGTTTTTATTCCAGCTGCAGCTGCTAAACAAGCTATGTTTTCCTGTTATTCTATTTCATGGGTGGTTTTAAGCAACTGCCATTTGGAGCTTGCCGTGTCATGTGATATAACGTAGCGAAGCTAAAAATCTATATTCTGTACTTGAGTTTACGAACATTTACTGAACTTATTTTTTTGGACGTTTAACCCTGCTGTTCTGTTCACTTTTACTTGACATATATACTGTTCGGGTCAATATGACCCGACATATCAAAATGCTTTAGAAACATAAATTTTGGTACAGTTTTAGCTATCGACATTGTTGTTCTATTCCAGTACCTTGTTAGTAATAATAATAATAATAATAATAATAATAATAATGGTAATAATAATAATAATAACAATGCATACAACTTTATTGAGGGATATTTTTCATTTAAATATGCACATAAATTTGAAACAACAGACAGTTTCCATTACAGGCATTCAACTTAGAAAGCACTACAGTTTTTCCATACTTCTATTCTTATTGTTGACAGTTTAGACGTAAGTATTGACATTTTCTAACAACAGACAGTTGTCATTACAGATATTCATCTTAGAGCACACTACAGTACAGAACACACTACAGTTTTTTTATTACATTCCAACATAGAAAGCACTACAACTTTAGAATCCTCTCTTCTTACTGATTGTAGTTTAGGCACAAGTATTCACATAAATTTGAAACAACAGAATTTTCAATACAATCATCTTATAAAATACTACAGTTCTTTTCTTACTGCTTGCACTGTGGACACAAGTAGGTTACATGTTTCTTGCAAATATGTTTACTACATTTTCCACACACCATGTTTGTTTTATTGTCATTACTTGATGGACAGAACTTACAGCGTGCACGTTTTGTAGATTTTCTTGTTGTTACCGATTCTGACACACCACCCACATCATTCGGGTTTTGGATGCTTGTGACCATTCTCAAAGAATCTTCTGTTCTTGGGAAATGCGTTCTTGATGCAATATGTTCTTTTATCAGTGACTTTCCAAGTTCCTCCAAGAATATTCTCCTTCTAGTCAATTTGCTTGCATTCCAATTAGGGTCAACCGAAATCCACAAAACGTATGCATTATAAGCAGAAACATCAAGAATATTGTAGAAAACTATCATTGGCCACCTATTACTTTTTCGTTTGCATGTATATGTACCTAATAACTGATCAAGCGTGTCTACAGCACCTTTGGTTGAATTATAGTCCAAAATCATTTTTGGCTTCTTATCAGCCCTGTCACTGATTTCCGCATCATGGTGGAGAGTGCTCATAAGTACAACATTCTTGTGTCTCTTAGGAATATAATTAACCACAGTAGTGTCATTTGTGAAGTAAAATGAAGAGCTGTGTACCTCCTTGTTGGTCATTTTGTGTGGAAGCTCCGGCTTATTTTTCCGTATAGTTCCCAACATAGTCAATTTCCTTTTCAGAAGCAGCTGCCCCAAATTGTACGACGTAAAAAAGTTGTCACACGTGATATTCTGACCACGTAACTCAGAAGTGAGATCAGATACCACCCTCATTCCCTGATTTCTTTCTGGTGCCGCTCCACTCACCTTTCCTGTATAAATTTGGGCTTTCAGTACGTATGAAGTTTTGCTGTCACACATGGTCCATATTTTGATCCCATATTTTGCCGGTTTACTTGGGATATACTGCTTGAATGGACAGCGACCTCTAAATGCTACTAACTGCTCGTCAACAGTAACATTTTCTCCTGGATTATACAGTTGAGGAAGGACCTCTACCCACTTCTCCCAAATACTACGAATTGCGGCAAGTTTGTCAGTACGTCGTCTTTCCTCTCTAGTAGATTTCTTGTCAAATCGCAGGACACGTGATATCTTACAGAATGTTTCATGAGACATGGTTGCTCGAAATATGTTTCGCCCAGTATCTTTATCCCACAAACTTTTTGTAGACTCCCCATGAGATCGATATACACCCGCTAGGAGTAAGAGTCCTAAGTATGCATGGAAAACAGAACCATCAATATCTGTCCACTGTTCACCATAAACTCGCTGCCCTTCAATATTTGTCATCTCTATTATTTCATTTTGAAGCGCTGTGTGAAATACTGCTTCAAATGAACATTTTACATCAGATATTCTGCTGACTGCATACCTGGTAACTCCTGGGGTACTCTTGATGATGTTCGAAGCTGGTAGGCGACCATGTTGTGCTGGTGGATGCAACTGCCATTCTATATTCCCATTTTTAGAAAGAAAAGTCTCTACACTATTTTGTATGGGCTGTGGACTGTCGTAACTGTCATCGGAACACTCGCTTTCAGATGCATTGCTGATGTGATCTTCAAACTCAGAAAGTGATCCTTCATCTGGTGAGGCATTTACTATTTCTTCCAACTCACGATCATTCAATGGTCTCATCGCCATGGTGTCACAAGTCAAACTGGGCAGAAACAAAGCATTCCAATTATTGAGAACTGCCAATTATTATTTCCTGGGGAAAGCAACAAACAAGCCCATTGTTGTGAACGCATGGAGCTTTAGGTGATTGTTGAGAGTAAGTTGGAATGATGCAGTCACTATTCCCACACAACACAACAAAAATAATTTTCGCCATTTCCAGATTTTAGAAATAAATACGAGTTACACTAAACATATTTGTGTCGGGTCATTATGACCCGAACATTACATATGCAACTATTACAGTTGAAGCCCAAACTTCTTAAACTTTTTTAAAACCTTTTAAAACACATGCTGCTCATCCATTTTCAGACAAAGTCACAAAGTTTCATAAATATATATTGGTATTTACATAATGTAAAATAACGTTCATATTCGTTTCGGGTCATATAGACCCGAACAGAACAGCAGGGTTAAATTCCATCTGCTCTTGACAGTCAGGTTGGTCTAACTTGATTCCACACTTCTTGTAACTCATTCCAAGATTAACACACTTAAAGTTATGAATGTATCCTCTGTCTCGTAGATTCGTAGGATTGATTGTTGTTCTTGATTGTTATGTAATTTAATTCGGGAACATTTACTTACTTTTACTGTTATATTTGTGTGAGCTTTATTTAAAGGCCTTATGGACGTGGCTTTAACTTGTTGTCTACTGAGTTTTAAGTGGCCCCTGCGGGGGTAAGGATGGCTTCGGCGTAGATATTGTGTTAAACAGCAGTTATTTCAATTACTGTTTTTCCGTTTTAAGTTTGCTTATATTTACACTGATATTTCTCTTCTCTAAAAATTTTGTATTTAAAAGAAACTTGCTATTCATTAATATAGAGAAGATTGTGGCTGAATGTTGGCATATTTGAAATAAATTTGTAATTTCTTGAGGAAAAACTGTGTGCTCAACCTGGGTTCGCCCTTCCACGTCTCCTATCCTTTGTCCACCCTATGCATGGACGTTTCAAAATCGTGCATAGTCCACTGATTATGAGGGGCTTCAACGATTCATGCTTCAAATTCCACATTTTACTCAGTGCCTACGCATATTTGTGGGTAGGTTCACAAGCCTGATAAAATACAGTTTCTTTTTAAACCATGCCTTAACTAACACGTTTCGTCATAACCTAGAACAACTGTGTAACTTTTACCGTTACATTTTGTGGGAGGTCGCCGATAAAATGAACACTTTTATATACCAAAAATTATGTGGCCGATGAAATCAGATTCGCCATTTTGATGCGGGGCCAACGGATTTTATCATATTTTGGCTAATGTGACGTTACTGGTGTGATACGAACTTACGTATTGCCAGTAACGAAGCAAACTGACGCTGAAAATCAGTAAAACTCAATGTAAAACTGTCCAAACATTACTGGTAAACTATGTTTCTCTGTATCTACAGTTGCATCTATACCTACATACATACTCTGCAAGCCGGTGCATTCTGGAGGGTACCTTTTACCCAGTCCAATTATTCCCTTCCGTGCTGCCCTCGCAAATATATGAGTTCACGAAGCATATCTGTAGTTCTTGCGTGTTTATCAAACCTGCGGTAACAAATTTTGCAGCACGTCTTCCTTTCATATGATGTACAGGGGTTCACAAATACTCGAGCAGTACAGATCACTTGGTGAGTGGGACAGCCACACCGGTAGAAATCCATTTGAATACATAAATAACAGTAACAGCTGCTGTGAGCAGTACACAGGAATGAACTACATTTTCCTAAATTTCTCCAAATAAACTGAAAACCGAAAACATTCTCTACTATTCACTTTACGAACTCGATTCATTTCGTATCGCATTCCAACTTCACGCCTAGATAGTATATCGACGTTGACTGTATAAAACAACCCACTACTAATGCTATGTTCGAACACTGCGAGATTGTGTATCGTAATCATCTACAATAAATCACGTGTTTCTACATATAGTACACACTAACTAAAATGCTTGTGTAAGTTCAAAAATGGTTCAAATGGCTCTGAGCACTATGAGACTTCTATGAGACTTAACGTCTAAGGTCATCAGTCGCCTAGAACTTAGAACTAATTAAACCTAACTAACCTAAGGACATCACAAACGTCCATGCCCGAGGCAGGATTCGAACCTGCGACCGTAACGGTCGCTCTGTTGCAGAATGTAGCGCCTAGAACCGCACGGCCACTCCGGCCTGCACTTGTGTAAGTCATCTTGCATTCTCTTACAGTCACTCAGCGGAGAAACTGTCCCGTACACCACAGCGTCATCAGAAAGTTTAGCTTGAAGCACCTATGACTTCTGGAAATAAAAAATGGAATGGCGCAGCACCAATCTTCAGTAGTAGTCTCGATCTGATTATTATTGAGGGAATAACAGCCGCATATGGCTACCCATCCTGACCGTAAAATCACAGATCCTTCCGGCACTCTTGGCGATTCCCTTATCTCTGAATGGCACGCGTCATCGAGGACAACGTACTGGGCTGGATTACTTAAGAAGTCTTAGAACCACTTTCATACCTGGGAACCTGATACATAAGCTCTGACCGTTAACAGTCGGGAGGCCAACGAGAAATACAGGCCGCGCCGCGTACTTAGAACTACTTACACCTAACTAACCTAAGAACATCACACACATCCATGCCCGAGGCAGGATTCGAACCTGCCACCGTAGTGGTCGCGCGGTTCCAGACTATAGCGCCTAGAACCGCTCGGCCACACCGGCCGGCTCGACTCAGCAGACAAAATGTGTTTCTACATGTGTTAACTCGCAACTGCGCATGTATGTACAAACGACATTTTTATCTTCTGCAGGAGTCCTCTATTTTGGAGTCTTACTGTTACTAGTCCCACAGTGACAGAAAATCCGTAGGCCTTCTAATAAATTAGTTATGGCCGCACTGGAGTATAACAAAATTAAAATCATGCCAAAATGATTATTGATTGCATAAGGCACCAAATCTTGTATGAATTGAGGACTGTTACGCAGAATGGACTAAATGCTATGAACAAACCGCTACACCAATTATGTCGAGAATTAATCTTAAATTTCGTTGTTCAGTAAGACCTCAAATTGCAGATGGCAGTAGAAGATGCAATCATCGAATCAGCGTTAGTGTGTACACCCACAGTTGCGAGTTAACAGGTTTAGAAACGCATTTTGTCAGCTGAGTCGAGCGAGCGAGCGATCTCAGGCGTACCTTCGCGACGTACGCCCTGCGTTCTGTGTTTCTCGTGGGCCTCGTAACAGCTTGCAGTGAGGTAGCTTGTCAAACACTTTACGGATATCTAGGAATGTAGAACCTGGCTACTGCTCTTCATCCTTGATTCACAAGATATCATGTGAGAAAAGGGCAAGATGAGTTTCGCACTGAAAGGTGTGCGTGTATAATTTCATGGGTAATTACACCTCAGTACGAAAGAACAATTGACACTCTGAAACCATAAATATATCACATTGAAGGAAATTCACACAAATCGAGGTAAAGGCAGACGATCACTTTAATGGTACGTAGCTAATACATTTTACTAACACGGAAGAATTCCGATCTCTAGAACGCTGCAAGGAAGGACAAATGACAATTAACAGCTAAGATAAACACCGAAGTAAACCGGTAACGCACTCATCTTGCTCAGACTGAAAATAATTTGACACGTAAATACCTTTCGCGTCAATTCAGTGATAGTTATTACGGACGCAAACAAAAATTTGTGCTAGAATAACATTTGGACAGACTTACACGAGAAAGAGGCTTTTCTCAGGCTTGATTTTACTGATTCTTGGAGACACGGCAGTTTTCATTTCAGATTTTTTTTTTTCAGTGAGAAAATTTACAGTCTTAACCAATGGTGCTACCGATTTCCATCTTTTAGATTTGGTTCGACAGTTCTGTTTTTCGTTACAACCTACTTGCCCAGTCACACATAAACTGGAATTTGTTTATAGTTCTTTTTTCTTTTATGCACTCTATAGCACGACAATGTTGCTCATTAGAAGAATTTCAGAACACATTTCTTGCCGCTAAATATTCTGAAACAACACAGCGGAGGGTCAAGGACAAACTGGTCAGCCCAGCAAGTTTTGAAAACCCATAGTTTCATATTTCAGCTCAATTTTTTGTACACATGGCACGATTAAATCAGTATCTAAAAGAAGCACACAGTCCATCTCCATTAACAATGCTATGCATTTCAAAACTTTTCAGATCATTACACATATCATTGGTACCATTCCACCAGAAGGAAATCATAAAGGCTTTCTGCTATCCTTTACAACTTCTCCTCTGTTTCTTACAGAAACAGTAAATTTTCACGCAAGAACTGCAGTCGTCATAACAGATGTAACAGAGGATGGTCACGATCATTTCGTGGCCGGTTGTCTCAAAAATGGGTCTGAACACTATAGGACTTAATTTCTGAGGTCATCAGTCCCCTAGAACTTAGAACTACTTAAACCTAACTAACCTAATGACATCACACACATCCATGCCCGAGGCAGGAATCGAACCTGCGACCGTAGCGGTCTCGCGGTTGCAGACTGTAGCGCCTAGAACCACTCGGCCACTTCGGCCGGCCCGGTTGTCTCCTACTGGGGCAAGAATAACAGAGAGAATCAAAATTATTTTCAGTGAAACGAGAATTTCAACCGATCAGTACAGAACAGTTACCAAGAACTTACCATAACAACCAGCAGTAACCTGAGGAATCTTTCTCATCAACAGTCTTCATCACACTCATACTCCCAGTCTAATAATTTTGCCAACAATTACACTATGTGAGCAAAATTATCCGGACACCTGGCTGGAAACGACTTAAAAGTTCGTGGCACCCTCCATCGGCAAAGCTGGAATTCAATATCGTTTTGGCCGACCCTGAGCCTTGTTGACACCTTTCACTCTCGAAGGCATACGTTCAATCAGGTGCTGGAAGGTTCCTTGGGGAATGGGAGCCGAAGCACGAAGTCGGGGTTCCAAAACATCGCAAATGTTTTCTATAGGATTCTGGTCAGACTCTGTGCAGGCCATTTCACTACAGGGATGTTACTGTCGTGTAACCACTCCACCACAGGCAGTGCTTTCTGAACAGGTGTTCGATCGTGTTGAAAGATACAATCGCTCTTCAACAGTGGCAGGCAGAAAGGTGCTTAAAACATACGCCTTTGCTGTGATAGTGCAACGCAAAGCAACAAGGGGTGCGAGCCCCCTCCATGATAAACACTACCACACCATAACACCACCACGTCCGAAATTTACTGTTGGTACTACACGCGCTGGCAGATGACGTTCACCGGACATGCGCCATACTCACACCTTGCCATCTGATCCCCACATTGTGTACCGTGATTCGTCACTCCACACAAGTTTTTACACTCTCCAATCGTCCTATGTTTACCTTCCTTACACCAAGCGAGGCTTCGTGTGACATATACCGACGTGATGTGTGTCTTATGAGTAGCCGCTCGACCGTGAAATCCAAGTTTTCTCACCTCCCGCATTACAGTAGAACCTGACGCAGTTTGGAATTCCTGTGTGATGGACTGTATAGGTCAACATATTACACTTTACGATCCTCTTCAACTGTAGGCGATCCCTTCGCGTTTCGACTTCACTATTACATCGGTAACAGTGGACCTAGGATTTTTTAGGAATGTGGAATTCCCGCGTATAGACGTGTGACATAAGAGTCGCCCAATCTCCTAACCACGATCGAAGTTCGTGATTCCGCTGAGGGCCCATTCTTGTCTCTCACGATGTCTAATGACTAATGGAGTACCTGGCAGTAGGTGGCAGCACAATGCTCCTAATACGGAAAACGTATGTGTTTGGTGGTCTCCGGATACTTTTGATCAGGTAGTGTATGTGTAGAGCATCGGCAATCTGCACACTAATACTACAGACAGAGGAGCTGGAAGGTGCATTTCACAGTAGACCCAGCCTTTACAGGCAGCAGCAACAGCAACAAAATTGTTACCATCAGAAACAAAAAAACTATAATTACAAGCAAAATTATAAATAAGGAATTGGAGAAATAACAACTGGAGAGGGCCAATTTGAAAAATCAGCTAAGCTTTTACTGAACGATTCAGACAGCGGTTTCCATTCACGCTAACATATTTCCAATAATTCGGAACCACAACGATCAGTACATGTAGTAGAAGTTTCGTAGCCCAAGTCGCAGACAAGCTATAGAGGGTCACAATGACTAGCAGCCTAGAGTCCGGAAGATGCTCACGTATAGACAACACAATGTACTACTCTTTCTGACAAAATTTCTGACAATATTGTCTGTTTAGAAGAGTTATGGATACGCTCTTACAAGAAAATGAAGAACCACAGACGTCCATTTCTCATATGGTTGTTAGCATTCGGTTAAGAAGACACACTTCAAACGCGGTTCTAGTCTCAGGTTCTCCCATAACAGTAATCAGTGATTCAGGTGAGACCTCATAGTGCATTGGTAGTCAGGCACTACGCCATACCTTTCATGTTAACCAGGAAATAAAATCTATGCTCTAGCAAGGCTCCATTGAGACAGCATCTAGCACTTTCAACAGCCTGTTACACACTGTACCGAAAAAAGATGGCTCTCTCAGACTTGTTCTTGGTTCGATGCAAATTAACGAGAGTATTGTACTGGAAACAGACAGTCTCAAACGTTGGATGAATAACTTCAGAAATTTCCATATTTTCCCCTCCCGACTTGAGATCCGGCTTTTGTCAAACTGAATTCCATCGGAATCGTCGTAAATACACAGTCTTTTTACATTCTGTAATCTGTTACCGATCTTGCAAATTACCTTTTGGTTTAAATAATTCATCAGCACCTTCTATCAGATGTTTGAATTCCAGTCTTCCAGAAGATTTAAAAAACTTAATTATAACGAATGTCGACAACTTCTTTATTGCAAAGAAAACTTGCTATAAACACAACAGCATTCTGAACTTTTCGTTAGAAACCTTTTACAATTATGGAATCACTGTCAAATCAAATAAATCCGAATGTGGTTAATCTTCTGTTTCATCTTCTGACATCCAACACGATCCAGTTCAGGCCATTTGTAGTATTGCAATTCGAACAACAAAATGCCAACTGAGACTTTCTTAGCCCTCACAAACTCCTCTAGTCGTTTCATTCATTACATGGCTCTTGGCACTGAGTGATTATGTCAATTAAGTGGCAAAAACACAAACTAGTCTTTGGACAAGCAGGCACAGAGGAAATTTGTTATACTGAAACAGGCTTTGCTGGATGCACCTTTACTTTCCAATCCTGACTTTTCTCGAGACTTCTGTATCACTACTAACAGTTCCAAGACAGATCTTAGTCGACATTTATTGCAGGAAATAGAAGAAAGTTGTGTAGTATGTGTGTGTTTGTGTGAAATCTTACGGGACTTAACTGCTAATGTTACAAGTCCCTAAGCTTACACAGTACTTAACCTAAATTATCCTAAGGACAAACACACAAACACCCATGCCCGAGGGAGGACTCGAACCGCCGCCGGGACCAGCCAGTTGTGTGGTAGTTTAAAAAGTATTGTATTTGTTGGTCCTGTTTTATCTCCTTCAGAACGTAATTGTTTGCATTGAAGTTGAGGCATTACCAGTTGTTTGGGTATTTACTAAGTTTCGGCAGTTTTAATTTGAAAGACACACTAACGTTTAGACTGATCACCATCTCATGGTCCCTTGGCGAGATTGGCAGTTGCAATAATTTAGCTTTACTATTGTACGTTTTTTGAGAGAGTGAACATTGAAGCAAATGCTTTCTCACTATCTCTTGGAGGAACACAAACTCGATCATTGCAGATCTTCGTCAATCAAACTTCAGTTTACTGTACGTACAACAAGTAACGTTTGAAAATTACGTTTCTTCAGCTTTACGGGACATGGCCACATAACAAAAACAGCAGTACCAACACAAGAACAGGTCTACAGTTAGGCAAAATTATTTAGTACGTAAGAATATTCTACTTAAACGACTGAAACCTGACACCAGTATTTGGCTTGTTTAAGATTTAATCAGCGACCTTCTATAGTACATTCATCTAAATTACGCATGCTATGGAGCAAGAAAGAGTTTTCAGATACTTCGACATTATTCTTACCTCGTCCATATTTAAAAATGAATTTTTCGTGTTTTGGCTAATTGTAAAATTTGTCAAAAGACTGAAACAACAACTCCTTCCTATTTTACTCATATATTTCCAGTCAGTTCTGTAAAATTCCGTCGATTAGTAGATGTGGGTTTATACGGACCTGTTCCAGCTAGTAAAGGATTTTCATACATTTTTGGTACTGTAGCACTTACATCAAAATGTGTTTCATACACACTATTACATAAAGTGACTCTCAGAATTGTTTCAGCAGCATTTGTCAAGAATTTCTTAAGATGGAGCAATCTCTGATAATGGGTAAGTACTCTGAATAACAGGAAAGTTAATCCCACCTTTATTTCCCGGGACCATGCATCATCTAACCCAGCTGAAGGAAATGGCAAATTATGTAGACTTTACTGTCATAAAAAATGCACTGAACGGTGTAAGAATATTCACATCTCTTAGGATATCACAATACTTTATCAAAGGACTCTACTTCACTTTCTCCACATTTAATGCTCAAAAGCAAACAGTCATCTGATAGAATTAGAGAAATTGTACCCTTTCTCCAATCATAATGTTTAAGATACCATAAAATTAGTTACATCACTCTCGCAAACACTGAACAGGCAGCAGAGAAGAGGAAATGACTTCAGAAAACCAAATGCAAAGACAAAAATTTCAACATAGGTCAAAAAGTGTTAGACCATTCACACAGTTATACAAATCTAAAAGTTTGTATCAGAATTTCTTTCAGATTTACGCTGGCCTGTTCTGCATTGGTCATGTTGTTCATCATCATGCTGTTGTTGTTGAAACGTTACAGACTACACGATCTCACGGATTACACCACATTTCCAGTATTAAGCACTTTATTGAATATTTTTCTTACATAATTTGTATTATCCAGTTAACATTTGTTAGCAAAGCTATGATGTGACTGACATGAGGAGTTTCTACGATCAGTTGGATACTTATACATAAGTAGAAGTTGAGTCATATCTTAGTCTATCCTATGTATGTGTATTTTATTTTCAGCTCGAAAGGAGGAAGTGAATATTTTCTATCACATTTTAAATTATGCAATTTGTTTATATGTGTAACTTTGGTATTATTCCATTTAATTTTGTCTTTTTGTGTGTCAGTTGGAGCCTAAGTGTAGCTCTTAGATTTTAAAGAATGAAGAGGGTGTAAATAATTTTGTATTTCCTTTACCTCATGTACTTTTGTTAATATAATTTGCTCTACTATTACAGGTACTCATTTCTATGTCATTGATAATAAAATATTTTTATCTGTATGTGTACACGGATTCTGGAAAAACGACATTCTAATAAGGAAGCAACAAATTATCATGGTCTACTAATGTATACTAGAAGAAAAACTTGATTGATAGAAGGTAATATCAGATAGAGGTTACACTAATGGAGCATTTCTTTCACGCAGATATACTATTATGCTGAGCAATATGAAGAATACTGACATAAGATGTTAGGTGGTTATTCTTTGGAGGAATCTGACATCTTATTTAACTATTAGAAGATTTCTATTTTCAGCAGAGATACTGAGACAGAATAATGCTACGTAAAGTCTATAAGCAGAGAGTCATACGAAACCTTAGGCACATGTATAGTATGATATGGATGATACTGAGATCATAAATGAAAAGCACCAGTTTGCTTTTGTTCTACAATATTACTTTTGTTGTTAACCAGTTTTCGGCTTCAAGGCCATCTTCAGACATTAACTGAATATTATCACCAAAGAAGTTAAATGTTAGCAAACAACATTGGAAGAAAAGTAACACATCTAGACCGAAGTAGAAACATACAGTAAGTAACATCTTTGCAACGAAAAAGTAAAAACTCAATAGTACATTAATAACAATAGAGTAGACAGGTAAACCTTTAGCACAAAATAGGAATAGCATGCCTACATAACAGTTTCTATTAATCAACAAAACTAATAAAATAAAATGAAAGTAGTACTATACAAGGCTGCATCAGGAGGTATGGAACATGGAGAGTGATTCACAACCAATTAAAAGAAGAGACAGTTATCAATGTAAAGACAGAATATATAAAGAAATTAAGCAATATCAATAAGATAAACAGAAATAAATAAATGCAGGAAAATGGATGTGTTTGAGGGAACCTACAGTTTGAGATTGTGGTGGTACTGCATTTTAACATTATAATCAAAGCAGTGGCTGTGTAACAGTTTTCATTAAATAAATGAGCAAAGTAAAATATGAACAGTATTTGATGTGACAACTACAAGGGGTGTTAAACATAGACAGTAATACAAGTACCAGTTAAAAGAAAGCCTTAACTATTGAAACTACAGTCTATGCAGAATACAAAGACAACTTCAACTAAAAAAAAAAACTTAAAGAATACAGGAAAAAGGGGAATATGTAGGAACAGAGAGTGAGGGAAGTAATGAACAACAAAGATGATTATATGAAGTTTAGGAGAGGGGAAGTGTTGAGTTGTGTCAGGTCATTTAGGATGAGATTTGGACTGTGAGTAAGATGTTTGTTAATTTCCAGGGCTTCCAGCTGGTTGAGTTTATGGCCTTTGTTTGCTAAGTGAAGTACATGGGGCACTGGCTGGTGATTGTGACCCTCACTCAGTACATGCTCAGCAAATGCAGAGTCTGAATTCTGCAAGCTTCAGCTGCGTTCATGTTCAGCCAGCCTAGTTGATATGTCTCTGTGTGGCTGACCTATGTAAAAATTTGTCACAATCAGGACAGGTGATTTTGTATACCCAACTGTTGGCTAATAACTGGATCTTGTCTTTGCTATTAAAAACACACTGGGCTGTCGTGTTCCTGACATAGTAGGGAAAGCCTATACTTGCAGGATTTCATTGCTTTAGCTACAATCTGTGATGCCTGACCTAGAAATGGTAGTCTACACCATTTCTTGCAGACAGTCGATGGGGAAGCAAGTGGGGCATAGAGGAGGGGTTTAATTTTCCGTTTTTGTTTCCTGTGCAAGGTGTGATCAATAAGAACTGGATTGTAGCCATTGGCTGTGGCAATAAATCTTATTGTATCGCCGGCCGGAGTGGCCGTGCGGATCTAGGCGCTGCAGTCTGGAGCCGAGCGACCGCTACGGTCGCAGGTTCGAATCCTGCCTCGGGCATGGATGTCTTGTAAGTAGGATGTTTATGTTTTCTTATTGGCAACGTTACGTAGCGCTCTGTATGAGAATCTCTGGCTGTGCTGTGTGCAGTCTGTGGCTAGTTTGCATTGTTGTCTGCCATTGTAGTGTTGGGCAGCTGGATATGAACAACGCGTAGTGATGCGCAGTTGGAAGTGAGCCGCCAGCAGTGGTGGATGTGGAGAGTGAAATGGCGGAATTTTGAAATTTGTAAGAGTGGATGTCATGAACCGCTATATATATTATGAATTTTGATGACTATTAAGGTAAATACATTGTTTGTTCTCTATTAAAATCTTTCTTTTGCTAACTATGCCTATCAGTAGTTAGTGCCTTCCGTAGTTTGAATCTTTTATTTAGCTGGCAGTAGTGGCGCCTTCTGTATTGCAGTAGTTCGAGTAACCAAGATTTTTGTGAGGTAAGTGATTTGTGAAACGTATAGGTTAATGTTAGTCAGGGCCATTCTTTTGCAGGTATTTTTGAAAGTCAGACTGTGTTGCGCAAAAAATACTGTGTGTCAGTTTAAGCACAGACATGTAAAATTGTTCAAAGGGGACGTTTCAGTGTGTGATGTACTTAGGTTAGTTAGGTTTAATTAGTTTTAAGTTCTAGGCAACTGATGACCTCAGAAGTTAAGTCGCATAGTGCTCAGAGCCATTTGAACCATTTTTTATTGTATCTAACTCTGCTTTAAAATCATCTCTGGGCATGGGGACAGGTATGAGACGGTGTACCATTGAGTGGAAAGCTGCATGTTTGTGAGCTATTGGGTGTTGTGAGCAAGAAGGTATTAATGTGTCTATAGTTGTTGTTTTTTTGTAAATTTTGAAACAATGTGTGTGTGTACTGATGTCAATGGTGAGATCTAAAAAGTTTATGGATTTGTTGCAAATCTCCATAGTGAACTGGATATTTTTATGTTGACTGTTTAGGTTTTACAAGAATGTGTTGAGTTGTCTTGTAGTACCAGTCCACATACGCAGGACATCATCTACATATCTAAACCAGTATTTGATGTTTGCACTCAAAGGTTCTGTTTTTAGAAAATTTTGTTCAAAATGGTCCATAAATATTTCAGGTAACATTAACTAAGAGGGGAACCCATAGCTAAGCCATCTAATTGTTTATAAAGAGTCCCTTGGAACTGGAAATAGTTCTGTGTAAGGCATGTCTGTGTGGCCAGTCTCAAGTCATTCAATTCTGTAAGATTGACATTAGACTTGTGCATCAGCTCTGTCAGAATATCAATGTATTCTACTACTGGTATGCTAGGAAACAAACTGCTGACATCAAAGGATACTAATTTATCACTGTGTGAGACAGGTATACCTTTTAACTTGTTAACTAGGTCCACAGAGTTAGAAATACCATGCTTTGGTTTGAATTTAGTCTTGCTCTTAATTAGGACATCCAGTTTACTGGCTAGTTTGTAAGATGAAGCAGTGAATGATGATACAACTGGACGAATAGGAACATCTTGTTTATGCAGTTTAGGAAGCCCATACATTCTAGGAGGCACTGGGTTCATATTAGTTAACGGTTTTGCTTCAAATTCAGAGAATATGCTTTTGCATGAATTGATTGCATATTTAACAATTTCTTTGAACAATTTAGTAGGATCTTCAGGAAGGACTTGGAAGCCTGTGGTATTCAGGAAATCATTAACTTTGTCCACATAATCACATTTGTTCAAAAGCAGAATACTGTTGTCTTTATCAGATTTTGTGGCAATGATACCTTGGTGTTGTAATTTCTGTTTTAAGGACTTGATGGTGTGAAAGTCAATAGAGCGTGGGATGTTACACACGAGTTTGCTTTCGTTCTTTAGTGCAGTTGGCAACTATATGTTTTGCAGTGGTGTCTTTCGTCAGGGCATATTCAATATCAAATTTCATAACATCCAGTTTTTTTTCTGATGGTGGGTGGGGAGGAGCATATTTAAAACCTTTCTCAAGCACTTTTTGTTCGTTTGGAGACATAACCGATTTCGATAAGTTAATTACGCTTTGCGAAAAATTTTGTTTACAGTTTGAGGTTATAAGTACACTCACCTTCCTAATCATAGATAATTTCTTGTTCTGCCGCAAAAATACGCCTTGAATAAGATGACTTACACTTTGACGTACTTCTCGATCGGAAACGTCAAACTCACAGGGGTGATTGCCATATGTACCAATTTTAGATGTGTACACACGTTGTCACGAACACGATACCATTTCTTCATTTCTTCCTTTTTCCACTTGTATCTTGTGACGTCAACGGCTTTGTTTGCAGCGGCGGATTTTCCTCTTGACTTTATGGAGACGTATTTTGGCGTAATTTTGCGTTGCAAACACTGTTTGGTGCAACTGAAATCTCATGATCCGTAGAGACATTCTTAATTTCCTCCCGGCTTCTGGCACAGGTCGATGCTGATGACACGAGGCACTAGGGGCACATTTTATGCTAACGGGTACAGTGAAAACACACAACTGCTGAATGTAGGGTAATGTTAAACCGTCTGTTGTGCGCAAAGATGATAATAATGACGATGATGCTGATGTTTGGTTTGTGGGGCGCTCAACTGGGTGGTTATCAGCGCCCGCACTAATTCCCAATGTTTGCGCAGCCCAATCTCACCACATTCATGAATGATGATGAAACGATGAGGACAACACAAACACCCAGCCATGGTGTTCCACTGTGTGGAATGGATTGACACCATTGAACAGCATGTGATAGCTGTTTTGGACGAGAGTAAGTGTGGAAGACATTATTTTCATGCAAGATGAGGCAACATCTCATGTTGCATCCCCACTTAAACATATGATTAATGCAACCTTCCTCGAACGTGTTATCTCCAGAAGTTCATTAGATGCGTGGCCTGCAAGACCACCTGATTTGATTCTATGTGACTTTTGGCTTTGCGGATATTTAAAGTACGCATTTACTAGTGACACGTTCGTCCCCTACTTGATATAAAGGCCATTCTGCAGGAAGATTTTGTTTAGTTTACACCGGAACTGCTGCAAGCAACCATTGTTGATCACGTCATTTTACGGATCAACACCTCGTCAACGTCTCCGGTGTTCATACTAATCAAATACAGGGCTATTACAAATGATTGAAGCGATTTCATAAATTCACTGTAGCTCCATTCATAGACATATCGTCACGACACACTACAGATACGTAGAAAAACTCATAAAGTTTTGTTCGGCTGAAGCCGCACTTCACGTTTCTGCTGCCAGAGCGCTCGAGAGCGCAGTGAGACAAAATGGCGACAGGAGCCGAGTAAGCGTATGTCGTGCTTGAAATGCACTCACATCAGTCAGTCATAACAGTGCAACGACACTTCAGGACGAAGTTCAACAAAGATCCACAACTGCTAACTCCATTCGGAGATGGTATGCACAGTTTAAAGCTTCTGGATGCCTCTGTAAGGGGAAATCAACGGGTCGGCCTGCAGTGAGCGAAGAAACGGTTGAACGCGTGCGGGCAAGTTACACGCGTAGCTCGCGGAAGTCGACGAATAAAGCAAGCAGGGAGCTAAACGTACCACAGGATGGTGCTCCACCGCACTTCCATCATGATGTTCGGCATTTCTTAAACAGGAGATTGGAAAACCGATGGATCGGTCGTGGTGGAGATCATGATCAGCAATTCATGTCATGGCCTCCACGCTCTCCCGACTTAACCCCATGCGATTTCTTTCTGTGGGGTTATGTGAAAGATTCAGTGTTTAAACCTCCTCTACCAAGAAACGTACCAGAACTGCGAGCTCGCATCAACGATGCTTTCGAACTCATTGATGGGGACATGCTGCGCCGAGTGTGGGAGGAACTTGATTATCGGCTTGATGTCTGCCGAATCACTAAAGGGTCACATATCGAACATTTGTGAATGCCTAAAAAAACTTTTTGAGTTTTTGTATGTGTGTGCAAAGCATTGTGAAAATATCTCAAATAATAAAGTTATTGTAGAGCTGTGAAATCGCTTCAATCATTTGTAATAACCCTGTAGTGTAAGCGGTGTTTAATAATAAAATCAACGTTGTGCTTGTCACACCCGTCTGACCTTATCTGTCTACGTGCGGTTCTCAATGGGTTTCACATAGAAACGTTTCTGTACATCTTTCATGAATTCAAAGTGCAAGATTTGCACCTTTGGATCAAAAGTGGAATTAATTTTTTTTCCAGCGTAAAGCTATTCAGCGTCAACGCAGTAGAAATTTACGAAGTTTCGCAGCGGTACGATAATTACAGACAATAGTGGACATCTCGCAGTAGCTGCACTTTTAATATAACCACCCAATATATTAAAAATTTGAGAAATCCAGAGCCACTAAGGAAATTTTTGCATGGAAAGAGCCAGATGGCGAATGTTTCCTACATGCTGTTGTGTGGTGCATTGGTTCAAATGACTCTGAGCACTATGGGACTCAACTGCTGAGGTCATTAGTCCCCTAGAACTTAGAACTAGGTAAACCTAACTAACCTAAGGACGTCACAAACATCCATGCCCGAGGCAGGATTCGAACCTGCGACCGTAGCGGTCTTGCGGTTCCAGACTGCAGCGCCTCTAACCGCACGGCCACTGCGGCCGGCTGTGTGGTGCATTGTGCCTAAAATATTTTTGTCTGCTTCCTCGGTGGCTCAGATGGGTAGAGCGTCTGCCATGTAAGCAGGAGATCCCGGGTTCGAGTCTCGGTCGGGGCACACACTTTCAACATGTCCCGAATGAAGCACATCAACGCCTGTTTGCAGCTAGTGTGTCCATTTAATTATCATTTCATTTCTACCATAGCTGCACTGTCATCAACGCAACTGTTCTTTCAGGAACAGATAATACCGTCATCTATAATTACGACCTCTCCTCAAACCTTTATGTCCGCAAGTACCTCGTTTCCTACCTTGAAAACCTTGCAGACGTCCCCCTGATCACCTTGCGTGTTTCACAGGAGAGCGTCTGTGAATTTTCAAACTTTGGAGTTGTGGAACTGGTGGACGTAAAATTGTGAGGAGCGGAGATGAGTCCTGCTTGTATAGCACAGTTGGTAGAGCTCTTGCCCGTGAAAGGGGCACGTCCCGACTTCGAGTCTCGGTCCAGCAGGTAGTTTTAATCTGCCAGGAAGTTTCATATCGGCACAAACTCCTCTGCTGAGTGAAAATTTCACTCTCTCAATGCTTCTTGTTTGTCCGAAGTTTACTGAAGATTTAGATGGCTTGGTTTCCTTTACATCACATCGAGATTTGTTAAGATCTGGCCTTAATGAATAGCGGAAAGAGTGGACGCCGGACCACTTACCGGCGGTAATTTGCTACGAGCGCGTTTTTCATTATTAAAGTGGTACCGCAGCGGCACATTTGAGAGCCATTCCGACGCTCGGTCGGCAGAGGAAAATCCTTGGCGAGTTTTATATCCAGTTTGCGGACTCGGTTAATGCAACCATTTAAAAGCATACGGCAGCAGAGCCTGCGCGCACACGCTCTGGCGTTCGCTTTCGCACACACACGCAAGCGGCAAGAGACTGCGAACGCGCGGGCGGCGCCGGAGATAAACGAGTGTAACGTGTTTCGCCGTCAGAATAAATGGAAGCGGGCGCTTCATAAGTCACGGCGCGGTTTTCGCGTATCGAGCGGCTGTCCGCAGGCGGGCTCGTTCGGCTCTCAGACAAAAGGGATACAAATGGGTGCATTAACAGTGCGTCAGCCGGACCGCGCCGAAGCGCGTCCTGCGGGCTTCGACAGATATGCGTCCGTAAATAAGCGGCCCGAGCGCAGCCAGTTCCAGGCACACTACTGTGCACCGCTGTGCTACTGGACCCGGCGCATGTTCCGCACTGCACGTTGCCTTATCAGCCTGTAAACAACGATAGTGGCGGCGGTCGCCTGGTGCAGGCTCAAAAGTGTTAGACTGAAAGTGCATGTCCAGTGGCACGTTCCTTCCTCATAAGCTCCAAAGATGGCAGAACATTCAAACCGCCTCATCAATCTAATTGTTACACTGATGTGACTAAAGTCATGGGTTGTTGTGACATCGATGGACTAAGAGTTCCTGATTTCCGAGAGGATGTACACTCCTGGAAATGGAAAAAAGAACACATTGCCACCGGGGTGTCAGACCAACCATACTTGCTCCGGACACTGCGAGAGGGCTGTACAAGCAATGATCACACGCACGGCACAGCGGACACACCAGGAACCGCGGTGTTGGCCGTCGAATGGCGCTAGCTGCGCAGCATTTGTGCACCGCCGCCGTCAGTGTCAGTCAGTCTGCCGTGGCATACGGAGCTCCATCGCAGTCTTTAACACTGGTAGCATGCCGCGACAGCGTGGACGTGAACCGTATGTGCAGTTGACGGACTTTGAGCGAGGGCGTATAGTGGGCATGCGGGAGGCCGGGTGGACGTACCGCCGAATTGCTCAACACGTGGGGCGTGAGGTCTCCACAGTACATCGATGTTGTCGCCAGTGGTCGGCGGAAGGTGCACGTGCCCGTCGACCTGGGACCGGACCGCAGCGACGCACGGATGCACGCCAAGACCGTAGGATCCTACGCAGTGCCGTAGGGGACCGCACCGCCACTTCCCAGCAAATTAGGGACACTGTTGCTCCTGGGGTATCGGCGAGGACCATTCGCAACCGTCTCCATGAAGCTGGGCTACGGTCCCGCACACCGTTAGGCCGTCTTCCGCTCACGCCCCAACATCGTGCAGCCCGCCTCCAGTGGTGTCGCGACAGGCGTGAATGGAGGGACGAATGGAGACGTGTCGTCTTCAGCGATGAGAGTCGCTTCTGCCTTGGTGCCAATGATGGTCGTATGCGTGTTTGGCGCCGTGCAGGTGAGCGCCACAATCAGGACTGCATACGACCGAGGCACACAGGGCCAACACCCGGCATCATGGTGTGGGGAGCGATCTCCTACACTGGCCGTACACCACTGGTGATCGTCGAGGGGACACTGAATAGTGCACGGTACATCCAAACCGTCATCGAACCCATCGTTCTACCATTCCTAGACCGGCAAGGGAACTTGCTGTTCCAACAGGACAATGCATGTCCGCATGTATCCCGTGACACCCAACGTGCTCTAGAAGGTGTAAGGCAACTACCCTGGCCAGCAAGAACTCCGGATCTGTCCCCCATTGAGCATGTTTGGGACTGGATGAAGCGTCGTCTCACGCGGTCTGCACGTCCAGCACGAACGCTGGTCCAACTGAGGCGCCAGGTGGAAATGGCATGGCAAGCCGTTCCACAGGACTACATCCAGCATGTCTACGATCGTCTCCATGGGAGAATAGCAGCCTGCATTGCTGCGAAAGGTGGATATACACTGTACTAGTGCCGACATTGTGCATGCTCTGTTGCCTGTGTCTATGTGCCTGTGGTTCTGTCAGTGTGATCATGTGATGTATCTGACCCCAGGAATGTGTCAATAAAGTTTCCCCTTCCTGGGACAATGAATTCACGGTGTTCTTATTTCAATTTCCAGGAGTGTATGTTGTAGATTTGGCAGCTCCAGCACAAGCGGGGACAGCACATGTAACAACCTAGGAGGCAAGCAGGGTAATTAATGCTGGGTAAAAAATCTGTGCGAGGTGGAAGACAGACTCAGTGGCACTATTTATTTTTTTTTGGGGGGGGGGGGATTTATGACCCAGTCGAGATGTGACTGGACCTGGTCTGGTGCGACATCAAATGTTTCTAGATGCTGTATCTAACCACACTTCATCCATATGAATAGCGCTCCCACACCAGGTACTGTTAACAGGGGGTACTTAAGCAAAACTTTGCTGATGAAGAGACACATCGGAAGTATCGTTTGTCAGGGAATCAGAGATATGGAAATGCTCACGTGGGGGACGCGGAGTGGGCTGGCGAGAAAAGCAACGGTGCCTGGGGCAACTATCTCGTCCGCTAGCTCTCGTCCCGACTATGTTCTCCTCTCCTCTTTCAGGGCAACATGCTACTGAGCCTGGCTGAGGGAGCTTTGTGCCACGCCGCAGTTTACATCCTGCTGTTTCCTTAGTACTAGCGGATGGAGAAATAAAATCCAGTCAGTGAATCAAACACCCTTGGTATTCTCTCTTCGACAAATTTACTGACACTCTAGGGCGCCCATATAAAGAGCAAATGCTGATCTCGGTCTGTCCAAGTACAGATAGTATCAGAACTGAGACTGTAACTCACAGTTAGGACCAGGTTATTGGCACAGTCCCCTGCAGATTGCTGTCGCATACTAATTCCATGTGCAAATACTGGCCAACAGATGATGGCTCTGGAAACGTGTGCTGCTGCTTTTCCAACTGTCAGCGTGATGCGTGCGACGTAGGTACGCTGACATGTCACAGAATCGCACTGGCCCCAGCCTGGCTGATAAACACGTGCCCGAGGATACGACTTCTATGAAGGATGCTGTCCACCACATATTCCTCCATGTGCAAAAGATATCTTGCGCACATACTTTGGTGAAGATCAATTGAAGAGCAACCTCCGTCATACTTGGCCTTCCAGGTCCCAAGACCTCAGTGTGAGCGATTATGGTTGTGGAGTTGCGTGAAGTAGCAAGTCTACTCCGATCGTCCGACGTCATTACGTATGCTGAAGGACAACACCCGACGACAGTTTCATACCATTTTTACTCTTACGCTGGACTGTGCTATTAACGACATTGTCCCTAGACTACAGGTATTGTTGGCGAATGACGGTAGACATATTGAGCATGGAACACAAAAGAGGATAGAAGAGCTATACAGTTTTGTCAAAAACAGTACATCCATAAATTCACTGCACAATGGGAATAGAAAAAAACTAAGAAACTAAATTTCTTGGATCTTACAATCACAAGAAACAACCACCAACAGGAATTCTCGATCTACGGAGAACCCACAGCCACAAGCACAGGCATCCATAGCTCATCCAACCACCCGACTGGGCATAAATATCCCAGTTTCACACACATGCTCCACAAGATAAACAGATCACCTATTAAACCAGAAAACTACACACAGGAACTAACCGTGTATACCAACAACTAACAATAGAAGGAAATTACTACACGCAGAAGGCTACAGTGGAAGGAAAAAGCGTAATAAACGCAAACACAACACTGTGCAACGACATAGTCCTTACCGCTCTGAGAAAACTACCCAAGACACAGAACAAAAAGCGCACACACGCAAAAGAACTTCATCACACGCAGAGACATACTCGCATATAAGGAACGGAAGTCTTCATAACTCCCGCTACTGTTTCCATAGCCTTCTCGCAGCATGCGGTACATTTCTCGCAACACACAAGAACAGCAAGATGGTATAATGTTTTGGATCATAAACAAAGTGCGAAAGTTTTCTTTTTCTGTGTATAAAATTAGATGCACGCCGTCCAACGAAAGTGAGTACACGACAGCTAAGTAATAGCCTAGTACACACCAAAACTATATGCACAACACTACCGCAATCCCAAGCGTGTAACGGTGACAAACGTAAGTTCACCTTTCAGTATTTGTTTCCTAACAGCCGCTCACACAGTTGCAGATGACATGATGTATACTGAGGAAAACCGCAACAGGAAAAGCGCTGAAAATACGCCGCAAATAGCGACAACAGTTCTTCAAAAAGTGCTATAACATACAATAAATGAGGTAGTATGAAATTATCCACAGTGTTTGTATAATTATGCTCTCTTCTGCATGCTTTACATCTAAAGAACCCACTGATGGTGGCGATTTTTGTCGCAGAAACTATTTTCGGGAATAAATAAGTAAACAAGTAACAAACAGTGTTTTCCAATCTAGGAGGACTCACAATGTTGAGAATTTGTTACAATGAGCGTCGTCTTTCCTAAATTCCTTTCGCATCTTACGAAGAGCCACATGTTGTACATTTTGCGGATTTTTTTGGTCAGGAGATAGCTTCTTTGACTAGTAATCAAAATCTTCTAGGCCCCGGAATCTAACCCCGTCAGTGCTTAGTAAAAATAATCAGTGATGGCGGCCGAAGACTTCTGGATTAAGAATAAACCTTCATTCTGCCTCATAGGGTGGAAGACGGACAGAGGTTCAGGGCACTCTCTTACCCTGGAGGTGGAAAGTTGCCACAACACACGGGAGAATAACCAATGATGAACGACATGAAGATATCGAAGGCAATGGAAACCACTGCATTAATGACAAGAAAACAGGACACGTTTGCCAGCAACTGAAAAAGTGTCATGATGGTCTCTTCATTGGCAAAAGATTTCGGACTACTCCCCCATTCGAATCTCTGAGAGGTGCTACTGAAGAGGAAGTGACCCTGAGAAGAAGTTCGACTAACCAAAGGAAGGATAACGCTCTACGAGTCGGGACGTGTCATGTCAGAAGTTCTAACGTGGTAGTGATAGCTAGAAAATCTCAAATGCAAAAGCTCAGTGTAGCTATAAAGGGGGCATTGAAGTGAAATGAAAGGAAGGAAAGGATTTCTGGTCAGATAGTATCAACAGTAGCAGAAAATGATGTAACGGGGGTAGAATTCGTTAGGAATAGGAAGGTGGGAAAGCGAGTAAGTTGCTGTGAACAGTTCACGGACAGGGTTGTTCTCATCATAACCGACGGCAAACCAACACCAACAGCAATAATTCAGGTATACAAACCGACGTCGCAAGCTGAGGGTCAAGAAATAAAGAAAGTATATGCGGATACAGAACGGATAAATCAGAACGTAAAGTAAGATGAAAACCTCATGGTAGTATGTTACTGGAATACGGTTGTAGGGGAAGGAGTACGCTACAGCTTAATATAGGTTTGGTATTATTAATGAGAGAGGAGAAAGAGTAACTGAGTTCTCCATTAAATTTCAGCCAATATTAGCGAATGCTTTGTTCAAAGATCGCAAGAGACGGAGGTATGCGCGGAAAAGGTCGGGAGATACGGGAAGAGTTCATTTAGATTACATCACGGTCAGGAAGAGATTTCGAAATCAGATATTGGATTTTAAGGCGTACCTGGAATCAGATGTAGACTCAGATTACCATTTCGTATTGATGAAGAGTAGTGTGAAGTTTAAGAGAATTCTTAAGAAGAAACAGTGTACAAAGAAGCGGGTACGGTAATACCAAAGAATGAACAGAGACGCCAGAAGTTTTTGAGATTATAGATACAGCAATAATGAACGGCTTAATAGGAGGTTCAGCTGAACGGGACTGGACATCTAAAGAAATGGCAATAAAAGAAGATGGAATGAATAATAGAGGTACAAGGAAGGTAAGTGCGAGTAACCAAGGGTAACACAAGAAATACTTCAGCTGATCTTCGAAAGAAGGAAATACAAAAATTTTCAGAGATAGTGAAGAGTACAGAGATGTAAGTCACATATAAATGAAACAAAGAAACTGCAGAGGTGCTATAGCAAAATATACGTGAGAAATGTGAAGGATGGAGAAAGAATTGATAGTCGGGATGACTGGCTCAGTGTATAGGAAAGTCAAAGTAACCTTGAGTGAAATTAAAAGCAAGGGCGGTAACGTTAAGAGTGTAATAAGAATTCCACTGTTAAATGCAGAGGAGAGAGGGGACAGGTTGAAACAGGACATGGAAACTCACTATGAGGGAAAGAACATGCCTGGTGATATGATAGAAGAAGAAACATGACTCGATAGGCAAGAGGGAGGGGATCCAGTATTAGTACCAGAATTAAGAATTGTTTTGAAGAACTTAAGATCAAACCAAACAAGGCCGAATGGATGGATAACATTCCATCGTAATTTCTAAAATCATTTGGGAAAGTGGGAACAAAACGAGTGTTCACATTGGGTTTAGAATGTATGAGACTACCGATATACAATGAAACTTTCGTAAAAACATCATCCACACAATTCCGAAAATTGCAAGAGCTGACAAGTGCGAGAGTTATCGCACAGTCAGCTTAACAGCACATGCATCCAAGTTGCTGACAAGAGTAATGTACGGAAGAATGGAAAAGGAAATTGAAGATTTATTAGATGATGATCAGCTTGGTTTTCGGAAAGGTAAAGGTATCAAGACGCAGTTCTGACGTTGCTGTTGATAATGGAAGCAAGACTGGAGAAAAATCAAGAGACGACCATATGATTCATCGAACTGGAAAAAGAATTCGACGATGTCAAATGGTGGAAGATGTTCAAATTCTGAGAAAAATATTGATAAACTATAGGGAGATACGGGTAATATACAATACTTACAAGAGCCAAGACGGAAGAATGAGAGTGGAAAACCAAGAATGAAATAAATAATGTCTAAGACATGGATCTAACCTTTCGCTCCTACTGTTCAATCTATAAATCAAAGGAGCAACGATAGAAATAATAGAAAGGTTGGAAGGATATCAATGATAAGATTTGCTGATAACACTGCAATCCTCAGTGACAGTGATGAAGTGTTACACTAGCTGCTGGACAGAATGAACAGTCTAATCGGTGGAGAATACTGATTGATAATAACTCTAAGAAAGACAAAACTAATGATAATAGCGAGAAACTTAACATCAGAATTACGGATCACGAAGTTGATTAAGCCAAGTAATTCTGCTCTCTAGTAACAAAACAAGCAATGACAGACGGGTCGAGGAGGACAAAAAGTGCAAGAACTATCAATTACCAATAGGACATTCCTGGCTAAGAGAAGTCTACGACTCTTAATTTCAGGAAGAAACCTCTGAGAATCTACCCTTAGAGCACAGCATTGTATGGCAGTGAAGCGTGGGCTGTGGGTAAACTAGAACAAAAGAGAATCAAAGCATTCGAGATGCGCTGCTGCAGACAAATGTTGTAAGTTTAGTGGACCGATAAGGTGAGGAGTGAGGAGGTTCTGCTCAGAATCGGAGAGGAAAGGAATATGTGGAAAACACTGACAAACAGAATGGACAGGATAAGACATGTGTAAAGACATCAGGGAATAACTACTGGGTTACTAGAGGGTTCAAATGGTTCTGAGCACTATGGGACTTAACTGCTGTGGTCATCAGTGCCCTAGAACTTAGAACTACTTAAACCAAACTAACCTAAGGACATCAGACACATCCATGCCAGAGGCAGGCTTCGAACCTGCGACCGTAGCGGTCACGCGGTTCCAGACTGTGGCGCCTAGAACCGCACGGCCACTCCGGCCGGCGGTTACTAGAGGGAACTGCAGAGGAAGACAGAGATAAGAATACATCTAAGCCATAACTGAAGACGTAGGTTGCAGTTGCTTCTCTCAGATGGAAAGGTTGCAACAGGAGAGCAATTCATGGCAGGTCGCATAAAACCAGAGGACTAATGATTCAAAACTGTAACTGCTGTTACGCGAGCGTCGAGGGTCGACGGAACTCATCCAGCAGTGTCCATCCTCCGTTCTGGAGTCTGAAGATGACTGTTTCATGGAGTCGAAACCGGTCATTCACTCCAATAAAAAATATTTTAACAAGACTGCGATCAAGACTGTTTTAAATTTTAATTTTAATCAATAAAAGTCAAATGATGTAAAAAAACATCATCTAACACATTGTTAGTGAGCTTATTGTGATAATTCTCTGCCACGTGGTGGCTTATTTAAATTTTTATATATTTAATCGTCTAGCTAAGGCCCCCCCTCGGGCAGACCGTTCGCTGGGTGCCGGTCTTTCAATTTGACGCCACTTCGGGGACTTGCAGTCAATGAGGATGATAGGATGAAGATGAGGACAACACAACACCCAGTCCCTGGCCGAGAAAATCCGCCGACCCAGCCGGGAATCGAACCCTGGCCCTGAGTGTTGACAATCCGTCACACTGACCATTTAGCAACCGGGGCGGACATTATTTCAACAGATTTCTCTTTACAGATTGTTTTATCCGTATCATTTTCGGATGAAGACAATTAACAGAACCGAAACACTATACTCGGAGGGCCGGCCGGTGTGGCCGAGCGGTTCTAGGCGCTACAGTCTGGAACCGCGCAACCGCTACGGCCGCAGGTTCGAATCCTGCCTCAGGCATGGATGTGTGTGATGTCCTTAGGTTAATTAGGTTTAAGTAGTTCTAAGTTCTAGGGGACTGATGACCTTAGAAGATAAGTTCCATAGTGCTCAGAGCCATTTGAACCATTTTTATACTTGGAGGACCAGTGCTATCTTTAAGTAATTTATTTTATACACTACTGGTCACTAAAATTGCTACACCAAGAAGAAATGCAGATGATAAACTGGTATTCATTGGACAAATATATTGTACTAGAACTGACATGTGATTGCATTTTCACGCAATTTGGGTGCATAGATCCTGAGAAATCAGTACCCAGAACAACCACCTCTGCCCGTAAAAACGGCCTTGATACGCCTGGGCATTGAGTCAAACAGAGCTCGGATGGCGTGTACAGGTACAGGTACAGGTGGTCATGCAGCTTCAACAGGATACCACAGTTCATCAAGAATAGTAACTGGCGTATTGTGGCGAGCCAGTTGTTCGACCACCATTGACCAGACGTTTTCAATTGGTGAGAGATCTGGAGAATGCGCTGGCCAGGGCAGCAGTCGAACATTTTCTGTATCCAGAAAGGCCTGTTCATGACCTGCAATATGCGGTCGTGCATAATCCTGCTGAAATGTAGTGTTTCGCAGGGATCGAATAAAGGGTAGAGCCACGGGTCGTAACACATCTGAAATGTAACGTCCACTGTTCAAAGTGCCGTCAATGCGAACAACAGGTGGCCGAGAAGTGTAACCGACGGCACCCCGTACCATCACGCCGAGTGATACGCCAGTATGACGAATACACGCTTCCAATGTGCGTTCACCGCGATGTCGCCAAACACGGATGTGACCATCATGATACTGTAAACAGAACCTGCATTCATCCGCTACACGACATGAAATTCAGACTAGCCAGTACGTCAACCAATCCACTTGCGAGAAAGTAGACCGTTTTCATTCACATTTATGTAAGCTGTCAGACTGCAAAACAAATAACTTAGATTAAAATATTATCGTTCAGTGTAGCTAATCTTTATCTGTAGTCTTGAAAACAATCACTTTACCAGAATTATTGCTGTAAGTATGGAGAAAACATGACTTTCTCATAAAGCAACTTGAAGATTAAGAAGATAACACTTTGCTGAGCCCTTCTGCTGGTGTTAAATCTCAGAACTGATGTTCGATAGGGTGACCAAAAAAAAACCAAAATAACATTCCTTGTTCGGAGCTTGTGCATTACACATTTCTGCCGCTAGGCATATGTAAGGGCAACTCATGGCCATTTAAATACGGCCTGTGTTGTCGGCCTCGCTTGTTCTGTTCATCTGCTGTGATTGTTTTCGCTAGGTGCTTTGTTTCTGTTTCACTTTTTATGTCGGCGAGTTTAAGTGGACAATGTGCAGCTGTCAAATTTTGTTTTATACTTGGTAAAAATTCTGCTGAAAATGTTTCAATGTTGAAAAAAGCTCACCAAGATGACGCTATGAGAAAAGCTGAAGTGTACGAATGGTTTCTTTGATTTAGAAATGGCGACATGTCGATTGATCACAAACCTCGTTCTAGACGTCCATCAACTGCCCGAACAAACGTAAATATTGAAAAAAATCGAGAGCTTGTCATCACAGACCGTCAACAGGCGATTGATCAACTATCAGAGATTAGTGGCTTATCTTGGAGCTCGGTTCAGTGAATTTTAACGGAAACTTTGGGAATGATAAGGGTTGCTGCCAAGTTTCTTATTCGGGTTCTGACTAACAGAGAATAGGACGCCGAGATGACACATGTCGCGCTTTGAAACAACAGTTTCAAAAGATCTATATTTTCTGTCTAAGGTAATTACTGATGATGAGTCATGGTAATATGTTAACGACCAGAAACAAAGCAACAGTCAAGCCTATGGAAGACCTTAGCATCACCCAGTCAAAAAAAAATCTTGTCAAATCAAACATCACAACAATGCTGATTTGGTTTTTTGATGCCAAGGGTGTAGTTCACTGAGAGTTTGTTTCCGAAGTCCCGACCATCACTCAAACTCTCATTTGGAAGTTTTAAGAAGATTGCATAACAGTGTTTGTCAAAAAAAGAGACCGATTTATATGGCAGACAGAAAACTGGTTCATCCACCATGACAATGCACCTGTATACGCAACCATCTCAGTTAGACAGTTTTTGGCCAAAAATGACATGGTTCTGCTGACGCACGCATCTTACCCCCCTGACCTGGCTCCATGCAACTTTTTTTTATTTCCATGCTCGTAAACAGGCATGGAAAGACACTGATCTGATGACATTGAAGAGTCAAGAATAAAACGAGGAAGGAGCTGTCAGTCTTTTCTAAAGCTCACTTCAAAAAATGTTTGCAACAGTGGAAGCACTGATGGGACAAATGTATTAGGTTCAATGGGGGGCATTTCGAATGGGTGTAAGGTTGTTTTGTAAACAGTTTAAAAATACCTAACTTTAAAAAGAAATAATTCGTTTTTTGGATACTTGCTCATATTATTTTCAAAAATACACTCTGATAAACAGTGTATATTACAATGGACATGAGCGCTAACGGTAATTAAAATTGTTGGTATACCTCTGCCCATGGAATGCTCGGCTGTTCTGCAACCTTTCGCTATTAGGATTATTGATATGACAGTCCAAAACCATATACAATTTGCCATACTTGGGATGCGCAGTGCGAGATAGTATTTTACCAATTTTCAGAAAATTGCTTCTCAGTAACCAATTCATGACGTGCAATGCGAGTACACAAACACAGTCGTGAAAGTAAATGAAAATGGAAAACTGATTTTAACGACTGGTAAATGAGAAAAAGATTCCAGGTTAAACAATGCTTCATTAAGCCATGACCACAATAAACCTTTTCATAAATTTCTCACACCTAGACAAATTAGGAAAAATATTTGTTAATAACTTTCCTGTGTACAGTTACTTTCCTTGATACTTGTTGCAACCTTAAGACAAAACCATATGTTGCATTATAAAATTTTTACAGCAAAACTTAACCATTCACAATGCTCTAATAATGAGGAACTATGCAGTTGAAATATATATCAAAACGGAATTACCTTAATAGATGGTTCTATCATTCTTCCACTAATATAATCTGATCCGGATCATAAACATATTATTAAAATATCTATTTTCAACTGATTCTGCCTCCACCACATGGTAGATCAGGTTCCATCTTTTCCATCAAAGTACATTGCCAGACTGACTAACACTCGCTGCATGCTACTCTCTTCAAAAGAAGTAACCTCCCCGACCAACAAACAGACTTACAAAGAATATCATTATGTATGTTCCACAGAGGTTGAGTACATTTATTCAATTCGCAATTAAGCCAATTTTTTTCGAAAATCGACATGGCAAGTAGGACAGTCCCATTTAAATTACATGTATATTTTTCCTCTATTACTTCTCCCACATTTTGGCGCTTCGATCCTCGTGGTCGAATCTTCTTCAGGAGACCCGGTGTCTTCAAGTGACTAAACAGTGAGTCCAACTGAGGGTCCCTGAAGACTGTTGAAGAAGATCCCAACACAGTAGTGGAAAACAGTTATATAGAAGACGAAAATGGGGAAAATAACAAGTTAATCACTCCGAAGATTTTAATTTCATAACGAAAATTGAAGAAAGTACGCTGACTTAGTTAGCACATAAAACCTGATTATATTATTGTCTTACTTATGCAGACGACGTTCGTACTGTTAAAACATGGTGTTAGAATAACAGTCGTGTTTCAGTTGTGTTATAAGGTAAATGGTCATACTGACGAACAACAAGCACCTGCTCTGAATTAATACTGTTTGATACTTCTTTGCGGAGAGTACATATGGAGTACTGCAAACGTTATCTTCTTCGTAATTCTAACTGCACTCCATGCGTTTCACAATGAGACTCAACATTACCTGTTGAAAATACCAGAGCCGTACAAAACAACGCCTTCCAGCAACGAAAATGTTTTCTGCGCCATTCTCTGAATACCAACTTCTCTTTGAGGTTTTTTTCGGATAATTTAATTTCAGGAATACCTTTGTAATTTGTATACGGCGTGCGGATACACAGCTGTATTGTGCAGTATTTCTAGAATATTCGCCCGTACAATAATGAAGAGATCACGTTTAAATAACCGGGCGGCTTGTTCATAGAAGCAGAGCATCTGAGATAAATAAACAAATTTACAATGAATCGCTGAATTTACGTTTCAGTCGATATGTGAACCAGGGTAGGGAGTATCGGAATTCTTTTAAATTCCAGTTTCCGAAGTAATACAACAGTTTCTCCTTTGCTCATAGAATGAAGGTTTTCACGGCAGGTGTTGTCATCACTTAACTCTTCCGGGATGAGATGCCGTGGTCCATACATAAAACTCTCCCCTGACGTTTCGCCTTCGACTGCGGAAGGCATCCTCCGAGGACAGTGGGCGAACTGCAACAAGACCACGAGTGAGCGCCGTATATATAAGCCATCCAGAGGGCGCCGCTGTCAATTACGTGACATCGGCCGTGCTACGATCTCTGATACTACCAACTTTCTCAATTGAAATTAATCGATTGTCACGCTGTTGCTGTAATGTTGACATCTGTATCGTACCCATGCCTTCATTTATTCTATTAAAATTATTGCAGTGTTGGGCAATCTCAATGGCATCTCTTACATTAGCGTGCAATAATGCGATGTCTTCGCTATGACGGTCGTCTCACTAAACTTTATTTCATGATCACCTTCCTGAAACACATGTTCCGCTACAGCCGATTTATCAATATGTCTGAGGCGGCAGTTCCTTTTATGTTCACCCAGACGGGTGTTGACGCTTCTTTTTGTTGTGTCTGTATAGACCTTTCCACAACTTCACGCAATTTTATAGACACCTGGTGTTGCTAGAGGATGTCGTTTATCTTTTGCGGATCTTAAACAGTCTTTTATTATCGTGGTGGGTCTGAAAACAGTTTCTACATCGTACTTGCTCAAAAATTTCCCAATGTGGTCAGTGACCTTACTGATGCATGGAAAGAACACTTTCCACTCGGTCGTCCTGGTTGTCAGTCTAGGGCGTAGTGCACCATCTATCTCTCTGCCGGGATACCCATTCTTCCTGAAGGTCACTCTAAGGAGTTCAATCTTATCATCTAAGTGAGCTGGTTCACATATTTTGTGTGCCCTGTCTGTTAATGTTTTAATCAGCCGTCTTTCATGTCTTGGTTCGTGGTTAGAATCTTTCTGCAGATAACGATCAGTGTGTGTGTTTTTTTCTGAAAACCTTATGACCCAATGATCCGTCCCCTCTGTTGATTACAGTCAAGTCACATCTAAGAAGTTCAGGTGACCATCGATTTCCTTTTCCATAGTGAATTGAATTCTTGGATTAATACTATTCAGATGTGACAGGAGGGCATCCAGTTTCTCTTCCCCATGGGTCCATGTAACAAATGCATCGTCTAGATAACGATACCAAACTAGCTGTTTGCAGAATCCGTTGTTCAAAGTTCTCCATCTTTTCAGAATAACAGCCGCCATAAATTCTGTGAAAGCAGATGTATTTTGTAAAGTTTATGACGAATTTAGATATCATCTGGATGATGTTCTTGCAGCTGCTGATCGACACATAGAGCAAATGTAATAGCATAGCAAGGACTTTAAGATTTTGTAAGTATTTTACAATCCATCCCATGTTCGTTGTATATTTTTATCAGTGAATATGGAGTTTAGGCCGTGTGGAGTTGCCGCTGGGATTGAGGCACCATGTCACGGATGGCGACGCCCCTCCCTCCGGAGGTTCGAGTCCTCCCTCTGGCATCGACATGTGTGTTGTGGTTAGTTTAAGTTAGTTTAAGTAGAGTGTAAGTCTAGGGACCGATGACCTCAGCAGTTTGGTCCCTTAGGAATTCACACACATTTGAATTTTGGAGTCATAAATCAGATCATACTTTTTAAAACGTCCTGTATAATGCAAATTTTCAGCAGCAGTGTACTGACGAATAACTACTTCACGGGCCGTAAGGCAGTCGATGTATACCCTCTGAAATATTGAGGAAATCAGTTTTAGTTTAGTTGAGAATCCGATGCTACGTTTTCACTTTTATTACTGTTCCGATCATAAAGTCGAACATATACATCGTTATGCATTGTTGCATGACCATACTGAGCGCCATTTTTAGGACGACTACGACACTCGGGAAACACAAAAAAAGTTAAGTCGATAGAGCTACAGACCCAACCACTTTTTCATCTTCACTGGCTGTCAAAAGACGATCGATGTGTTCTGTAAGTGAAAAGTCGTAGTGATGACCTTTGCGTTGGCCAAATGTTCGAGATTAAATTTTCACTCGAAACTGTGACAAGACGAAAACTTAATATCAGACCTGAGAACAAGTAGTAGCAAAGGTGTAAAGCCTGGTGACTGGAATGTAAGAATATATTGTGTTGCACTGTTTCCCTCGCAGACTGCGAGCTACAATCACCTGTTAATCTTGTGTCCCTGGAACGTATGGGTGCTGGGCTTGTTCTCTTAACACGTGTTTCGTCTCTTAATTGGTAGCTACAGTTCAATGATTGTGATTCGATTGCAGAATAAGACACAAACGTGAGGTAAACCTGTCACAATGTTTTATAGCGAGCACTCACAGTTCAGAGCGATTAGACTATTATCCAAATAATGTAATATAAAGTACATCGTAACACAATGAAAACTATCCTAGAATATGTCCAGTCCCTATGGAGAGCGAGGAATATTGAACTGAAAGGAATTAAGAGGATGAGAGATACATGGCCCCACAAAAAAGAATCGCATTTGTGATATGTAGGAAACTTGGAGACCAATAACGCAGTGCAGGATCTTGGGGTCCCTGAGCACCCTTGGAAGCGTTGAGGCAGAGTGACATTGACAAACCAACGCACGTGGTTGTGCCATTGTGGTGGAGCTCCATTCATTTCGAAAATTAAGTCAACAGAATCCTTGTAGGAAAAGTCAACTCTGCAGCATTCTAAGACAGCTCATGCCAGTCACTATGATTTCCTCAACATAAAAAAGGACCGTACTCTTTCTCACGAGAAATGGCACACAAGACGGTCACTTTAGGTCAGTCTCTTTCGTGCTCGGTAGGGTCTTGAGGGTTCTGGAGTCCACATAAGCGCACGTTATGTCGTTCACTTCACCGTTAACATGAAATGTTGCTTCATTACTGAAAATTAACCGTACTTCCATGTACTCTAGCATAGCACTGCTGAGCCCGTTCCGTTGCCTTTTATCACCAACCCGAAGAGCTTGCAATAGTCCGTATGGTTTATAGGCAAAACGGCGCATTAAAACCTGCCGGATTGTAGGATGACGCATCCCCAGTTCTGTGCTTGCCGAATTATTTTCACTTTGTCATCCGACATGTGAGATCATTGTCTTTGCTAAAACGCAGTTCACGTGAACGAAGAGCCGAGTCCGGGATGTATGGCGGGTGATCAGACACTTCCCATCGAACACGCTGCAGAAGCGTCTCCTTGCGCCTGTAGTATACAGCCGAGGATTGTCGTGAAGAAGGAAAAGCATGACAGTTACATTATATGGGCTTTAGTGAATCAGGCGAAATCCCTCAGCAGTATTTCACACTTGGCGGGAGGCAGTATTGTCTATGCTTCTCTACGTGCTCGCTGTGCTCTCGGTAACGAAAAGGGAGACATGTGACAATAGAGGAATATGAGTATTAGAGACACTGCGCAACACATCCGCAAACAGCTTCACCGGATTTTCACTGTGGCTTCTATTTCGCGAGCGATCGGACGTTAAAAAAAGGAAAAAGCTTCCTAGATCCAATAGGAACATTTGGTGGAACAACAGTGACAATGGTAATTAAGAGATTTTGCCACGTTTCATCATTCAATGATTAAAGATACCTTCTTCTGACTCCGTCATAAGCTGCTTTAAAACGCAACTTTTCCATTCCTTGTTGATGGATAGTTTCGTGTGACAATACACACGAAAGCCTATATACATAAACTGCCCCTGGAGTGATGATCAAAACGGCACTATGGCCGAGTCAACAACAGCAAATTTCTGTATCATGTGGTCTATTGTTGTTGAGTTGGCCATAGAGAAACTTCGATCATCACTCCAGAGCTTTCGCCTATATTATCACACTTACGACACGGATAGTTCGAAAATGGACTTAGGCGTCAAAAATTACTCATCATAAAGAAATAAAAAAAAACTTCTTAATGCAACTTATGACGGCGCTACCAACATTTACCTCAGTTTACAATTTGCTTATAATAAGACAATTACACAAGGAAAACATTATGATTTACAAAGAGAAGAATACAGATTCAGCAAAAATCCTAAAATGAGACCAAAATAACACTTTTAAAATGAACACAATGCATTGTTGTTTACTAAAGTTCAAGTGATTGAAAACGGCATGAAAGGCCGAAACTTGGGTCGTAACTAAATAAACAACAATACAGTCAAATAGCAGTGTGTTCATTTCAAAATTATTGTGTGACTGCTGCTCAGCAACATCAAAAGGTGTTTACAAAAATAATAGTTTTCAAGGGGAAAATGCTAACTGGATCGAAAATGATAATAAATGAGACAACTAGAACAAGTATCCCGGTTCAGTTATCTGGGATATGATATTGGTTTTAACTAGGGCAAAGAAATTGAGAAGAAGGTTAATAATTTTTGAAGCTATTTGCGAAAAAATCGAAAGAATGTTGAACAACGATGGAAGCTTCATCTCAACCCGTGCGATTTTTGTTTATGGGGCCATCCCAAAAGTATCGTGTATGCGGAGCCCATTCCACATATGCAGACACTGGAGTAGCCTATTCATGCTGAATTTTAACACTGTTCGGATTCACATACTGTAACCGTGGCGGCATGGTACAGCGCGTAACAGACCACAGACTCTGTAACAAATATGATTGAATAAATGGTCTCCACTATTGAAATCATGCATTTCCGGACATAAGTTGATTAGACCTTATTTGTTCCTTATCCTAATATCGATCAGTCTCTAGAGTTTGTACACGGTGGAAAAAATCACCCTGTATAAGAAGAGAGGGGGATCCACTCCTCCGCGTAGTCGAACATACAACACACGGCTACAACATGAACAAAGCCAAAGGAGCCGTGTTCCTGGACATGGAAAAGGCTTTCGACCGTCTCTGGCACAACGGACTCATACGCAAACTAAGCGAAGCTGGTTTCCCGGACGGACTCGTACGTCTCATACACTCATATCTCACGAACAGGCGTTTCAACACAAACGTGCAGGATAAACAATCAATACAACATGGTATCCAAGCTGGAGTACCCCAAGGAAGCATCCTAGGGCCCATCTTGTTTTACCTGTACATTAATGACTTCCCAGCAACACAATACACTACGTTAGCCATCTACGCGGATGACACCGCCATCCTTGCGCAAGATGGGAAACCGTCGAACATCAATTCACGAATACAGACAGCACTCAGAACAGCTGAGCCTTGGTTGGAACGATGGCGTATTAAAGTAAACGTCGACAAGTGCGAAGCAGTTCTGTTAACACATAGACCGAAACTACTGCGCAAACATCAGCACTGTAGACCGATAACATTACATACACGCCCAATACGTTTCCGAGAGAATGTCAGATACCTAGGTGTCTGGCTGGGCCGGAAACTTACATGGGGGGGGGGGGGACCACATCGAGTACGTTGCCAACCGAGCGCACGCGAGGAACAGCTCTACCCAATGCTCAACAGGGAAAGCACACTGAATAGAAGGGTGTCGAGGTCCATATACATGACACTGATTAGACCTCTGATGACGTACGCAGCTCCCATCTGGGGATATGCAGCTCCTACACTGCTGCGCCGCATGCAGATCATACAGAAGAAAGTGCTACGAATCGTTAGCAACGCCCCACGCTACACACGCACCGTGGATCTTCACCATGAATACCGCTTTGATACCCTGAAGGAAGTATTCAAAAACCACGCCACACGACTATACAGGAACTCGAGACACTCGAACAATCCTTTCATCCTCACTCTGGGAAACTACGATCACAATCATAGGTGGTAGCACAAGCGGCCCAAGAGACTACTAGCTAGGGCATAGCCACCTATGGTAAACTAACATACACAAACAAGCGACAAACGTCGGCAAGCGTCTGCATACCAGCAACACTGACTGATAATTACGAGCTGCTATTAGAGCCGACCAACAGGCCACAGCAGGGACACCGACGAGCTCGCCCACAAACAAACCGCCAACATTCCCTCACACTGTGCCTCCGGTATATGACCTATCGGACACAAAAACGATAATAAGCCTAACTGTTGCGGGTTGCTGACGCTGAACGAGAGCTCTACACTGGCACGCAGCGCTAGCCTCCGAGCAACACAACCGCACAACGTCAAAGGTATCGACATGCGTGATACCCAGTACTAACAAAGTCTACCTTTGCACGACCTATGGCAGGCAGCAAGACATCCGCTACAGCTCTTACCACCCGACCTAACTATCGCAGAGGTTTTCTTTCCTTGGCTCTTGCCTTGGCACTTTTTTTCCTCTGCCCTTCAAACCGCTACCCTTCGTTCGACTTCGACCCACTCTATCTCCAGATGAGCGCGTATTAATAGTTAACCTTAACCAGACGTACGCAAACATCGCAGTCACCAGATCCTGCGACACCTCACTTTAGTGAATACTAACCCTTACGCAGAGGTGGCAGTAGACCTACTGAGTTGGCCTTCATGCCGGTGTGCGCGTGGAGGAGCTCCACCTTTTCAAAAAAAAAAAAAAAAAAAGCCGCATAGTCATCATGAAGTTGGAAAAAGGGCAAAACTTCGTCACCCCTCACCCTTCACCGTCCACTCTGCAATCCCCCCCGCTGCCCCCCCCCCCCGCCCCCCGCTGCACAAACCCACACACACGTAGACACATCTTCAATCGTCGTACCACACTACACTCATTCTGTCACTTACCTTCTTCGTGTCTTGTTTGAATCCAACTGGCAATGAAGCTAACTGACAATGAAAATTTGTAACACCCGTTTCCGGCCCCTGTCGGTTAGGATGTTCATATCATCTTACGTCGCTTTATGAGGGGTGTGAGAATAGTAATTATACTGACAACTCCGTGAGATATCTAGCAACGCTGTATCGTTCTGAATGAAGTTGATGCTGCATCATGACATCAGTCCATGTCACGCGGCCATTTCCATCTATCACAGAAATTTTGACCTCAAAATGCACTCCTGTTGTTCCACAGTCCCCTTATCACCTGATCAGAGTCCCTGTGACTATTTTTCTTCTTGGGAATTGGAAAAATTCTTAAAAGGATTTGGATTTGGGTCTCTGGAGAACATTCAAAAGAATTCGACCGACATGTTAAGGAACTACCAGGTGAAGCCTTTCAGGTCTGGGAGCAACGACTCGGCTGGCCTATTCCTATAACTGCCTAAGGGAATTTTGAAGAGGGCAAAATTGTTATTTGAAAGTAATAGAAACTTTTGTAGATAAAAATCAGTCTCCTTACTTTCCCCACACCGCTCGTATGTGGTTGTGAGTGCTACACCAAAGACGTTGCACGCTCCGTATTGACACCAACAATTAAGGAATTTTATACACTGGGTTCCATGGACATACCCAAATACGATGGCTCGTTTCTGCCATTCTACCACAGTTCACATTGATCGCCATCCTTCGCTGGTTCCATATAACTGGTTGCCACATGAAAGCCACCTCACCGTCATGTTAGCTTTAGATGATCGCACAGGTACCTGTTCCACACCATCTACTGTGCTTCAAAGCGGTCATTGTGGTCCTTTAAGTTACTAACTACTATTTTGTCCAGTGAGCTTCATTCTAAGGAGAAATAACGATGTAAGAATCCTTTATCTCAGTGCGAAAGGACAGTGAAATTTTCTTCTGGAAAATGTCCTAAGGTTATTCATTGCTACTGACTTCCCACAAATGGCTGTGCAATACGTCATACACACCTGTATTCCCTGAATTATACGTCCATTGCACAGGACAATGACCTAAACTGAAAAGAGGACAAAAATACTTTGTGATCCTCTGTTGATATAAGGCGGTCTCACCTCGAAAACCAATCCACTGGCCACAAAAAACTAGTTCACGTCCGAACGGCGGACTGATTTCAATCCTTAAAATGCGAAGAACTCTTTTTCACACCTTTACGTTTGCCTACAAAGCCGCCCCATCACACAAAAAAGTGTGGAAACTTCCCCTTTTGAAGAATTGTATACGAGACTGTGCTTAACCTGACACACAATATTTTTAGCGCAACGCAATCTGACTTTCAAAAATCCCTACAAAAGAATAGCCCTGACTAACATTAACCTATACCTTTCACAAATCACTTACCTCACAAAAATCTTCATTACTCGAACTACTGCAATACAGCGAGCGCCACTACTGCCAGCTAAATAAAAGATTCAAACTACGGAAGGCACTAACTACTGATAGGCATAGTTAGCAAATGAAAGATTTTAATAGAGAACAAACAATGTATTTACCTTAATAGTGTTGAAAAACCATAATATACATGTTCATGACATCCAGTCTTACAAATTTCCAAACTCCGCCATCTCTCTCCCCACATCCACCACTGCTGGCGGCTCACCTCCAACTGCGCAATGCTACGCGCTGTTCACATCCAGCTGCCGCTGCCCAACACTACAATGGCAGACAACAATGCAAACTAGCCACAGACTGCACACAGCACAGCCAGTGATTTTCATACAGAGCGCTATGTAACGTTGCCAATAAGAAAACATAAACAGCCTACTTACATAGCCCCCATGCTCCACACAAAAAATTTTACAAATTGTTTTGGGCAGTGGCCAATACAGATTTGAAAAAAATTTTCATAATTACAGTAAGAAAGGTATCAAATGCACACACTTATTAATACGATGTTGGTCAAAAGCTAAAATTTTCTCACAGTCCATAAAGACAGTCCTGATCATTCATCACAGTAAAACTGCCGTTTCTTTTCTCAAAGTCTGAGCAGTAAAAGACAACGCACACGGAAGTAGTGGATTTCCATTCAGTCTTGAAGTAGTGTCGTCCTTCCAACGGAAAGACAGTGCTGACTCTTGACATGCTGACAGGTAATGGGCTACAACAGAGCAAACCCACAGCAGAGTCATTCGACGTTTTGAAGAAGATTGGTAGGTAGGTCATCATAGAGCAGACCCACTGTAGTCCTGGTAGAGAATATGGTATTGGTGGGCCATCAAAGATGCAGACCCACTATGGTATGAAAATCACTGGCTGTGCTGTGTGCAGTCTGTGGCTAGTTTGCATTGTTGTCTGCCATTGTAGTGATGGGCAGCGGCAGCTGGATGTGAACAGCGCGCAGCATTGCGCAGTTGGAGGTGAGCCGCCAGCAGTGGTGGATGTGGGGAGAGAGATGGCGGAGTTTGGAAATTTGTAAGACTGGATGTCATGAACATGTATATTATGGTTTTTCAACAAAAATGGTTCAAATGGCTCTGAGCACTATGGGACTTAACATCTATGGTCATCAGTCCCCTAGAACTTAGAACTACTTAAACCTACCTAACCTAAGGACAGAACACAACACCCAGCCATCACGAGGCAGAGAAAATCCCTGACCCCGCCGGGAATCGAACCCGGGAACCCGGGCGTGGGAAGCGAGAACGCTACCGCACAACCACGAGATGCGGGCGTTTTTGAACACTATTAAGGTAAATACATTGTTTGTTCTCTATTAAAATCTTTCATTTGCTAACTATGCCTATCAGTAGTTAGTGCCTTCCGTAATTTGAATCTTTTATTTAGCTGGTAGTAGTGGCGCTCGCTGTATTGCAGTAGTTCGAGTAATGAAGATTTTTGTGAGGTAATTGATTTGTGAAAGGTATAGGTTAATGTTAGTCAGGGCTATTCTTTTGTAGGGATTTTTGAAAGTCAGATTGCGTTGCGCTAAAAATATTGTGTGTCAGGTTAAGCACAGTCTCGTATACAATTCTTCAAAAGGGGACGTTTCAGTGTGACACGGCTATTTCCGTTGCTAAGAAAATAATATCAGTAATAAGTTTTGTTATCGACAAATATTTGTAATAATAAGAAGGAACGTCTCATTTTTAACTTAAAACGCACTCCAAGACGAGAACAAATGACCAAAACTGAGGAGATCTGGCGGCCGACGCATGAATGTGTGACGCTGCTAGCAAGGATAATAAACAGGGGGCGTGCCGAAACCAGGTCACAAAGTCTTTGTGAATTCAATTCCGTGTAATCAGTTGAACGATAACTATGCTTGGCAGATAGGCCCGTGAACGATATGCGCAGATTTTAGCATTGGTGGGCCTCAAAGAGGCCGGTAAGAATAATTGGCGAATCGCTCGATATTTGAAGTTATGCCACTGTTTGATCGTGTTGGCAGGAATGGGTGCACCATGGCCGAACACAGTGTCAAGAGCGAAGAGGACGATCTAGAGGGGGACGACAGAACGTGAGGAACGAGATGTCGCCATTATCGTCGATCCGACGTGTAGCTGGCGTTTCAGCGACGAGAAGAACCATTAGCAGGCGGCTGACAAAAAGGGGACTGAGATCACCGCGCCCCTTGCGCCAAGTACATTTCATCCCTGTACACCAACAACCCCTTTTGCACTGGTGTCGGCCACATTCGTGATTGAATCTAACTGACTTGAGTAGAATTGACTTGAGCAGAATTGTCTTCAAAGACGAGACCCTCTTAGAACAGAGCCCCAGCGACCAGTGAAGACTCATCTGGAGACGCCCCAGATAGTGGTGGGATACCCACCTGACTGTATCCTACCATAAGGCCCGACAGTAAGGACTGATGGTCTGAGGTGTCATTTCATGTCATAGGAGGACCCCACCGCGGCATTCTTACAGAAAAGTGGTACAAGGACGATATTCCGGGCCCCGTTTTGTCGCCCTTCATGGTAAGGCATCCCGGGCTTACATTCCTAAACCACGTTTTGTCGCCCTTCGTGACATACTATCCTGGGCTTACTTTTCAGCAAAATAATGCTCTCCTTCACAAAGCGCGAGTTTCTACTGCCTGCCTTCGTGCTTTCGGCCAACAACTTCACTGGCTCTCTCTCCAATTGAGAACGTTTGGAGAATAACGTGCACATTCCTCCTAGCAGCAAAGGATTTTGGTGATATTCTGTGCTAACTGGACAAAATATGGCACGGCATCCCTCAGGAGGATCTCCAGCAGATCTGTCAATGACCAACGCAATGACGTCTTGAATAAGAGTCCAAAGTGGGCCAACCCATAATTGACTTGCTCAATTTGTGAAGCTTATTCTCTTCAATAAATCATTCATTTTTTATGAAAGTGTAATCATTCGTTTGTCTGTATTTGTAAATGTACCGATTTCCGTTCTTCCGTGGTGCACCGTTTTTGTTGTCTCATAGTGTACGTTTTAGATTTAAATAATGAACGATAAAAAAAATAGAAGCTATAAGGCCTCTCACCCGTCATTCGGTTAACAGGCTGAAAAGTTAGAATAACAACGCAATGGACAGCAATTGTTTCACAAAAAGCTGTGTTTTCCTTTGAAACCCGAGTGACCTACACTAGTCGCTGTGAACGAGTTCTTATATTACAGCAGTGCTCCTGCTAATTTTCTCCTTTATCTTCATCACATCCGTTTAAAACGAGTCCCGCGAAGGAGTCACGTGGCAGCAGTAATGGTACAGAGCTTTGGAGGGTGCAGTAGGGAGATAACGAGCACTAGGAACGTGCCAACGAATAAAGGAAACTAGGCAATAAAACTGGTGATAACAGAAACAAGGAGCGCATGAGGGACGAAAGTACGCTGATAACCAAGTTTAAATTAATGTTTCCTCTACAAGCTCAGAAGCAAAGGTCTTTAAGTGCCCCGCCAGCTGGGCTCTTCATTACACAAATGAGAAAGAACTCGAATGAAAAGGACGTCGCTAGTGCAGCGCGAACAAAAACAGCCTGCAGTATCTTCTACACTCTATAAACCCGGAATACGTTTTCTGGAACTACTTTACGCCAAGGATTACACAGAAAAATTATTTTAGGACTCCGCCTTACAGCCACTGACTTAGATGACTCAATATGAGGCTTTACAGTCATTTACGTCTACATCTGTACGACCACTCCGCCATTCACACTGAAATGTCTAGCAGGAAGTTAATTACACTACTTTTACAATATTTTTCTACTGTTTCACTCTCTAACAGCGCGCGGGAAAGACAAACTCTGAAATATCTCCTTACGAGATCAGATTTGTCTTACATTATTAGGATTATAACTTCTTCCTATGCACGTGGGCAACAATAAAGCTTTTATTGATCGAAACGCAGGTTATGACCTTTACCAACGAAGAATGGATTCCATCGGTGATTGTGTCTGGCACTACGTTATCCTTTGTTTAACGTCTTGAGCAACGTGAAAAATAAAATATCTTTCACGTTACCATTAATTCCACGGAAGTGTTATGGATTCCATCGGTGATTGTGTCTGGCACTACGTTATCCTTTGTTCCACATCTTGACCGGTGTGAAAAATAAAATATCTTTCACTTTACCATTATTTCCACGGCAGTGTTTTTTATTTCTTGCATTTTAACTAATTGAACAACAATATTTTTACTTTACGGTAAAAAGTAACATCTATATTGTCAACCGTAATCAGGGTGGTCGATGGTTTAAACGACTCTTGTAACATATGAAAGTAGATTCTAAATTGAGTGGAGTGTTTCCTTATGTTTTATGACTATTGCGTATATTCTGTAATAACCTAAAATGAAGTTTCACATTTCTTTTGATACAAAGTCACAATGAAAATATGAGATTAGGCAAACCAGCTGAAAGAAATGAGAATTAACGTGTATGAGATACAATTTCTTGTATCATACTAGTTCTGATCAATTTGGCCGCCATCATCTTTCTGACCTAGCTTAAAAACTTGAGGTCAAGTTTCTGGGTACCACACTGAAGAACAATCCAAGAACAATGAAATCAGTATCCTATGCGGTGAAATTATACCAGGCTGTTTCCGAAACTACCTGACACCTGTAAAATTATAGTGGCCACGAAGAATGGAGCAGCTCCAAGTACTGTAACAGATTTTTGTTCAACTGAATCTATTAATTTTAAATGCCAAAAACACAACGCACAGACGAATTCCTGATTGAAGTATTTACTTCTCCACTTCAATAGGTATCCAGCAAAGTCTGTACGTAATGATAAGGGCTGACATTGTCACGTTGACGGTAACAGCGATCCAGTGTTTGAGAATACATACAGACCGAAACAGTCTTTGATCGCAAATTGCAATCACAACCGGAAATTTCACTTGTTTCCTTTACTAAGTTTACAGTGAATCAATGTTACTATTGGTAGTTTATCATAACGTTCATAATCATAAGTACTCCCATCAGTCATTCAACTAAATAAAAGAAAACTGTGATCTAAGACTGTTTTGGGCATCGGAGGCCGAAAGATCCCCCTACCGAAGCCCAGCACACTGACAGCCAGAAGGCAGAACAGCGGCGCTGGAAGAAACAAGCTGCAGTTTCCTCACGCAGTTCCGGCACTACACAACCACTTACTGATTCGGCAAGGCACGTGAATCATATAGAAATGGCTACGGAACACGTTGGGGTAAAGTGTTGTCAGATCGCCAATATTGGCAGCGACCGTATACGGACACTTGTATCCCGATGTCAACCACCTACAGTCAGCTTCAACCGTTCCTGAACCAGGGAGCTCCGGTTCAGGACGTTGTGAACAGATTGACAATCTATGAAAATGTTTCATATTCAGCGGTCCCTCCGAGTCATCAGCGTCACAGATCCTCATACCGGTGATGCGGTTAGATTCCCGCCATTGACAGACTGATGGGGGGGCTGGTCCAGGCCAGCCTCGCGATGGCAAATGATGGGCTACCTGTTTGACAGGTAGCGGCTCAAAGATTGCAGCGTCAACAACGACCGGGAGTACGGTGTTCAAATGGTTCAAATAGCTCTGAGCACTGTGGGACTTATCGTCTGAGGTCATCAGTCCCCTAGACCTTAGAACTACTTAAACGTAACTGACCTAAGGACATCACACACGTCCATGCCCGCGGCAAGATTCGAACCTGCGACCGTAGCGTTCGCGCAGTTTCAGACTGTAGCGCCTAGAACCGCTCGGCCACTTCAGCCGGCGGAGTGTTGTGTGCTGACCCGATAATATAGCGTAATGCCCTGCAGTTCACGACATCATTAGAGACGGAGAAGAAACTCGAATTGGGAAAAGATAGGGAAGGATATCGGCCATTTGCATTTCAAGCCAACTGCCATAGATTTGTCATGAACGATTTCGGGAAGTACGGAAAACGTAATTCTAGAGGACCAGATTGGGATTTGAACCGCCTTCCTCATGAATGCGAGTCCAGTGTCTGAGCAGCGCATCGCATAGACACTACTTGTCCTCACACACTCGAGCTGAACGGCAGGGGAAATTGCCCTTGTGTTCCGGTTATGGGCAATGATTTCCACCCGGCTACACTGGTAATGTTATTGGCTACCGAAATGGGCCATTACACTTGGCGAAAAGTCCTCGAACTACGCGTACGATACGACAGTTTCCGTCTTACGGTGACCCTCACCTCAGCAGTAACTTATTTACTCTTGGAGCCGCAAGCGATTAACCAATCTAAATTGATCCTTGTGGATCACAAGTTAATTTATTTCCGTTTCCTGCCTTTTTTTAATGCAAGTATAGTTGAAACCTGTCACTAATCTACTCCAGATTTTCTTATTAAAATTACATAATGAATACCTGACACTGTCAACAGTGGAGCTATATCTTATTATGGAAGACGTGATGTTTCAGACGTTACATATATGGACCGCTAGTTTCGGAAAATTTTAGTTTTCATCTGCAGATCATCTACACACAGCAGACTCTGCGTAGATCACTGTTGTCTAATTATGATGAAGATACAGGAGCTCAACTCGCTGGATCAACGCGCTAGTACAGTGACATAGATCAAGTAATACCTTACGTACCAAACTTATTTCATCAGTAACTTTTGTGAGTAATTACCACAGTTAATTTTCTTTTGCTTGATATATGACGCTACAGTTGCGCGTCTGATCCAGCGTGTTGATCTCCTATATGATCAAGAGTAGAGACAGTGCACTACATGGAGTGGCACAATGGTTGATGTCTGTTGATGATCTTAGGATATCAGTTAAAATTTGCCGAAACTAGTAGTCGATATTACTGCTATCAGGGTAAAAGAAACTCCTCTAACAAGACGATTATATTTCCCAAAATCATGTAAAATGGGAAAGTGAAATTAGGTTAACTTAGATGCAAGGATCGGGGAACAAAACTTGCAAGACAGTAGTCGTGGAGAATAATATAAAATGTAATTAGTAACATTAAGAGACGCCAGTCCAGACAGAGCAACCTAAGTACAAAATAAGAGGATCCTAATAATTATGATTTTTTAGAAAAAAATGACTCTTTTGAAACGAGCAAGTAGTTTAAACAGAGACAAACAGGAGATAAGTAATCATGTGAAAATGCCACACAGTTTGAAATAACCTTGCGAAGTTAGAGGTACTTCCTTTTTTCTAATAGCTACAGTCTCACTACACACTTCTTTCACCTGTTTACAGATACTTAAATGTTATAGAGTTGATAAAAATTATGAACGAAAACAGTTAATTGCGACTTGGAAAATTGAGTAACACTACATTAACACACAGAAATAATGAACCTTGGAAAAAAGAGAAACAATATAAAAAGCGGAGTAATACTGTCTATAACCTATATTGGTTACATGTAAACCTCGTAGTTTCCTAAAAATCTAGAAAATAAAACGTATTTTTTTCACACTACACATGTAGCGTAGAACCAATCTGATCTCAGCCGAGGAAGGACACTGGTGCAAGCTGGGCGTCAAGATGTAAAACAAGTATTATGGTGTTATTATAAGTGCGTAACCCGAGGTATTTGATAACCGTACTCAATACAAGGTTTTACGTATTTTCAGCACTGACAGAATGAAGAGCTGTCGATGCCCCGTGATAGGTGACGAAACGTCACTGTCATTGTCACCGTCTTCTGCTGATTTACTCATACGCACTGTCGCACTGGCAACACTAACAATTTCCCCCTGACAAAAATTTTATGTGCTTTCTTCAATAGCTTACAGCCAGAGAATCTTTCGTGAACAGTAGAGGGATTGTGATAAACCATGCACTCACCGCAGACCGGTTATGGAAAAGCTCTTGTTTCGACGAGCAGAAATAGGCCCTGAAAGTTCTAAGAATTGGATTTTCTGAAGCCATTAACCCCGCTGTTATGCAAGACTCGTAGCCTCAATGAAAGATTGACCTCCACATGCTTCGACGCAACCGTCAGTGAAGAATATTTACGATACCAGTACACCTACTTAACAGTTTTTGTGAAAACTGAAAAATAAACTTTATGGAGAATGGTCCACATTCCAACAAATATTTGTTTTTAGGCATGCGTGTATGGACATTTTGCTAGTATTTACCATCACATATAAAGAGATGGGAGCAAGCGTTCTATATAATTTTGCCCTTTTGGGAGTCCGTGAATGAGCGTACAGTACCCTCCTTGGTAGGTTCCAGTGGTAAGCCTAGAAGATAAACAGCCACAGTGTTTTCCTTCGCGATATTATTGCTGCTATAATAACTCCCAATTTTAATTTAATGGAACTTGCTTACGACCTGTTTTTGGAAATAATCCATGTTATCAAGGAGATAAAGATGGGAAGTGTAGGTACTTTGTAAGAAGGGCAATAAAAACATACCAAATGCGTTGTTAAAAATCTCAAGCAGAAATGACTACATACGGCAGGGTTCGTAATTTATATACTGTAATCACAATTTTATTAAAGTGTATGCAATGAAAACTGGGAAGCAAACTAAAAAAATTCAAATACTCCATAGGTATCAAATTAAAACTCATAACCACGGAAGTGCTAACCTCCGGCCACCTGAGTTCTTTCAGAGCAGTAGATCTTCAGTTCTTGCAGGCAGGTCGTTGAGATCCAGTCACACACGAACGTCGACGACCCATAGCTAGGCGGTGGGTCTGAAAAAATTTCGCAAGAAAAAATTTCTCATAGGCTACGTTCTTGAGTCGACGAGGGCGCACACGTGGTGACTGCAAGGCGCTGTTATAGGTGTGGAAAGAGGCCCACAAGTACATTTTTAAAATCTTGTATGCACTTGACTTCTAAACGGGGCTCTTACCTTGTGTGACACGCAGCAACATTCCAGAAACCTTGTTGCAATTTTAAAGGTCTGGTGGTGAATATTTTGCAATGTTATTATTAATGAAAAAGTTAGTAGTATTGTATGTGAAAAATAATCAAGGAATGAAGATACCAAGGAATTACGTTACATTAATGTGACCACCACTTATGCTCCACGTCAACGTGCAACAATCACTCACAGATGCCAGGCAGCACCACTAGCAGTGGACAGTGTATATCGCAGGAAAGGAAGGAGGATGGGGGGGGGTAACACTGCAGTCGTTGTGCTAATGCAAAAACGAAGTGATTTACACTCCTGGAAATGGAAAAAAGAACACATTGACACCGGTGTGTCAGACCCACCATACTTGCTCCGGACACTGCGAGAGGGCTGTACAAGCAATGATCACACGCACGGCACAGCGGACACACCAGGAACCGCGGTGTTGGCCGTCGAATGGCGCTAGCTGCGCAGCATTTGTGCACCGTCGCCGTCAGTGTCAGCCAGTTTGCCGTGGCATACGGAGCTCCATCGCAGTCTTTAACACTGGTAGCATACCGCGACAGCGTGGACGTGAACCGTATGTGCAGTTGACGGACTTTGAGCGAGGACGTATAGTGGGCATGCGGGAGGCCGGGTGGACGTATCGCCGAATTGATCAACACGTGGGGCGTGAGGTCTCCACAGTACATCGATGTTGTCGCCAGTGGTCGGCGGAAGGTGCACGTGCCCGTCGACCTGGGACCGGACCGCAGCGACGCACGGATGCACGCCAAGACCGTAGGATCCTACGCAGTGCCGTAGGGGACCGCACCGCCACTTCCCAGCAAATTAGGGACACTGTTGCTCCTGGGGTATCGGCGAGGACCATTCGCAACCGTCTCCATGAAGCTGGGCTACGGTCCCGCACACCGTTAGGCCGACTTCCGCTCACGCCCCAACATCGTGCAGCCCGCCTCCAGTGGTGTCGCGACAGGCGTGAATGGAGGGACGAATGGAGACGTGTCGTCTTCAGCGATGAGAGTCGCTTCTGCCTTGGTGCCAATGATGGTCGTATGCGTGTTTGGCGCCGTGCAGGTGAGCGCCACAATCAGGACTGCATACGACCGAGGCACACATGGCCAACACCCGGCATCATGGTGTGGGGAGCGATCTCCTACACTGGCCGTACACCACTGGTGATCGTCGAGGGGACACTGAATAGTGCACGGTACATCCAAACCGTCATCGAACCCATCGTTCTACCATTCCTAGACCGGCAAGGGAACTTGCTGTTCCAACAGGACAATGCACGTCCGCATGTACCCCGTGCCACCCAACGTGCTCTAGAAGGTGTAATCAACTACCCTGGCCAGCAAGATCTCCGGATCTGTCCCCCATTGAGCATGTTTGGGACTGGATGAAGCGTCGTCTCACGCGGTCTGCACGTCCAGCAAGAACGCTGGTCCAACTGAGGCGCCAGGTGGAAATGGCATGGCAAGCCGTTCCACAGGACTACATCCAGCATCTCTACGATCGTCTCCATGGGAGAATAGCAGCCTGCATTGCTGCGAAAGGTGGATATACACTGTACTAGTGCCGACATTGTGCATGCTCTGTTGCCTGTGTCTATGTGCCTGTGGTTCTGTCAGTGTGATCATGTGATGTATCTGACCCCAGGAATGTGTCAATAAAGTTTCCCCTTCCTGGGACAATGAATTCACGGTGTTCTTATTTCAATTTCCAGGAGTGTATCTGACGCCCAAAAGAGCAAGAGGATTTGCTTTCGGGCAAAGGGTGCCAGCATTTCCAAAATGGCTAAACCTGTAAACTGTTCGCGTGCCGACGTGGTTGAAGTACACCGTGGACGGCAAATGGCGCCATCCAAAACCGTATCCGAGGAAACTGTGCACACCGCGGGCCTGAAATGGCTGAAAAACGGCTGTGGAGATGTGTACTGGCGATTAGATATACAACTCCTGAGAAGATGAACGCCTAGAGGAATCAAGTGTCTCCTCAACGACAGTTCAGCGAAAGTTATTGCGTATGGGCCGCCGCAGCTGCTGCCTAGTTCAAGCACCCATACTGATTGCTGTACATCGGCGACGAAGGATGGAATTTGCACACCAAGATTGCTTTCGTGGCATTCCGTGGGCGATCTCGTCATTCTCGAAGGCACAATGCTTCAACATAAGTATGTTCGTATCCCTGAGGACCGTGGCCACCCCATCCTTCAAATCGTTTTTCCTCGCACGATGGCACGTGCCAGCAAGACAACGTATCATAACTCACAGCTCGCTGTGTACTTGCGTGGTGTGAACAGCACCAGGATGAGTTTGCCGTAATGACATGGCCACCAAACTCCCCGGATTTAAAACCAATCAAGAATCTGTATAACAACGCAACCGACAAGCCTAGACTATCTGGCCACGGCACTGGACTCGAAGCGGCTCCACATCCAAGTCGATACCTACCACAACCTCGACGACTCTCTTCCTGCATGTCTTGCAGCTGTCCACGGTTATTCAGGCTTTTGACAGGTGGTCACATTAATGTGACTGGATAGTACAATATTTATGCACCTTTCACGATGTGCATCGTAATATTATGGCTTCAATTTCTTTTGTGTTTTTTTAGGCGTACGAATAACTTGTGGGTCAGTTTCTTCATAATACAAAAATAAGAAGTTTAACTGTGTTTTCATTACAGTGGAGTTCTTGGAAAGTTGCGGGAGGTCACATATGAGAAGCATTACTATAGAACCTCAGTATCAGTCTCTGGAGAACGAAGCATTTCGTGTCTTGGAAGTTCGGTAGGGAACGATCAAAGGAAAAAGGAAACAAGACAAACAATTATGTGAATCCCTAAGGGACCAAACTGCTGAGCTCATTGGACCCTAGACTTACACACTGCTGAAACTAACTTATGCTAAAAACAACAGTTACACACCCATGACCGAGGGGGGAGTCGAACCTCCGGCGGGAGAGGCTGGCTGGCCGCTATGGCCGAGCGGTTCTACGCGCTTCAGTACGGAACCGCGCTGCTACTACGGTCGCAGGTTCGAATCTTACCTTGGGCATGGATGTGTGTGATGTCCTTAGGTTAGACAGGTTTAAGTTGTTCTAAGTTTAGGGGACTGATGACCTAAGATCTTAACTCCCATAGTGCTTAGAGCCATTTGAACCATTTCTGTGAGAGGCTGCGCAATCCGTGACATGGCGCCTATAACCGCGCGATCGCTTCGCGTGGCGAAACTAGAGTGGTCGTTTAGTGATCCTGGTCGCTGGCGTACCTCTACGTAAACAGTTTAGAGGGCTTGCGGAGGTCCCTTGTGGCATATTGTTAGTGTAGGACCTTACGGACTCCCGGAGGCTCCAGGGAGAGGGAGGCCTGTCACGCCTACGATAGGTTGCGAATTTACCAGCCGTTGCTGATATCTTGCGGTTGGATGAACATCAGCACAACAGTGGTAGAGCCAGGGACGGAGGGTGGTGAAAGTGCTCGCAGCGAAGGGGAATTTCTACATCAAGCGAAAGAAATTTTATAAAATGTGCAGCTAGACACTTTCCTGGCTTAATAACTGCTTGAAACGTTCAAGGGAGTTGCTTTGGATGGTAATCTGAAAACTGAGCAATACTTCTACTAGACAAGTGTTCACAATCTACAGGCGCGATGGGGTCTTGCTTTCTTGGCTCGATAATTTATGCGCTACTTTACACTGAGGCATTCATGTATAAATATTCTATTTTTTTATTAAGAATTTATGATTTTATTTATTGTGTGTTATATATCATGGGACAATCGCCGGTGGCTCCGAATTATAAATGCGATATAGTTTCAGCGTTAATTTTTCATTTTATTGTTACATTTTATTTAAAAGAAATTTACCGGCTAAGAGCCGATTATTGTTGTCGGAATATCTATTCTGCACACAGTCTGCCGTACTATTATGCTACTATGTTATGGTAATTAAAGAAAATAAAAAGAGTATTGTTAAATTGTATGTTTTAATGCGCCTGGTACTCCTGTTTCTGTAGCCATGTGCTCTGCAATCGCCTATCACAAAGAGCGACACTGAACGCCTCTCTTGCAGCGTCTGCCTCTGGAGTTAGCTACACTTCTCCGTGACGCTTTCGCGCTTTCTAGATGAAACGGTAACGAAAAGAGCTGTCCTTCTTTGAATCTTTTGTGTTTCCTCTATTAGTCCTATCTGTTTGCACTGACTATGAAGAAGGCTTATAAACTGGCAACTAAACATTTCACTACCTTTTTAACTGAGAAATTCTAATCTTCCTTTACATTCGTTTTGCTTCCTTAAACAGACTTTTCTGTTCATGATAATTACTACTTCTGCATTTTACTTTAGATTATTTTCATACAACAATATAACAACACTTAATCTGCTAATTACAATAATGTCAAGTGGATCATTGGCTCGGTGCATGTCTTTCTATTGGACGCCACTTCGGCGACTTGCAAGTCAATAACCTACCCTAGCTGTACAACCGGGGATAGGAGACTTACTCTATTAACACGAAATCCAAACCACCCGTTGTTTCTGGTAACTCTTCACATCGCTGAGACGTTAAAACACAAACCGAGAAATCCGTGATCCGACCAATATTCCATTGCGCGACTTTCCGGTTACCACGGAAGCGCTTTTTACTAGGCCCCACTGGTGTCTTTTCCTCTCTACTTCCACGACAATAATAGAGCTTTGGGCTTATTGAGGACATGCACTGGGACTTACTTGGGACCCGTGGTTTTTAAGGCCCACTAAAGGACGAAAGGGGAAGATCAGTTTGGATTCCGTAGAAATGTGAACACGCGAGGCAATACTGACCCTACGACTTATCTTAGAAGCGAGATTAAGGAAGGGGAAACCTACATTTCTAGCATTTGTAGACTCAGAGAAAGCTTTTGACAATGTTGACTAGATACTTTCTTTCAAATTCTGAAGGTGGCAGGTGTAAAATACAGGGAGCGAAGTGCTATTTACAATTTGTACAGAGAGCAGATGGCAGTTATAAGAGTCGAGGGACATGAATGGGAAGCAGTGGTTGAGAAGGGAGTGAGACAGGGTTGTAGCCTCTCCCCGATGCTATTCGATCTGTATATTGAGCAAGCAGTAAAGGAAACAAAAGTTCGGAGTAGGTATTAAAATCCATGGAGTAAAATAAAACCTTCGGTTCGCCGAGGTTCGCCGATGACATTGTAGTTCTGTCAGAGACAGCAAAGGACTTGGAAGAGCAGTTGAACGGAATGGACAGTGTCTTGAAAGGAGGGTACAAGATGAACATCAACAAAAGCAAAACGAAGATATTTGAATGTAGTCGAATTAAGTCGGGTGATGCTGAGGGAATTAGATTAGGAAATGAGACACTTAAGGTAGTAAAGGAGTTTTGCTATTTGGGGAGCAAAATAACTGATGATGGTCGAAACTGGCCGGTGAGGCCGTGCGGTTAAAGGCCCTTCAATCTGGAACCGCGTGACCGCTCCGGTCGCAGGTTCAAATCCTGCCTCGGGCATGGATGTGTGTGATGTCCTTAGGTTTGTTAGGTTTAAGTAGTTCTAAGTTCTGGAGGACTGATGACCACAGATGTTAAGTCCCATAGTGCTCAGAGCCATTTGATGATGGTCGAAGTAGAGAGGATATCACACGTAGACTGGCAATGGCAAGGAAAGCGTTTTTGAAGAAGAGAAATTTGTTAACATCGAGTATTGATTTAAGTGTCAGGAAGTCGTTTCTGAAAGTATTTGTATGGAGTGTAGCCATGTATGGAAGTGAAACATGGACGATAAATAGTTTGGACAAGAAGAGAATAGAAGCTTTCGAAATGTGGTGCTACAGAAGAATGCTGAAGATTAGATGAGTAGATCACATAACTAATGAGGAGGTATTGAATAGAATTGGGGAGAAGAGTTTGTGGCACAACTTGACTAGAAGAAGGGATCGGTTGGTTGGACATGTTCTGAGGCATCAAGGGATCGCTAATTTAGTAATGGAGGGCAGTGTGGAGGGTAAAAATCGTAGAGGGAGACCAAGAGATGAATACACTAAGCAGATTCATAAGGATGTTGGTTGCAGTAGGGACTGGGAGATGAATAAGCTTGCACATCACAGAGTAGCATTGAGAGCTGCATCAAACCAGTCTCAGGACTGAAGACCACAACAACAAAGGACGGACACTTAATTATTTGTACCAGCAAAAATTATAACATTCTAAATTTACCATTTCTTCCTCCAATACAGATATCAATCGACTTTTTGTTATGACAGATAAAATTTCTCTGAATGTCCAGTTTAAAATTAAAGAAGCTGCCGACCATTACCTAAGGCGTAATTTACATAACAGCTTTTGCAAATTAAAACTCTCACTGTAAATTTACCCGCTTTGATCGGAAAATAAAGAAGCAGTTTGATAACGCGTATCAGTTGGAAAGGAAACATGGGGTCGTCAGAACGATGAATGCTCAAGATATAACAAATTAACGGATAATTTCTTAAATAAAAAAAGTTTTGACAGGATGTCGTACCACAGGTCGTAATGCCCTATGCATTGTCATCATGGCAAGCAGCACCACAAGAGAGACGACCGTGCACCCCCGTTCACCACAAGCAGGGGTTTCCAAGCTGAATGAAGAGGTGACTTGCAGAGTCGCGTAGTTACGGTGTAAGTATCAGTACTAGAGGACAAAATATAGCTGAAATTGCAGTCAAGAGATACAGAAAAACCCAAAAACGTAAAGTAGTAATTTTAATAGTAATGAAAGCAACGTATTAGATAAGTGCAGAGATCTTATAAGAACATAATATAATAACTTTATTAGAATGTATACAAAAAACTTATGACTCAGGAGGTTGTAAAAGTAGATGAGTACAAACACACAGACACGGACGATGTTGGACATTCAGATGTAAAACTGACTATAGAAGCCAGGATTGTAAAATTACACAACGTAATCATACTTTTCTTAAAATGCATGTTGTTACGAGAGAGTTAAATAGGTAATTTAAAAGTTCTGAGAGTGAAGTAGTGAAAGTACAAAACCACAGAGGTTGTTAAATTTCAAAAGTAAACTCTCATCAGATACTAGAAGTCGTTCTGAGTAGCGGATGTTCATTTACTTCCGGAACCTGCCGAGTACAGCCGCACATGGACATCAGTAGGCCCCGGGCAAATGCTTCCTTTGGCTATAGAGTCATTTCTTTTCTCGGCGTGTTTTGAAGGTACACGACTTGTTACCCTGCCGTATAATCTACGGAGAGTGAAACCACCATAAGATGGTAGATAATTTTATTGAGGCCACTGAAAGTTTTCTCAAGGAAAAATGGTTTCTTCAGAAAGAATACGAGTCACGAAGGAGCAGGCACATAACATCAGAATTAAGCTGTCAGAACTAGAAACCTCTCATTGCAACGAGAAATACAACGCTTCGCAGAAAAATGTGTAGAATTCAGAATGCGAGAACGAAGCTAATTATCATGATGACTTTGCACCCCATGTGCCCTGGATATATGGGCTGATTGGGTTGTGAAAGGTGTCATAAATCCATTGGATCCTCTCCGGAGACAAGCTGGCGAAACAAATGTGAATAAAATGCCTAAAATTCTTGGTACACAGTGAGAAGGAAACCTGTAAAATGGTACTCATTCACTGATTCCTACCTCACTCGTGTTGACTCACACAAGCATTCTATCTCACAGACCCTAATACGAAGGTGTTACTGGTGTACCTGAGATTAAAACAGTAGTAAATCCGCAGAAGAGCTGAAAGACTATGACGATTGGTACGGCATGACACAAAATTTTGCAGAAAGCCCATTTTTATTCTCGGATGACAGATGTGAAAATGCTTATCGCCCAATACAGCGACCCTCGCTTGTGGTGCTATTACCCGGTGAGTTTGTCTTTGGTTAAGTTCTTTCCACAATTCAGGCCGTGGTCTCCCAGTTGCTTTACTTAATTGTAGATGATTCTTGCCTCACTAATTTGTACTAAGGAAACTTGTTTTTCCCCTCAGATGTCTGATCATATGCGTACGACAGTGAAACGCGTCACGGATTAAATAAATAAAAAACGATTTTGCGATCACGACTGCCTGCTGTTTCCTGAAAACCTCAATAGCTTGCTGTACTATGAGCCGAAAGGTGTGATTTTCACAGTGGTAGTGTGTATGTAATGGAGACGGCATATGCATTTCTGCATAAAATTGTGCCAGCTATTATTGCTGGATTCTATGTGTGATAGCTAAAACTTCTGAATATCCATAGGCGGTTTGAGATCAATGATTCATCTTGTTCATGGGTGATTTATAATTATTTTTTTCTTTTTAGTAAGATCTGGGAGACGTCTTGTGAAATTGCATTCGATGCATGTACAGAACGCGCTTAGACACACCATGACCCATTTCCTCCAACGTTGCCCTTGACTCCGCCAACACCACTTCGACTTCGGTCTGAACCATTGCGTCTTTTGCTTCATTATTCTTACACGCGGTTTATAATTTGTTCATACAGTCATCCCTAGTAGCAATTCTTTTTGATCCATTTGATAGCCATACAACACGTTACACTGTACTTAATGGTTATTTGCAATAAGCCATTGAACAGAAGTCAGTGGTTTCTCCCTCTGGAGATGAGTGTTCATGAGATTGACTGCCATGTGGAGGACCTGGGTTCAGTTACCGGTGCTGTCAGACATCTTTCCTTGGTGGGAAGAGTGGAATGGGACGCATTCAGCCTCATGATGCCAGTAGAGCAGCTACTTGACCATGAAGCAGCGGTCACTGGTCACTAAAACTGACTTCTCTGCCACGTGATGACTGGGTGTTGTGTGATGTCCTTAGGTTAGTTATGTTTAAGTAGTTCTAGGTTCTAATGGACTGATGACCATGGATGTTAAGACCCATAGTGCTCAGAGCCATTTGAACAATTTTTGAACTAAAACTGACAACATCCGGTAGAGCAATGTGCTGATCCCACGCCCCTCCATACCGCAGCCATTGGCGCCATTGACAGGACGACACAGCGGTCGCTCGGTGCCAATGGGTCCTCAAGCGCCTGTGGACGGAGTTTAGGTTTTAATACTAGTGGGCAAAGAAATCCAGAAGATCTCTTCACCACACAAAACTGCAGTCCGCAATACATTGTGTATAGGCCATCAGCTGGTGAAACCTTATTGTGTTTGCATTTAGAAATGGAAGAAGCATTAAGACTTACAATGAACTCAACAACATGTTGCTCAATTAGAAGAAGCCCCCAGAAAAAGTTTGAAGATCATGATTACGTCAGCACAGTTTTGAGATTGTGTCATATCAGACACAGGTGTATCAACTGACGTTGGTAGGATAAGGTATCCATCAATCAGTTCCGCTTCTTTCTAGCCATTGCCTATGCTTACAGACACTTCCACAGCCAAGGCAAGTATTCGTGGATGCCGTAAGAGTGAGGCCACAAACATATACCTTCGACAAGTAAGAGCATTCCATAGAGCTCTTTCCACAACCGTTGCTGTTAGCACTCCGTAATTTAATTGCACACTTTGTTTTATTATTCCATCGGTAGAGTTACATTCGTCCAGCTTCTGTTAGATCACATTTGACTTCCGTATAGTCCTCTGGTCCACAGATACTGCTCGTTTTCTTCCTTAGGTAATATGAATATATCTCAACAAAGCTAACTTACTTCCGATCTTTTCCTGGCATGGACATCCTCTGTAATGCTACTTACTATGTGGGAGACTTATTTCATTTCACTACTTCGCCAATCACTATTTTGATGTTCAGTAAATACTCATTCTTCATCACTTTTTATTCTTAAGCCAGTACCTAAGTTAGTTAAACTTTCCATTCCGTAAATTTGGTTTCATGTGCACAAAGCCAGGAGATCCTTTAGAAGACATAATTCAGGCGACAGCTACCATTCTAGTTCATTTAGCATGACCCAAAGTGCACGTACTTTATACCTTTACATCTTCGACCTGCCTGAACCGATGTTAAAGAAGTTCAGCTATGTTGATTGTACGTCTGTATCTGTCCAGTCACAGTAGTTCGAAGAACTTGAATACATTATAAGTGCTGATCTAAACAAAGTGCATGAGTATGTCACTAAATGGAGGCTACTACAAATGTCAGTTTTTGTTATTTGAACCACAAAACACTTAACCTTAAAACTCGACATTCACCGCGGAGACAGGAAGGTTAGATGAAGGGCTAATTCTTGACTTTCCATCCACGAAGATGCTCCACTTTGGAAGCGACTCCACTACACTCTAGAACCCCCACCTCTCACCACCACCACCCTCTGACGGTGGCCTAACAACTGGTAGCTACTAACTTCAGCATGGATACTAAATGGCATGAGAGATGGCGTGTCACAGCCTCCACCAGGAACCATGACCATAACAACCCAGTAGGAAAGACTCAGAACTCTGAACATCCACGTAAGACATGGAGCCGGCCGCTGAGGTCGAGCGGTTCTAGGTGCTTCAGTCCGGAACCGCGCTACTGCTACGATCGCAGGTTCGAATCCTGCCTGGGCATGGATGTGTGTAATGTCCTTAGGTTTTAGTAGTTCTGAGTCTAGGGGACAGATGACCTCAGATGTCAAGTCCCATGGTGCTTAGAGCTATTTGGACTATTTGAAGACATGTAAAAGGCTAAACAATATGCAGACAAGACATATAATAAATGCAAACAGTCAAAATGTGGGAAAAGCTACCTAGCGCTAGCAATGACTATAGGGTTCCAAATCAAACTGACCAACACATGGCTCGGGTCTGTCGACTGAGGGACTTATTAGGATAGCCTAGCTGAATTCTTCAACGCCAGATCGTCCTACCTTGAATAGGTCGCATGTCTGGATTTCAGGATTTGAAGAGTTACACAATTTATCTGCTGGCACCTTATAATTTGTTTTACTGTCTTAATGATTTCTATATGTTATCTCATTACATCTTCATTTGGTTGCATCCTTCTTTGATGTATTTTACAGTGTGTTTTATCACTGATAGTATAAACAGCGTAAACTACGTCTGTAGCGCCATTCTTGTTTGGTCATCACTCTTCTGACTGGTTTGATGCGGCCCACGACCAATTCCTCTCCAGTGCCAACCTCTTCGTCTCAGAAGAGCACTCCTAACCTACGTCTTCAATTATTTGGTGGATATATTCCAATCTCTGTCTTCCTTTACAGTTTTGGCCCTCTACAGCTCTCTCCAGTAGCATGTTTGTCAATCCCTGGTGTCTTAACAAATGTCTTATCATCTTGCCCTTCCCCTTTTTAGTGTTTTCCGCAAATGGTTTCCTTTCGGACACTGTGCAGAACCTCCTCATCCCTTACCTTACCAGCCCACATAATTTTCAACATTCGTCTGTAACACCACATCACAAATGCTTAGATTCTATTCTGTTCCAGTTTTCACAAAGTACATATTTCACTACCAAATATTTCACTACCAAACAATACTGGGCTCCAAACGTACATTCTTAGAAATTTTTTTCTCAAACTAAGGCCTATGATTTATGCTAGTAGATTTCTCTTTGCCACGGATGCCCTTCTTGCCAGTGATAGTCTGGTTTTGCTGTCCTCCTTGCTCCTCCGTTATTGATTATTTTGTTGCCTAGGTGGTAGAGTTTCTTAACTTCATCTCCTTGGTGCCCATAAATCCTGATGTTAAGTTTCTCCCTGTTTTCTTTTCTCCTACTTCTCATTGGTTTCGTCTTTCTTCGATTTACTCTCAGTCCATACCCTGTACTCATTAGACTGTTCATTTCATTCAGCAGATCATGTCATCTTTCTTTACTTTCACTCAGGATAGTAATGTCATCAGCGAATCGTATCATTGAATCCCCTTTCACCTCGAATTTTAATTCCGCTCCTGAACCTTCCTTTTATTTTCAGCGTTGCTTCTTCCATGTACAAATTGAAGAGTAAGGAAGAAAGACAACATCCCTGTCTTACATCCTTTTAAAGCTGTGCACTTCGTTCTTGGTAGAGTACTCTTATTATTCCCTCTACGTGTTGTATATTACCCGTCTTTCCCTATAGACTACTTCTATTTTTCTCAGAATTTCGCACATCCTACACCATTTACCCAGGTCGACAAATCCTATGAACGTATCTTGATTTTTCTTAAGTCTTGCTTCCATTATCAACCGCAATGTCAGAATTGCCTCTCTGGGCTTTACATTTCCTAAAGCCAAACTGATCGTCATCTAACACATCCTGAACTTTCTTTTGTACGTTAACTTGTCAGCAGCCTGGATACATTCACACACTTGTCAGACCTTGCAGTTTTCGGAATTGTGTGGATGATATCTTTCCGAAAGTCAGATGGTATGCCACCAGAGTCGTACTGTTTAGACACCAACCTGAATAGTTGTTTTCTTGCCACTTCCCCAATAAGTTTAGAAATTCCGATGGAATTTTATCTATCTCTTCTCCCTCATTTGATTTTATGTTCTCCAAAACTCTCTTAAATTCTGATTCTAATACTGGATACCCTGTCTCTGCTAATTGGCTCCGCTTTGTTCTTCTATAACATCAAGCAAATCTTCCCCCTCACAAAGGCCTTCAGTGTCCTAACTCCACCTATCCGCTCTCTCCTCTGCATTTAACAGCGGAATTCCCCTTGTAGCCTTAATGTTACAATCCTTCCTTTTAATTTCTCCGAAGGTACCGAAGTCCATCCGATAATCATTTCTTTTTCGACTTCTTCACATTTTTCATGCAGCCATTTCCCTCTACCTTCTGGTTATTTCATTCCTCAGGAACTTGTATTTGTGTTTTCCTGAATTTCCCTGAACATGTTTGTACTTCCTCCTTTCATCGATTAACTGCAGTATATCTTTATTACCTGTGGCTTGTTCGCAGTTGCCGTCTTTGTACATATGTTTATCTTTCCAAATTATATGAGTGCCCTATTTAGATATGTCCATTCTCTTCAACCGTACTGCCTACTGAGCTATTCCATGTTGCTGTATCTATAGCCTTAGAGTACTTCAAGCGTGCCTCATCATTCCTTAGTACTTCCTCTTCCACTTCATTGCTTATTGATTCTTCCTGTTTAATCTCTTTTACATCGGCCTACTCTTCATCACTACTACGTTGTGATCTGAGTCTGTATCTGCTCCCTGTTACCCCTCTAAATCCAGTCTCTGATGTCGGAATCTCTGTCTGACCATAATGTAAACTAACTGAAATCTTCCCGTACCACCCAGCCGATTCCAAGAATACCTTCTCCTCCCGTGATCCTTGAACACAGCATTCGCTATTACTAGCTGAAATTTATTACGGAGTTCAATTAGTCTTTCTCCTCTCACATCGCGAGGGATTAGCTGAGCGGTCTAAGGCGCTGCAGTCCTGGACTGTGCGGCTGGTCCTGGCGGAGGTTCGAGTCCTCCCTCGGGCATGGGTGTGTGTGTTTGTCCTTAGGATAACTTAGGTTAAGTAGTGTGTAAGCTTAGGGACTGATGACCTTAGCAGTTAAGTCCCATAAGATTTCACACACATCCTCTCACATTCTTTGTCCCAAGTGCATTTTCTCCTGTAACCTTTTCTTTTACTCCCTCCTCTGCAATTGAATTCCAATCCCTCATGACTATTAGATTTTCAACTCCCCTTACGTACTGTGTTACCGTTTCAGTATCCCCGTATACTTTCTCTGTGTCTTCATCTTCAGCTTGCGAAGTCGGCAAGTATACCTGAACTATCGTTGTCGCTATTTGTTTGCTATCGCTTGTAGTAAGAACAACCCCGTCGTTGAACTGTTCACAAAGCACACTCTCTGCCCTCCCTTCCAACTCATTAACATTCCTACTCCCGTTACACCTTTTTCTGCTCCTTTTGACATTACTCCATACTCAGTTTACCAGAAACCTTGCCTTCATTGCATTCCAATTTACTGAGCCCTACTCTATTTACATTGAGCCCTTACATTTCCATTTTCAGATTTTCTATCTTCCCTACCACGTTCAAGCATCTGACATTCCACGCCCCGACTGGTAGAATATTATCCTTTCGTTGGTAGCGCCACACGTTACACAAATACATAAATCCATTCCGTAGAACACTTCTTCTATGTCTTCTTAACGTATAGCAAGAAAGGGTCTGTTGTTTGCGAACTATAACGTTGGTATATTTCACCTTTGCACTTTTAATTATTCACCAGCACTTGCTTAATTGCTTCTTCGAAGTACAACTCAACCAATAGTGGTATTAAGCAGTAACCCATTACTTTAATTTTCGAAAACGAACCTGTCTAACTCTAATCTCCCATGTTATTATTGTTACTTAGATTGTTAGGACGTTGTAGACTGTTTGTCTGTCCGTGTACTTCAGCCCCAATCACCTAAGTGATTTGAACGTCTTATTACCACATACGTTGACGTTACACCCACAAGAATAAGGAAAATATGCTCACTTTTCTCCAGTCTACCTTACAGTAAATCTGCAGAATGGTTCTCTGATACATTTTCCCTTCCTGAAATAAACTGACTTTATTCAGTTTTCTTTCACTTGCAGCAATTCACATGCCTTACTTGCCGGACCCTACCTCATATCGCGGTACATTTCGAAACGTTTTCTCTAGATACCATCTCAATTTTTGAAAGTGTGTGTGTGTGTGTGTGTGTGTGTGTGTGTGTGTGTGTGTGTGTGTGTTTGTGTGTGTGTGTGTGTGAATTCCTAAGGGACCAAACTGTTGACGTAATCGGTTCCTAGACTTACACACTACTTAAACTAACTTATGCTAAGAACAACACACTCAGCCATATGCGAGTGAGGGATTGGACCTCCGGCGGTAGGGGTTTTTGAAAGTGTGCAATGGTTTAACGGAAAGTTACGTAGGACCTCCAAGAATGTAAAGTTGTTACGTAGAGAACGACAGGCACCTCAAACGGAAAAATTCAGCAAAAGATGAAGTTCATGAACGAAACTGCGTACGATACATATTTTTGCCACATTGAAGTAGCATCTGTGGCATACGAGTTATGTGAATTAGCGTGGGAGCAGAAGTAACAGAGATTAAAATAATGCATCAGTGTTAACGGCAGCGAATGATGATAGTAGTATTTTTAAGGCAGACAGTATGTATATAATGCCGGCCGCGGTGGTCTAGCGGTTCTGGCGCTGCAGTCCGGAACCGCGGGACTGCTACGGTCGCAGGTTCGAATCCTGCCTCGGGCATGGGTGTTTGTTATGTCCTTAGTTTAGTTAGGTTTAAGTAGTTCTAAGTTCTAGGGGACTTATGACCTAAGATGTTGAGTCCCATAGTGCTCAGAGCCATTTGAACCATTTGAAGTATATGCAGTACATATCACGTTACGTGTGAATAATAAGTTACATACACGGAAGTTCCTACAAATGGGTGTAACTTCAATACTGGAAGAAAACACAAAAGAATAAGTGAAGCTATTGTACCATCTAAAAACAAAATAATTGAATACTTGTGGACAAAGTAGTATTTAAAAAGTAGGTGGTAGAAGGGAATAACTTGTCGTTGAAGGGTATCTCCTGGCGGCAAATACAATAATATAATTGTGAAAAATAGAAATATCAGTATACCTAAGATTCAATAAAATGTTGAAGTCAAAGCGAAAAGTAAGACGAATTACATAACACAGATGGTGGTGCAGCGTGTGAGAAACGCTCTCCAGAATAATTCGCAGATTAATCGGAATTATGTTCTGGTAACTGGAACTTGGTGGTGGTTATAGTGAAATTCAAGGGCAGTAAATCTGTATCCAACTGTTTCTCTCAGAGCAGCTGGAAAATTTTTCGTAGAATAAGTATACAAATATGTAACAGTGTGTATTATCCTTGTGCTGCGCATCAATTATTGTATAGATAGACGTGTTTTAATTAAATATAGTTCTTCAGTACAATCCACAGTTATTTTGAGATTAGTTGATACCTTCAACTGCTGAAATGGCTTCTACGCAGCAAATTTATCATATACTCATGACTGATGTGATGTGTGTATGTAATCCGAGACTCATTATCTCGTTGGCGCGGTAGAGCTACTTAAATTAATTGTCTTAGGTGGAAAAGGACCGTGTTCTAATTTCCATGCGACTATTTCTACGGCAACGTATCTAGAACTCTTCCCCTGACGGTACCACGATCCATGGCTGTTGATATACTTTCCGGGATGTGAGGTCGTGGTCCAAGAACTTTTCTGCTCCTTGCGTTTCGTCCAGGACTGCGCTGGACTTCCTCAGAGGCGCTGCTACGCTGAGTCTTGCCGACTGAGCAGAAAAGTTCTTGGACCACGACCTCGCATCCCGGAAAGTATATCAACAGTCATGTCACCCGGTCGTGAAAGCCTTCATTCTACAACCACGATTCATATTTTCCTCCCTTTCATGGCAGCTTAAACGACTTTGTCATTTCCGAAAAGTCGAGTCGTAAGGTAAGCAATAGCATAGCTGTTGATATGTAACTTATAGCGGGGTTTACATCCACTAAGCTTATATGTAATGACAATAATCTGTGAATCCCGACATTTTCATTGCTTTATGCTAATAGGAGAAGAAAATAACTTCAGTAGCGTACTGTTTATATGGGAACCACTCGTTATGCAGTCACTTCGCTTGAAGCAACTGAAATGAGTTATATCTTCAAGTAAGATATTCATTTTAAATAGTAACGAAGGAAATATGTAGTTTCTGAAGAACGGTATACGTCGCAAGGTGGGATGTAAATGTCGATAGTGATATCACTATAGATATGAGAAAAATTAATGCAAGTATTGTTTAGAAAATCTTTTTCTTCAGATCTAGTAAATTCTGTATACTCCCTGTGAAAAGCAAGCGGTGACTACACTTATAGGAGTATTTCCATTTGATAGACTGCAATAATTGTTAAGAAATCCACTGATGGAAGTTACTGTGATACTGTCACGACTACAGGCCTGCGGCCTGACGCCGTTGTATGTGAGGAGCCTAAGATGATGTGTTTAAGTAATCCGTCTGCTTCCACTTACACTAGTAGCTCACGGAATCTTATTTTAGGGCCCTTAAAATTGTTACGAAAGGAGAAAGAGTCGATTTAGCCCTCCGATGACCGGAAGGCTTTCGTGGACTTTATTTACCGTTAGAGGTAAGCACGCCGTAATCCTTACGGCGAGTTCTTTGGTAGAAGTTTTAATACCGGGTCGTTAACTGAATCAAGTTCATGCGGAGCGCCCTTTCCTGCAACTTTATGGAAGCCTAGGTAGGGGCAGTTTATGGGCACGTGTTCGATACAGCGCACTGGCTAAACCATAAATTATGTTTATTAATGAGTTCCTCGTGCGCAACTAGGACCGAAGTGGAGCGGTATACTTTATGGTTAATTACTTTAATACGAACAACGGCGATTCTCGCGTGTGCATTTACGTTGCCTAGGACGTAAAGACTTATAGCACTATGATCGATATTCAATACTGATGAGCTAAGACATCATGACCGTCCTTGGAACGCAATGTATAGTGACTCTGCGTGACATGGAAGTGACTAGTTCTCGGAGTAGTCACAGCAGTTACGTTGTGCAACAGTCGTAATTGACGGTGCTTTTGGATCAATGTTGGAAAACATAGCTATCATCAGCAGCAGACACATGTTCAACAACGCGAACACAAAAGTGTGCTCTGAAACACTTGCGCCTTTTCCAACACTGTACTCTGTCATTCAGTCTACCACATAATAGTGTCTACCCGGCTTCACAGGGCGGGCAAGTCTCCGATCTCCAGCTTGTTTGATGAGTTCCAGCACGTCGTCGCTTATATGTTGTTTTACCGTCCTTCAAACACTTCCCATAGATACTCACGTCTGTAACATGCGAGGAGTCGATCACCTTCATCTATGCCGATACTCACCTTCGGAGCCGCTAGACCATAACAATCTGCCCTTTTACACAGTCGAGCATATCGCTGAATTTCTCCGTGTGTGGACAGTCTGGACATTAGAACCTTTCCCTATTGGTCTCTGCTTCGCTGAAATACCTTCCTTGCCGCGTCAAGTACCTGAAACACCACCAGCGGTAATTAGAAAGGAGTTCCGTACCCCGTAAGCCTGTTCGTATGCATCGGGAGCCACATACCGGGTGATCAAAAAATCAGTATAAATTTGAAAACATAATAAACCACGGAATAATGTAGATAGAGATGTATAAATTGACACACATGCTTAGAATGGCATGGGGTTTTATTAGAACAACAACAACAAAAAAACAACCCCACATTGCTAGACGCGTGAAAGACCTCTTGCGCGCGTCGTTTGGTGATGATCGTGCGCTCAGCCGCCACTTTCGTCATGCTTGGCCTCCCTGGTTCCCATACCTCAGTCCGGCGATTATTGGCTTTGGGGTTACCTGAAGTCGCAAGTGTATCGTGATCGACCGAAATCTCTAGGGATGCTGAAAGACAACATCCGACGCAAATGCCTCACCATAACTCCGGACATGCTTTACAGTGCTGTTCACAACATTATTGCTCGACTACAGATATTGTTGAGAAATGATGGTGGACATATTGAGAATTTCCTGTAAAGAACATCATCTTTGCTTTGTCTTACTTTGTTATGCTAATTATTGCTATTCTGATCAGATGAAGCGCCATCTGTCGGACATTTTTTGAACGTTTAAATTTTTTTTGATTCTAATAAAACCCCATGTTCTTCCAAGCAAGTATGTCAATTTGTACCTCTCTATTATTCCGTGATGTATTCAGTTTTCAAATTTATACTGACTTTTTGATCACCCGTTATTTCTGGAAACGTACAAAGGACTCAACTAAACTGCTGTTGTTTCACATTCCAAAAGTGAACTAACACGATGTTTATGATCATAATGATTTAGCTCATCGTTGTATATCATACACAAGTAAACTAATCAATAAAATTTTAATAATTAAATTACACACAGTTACGGTGGAAGGATTCTTCAGTTAACTAATTTCAGTCAAACAACAGATCATTCTCAGGTATTTAATACGTGAGGATGCTCTTCTGTCTGACACTGGTTGTTTTTAACAAAATGACATAAGAAATATTGCGCAATTCGTGAATTTCCAGAAAAAAACAATGTGTTGTAAATGAATACCTCCTTTAAAAAATATCTAATAAAATATTAGGCTGTCTTCAGAGCTAGGAACGAAATTTTGGGATGCAACCCATGACAAATAGCGCGACAGCAGTTGGTGTCTACGAAACAATCGTTGGATGCATTTCAGCTAGTGAAAACCGCAAAATCTGCGTCAAAATGACTGATTAATCACGACTAGCATCACTGCATTACAGTCGCACTCTCAGGTGACAAACTGCTACCTAGAGAAGATACAAAACTCGTAATTAGATCTTAAACCAGGACGTACCGAACTGATACAATGCAGATTAGCAAGTGAGGAATACACGCCTTTCAATAGATTAATATATAGTGCCCTTAAAATATCTGTAATGGTAAATAATACATGTCCCGTATGTTCTCGTACAAAAGTCTTGTCATGAGGTACTCAACCGTCCTCAATAAAATAACCGGACAAACAACAACAGGACGTAACCCCACATACTTTTTAATATCAACCGCGATCATAAACGTGGAAAAGAACCACCCAAACTAAACAAGCTTACCGCACTTATGCAGTGCGTCTTCTCAGGGACTTAGGCCAACCCACTAGTGCCACATGTGGAGTATGCGGGCTCCGTAATCGGAATGTCGCTCAGCAGCCTAAAAAACCGACAGAGGCGGCCACAAGGATCCAAACCAAACCCATATGCCTGGTGGTCAGAAAAAATCTGAAACGCTTGTAAGAGTGTTGTAGGGATGATACTGCTGAGAAATAATTCTTAAGATTGAACTTCGATACATCGCGCCGTTTCCGAGTTTATTACCACCGAAGTTAGAAACCAGGCCACTGTGCCCGCAAATGCAAACAACCATCCAGATACAATTGGTATCAGGTGTTATCATAGAGTAGATGATAGGGCACAACACTGCGCAGCCTTTGACTCCCGTTCGAGCCTTTCTGACGTCCAATGTAAAACTTCTGTATCGCTCCCTTGTTCAGTTTTAGGACACCAAACGAAATAAACGTCTGGCGACACCGTCTCTGGCCGGCCGCTAGAATTTGCGCTCCCTGAAGCCTGATTGGCTAACATAAATGGTAATTTACTCGGAATGGGCGCAACGCTTAGAATTTATTTTGTAACAGTTATTTATTAGCACACCATATCCCGCAACACTCTCGAAAGCTTTTCATGCTCTTCCTGAACACCTCTCATAGATACAAAAAATCATCGGAGGATAGGGAAACTTAAGTCAAACCCAAAAACCGAGACAGTCGGTCTTAACATCATTACACGAAACAACAATATATAAAATATCATGGCTCAGACACCGTATCATCGACCTTATGTGCTACAATGTGGGAAAGTACACATTAGTTGTGTAAAGAGGGATAAAATGACAGGTCAACGAAACGTGAAACTTCAGAGGGAAAAGATATCTTTGAAATGCAATATATTGATAAGATTTTGAGCTTTCTTAAACTACAGAGAGGAATTAAGATGAATACATGACAACAACCCTGTATCACAATAACAAGCCAAATGTCAAACCACAGAAAGAAGAGTGAACGATGAACATACTTGTTAATGTGTCACGTCTCCCCCTCCCTGCTCCCCCGTCACTCGTGTGTGCTTCGTGCAATCAAAACTTGCCAAAGGGGCGGCCGGAGTGGCCGATCGGTTCTAGGCGCTTCAGTCTGAAACCGTGCGATCGCTACGGTCGCAGGTACTAATCCTGCCTCGGGCATGGATGTGTGTGGTGTCCTTAGGTTAGTTTGGTTTAAGTAGGTCTAAGTTCTAGGTGACTGATGGCATCAGAAGTTAAGTCCCGTAGTGCTCAGAGCCATTTGAACCATTTTAACTTGCCAAAGGAAATAGTGACGCAATAATTTTTGCCGATTAAGGCTAAACTAAGGCATAGTTATATGACACCTCGTTATTTCCATCTCTTATCATGTGTTAAGCAGATGGCTGTTAGGCTCCCCCTGTAAAATAGATTTTTGAAACGTTAGTAATGGAGTGTCCTTCGGAACGTAAACGTGCACGTGTTTCGAGTTCGTCTTATCTAACACTGGAACTTCGGTCCGTCTGAACTACGTGTATAATTGCCCGTCGCAACAGGTACTGTGAACACTCGATATATTAAAGGGGTGTTATCCGCACGTCTCTTTGTGTCTAATGGAAGCACCAAGATTCTTTGGTATAAAGAAAAACGAGTATAAAATTCTTATGAGTCAAGTTTTGTGTGGGAAGTTAAGGATCTTCCATTATTTGCCCTTATGGAGATTTTGGAGACGTTAGGTGTCGAATGGTCTGATTCTTCACTGGTTAACTAACAGTGTACCAACTCGGCACAGCCTGGTGTTAAATAGTTATAATTATGAGTTTTGTATCATTTTTAGGTCAACTGTTTGTCATCTGAAGAGATGACTATAATGTCATTTTACTACTAGCGATTCATAAATCATTTTGGTCCAGCTGTTGGGGTTTTCATTAACTGAAATGTATTACTAGTGCAATGGATGCACATGATACCAATGATTTGTAATCCTTTGATAAATGTACACTGCTTGACAAAAAGGAAGTATTGTACCCAGAAGCAGCGATAGAAACGAAATGAAACTAGAGTATACGCGATGATATCGCAGTGACTACAAAATCGAATCGAATTTACTTGGAGGCCTGTCCCTACATATCAGTGTGACTTTGCACGCGTTCTCGTCTGCATGCATGATCCGACTGGGTAGAAAAGGGTGTCATAGAACCACTTAGTCTCTGCTGAGACATGCTGCCCCGCAACTGTTCTAGCTGGCCTTTGATATCCTGGATACTGACACTGCGAGGGAAACAGATCTGGGTCTTGCTGGCCACGAGAGTGCTTTAACACCACACAGCTGGTTAATAGAGACACATACCATGAGTGAACGAGCATTGTCCTACCGAAAAAGCCGAAATTGGAAGAGTGGAATCTCTCCCAGGTCACCGCCACACTCGACGACGTTGGCCATCGGTCCATGCTTCCCGACACGCTGGGTAGCCGCGCGGTTGAGCTGAGGCGTCTTGTCACGGTCGTCGCGGCTCCCCCAGTTGGAGGTTCGAGCCCTCCATCGGGCATGCGTGTGTGTGTGTTGTCCTTAGCGTAAGTTGGAGTTTAAGTTAGATTAAGTAGTGCATAAGCTTAGGAACCGATGACGTCAGCAGTTTGGTCCCATAATAATTTACCACAAATTTACAAATTTCTCATGCTTCCCCGTCACAGCACCACAGCACCACACTCCAAACGCAGAATCATTGTGGTGTTAACGGAAGCCTACGCACTGGATTGTAATTCCCTAGGCCGATAGTTTTCAACCAATGTGGTGTAATGAACAGAATATTACAGTTGTTGTATTGTATTAAACTGGTTACCTAGAAACGACAGAGAGGCTTCGTCCCGCCGTAGGCCTCAGTGGTTCACAACCCAAACTGGTTACAGCAGTCCACCCACCCCACCGCAGCCAAACACCGAACCTAGGATTATTTGGCAGTTCGGCCCCCAGTGGGCAAAAAATATTGCTTGAAATGTGTCTGGCTGATGTTGATGAAGTATTCATACGTTTTAGGCACATATTTATTAGTAGATATCTGAAGTTACAGAATTTTTCAGTGGCCCAAAAGCAAATTCTTACGATTTTCTACAGTAGCCGTTTCTCAGTCCAGGTTAAACACACAATGTAAATCGAGGGTTTGTTTTGAAGGTATCTATTTGTGATTGTAACAAGCTACAACTACTGTGACCGTACAGTGTGATACGTATTTTACGAACAATGATATTTAAGACTAGTTTTTCAAGCGGGAGACCTTGGAAATAACAGTGGGCGCAGTGGAGAAATCAGGTGTTCCCTCGCCAGCCATAGGTAACCGTTTTTCAACAGGCCGAACATTCATTTTCACTCCCGTGCGTGCTGTTATTCGCGGGGTCCAGCACGCACAGAACCAGTCTTAAAAATCACTCTTCGTACTATCTGTATTACACTCTACGGTCACTATGATGGTATCTTCTTCCAGTCACAAAAGAGATCTTCAAAACAACCCCACGCTTTCTGTTACATGTTTATTCAGGGCTGAGCAAAGTTACTGTTGAAAAATCATAAGAAGTATTTTGTGGGTGTTTGAAAAATTCTGTAACTTGAGATTTGCAATACCAAACCTGTGCTTATAAACCTACTAAAATTTCATTACAATCGGACATATAAATTTTAAGACATGTGGTTGTGAAATGAGCAGCGCGCAGCAAAGACGCCGAAAACCGGTCAACCCTTAATATATACACTGGTTCCAAAATTAAAGCGACAAACTGCTATTTCCGTCCTGTTTCTAAGTCAAGGTATAATCGTACCAACTGACAACAGGTATCCGTACGACCGTGTTCTGCACGGAAGATGACTGCGGTCAAAGGAGAGCCACTCCATCGATGACGTCGAGGCACCCATCAAACGGGGTGCATCTGTTTGGTAGTCCCACATCCACAATCTCTGTTTACACTGTCGCAGACGGTGTACTATGGCAAGTAGAAGGCGCCCTCCACACTCTTTGCAGTGGAGAGCCGTAAGAGTACTGGAAGCAGGACAGTCACAAAACTGATGTGGTCCAGTGTCTTAAAGAGATTCATTCTGTTGTTTCACTGATGTGGCAACAGTTTTTAGAGAGCAGAACTATGTCCCAAAGACCAAGGCAGGTCCAACCATGTATGACATCAGAAAGAGAAGACCGTTATTTTGCTGTAAGGATACAATGGTGCCGCCTTAGTACTGCACATAAACTGCCATCTGGCCTTGCAGCATCGACTGGACGTGTTGTACTGAGGCAAGAGGTGTACAAAGAGCTTTGACTGAGTAGCCTTTATTGTCGGAGTCTTGTTGTATGTGTAACTATGACGCGTCTTCATAGAGGAGAACGTGTACATTGGAGTCGTCAACATGCCACCTGGACGGTCGAGCAGTGGGCCAATGTACTTTTCACAGATGAGTCCCAAATTGGTTGAAGACGGACATTCGCATTTGGAGGGAACGTGCAACACGAATTTTGGACTTAAAAATTGTGGAAAAAGATCGATATCGAGAAGGATCCCGAATGATGTGGGCAGGGATTATGGTGACCACTCGAACAGCTCTTTATGAAATTGTACGGGTGAACCGGCATGGTTTAACTATTGTCAGGTATGTGACGAGATCTTGAGACCTCATGTGCAGTTGTTGCGAGGTCTTGTGGACCCAGACTTCGCGTTAATGGACAATAATACTCAATCTCATAGAGCACAGGTGGTTGATGTTTTCTTGGAAACAGAACATGTTGCACTCGTGGCGTGGTGTGCTCGCTCTTCAGATTTGAATCCCAAAGGCCATGTCTTCATTGCTCTGCGGAAACTAATTGCATGACATCAGCGTCCACCAACCACTCCTCAAGACTCGCGAGCAGCACTGCAGGAAGAACGGGAGTTATTGCCTCAACATGAGATTGATGACATCATACACAGCGTGCTCCGGCGTTATCAGGTCTGTATTGCTGGAAGAGGTGGTCACACGTCACACTCAGAAAATTAGTCAGTTGTCAGAATGTGCGCGCAAATCCGTTAAGTTGAGAAAAGACGAAGAACATTTCTGTCTATCTTTATTCATGTTGCAATTGCTTACGTTATGTAGTTCGCATTTTTTATGCTTTACTATCAGACGTTTACACAGTATTGTGCAAAAGTAAACACAACCTCGCAAAATTTCCTTTTGTTGATTTCGTTTTGGACGCCAGTGTGCATTAAACTTCAAAAGAAATTGCACCACATGGCCTAACGTAGAATAAAATAACAAAAATATACGTATACCTCATTTAGTGATAGGCCTATAGGTTTGCTTGAAGTTAAAAAAATTCAGACAATCGTCCACGCGTGACCCGACACCTTGAACTACTTCTCCAGCTGCTACCCCATGGTTTACTTGAACAAAGCAAGGTTCTCCTGCCCTCACGATTTCAAATTTGTGTGCGAAATCATCACACTACTTTTCAGTCGTCACGTTCATTTGCGATACACCATTACTCGCGAAATATTAAAAACCTTGCCATTTAGGCGTTTACCAGCCAGCAGCGTTACATAAATTTATTTCGCTTCATGAGGACTGACTGACAAGAAAAGTGAAGCATCCAGAACACATGCTCGGTTGTCAATGTCGCTTCATGCTTGTGCACACCACCAGTCATTGAGTAACGTTTAGAGGTACAATTTTCAGTGAGAGGTGAAATAACCACCAGGAGTCCATTATAAGTGCTGCTCATGTTTACAGTTATACACCGTGTACGTTGGTAGAACGAAGTGAATATGTCACATTGGGAATAGGAACCCATGTCCGGAAACACTCCGCTTCAGTTCTACGACTGTTTGAAATCATCCACTACTACTTGAGGGCTTGAATTAGGTGTGATGCAGTATAGTTATTAGGTAACGATTGGAAAGGAAACATAAAGAAACATCCATGTATTGGCTTCAAAAATGGTTCAAATGGCTTTGTGCACTATGGGACTCAACATCTTAGGTCATAAGTCCCCTAGAACTTAGAACTACTTAAACCTAACTAACCTAAGGACATCACACACACCCATGCCCGAGGCACGATTCGAACCTGCGACCGTAGCAGTCCCGCGGTTCCGGACTGCAGCGCCAGAACCGCTAGACCACCGCGGCCGGCTATCCATGTATTCTCTAATTCCAATTGTTTGTACTAAATCCTAAACATTACATGTTTGCATTATTCCAAAACAGAAAAGAACCCAGTATACTATACGTTCAGACCAATACTGATGAAGTACAACAACGACTTGACGTGGCGACCACCAGCATTGTTACAGATATAGTACCTACGAAGCATGTTCTGGTACCCAAGCTCCGTCACACCTGGTGGCTCTCCGATTTTTAATGCAGCAGCCACAACTCATGACAGCTGCGCTTCCTCTGTAAGAGTGATTTCAGGTGTACCGCAGGGGAGTGTCATAGGACCGTTGCTATTCACAATATACATAAATGACCTGGTGGATGACATCGGAAGTTCACTGAGGCTTTTTGCAGATGATGCTGTGGGGTATCGAGAGGTTGTAACAATGGAAAATTGTACTGAAATGCAGGATGATCTGCAGCGAATTGACGCATGGTGCAGGGAATGGCAATTGAATCTCAATGTAGACACGTGTTGTGCTGCGAATACACAGAAAGATAGATCCTTTATCATTTAGCTACAAAATAGCAGGTCAGCAACTGGAAGCAGTTAATACCATAAATTATCTGGGAGTACGCATTAGGAGTGATTTAAAATGGAATGATCATATAATGTTGATCGTCGGTAAAGCAGATGCCAGACTGAGATTCATTGGAAGAATCCTAAGGAAATGCAATCCGAAAACAATGGAAGTAGGTTACAGTACGCTTGTTCGCCCACTGTTTGAATACTGCTCAGCAGTGAGGGATCCGTACCAGATAGGGTTGATAGAAGATATAGAGAAGATCCCACGGAGAGCAGCGCGCTTCGTTACAGGATCATTTAGTAATCGCGAAAGCGTTACGGAGATGATAGATAAACTCCAGTGGAAGACTCTGCAGGAGAGACGCTCAGTAGCTCGGTACGGGCTTTTGTCAAAGTGTCGAGAACATACCTTCACCGAAGAGTCAAGCGGTATATTGCTCCCTCCTACGTATATCTCGCGAAGAGACCATGAGGATAAAACCAGAAAGATTAGAGCCCACACAGAGGCATACCGACAATCCTTCTTTCCACGAACAATACGAGACTGGAATAGAAGGGAGAACCGATAGAGGTACTCAAGGTACCCTCCGCCACACACCGTCAGGTGGCTTGCGGAGTATGGATGTAGATGTAGATGTAGATGTAGATGTACAGGAGTACCGCAGCAAGGCAAACGTCAAGTGAAATTAGGTGCTCGTTGCACGTAGTACACGCCGTCCTGTCTGAACTGTTGCGTACCAGGACAAGTAACACTCCGACTTGTGTCCGCTTCTCGTGGTCGTGCGGTAGCGTTCTCGCTTCCCACGCCCGGGTTCCCGGGTTCGATTCCCGGCGGGATCAGGGATTTTCTCTGCCTCGTGATGGCTGGATGTTGTGTGCTGTCCTTAGGTTAGTTAGGTTTAAGAAGTTCTAAGTTGTAGGGGACTTATGACCAGAGATGTTAAGTCCCACAGTGCTCAGAGCCATTTGAACAATTTCTCCGACTTGTCATTTGCCTCAGGGGAAGTGGACGCACTACACATCTGAACTAAAACACTCGTAGAACGGAAACTGCACGCTTTCAAACATTTGTTTCCATTCAAAATATTACGTACTCACTCCCCTCTAACTCTTAGACGTTTGTAACAGGAATTTCCGAACACCCTGTATAAATGGCGTGAATCGCATTAAATGTTGAGTGGCCACTGGCAAGAACACGAAGATTTCGCTTAATCGCGTGAAACAGCGTTATTTTCACCTAACGGCTAAGAATTTTTAAGGTAACATCACAATACCTGCGCAAATTTAGGTAACGTATCTGCGTTCTGTAATTAAATTGTAGAAATAAGAATTCATACGGTAAATTTGTAAATTCGCCCCTTTAACGCAATCTGGACTTCGAGATAAACACTGCCTGAAAATCGGCTGCGTGATCTAACAACGCTGTAATTTTCATCCACATGAGTGGGAAATAGTTCCATTAGTTTACCTGTTCACTGTTCATAGATGAATATTTTAACACTTTCTACTGTGAAAAACGTGTGTTAATAAATTACATCGGTGGTCGGTGCGGTGATGCGCGTGAATTGTAATTACTGATGCATAAAAATGCGGGCTTTGATTAATTACTGTATTAAAGCGCTAGTGCATTTCTGTTCTGGTAAAGCGAGTGGATAATGTTCTTTTGTGTTCGATTTTGCAAATATGTTATGTGACGAAAACACTTTTACTGGTGTTCAGATTTCCAGGATCAACTTCGTCTGACTCCTTCTGAATTCCTATAAGAGAATCTTCAGTTACTTTAGAGCTGATTTGTTGTACGCGAGAGTTTGTTACTAAACTTGGAAACTCTTTGTGCACCGCATGACGACTTACGACAAACACTAACGTTTTCATAGCGAGATTTATATACAGAATGTCGGCACCGAAATTCCCTATTTTTGAGGCTGTTTTCAAAGTAGTAAATATTTTTTTTGTTTCCGGTCTGACTACACGTAGAGGGACCTAAAAAGTTGCTGCCTAATTTTTGCTAAGTTTTGAGCGTTTTCCTTGTCTTATTATTTTCCCACCAAACGAAAACGGCGTCAGTTTAAGAGAAGGCACAAAATGTACTTTGTACACCGAGAATAATTCAATTCTTATGGTGCAAATGTAGTTTCATCCTACTGACAAGAAAGTAGCGCCAGGCGACCAGAGGATATGAGTATGCCATAGGCATTATTTTATATAACATTGTCGGAGGACAGTGATTTAATTGTGACCAAATTATTTAAAAGCAGTCTTGATCTCAGCCGATGTTAACTTATGTCCGATTTCGGCCTTTTAATAACGGTCATCATAAGAGCTTGCACCATATGGATGACGGCGATGGCGCCTGTACCGCTGTGGATGCCTCAGTCACTGTAACCATTAGCTATAATCAGTTACAGTGACTGAGACATCCATAGCGGGTCAGGCGCCGTCACCGTCATCCAGATGGTGCAAACTCTGATGATGGCCGGCAGTTAAAGGGCCGAAACAGGTCCCAAGTTAACATCGGCTGCGATCAAGACTGCTTTTAAATAATTATATGGCATAGGCAGTTTCTGGACATGGGAGCATCCTGAAGCGACACGCATGCGGTCGGCGAGTCCCTGAAGAACAAGTTGCGAATATCCGCCATGAGTTCCAACAAAGTCGACGTAAAACAATTCTTCAGGCTTCACAAGAACTTCAGTTCTCTCGAAAAGCGGTGGAGTCATTAGTCATACAAGGTGCAGATTCTGCAAGCCATAAAGCATGAACACAACGGCGATCTGGATTTGCATCTGAAACGCTCTCCACCTCACTGGTTATTGGACGTTTGCAAAATTCTGAATCGAACATTTCCAGGGCTCCGGATTGGACACAATGGACCACGTTCTGCTGACATCATAACATTGTTCTTTTTTCTTTTTTTTTCTGGGGCTACGTGAAAGACAGGATGTCCGCCAAAGCAGTGCGGAAACTTAATGACCACCGGTCTCGTATTATGGAGGTCATCGGTATCATCCCTCCAGGCGTGCAGCAACGTACCTGTATGGAAACAGAGTACAGATGAGACGTTCTTCGTCGTACAGCACGGGCTCTCATTGAGTCTTCTGATATGATTTTACTTTTTATTTTATTTTTGATAAGGAAACTTATTTATTTCGTTTAGTGTTGTGATGGGCTCACATTGAAAATGTGGTGGACAACGTGTACGTTTCTTACAAGCTTTTGTTTACGGTGACATGACTTCATACACATTAAAACTATAGTATTACGCTTTATGCTGGACAGGACGTAACCATGATTGTGAGTCCGAAAAATTACCCAAACGTGAGAACGGTACTAAAATTAAATAGCAACATCTGATAGACAGATTACCATCTTATTCGCATTCATTGTTTTCAAAAAATTCATCATTTACAATTTTATCAATTTCAAACGGTTATGAAACTCTGAAAGTAAAATAATCCGTTGTACGATACATTTCATACCGCTGTGCCGTTGTGAGATGATACCATACTAGGTAATCGAAACAGTTTCACCGTATTATCCGCTGACCAAAACTGGTAGCGAATAGAAATGTATTTCGTGGTCGGTCCTTGAGCATGATTCCTTTGCTATGTTCAAGAGCTGACAGTCCCCACCTGCAGAAAGATTATTAAAATGGTATCATACACTCGAAAAAGTGATACTGACATATAGTGCTTTCCAGTCGTTTCTGATAATAGTTACACATCAGGCTATCGCCTATATACGTTTTTGGTACTTTTTTTGAACATTTAGAGCTTTTATCACCGGGCCTACAATTCTTGCTTAAACTGCTGTTCTATATTGACTGTTCGGTATTTTCTTTGTTTTTCTACGTTGTCTCCCATTGTATTTGGAAACATCGTTGCCTTGATGTAGGTCGATCATAGATCTGCTGTGGCACTTTACCCGCACATTGTACTAACACAACTGTAAATTTGCTCAGGTGGATACATCTCACAGAAATTTGGCTTTTGGCTTCAATAGAACTCTGAGCTGTCTCGGACTAAGTTCGGTGTCATACGTACGATGGGCTTCAAAAAGTAAGCCACATACTATTATTCCACCCTAAGTAATATTTATTGAATGCCCCTTTACACGCCAAAGTAACAGTAGTACGTAAACGACTGTATTTTTCAACATAGTGACCAAGTCTCTGTGAACAACGGACTGAACGTTCTGGTATTCGTTCAGTATCTCTGCGTTACAAATCCACATCTTGGTCTTGGAGCTATTCGAAAAAAGCTATGCAGAATGTCTTAAGCACTTAAAATTGTGTTTGCATGCATAGGATTACATAATCAGTAATGAGAATGTGTTAATTAAGCAATATCTGAGGTCTGGTCGGATAAGACTAGCAACAGTTCATTGAGCACCTAAAGCTATGTGAAAAGACATCGTATATTTTAAAATGGACGCTGAATGAATGAATTAAAAGGGAAATTATACAGCTTCAAGAAGATTAAACAGCCAACTGGTTGCAAATAATCGATAGCTGGGAACAGCATCAGATAAATTCAATTTCCACTTGTCTGATATTGTTCCCAGACGGACACACGTGGCAAAGGCTCAAACGTTATATTTAACTTTTGACATGAGCATAGCTGCTCCAAATTCTGACTATTTCTTTCTAGTAATGTAATTTTATCGTTACCGACATTTCATTCTGTTTAAGACACCAAGTTAAGAAATACTGCCTACAGAGAAAAAGAAAAATAACGTAAAAGGTCAATGTACCTAACGTTTATGTGCAACCGGTGGGCTGTTTAATCCTAATATGAAACTAGTATACGATTGCTGAATAACAGCCATGTTCAAAACTGTTATACACATTCGTTCACTTCTGAAACAAAATAGAAAACAAATACTAATTGGTACTGGAAAATTGGACAGAATACTTCAGTTGATCTCAGTTTCAATAATTTGAGGCTATAGGCTTAATTTACACATACACTTCCAAAAGGTATCTTCAGTAATTCTAAACATTTTAATACAAAATAAACTAACAGGTAAATAACTAGTTCCTTAAAGAGAGAGAGAGAGAGAGAGAGAGAGAGAGAGAGCTACCGTTATTTTTCTTTTTCCCTGTAGGTAGTATTTCTTAAATTAGATGGTGCCACATGAGGGTAGAAGTAACTGTGTTCTGATGCGGTGACAAAAAACTACTATGTGCTTCGCGTGGACCCGAATTTTAACTGTTTCATCACTCACTGTCTTGGCAAATGAACTACGAGTACATTGGATTGAGGATACAAATTTAGTGAATCAGCAAAGCAGATGAACCAAACCCACTTTCATACTTAACATTTTGGCATAAGCTATGTCCAGGAAACAGTGAAGTTCCCTCCAGTTTGGCTGCATGCTACTCTCCCAAGTGTAAATGTATTCTTCTCGATTGTCAGATGGTGCGTCCCACGTATATATCTCTACGTTGACTCGCAGGTTAAAAGTACTCATTAATCTCTGCGGATAGCTGATTATGGTGATCAGTTCATTCGCTATCAGTTCAGTGATAGTTCATGGTATCAGTAGGTGCTACCTCTAATCGATTTTCCTTGAGCCTCTGTACTTAAGCAAATGTCTGCATTCTTGCGAAGTACCATTTTAGCATTGTGTTTATCAGTCCTTCTCCTTCACATTTGTTGGCTCAACATGATAGACCTTTCATGATGTTGATTGTTTTGCATCTGAATTTTTGCAGTAACTTTGAATAATTAGAAGGAAGGCCATTAATTAATATTTATTTAATGCAGCGGAACGTACTTTCCTTCTGAAATTGAAAAAATAGTACAGTACTCACATTATCCCTTCACGTCTCGTCTCTTAAGCTACATATGTTATACAAAATTCGCTCGTGTTGTGGAATATTTTTGATGTCCCCATTCACTCTCTCAAGAGATAAAGATCGTCGTGGTATACATCAAAATATAATCACCAGTTCATGATTAGTAACACCCCAACGTTCTCGAGAGTAGACACTAGGAAAGACCAAATTCTTTGCACACTAAATTTCGGAACTAGAGTTTCGGTAACCTTCTGCCACCTTTGGCTGTTTCTGACTAGACAATACACCGGTAATTGCTCTATAAAATTTTCACTCAGTCACTTAAACCGAACTGAAACTGAGAGGTAGGCTTATATTTCTATCCATATCTGTGATATAACAATCTTAACAATTTTAACGATTTGTTTATTCACATATTGTCGTGAGTTCTACGGTTCCTGCGGCATCCCAGGTTTCATCCTCCCTTATAACCTGTTTTACGTGTTTTCAGTGGCAAATTTTATATTAACCATACTCCTTCCTATCCCCTGAATCCATTTCAGCTGCGGTTTTCCTCTACGCCTTTTGTTTGTCTGTCTGTATTCAGATACACTTTTGGATATTCTTTCATGTCCATTCTGCTAAAGTCAAACCAAAATGTTTCCTGCGTCCTATTTCATGCATGACGGTAACTTTCATGGCTGCTATTTCCCTTACGTACTCATTTGTTCTACATTCCAAGTGGGAGGGCCTTGATGCTCGCCCTAGAAAGTCCATTCCTGCAGCTTTGAGATTATCGTTGTTTTTCTCTATAATCGTCCAGCACTCGGAACCATTTCTGTTAACTAGATCAATAATGGGTTTACGTGTATCAAGTTTCATTTTTAATTCGATTTTACTGGACCACTATTGGGAGTTCCATTTTGATATTTTTTCCGTCCTGGCCTGAATCTGTTTCTCATATTCACATGCACCGTCTTTATTCATTATGATCCTCGGTATTTATAACCTTCACAATTTTCAATAGTTATATTGTATCATATTTCAAGATTTATCGATTGCAATCCTGTGGTTAATTATTCTCTTTTACTGACTTTCAACTTCAGTCACCTTTTGCAGGCTTTTCTATAAATTTTCTCGCCGTAAACTCGATATATTCTTCATTGATTGTGGAAACGAGCTGGTAATCTACGAATAAATGGATGTACAAGCTGTAATATCATGACTGAACTCCCATTGAGCTCCATTGTGTTTACAATTGTGCAAGGCAATATTTAGAATAATATTAAAAAATTTAGACATGATACATCCTAAATTTATTCTTCCACGCACTTGTTTATGGATATTGTATACACTTCGTCCATATAACAGGTCAGCGCCATACAGCTCGAGTGCTTCGAGCAGCTTGGTTAGTGGGACGTTGGCATATGTCTCTTCGAGATCTATAAACCCTAAATGTTTTTCCAAATTGATATCAGACTTCTTCCTATCTGTTGGTTTTGGGAGAATGTTTTATCAGTATACAATCTGCCCGTTCTAAATCCACTCTGTTCTTCTGTATCTACACTCCTGGAAATTGAAATAAGAACACCGTGAATTCATTGTCCGAGGAAGGGGAAACTTTATTGACACATTCCTGGGGTCAGATACATCACATGATCACACTGACAGAACCACAGGCACATAGACACAGGCAACAGAGCATGAACAATGTCGGCACTGGTACAGTGTATATCCACCTTTCGCAGCAATGCAGGCTGCTATTCTCCCATGGAGACGATCGTAGAGATGCTGGATGTAGTCCTGTGGAACGGCTTGCCATGCCATTTCCACCTGGCGCCTCAGTTGGACCAGCGTTCGTGCTGGACGTGCAGACCGCGTGAGACGACGCTTCATCCAGTTCCAAACATGCTCAATGGGGGACAGATCCGGAGATCTTGCTGGCCAGGGTAGTTGACCTTCTAGAGCACGTTGGGTGGCACGGGATACATGCGGACGTGCATTGTCCTGTTGGAACAGCAAGTTCCCTTGCCGGTCTAGGAATGGTAGAACGATGGGTTCGATGACGGTTTGGATGTACCGTGCACTATTCAGTGTCCCCTCGACGATCACCAGTGGTGTACGGCCAGTGTAGGAGATCGCTCCCCACACCATGATGCCGGGTGTTGGCCCTGTGTGCCTCGGTCGTATGCAGTCCTGATTGTGGCGCTCACCTGCACGGCGCCAAACACGCATACGACCATCATTGGCACCACGGCAGAAGCGACTCTCATCGCTGAAGACGACACGTCTCCATTCGGCCCTCCATTCACGCCTGTCGCGACACCACTGCAGGCGGGCTGCACGATGTTGGGGCGTGAGCGGAAGACGGCCTAACGGTGTGCGGGACCGTAGCCCAGCTTCATGGAGACGGTTGCGAATGGTCCTCGCCGATACCCCAGGAGCAACAGTGTCCCTAATTTGCTGGGAAGTGGCGGTGCGGTCCCCTACGGCACTGCGTAGGATCCTACGGTCTTGGCGTGCATCCGTGCGTCGCTGCGGTCCGGTCCCAGGTCGACGGGCACGTGCACCTTCCGCCGACCACTGGCGACAACATCGATGTACTGTGGAGACCTCACGCCCCACGTGTTGAGCAATTCGGCGGTACGTCCACCCGGCCTGCCGCATGCCCACTATACGCCCTCGCTCAAAGTCCGTCAACTGCACATACGGTTCGCGTCCACGCTGTCGCGGCATGCTACCAGTGTTAAAGACTGCGATGGAGCTCCGTATGCCATGGCAAACTGGCTGACACTGACAGCGGCGGTGCACAAATGCTGCGCAGCTAGCTCCATTCGACGGCCAACACCGCGGTTCCTGGTGTGTCCGCTGTGCCGTGCGTATGATCATTGCTTGTACAGCCCTCTCGCAGTGTCCGGAGCAAGTATGGTGGGTCTGACACACCGGTGTCAATGTGTTCTTTTCTCCATTTCCCGGAGTGTATAATTTCTCCTTCGGTTCTGTTTCTCTAAATGTAATCGTAAATCGTTTGTATCTAGCTAGATTCACTAATGCTTCTACAAATATTACAGTCTTATCTGTTACCATTTTTTTTAAATGGAACTTATTACAGAAATATTCGAAACCTCTGGTAGCTCTTCATCATGTCTCATCAATTTCTCAAAGAAGTGTGGCAGCATTTCCTATAAAATTTTTGGTTCCACTCGAGTGGACGACTATATTTCAGCTATTTGACAGTCTTTTATAATTCATTCTGTGTCACTGGTCCTACATTCACATAATCTGCATCTTTCACCTGATATACCTGAGGCTCAGTTTTTCAATTAGCCTTGAGGGTAGTGTGATTAACAATCGCACAAAAATACTAATGAAAGTTTAGATACTACTCCATTTCCACTTGATGAACAAAATTAATAACACATACAAATAGCCGAAGGTATACAACAGCATTAAATAGGCAGAGTTTAATTAAACGATATATGACAACCGCCTGACTCTTTGAAGTATCAGTGAGAAACTGAGAACACCAAATGTTGGTAGTCTTCAGGCAGACAAAGGTAATATTGTCGTAATTATAGCAAAATGTTAATATAAAGAAATCAGTGAAATAATAAAGCTAAACAAAGACCTCATTAGAAACTTTAATGATACATTTACTGATACTGAAGTAAAAGAATTTACAAGCATAAATATAGTGGACCGAAATTCTTGACGTTACTGAATTACGCAAAAAAGATATTCCAATTCACCTGACGGTTAATCCTATTAATAGTCATATATATAAGGGCTGTCTAAAACCTGACTTAGTACTTAAAGAATATTATATCTTCGAAGAACGGTACTGTGTATAACTCGTTTGAGGTTGCAAATAACGTTAAAGGCAGGGAGCAAATATGTGGAAATAATACACTGAGGGCCACAATGGGGGGGAAGATTTGTCTGATGTGACAGAAGAAGAAACAGGAGTCGATTTAGAAGGTATAGGGGATCCAGTGTTAGAATCAGAATTTAAGAGAGCTCTGGAGGACTTAAGTTCAAATAAGGCCGAAGGCGTAAATTACATTCAATCAGAATTTCTAAACTCATCGTGGGGAAATGATGTGTAGAATGTGAGAGCCACCACCTGGTTTTAGGAAAAATATCATCCACACAATTCCGAAGACTGCAAGAGTTGACAACTGTGAGAATTTTATCACAATCAGCTTAACAGCTTATGCATTCAAGTTTCTGACAAGAATAACGTACACAAGAATGAAAAAAAAGTGAGGATGTGCTAGATGACTATCAGTTTGGCTTCAGAAAAGGTAAAGGGACCAGACAGGTAATCATAACGTTGTAGCTCGTAATGGAAGCAAGACTAAAGAAAAATCAAGACACGTTCATAGGATCTGTCGACCTGGAAAAAGCGTTCGATTATGTAAAATGGTGTATGATGTTCAAAATTCTGGGGAAAATAGGAGTAAGCTATAGGAAGGGATGAGTAACGTACAATATGTACAAGAGCCAAGAGGAAATAATAGGTGTAGACGACCAAGAACGAAGTGCTCGGATTAAAATAGGTGTAAGACGGGGTTGTAATCTTTCCCCCCTACTGTGCAGTCTGTACATCGAAGAAACAATTATGGAAATAAAGGAAAGGTTCACTTGTGGAATCAAAATTCAAGGTGAAAGGATACCAATGACACGATTCGCTGACGACATTGCTACCCTGAGTGAAAGTGAAGAAGAGTTAAATGATATGTTTAATCGAATGAACTACGTAATAAGTACAGAATATGGATTGAGAGTAAATCGAAGAAAGATAAAAGTCTTTAGAAGTAGCTGAAATGAGAACAGAGAGATGATCACGAAGTAAATGAAGTTAAGAAATGCTCCTAATTAGGCAGCAAAACACCATCGTCGGACAAAGAGGAAGGAAATCGAAAGCAGATTATCACTGGCAAAAGAACATTCCTAGTCAAGAGGAGTCTACTACTATCGGACATAAGCCTTAAGGTGAGGAAGAAATTTCTGAGCATGTATGTTTGGATCACAGCATTGTGTGGTAGTGAAATATGGACTGTGGGGAAACCGGAACAGAAGAAAATCGAGGAATTTAAGGTGTGGTGCTACAGGCTAATGTTGAAAATTAGATGGACTGATAAGGTAAGGAATGAGGAGGTTCTGCGCAGAGTCGGAGGAATATGTGGAAAACACAGAAAAAAGTGAGAGGATGATTGGGCATCTGTTAAGACATCGGGAAATAAATTCCATGGTATTAGAGGGAGCTGTAGAGGGTAAACATTTTAGAGGAAGGCAGAGATTGGATTACATCCAGCAAATAATTGAGGACTTAGGCTGCCAGTGTTACTCTGAGATGACGAGGTTAGCACAGGATGAGGAATTCGTGGCGGGTCGCATCAAACCAGTCAGAAGAGTGATGAACAAAAAAAAAAAAATTACGAAATACTGTACCGGCCCTCGTCGAAGCATACAAATGCTGTCGCCCCTTCAATTCTTCCTGTTGGTCCCATTTCTGAGTTCCATCATTCGGGAACTGTACACACAAATCAGTTAGCGCGTCAGCACTGTAGTTAGCCGGGATGGACGCCCACTTTGAACATATAACGTCACAATATTGCTCTTCTGCTGAAACAATATCGGCCCTGCTGCAAATGTTTTCCCCTTGGCTAAAGTCTCAATCGCCGTGGCAACGGGTGTATATCAACTTAATAGTCTCTTATGGAACAGTCGCTGGTTTAATATTGTAGACTCTTGTAGAAAATATCCGTTTGACTGCCCATGAAATCGACTACGTTCTGTAGTATCATTTCTGCTTTCTCATCTTTTTTATGTTTGGAAGGTTTGCCTTTAGTTTACAGACAACGGGCCAAAGTTTACGGTTCAGTACTTTTAACGGTTTGCACCTTTGAAATTAAGTTTGAGGTAGCTTATGGCCCGTCACTAGGTAAATCTTTCAACGAACCAGATAAAGGTGAAACTTTGTCACGCCACAGGTAATAGCCAGAGCTTCCTTCTCGATTTGTTAATGGTTACATTGAGTCTTGGTCAGTAACTTGGATGCGAAAGCAGTCAGCCTGTGCTATGAACCAAATCTGTACGAGAGCACAGATTCCATACCCTACGGGGAACCATCCACAGCCGAAACCATAAGCTTAGCGGGGAAGAAATGAACGAGGCACCTGTCACTCAACCAAGCATTTTTAAATTTCTGGAATGCTCCGTAAAACTCTTTGGTCCAAACAAACGGCATATTCGTCCAGTGCAAACATTACAACGGAGCGGTAATCTGGTCTGCGTTAGGTATAAACCAGATATAATATATCGTCCTCACGAGGACTGAGTGCAGTTTCGACACATTAAACGGGACAGGGATGTTCCGGATGGCCAGAAAATGTGTACGAAGGGGATGAAGACCTTGGCTGTTAAGAACATGGCCTAAGTACTGAATTTCAGTCTGAAAAAAGGCACATTTGTCCAGACAGTACTTCAAGCCTGCCGCTGAAAGTACTTGAAAAACCGTACGAAAGTTACTGAAACGTTCCTCCGGTGAACGTCCTGACACCACAATATAGTCCAAGTAATTTGAACATAATGGAACTTTGGCAGTTAGCTGTTGTAACTGTAAGTAGCGCTGGAATATGGCAGGCGCGGAAGCGCTGCCATAGGTTAAGCACAAATATTTGAACAACTCTAAATGTGTGTTGACCACAAACACTTTCTGTGACTCCTCATCTAGCGGAATTTGCAAATACGCATCGTGTAAGTGAATTTGTGGAAAATAGCTGCTTATACCAAGCCTGTAAATTAATTCGTCATGACGACACAACGGATGGGTATCAATTATTGGTTGTGATTTACACTGGTTTAAAAGTCAACACAAAGGAGAAATCTTCCAGAATGCTTTGGTGATACTGCTAAGTGAGACGCACGTTAACTATCCTAGATATTAGCAATAAACCATAGTTTAGCCAGTGGCAAATTTGTCTCCAACTGCTTGCTTAGATTTGATTGTCCTTTCTTGTAGCGTGTGTCACAAATCTATTTGCTCTGCCAAGATCTTCAGAAAATAATTCAGGAATCTAATCAGTCAATTGAGTAACACTGTCCTTTTGGTTGAAAGCAGAAACAGAAACTACATTGTCCTACATACAGAGACCAAATAAATCAGATGAAACTTTTATCCATTCTGGATTTGGAACACTGCGACTGTCTTGTTAAAGGTTTCAGGGATTACTGCAACCAAACGGCTATTGGTTGCGGTAATGCCTGAAACCTCTAAATCAAATGAATCTAACCCAAAAATATTTTCTCACTCTCGCGAACGCTAAATTGTAAATGTCACTGTTTGGCTGTGAGAGTGGAATGTGGCTGGCACATCACATTTACCAAGCACTGGAATGTCCTGACCGTTAGACGCAGTACGTTGCGTTCAAGATTTTGTCAGATGTGTCGAGCCCAACTGTCCATAAGTGACACGATTAAGCAATGTAACGGAAATCCCAGTGTCTAAGTGAATTCGCATACAGCGTCCAGCAACGGCTGAGTTCACAAATATTTTATCTGGCTGTCATTGCACAGCAGTTCGGCCGGGTGTAGGCACATCCTGAATTTGGTCATTACTAATACCGGTAGACGTCTTAGAAAAAAGCGACATTAACTCGATGTGAAGTTGCTCCGCGCTTACGAGAGCGAACTTGGGTTCTGTTGCAAGCACACAGACTGTACGTGACCTGTCTTTCCACAAGCAAAACAAGTCGCGTTCCAAGAAGGGCGACTTTGTTTTTCATGGGTGGAAAAGCAGCAAGGATATTTCACAGCACGTATATGCGTTTACACTTGTTTACTCTGCCCACGGTGCAGTGATCTGTTTGCACGCGGTGATCGGTCGCAAGATTATACGTGTTTGTCACTTCGTCTTACACAGCAGACGGGAGATACCTCGAAGTTTCCCACGGCGCTATCACACGCGTCCTGATGTTCAATAATTTATAATCTGTTCACGAATACGACCGTCTGGTATATCGTATGTAATTACATCAGGGACCATTGCGTCATTGTAGTACTGCACATATTACATTGTCGTGCCGAAACCTGGAGTTCAATGGCCAACTGACGTTGTGTCTGTTCTGGTTTTTTCTGCAATCGAAAGAAATTGTAACGAGCTGCGTCAACCTATACCTGATCCACATTAAACGTAGTGAGGTGTGGAAACTAGATCTTCAAAATTTGCATCTCCTCTCTACCAATCGAGAATAACTTCTGAGCGAGACAGTAGACTGCTGTGCCGGATGTTGCCAAAAAATAAGAAACTTGATGTGTAGCACAACGACCAGTGAACTGAGCACGCTACTCGTTCCATTCCTCTTGTTATTCGCTGAAAGCTCAGAACGCTGGAATGCGCGGAGGCTGTGCCGCGGATGTGGGTGGCTGTTGTGGCGAAGTTGATTCAAGAGCGGCTTGTATATTACTGAAGTTTGGACTAGCGTCATCGGCTACGAGGTTTGGTGGCTCTATAATTACGTTAGATCAAAGCCAGTAGCAACCGGAGGCGTCGGTGCTGCTGGTGTAGGAGGCGGGTTGGAGACCATTTTAACGAGAGGAGCGCAGCAGAAAATAAAATATCAGCAAATCAGATAAACAAACAATAGAAGCGTTGAGGCTAATCGGTAAGAGAGAACAAAATTAGTAGCAATGCTCCTTTGAAAGAAAACGGAGAAACATTAGTGACGCGTGGTGACCGAGCTGTGAAGAGCGAATCCAGCGTTGGTTCTGCAATCCCTGTCATCAGACGTTGTGTCAACTATTGTGGGAGTTAGCACTGACACAAAGAAGGAAGGAGAGAAGTTGCGATGGCTCGTGGCAGGAATCCAAAATGATCTGTACATACACTTGCGGATTAATAAAACTCTTTATTTCTATAAAGGAAAGAAACGTAACTTCTCGTTAAGAGGTGGCTTGATTGCTTCGTGTGTCTCCTGCAAGCAGTTGCCTTACACATTATTACTACTCGCAGAATGCAGGCTAAATATCGTCTTCGTATCACTCAGTACTGATGCTCTTGAAGTATGCGACCGAAATGGGCCCGACCAACGATGAGCGGCTGCTAAAGCCAGTGTTGAAAGGAGGCGCTAAGTCCTGTCCTCCTGGGGGTGTGGCGCTGCCCACTCTTTCCACTGGCGCAGCGGTCAGCGCCTTCTCGATGCCGCTCGGCGGCGCTGCGCTGGTCGGTGTGCAGTCGGCACTTAACGACTGCACTGGAGGTGCCTACGTCCAATCGCGTGATGTCATTGAATATCAGTCCTTCCTCTCTGATCTGGTTAGAGCTTCATCCACATGTCTGTGAGTGTTAGACCAATACGGTTGAGTGCACGTTTGCAGAATAACCAACATAATCCAGGGTGTATACGTGGACAGAGAAAAAAAATCCCGGATTTTTCCCGGATTTCCCGGTTAAAAATACACCTTTTCCCGGCTGAAAATACACTTTTTCGTGTTAAGTCACAGTATACTTATCCTCGGCACTGTAAAACTCATCAATCCTTTGAATGTTCATGGTTTTATATGCCGACGTAGAATTTCCCGGCACTTTAGAAAACGAAACTCAGGGGGGAAAACACGTTTTGAAAGACCTTTGATGTGCAGCAACATGTACGCTGCATATTTTCGTATTACCAAACACTTTCCGAAGCACTGAAATCGAGATTGCAATGCGCTTTTGTAAGCCAGTCATAGCTCATGTCACGTGATCTCGCCAGCCGATGACAGCGGATGTTCAGAGCATAGGATACGTGTTGTAGTCAGCTAACAGCAACATCACTGTTAAGTAGCACGAACACACAAATAAGAAAAGTTAATGGTTTAAATTAATATACACTCCTGGAAATGGAAAAAAAGAACACATTGACACCGGTGTGTCAGACCCACCATACTTGCTCCGGACACTGCGAGAGGGCTGTACAAGCAATGATCACAAGCACGGCACAGCGGACACACCAGGAACCGCGGTGTTGGCCGTCGAATGGCGCTAGCTGCGCAGCATTTGTGCACCGCCGCCGTCAGTGTCAGCCAGTTTGCCGTGGCATACGGAGCTCCATCGCAGTCTTTAACACTGGTAGCATGCCGCGACAGCGTGGACGTGAACCGTATGTGCAGTTGACGGACTTTGAGCGAGGGCGTATAGTGGGCATGCGGGAGGCCGGGTGGACGTACCGCCGAATTGCTCAACACGTGGGGCGTGAGATCTCCACAGTACATCGATGTTGTCGCCAGTGGTCGGCGGAAGGTGCACGTGCCCGTCGATCTGGGACCGGACCGCAGCGACGCACGGATGCACGCCAAGACCGTAGGATCCTACGCAGTGCCATAGGGGACCGCACCGCCACTTCCCAGCAAATTAGGGACACTGTTGCTCCTGGGGTATCGGCGAGGACCATTCGCAACCGTCTCCATGAAGCTGGGCTACGGTCCCGCACACCGTTAGGCCGTCTTCCGCTCACGCCCCAACATCGTGCAGCCCGCCTCCAGTGGTGTCGCGACAGGCGTGAATGGAGGGACGAATGGAGACGTGTCGTCTTCAGCGATGAGAGTCGCTTCTGCCTTGGTGCCAATGATGGTCGTATGCGTGTTTGGCGCCGTGCAGGTGAGCGCCACAATCAGGACTGCATACGACCGAGGCACACAGGGCCAATACCCGGCATCATGGTGTGGGGAGCGATCTCCTACACTGGCCGTACACCACTGGTGATCGTCGAGGGGACACTGAATAGTGCACGGTACATCCAAACCGTCATCGAACCCATCGTTCTACCATTCCTAGACCGGCAAGGGAACTCGCTGTTCCAACAGGACAATGCACGTCCGCATGTATCCCGTGCCACCCAACGTGCTCTAGAAGGTGTAAGTCAACTACCCTGGCCAGCAAGATCTCCGGATCTGTCCCCCATTGAGCATGTTTGGGACTGGATGAAGCGTCGTCTCACGTGGTCTGCACGTCCAGCACGAACGCTGGTCCAACTGAGGTGCCAGGTGGAAATGGCATGGCAAGCCGTTCCACAGGACTACATCCAGCATCTCTACGATCGTCTCCATGGGAGAATAGCAGCCTGCATTGCTGCGAAAGGTGGATATGCACTGTACTAGTGCCGACATTGTGCATGCTCTGTTGCCTGTGCCTACGTGCCTGTGGTTCTGTCAGTGTGATCATGTGATGTATCTGACCCCAGGAATGTGTCAATAAAGTTTCCCCTTCCTGGGACAATGAATTCACGGTGTTCTTATTTCAATTTCCAGGAGTGTACATAGCATGCACATATAATATTGGTCTCTTAAGATTAATAAGCTGGAAGAGATGCTATGCTTCCACATATAATGTTCATCTTTCTTGCGGGTGTTACACGACGTGAATGTCTGATCTTCTGCGCTCGAAATTCTTCTAAATTGTCGTCCTCAAAGAGTTGATTTTTAAATGAGAGTCAAACGCTTTGTGATTTAAGAAATTCATCTTACATCTCGCACGTAGTTCATCTTGCGTAAAAGGAAATCTGCTTGGAATGTAACGCTTTTCAAACCACCGTTCGCTATATTTTCCCGTGATCTCGTAGAAATAGGTTCGTTTCAGCAGTTACAAGAGAGCGCCAGATAACAGGCGTCACCGCGCTTGCGCAGCTACGATCACGCAGCAAGCCCACGTGTTCGTACGTGTAAAACATTAAAAGACCTTATATTATGTCATAAAAGAAACAAGACAAAAGAGGATACTTCAAGAGCGTCGGAATTTCGTGAACCATACTAAAATGCATAATTTGGCTTAAATTGCACATTCGTATGCAATTTTTCTTGGAGTACCAGTACTGTATTATCTCATGTTTGGTTCTTTATTATGGCATAATGCCATACGTGTACTTGAAATGCGGCGAACAGTTGAAACTAGCCAATAGTGTGAAATTAAACACTTCGTTTCAAATAAATTGACTGCCTCAGCAGAAAAGATTAATAAAAGCCTAATCGCTTTAGCAAACCGGTAAAAATAACTTCATTGTCCTGTAAGGCGATTAATGCTTGACTGTTAGAAAGGTGGAAATAAAATCTGAAACTAATAACATATTTTAGCCTTCCGTAATTATGAGAATGTCTTTTAATTCATTTGATAGCTACCGGCCACAAATATCCGTTTTGTTATCATCTAACGTGAGGGCAATAAACGAAGAGGAAACAAAAAATAGCTGAACGTCAACACAGGGCACGTGGAGACGACCCACCTCTCCACCACAACTCAGACTGCTCTGTTCATCAGCCTCAGATTTACTGTATTTCCGAACCGGGGCAATATCATGTAGTGGCGCCCAGCCAAACTTCTGTAACCAGAAGCGGGAGAAGGTACTACTCATACGCGACTCAACCGCACATGCGCAAGAGACCACCCGCAACTGCTCAAACGAATCTAATTTAAACACATGTCACGTCACGCTCATCGGAGGCAATTTTTTGTTATAAAGCATTACATAGTCTTCCTAAAGCATTTGACACACTTTGCTATTGGCACACGCTTGTATGAGCACTGTTTTGTTGTTGTATAGGGCGCGTTTCCTTTGCAACTTAGGCTTTCTTTTCGTTTTCTTTCTCTCGTTCATGTTTTGTTGCTGCTGTATTATTTTGCACTAGCAGGATACAGTACTATTCTTTGTTAGAGTATTGGTTGTTACCAGTCAAAACCACAAAAATTTAACTGAAAACTAATACAATGAAAAATTCCTGGAATTCTAAACAATTCCCGGGTTTTTCCCGATTTTCTCGCGGATGAAATATTTCCCGGGATTTTCCCGGATCTCCCAGTTGTCCCGGGTCGTATACACCTTTAATCCTTCTGAATGGCGAAGCTCACAGTAATAAAAGAGCTGCTCATCGCCTTTATGAAGATCGTTATCCACAACGTCTGACATCATCACATGCCCTTTTCATCGCAATTACACGGCTTCGAGAAAAAGGTACGTTCATCGTCAGCAGGCGTGACTATGGTGCTGCTAGAAGACGCCACACTGCATCACATTGAAGAGAACCCGTCAGCGATCACACGAGCCACTGTACGTGCAGTGGAGGTTGCTCCCAGCATCGTCAAGGATCTTCTGTATGACTAGTCATACATACGTACTGCCTCAAAAAATACAGTCACCAGTGACATTTGATTTAGCATCATCGTTTAAGTTCTGGATGCAGTTTCTGCGCTGCTACTCAGTGAACCCCTAATGCTTCCACTGAGCATTCTCTTGACAGATGGATGTAAATATGCTAGCAATTGTGTTCTTAATTCTTGAAACAACCATATCTGGACAGACGGAAGCCCACATGCCAACCACGTCCACGGGTTGCAACACAGATTCGTTAACAATATGTGGCATTTATTTTTGGATGGTCAAGTGATTGGACCATAGATGGTTCCACCCAAGCTGATGGATAGCATCTACTTGACCTACCTACAAGAATGAGTTTGTTGTTGTCCAGACATGTGGTTTCAGCATGACAACGCATCTGCTCCTCTCCGCATCATCTTCGGGAACATCTGTGAGCCGTGCCTACTCGCATCTATCAGACCATCGCAAAATCGCCTTAATAGGAAACAGTCTTTGGTGATTCTCCACGAGAGGAGCTTTAACCGGCAGAAAGGCTGACATAAATGACAGGTGGAATTGGAAGGGGCACTTGCGGGGTACGATGCTGGTTACCCCTGCTATTGGGAGTCGATAGTAAATGACTTTTGCAAAGCACAGACCTCATCCCGCAAACACGGTGTTTTTGTTTGGCTGTAGTGGCGCTGGGGCTCTGGAAATTTTTCCTGTGCTAAGCGTATGGAGATTTTGAGTGCCACTTCGCTATCGACACTCAAATATTTTTGGTGACAATCTCTCTTTAGCTTTTGCGCCTTATTTGGTTAAAGTCGTAGTGATGCGACTAATTTGTCCTCCTCGGAAGGTCAGCTCTGTTTGCTAGTTATGGGAGTTCACTCTTAAAGAACTCAAGTTTACCTTAATGGGAGCAATTGTTTCATTACAGACGTTAAATTCTTGTGTTACTGAAATCTATGAAAGTTGTGTGGTCTGTATGACAGAGCTATTGGAGTTACATTACTCAGAAATGCCTGTTTAAAATCGTCATATTTCTAGTGGCTTACCATGGGCCATGTTGAGCGGTGAACAGTGTCGTTCTTCCTTTTAAATACACTGAACTCGAATTTAATTCCCACTGTAATCCGTTTAGTTAAGAATTTGCAAGACATTTTAGTGTGGTCTAATTTAATCAGAGTGCCTTTCAGTGTAATCAATTTAGTTAAGTATTTATAAAACATTCTGGTGGGGGTTGAGAATTTCTATGGTAGATCCTGCTAAAACAAGAATGTACTTTTCCGCTGTAGTTGCTACGGAAAACCTTTCAATCCAAGTTTGACATCTAAGGTGCGGTTGCTTAACTGTCTGAAATAGTGTATTATACTTTCGTAGGGGCTGCCCCATTCGTTGTTTATTAGGTAACATCTTGCTGGGAGTTTGAATTTTCTTCCATTTCAAAGCAGTGCATAATGAGTGTTCCTGCTGCAAATTTGGCGTATGTAACTGTTGACCAATTATTCATGGGGCACGTAAGCCTTATTGGTTTACTCAGTCTGACCCTGGTGCTATCCCGCCTGACGCGGGGCTGTGTTGTGTAACATCACTTGATTCTGGGCTTGTGACACCAATGTTGCCACTGTTGAAACCACGCAGCAATCATTTAAAATATTATATTTAAAAGCCAATTAAAAATTTTGTAAACGTTATGCGGCTTGACTAACTACAGAAACCTGTTAATATTTGACAAATCACCTACTTTCTCAATTGTTTAAAAGCCATTTGCTGACGTCAATTACAAGTCTCATTTACTCGTTAATATTGGACAAGTTGTTTATTATTTGTTTTTAACAGCTATTCCACTGACGTCACGAGGTTGTTGACATTTATTTAATTAAAAGATTATGTATGTTTTCAACTGTGAATGCTGCTTTCTTGCCTTCTGGCGCAGCCCTACGGCCAAACAGCGTAATAAGCTGCTTTAGGGTAATCACACGCCTTCCAGTCTGTACCTGCTGCAGTCGCAGGTTAGAATCCTGCCTAGGGCATGGGTGTGTGTGATGTCCTTAGGTTAGTTAGGTTTAAGTAGTTCTAAGTTCTAGGGGACTGAAGACCTCAGACGTTATGTCCCATAGTGCTCAGAGCCATTAGACCTCCAACTGAGAATGGGAATCTGTATGTATCGCTGAGCACGTCATTCGAAAACCGCCACTGTGGAATGAAAACTGCGACAAGGTGTGCTGGTGCTTGATACTAACGCACGACCCCTTGTAGCAATGTCTTAACGCAGAAGTTACACCTACTCAAGTGGGAGACACTTGAGCACCTGGCCTATACTTCTGATTCTTTGAGCGCCCTTTACTCTCTCCAGCGTTTTTACCCAGCAGATAAAGTAGCCCAGACTATCCAGGACGCCCTCCTCCTTTTTCAGCGACTGGGGAAGGAGGTGTCTTTCTGCTGGTTACCAGGGCACATGGGAATTCTGCGGAAAGAAAGGGCTGATCGAGCAGCCAAGGAGGCGTGTCGAGACCGTCAGGTCTTTCGGTATGCTATACCCCTGCATGCCATCGCTTCGCTGTTACGGTATAAAGTCCTGTGTCGCTGGGAACATGAGTGGCTGGAAGTGATCGACAACAAGCTTCGTGTCATCAAGCCCACAACTCGACCGTGGCGTACTTCCTTCCAGCCACGTCGACGGGACGAGGTCCTCGTCACTCGTCTTCGCGTCGGCCACAGGACTATGACGCATGATTTTTACTCCGGCGAGAGGACCCTCCGATGTGTGGTGCTTGTGGAGTGCAGATCACGCTGCACCACATTTTATTTACTGACCAGAGGACGGCAGCGGATTTGCCGTCGGATCTGCAGTCTATTTTATGCAACGATCAAACGAATGTTGTTCGCGTTTTAAAGTTTTGTGAATTGTCCCACGTTTTCAACAAGATTTTGAGGAGATGTCTTTAATGTGTCAACAGGATGGCTGGCTCACCCAAGTTTTATTGTAAGTGGTCATCCAAGCACATTTATCTTTGCTGCTCTTTTAGCTCTTCTGCGTTTTGTTTTCCTCTGTTTTAATTTCCTGATTAGCTATCTTGCCTCCTCATTGCATGCGGGAGCGCCTGTGCGATAGAGTAATTCTGTGGTCATTTTGTGTGCATGCGTGTACGATAGTTTTCGTTCTTATACACATTCGTTTCTTTTAATCATTGTTAGGCGCCTGATAATTTCGCCGCTGGGCGCCCGTCAGATCCCCAAATCACACACCCACGTAGCTCTTGAAAGGTCGACGACTCCTCTCTGGGGAGAACGAGCAGCAGGCAATTACGGAATTCTTCACGCAGCAGGTCACGGTGTTTCACCGAACGGGTATTTTCTGCGTGGTGCGTCGATGGAATGATTGCCTCAATGCTCGTGGCAAATTAGCTTGGTCAGCATACCCATTGTCTACAGACCTCAAGCTGAAACATTTTTAGTGTCGCTAATATTTGCAACAAAATGATCAAAATGTACAACATATCTGGCGCACGGCGGAAAGAAGTGTCACACTGTATGAGTTGAATCAACATAAGCAAGAACTTTCCCCAAGTTTGGCACCATCTATCCTAGTATTTAGATTGACAATAATTCTCGCTGCTTCGTGTGGAGGAACTGCCTGGTTGGGACCGTCTATCAGGCGGTACGCATGTACGACAGCAAGGAGGGAAAGCAGTCAGTGGAGCGAATAGCAAGCATGTTGCTGGTGGAAGAATCAGGCATGGCCCCTACCCGAGTGATGACCCTGTTAGTCTGTGGTCGCCGTACCTACAGCTGCGATTGAGCGCTGGCTCGTCTGATAGGTCTTGTAGCCTGTTGGACTGTCAATGTTCCTGTTATGAGAGACACACTGATTGCTCTGGACATGTGTTTGTGACTACCGGTGCTAGTGGGTATTTTATGCCGTACAGGTCGTATAAACTGCTTCCTTTCTAAATCGGCACTATCCGACAGCTGTTCGTGAGTGGTGAGCCGGTATATTGTATTTGAACTGAGCATATCAAGTTAGCTGCCCGCTGTGTATTATGTTACTATATACGATACAGATTTCATTTCCTTGCTGTTCCATTAAGAGGGTAGTCGGCAGCCCAGATATTTTGGTACAATGTGATTAATGGCGCCGTATGACTAGACGCGATCGACAGAAGTAGAACTTCTTTCATCTACATCCACATCGGCATTCTGCAAAGTGCCTGGAAGACGGTTCATCGAACCACTTTCAAAAAATTTTTCTATTGTTCCAATCTCGGATAGTGCGCAACAGAAATGAACACCTATATCTTTCCGTGCGAGCTCTGATTTTCCTTATTTTATGATGATGATGGTTTTTCCTTATGTACGTCGAGGTCAACGAAATAATTTCACATTCGGAGGAGAGTGAAATTTCGTGAGGAGATTCCGACGCAATGGAAAACACCTTTTTTGTACCTATTTCCACCCCAAATTCTGTATCACGTCAGTGACTCTCCACAATTTTTTGATAGTACAAAACATGCTGCTCTTCTTTTAACATTCTCGATGTGATCCGTTAAGCCAAACTGCTAAGGATATCACACCACGTAGCAGTACTCTAAAATCGGAAAGACAGGAATACTATAGGCAGTCTCTTTAGTAGATCGGTTGCATCTTCTAACTGCTCTGCCAACATAACACAGACTTTGATTCGCCTTCCACACAATATGTTCTATGTGTTCTTCCCAATTTTAGTTGTTCGTAATTGTAAATCTTAGGTATTTCATTGAACTTACGGCCTTTAGATTTGACTGAATTATCGTGTTACAGAAGTTTGACGGATTCCTGTTATAACGCATGTGGATGACATTACACGTGTCATTATTCGGGGTCAGTTAGCAACTTTTACACAGTACAAATATCTCTTCTAAATTGTTTTGCAGTTTGTTTTCGTATTTTGATGACTTAACTAGACGATAAACGAGAGAACATCTGCAAAGAACCTAAGATAGCTGTTCAGATTGTCTTCTAAATAGCTTATATAGGTACCAGCAGCAGATTGTGTAAAACACTACCTTCGGGAACGCCAGAAATCACTTGTGTTTTGCTCGATGACTTTCCGTCATGTGTAGTGTGTAACATTTCTGTATCTTGATGCTATGATTTCTTTACTGTAAGTCAAAGATCACTATATACTGCAGCAGGCAACTGACTTAATTAGAAAGTCTCAGGAAATCACGAATCCAGTCTCAAAACTGAGATGGTAATCCATAAGCACACAGTTGGATTTCAAGCCCCTTGTGACGTACAGTGTCAAAAGCCTTCTCGAAATATATAAATATGGAATCAATTTGAAATCCCTTGTCAATAGCTTTGAACACTTTGCATGAGTATAGAGGAAGATGTGTTTCACAAGAACGATGTGTTGTAAACCCGCACTGACATCGTGTCAATCGACCGTTCTCTTCAAGGTAATTCATCATGTTTGAACGCTATATATGTTCCAAAATCCTGCGGTATATCGATGTTTATGATCTGTACTTTAGTGGAGTACTCCTACTGTTTTCCTTCAATGTTGCTGTTGCCTGTGCTACTTTCCATTCTTTTTGTATGTATCTTTCGTCGAGCGAACGGTTGTATATGATTGTTAAGTAGGGACCTATTGTATCAGCGTACTCTGAATGGAATCTATTTGGTATGCAGTCAGGACTTGCTTTTATTACGTGATTTACGTTAATTCAGTACTCCGAGGATATCTATTTCTAAGTTACTCAAGTTGGCAGCTGTTTTTGATTCGAATTCTGGAATATTTACTTCGTCTTCTTTAGTGAAGGAATTTCTGCAGGCTATGTTTGGCAACTCTGCTTAGCAGCACTGTCACCGACAGTATTTCCATTGCTGACGCGTAGAGAAGATATTGATTGTGTCTTGCCGCAGGTGTTCTTTACGTACGACCAGAATCTCTTTGGATTTTCTGCTAGGTTTGGAGACAAATTTCGTTGTTCAAAAGTGGTTCAAATGGTTCAAATGGTTCTGAGCACTATGGGACTTAACTTCTGAGGTCATCAGTCCTCTAGAACTTAGAACTACTTAAACCTAATTAACCTAAGGACATCAGACACGCCATGCCTGAGGCAAGATTCGAACCTGCGACCGTAGCAATCGCGGGGTTCCAGACTGAAGCGCCTAGAACCGCTCGGCCAGAACGGCCGGCCCAAAACTTTCGTTGTGGAATCTATTGTAAGGATCTCGCATTAAACTCTGCGCTAAATTTCAGTTTTCTGTAAAAGATCGCTATCCTTGGAGACTTTCATTCGTTTAAATTTGGTATGCTTTTTCCATTGCTTCTGCAAAAGTGATCTGACCCGTTTTGTGCAGTGACTGGCATAAGCTCCTTCGTTTGTTAATTGATTTGGTACAAATCTCCCAATGCCTTTGAACTGATGTCACATCTGCTCTACACTTACTGGTACTTTGTTTATTTGAAAGGAGTGGAGATTGTCTCTCATGAAGGCTTCAAGTGATTTTTTATTTGCTTTTTTGAACAGGTATACAGTACTTCTCGTTTATTTTTGGAAGATTTGGAGATACAATATTCAACCTCGGTACGATAACCATGTGTTCACAATTCTTCGTATCCGTTTTCACGCTCGTTATTAGCTCAGAATTGTTTGTTGCTAAGTGTGTTTTCACAACCGTTTACTATACTTTTACTGTCACTTAATGTAAGAAAATATTATTAGAAATCTAATATGTTCCATAACTCCCCTCCCCTCAGTAGGTATCTATGGAATGAAGAATTCCTCTAAGTTAAGCTAAAACGTGACAGAAAAGTAGGGGCTTTAGTGACGTAAGGGCCAATGATACTTATTTAATGACTGGTGACCTTCCCAGTTGAGTGTAGCACTTCCTTTCACCCCGATGATGGCCTCCACACACCGTGACACGAACTCACAATACGTCAAAATATACAAGGCGATACTGATGCATGAATGATAAAACACGGGAGAGTGGTCCAAAATCAGCTACGGGTGCACACTCCTCACACGTTGTGTACCAGTTGCGTTTACTTCCTTTAACGTCACGGACTATACAACCACTTTCCGGTCATTGGAAAGTTCTTCAAACTATTCTGACACTATATGTTTGTCTGCATGATCATCTTCTGCAGCAGCTCTTGTGAATCCGCTATAAATGTTTTCTTTTTCCCCTCTTAAGCTTCCAAATTATAAGAATGTTTTCCACCAGACGCGTCTAGCTTTTCTTTACAAAGGATGTTCATTGGTTACTGGTGTTTCATTTTTTTTTTTTTTTGTCATATGTACCGAAGTACAAAGATTTTTCCCTCGTTGTTAGTGAAGGTTGTGAAGGTGGAAATCTAAAACACTTTGGTCACATTTCGAGACATTTCGACTTTCGAGAACCTATTTTATCATTTGTAGCATTTGGGTATTTTACCCCTTCACTTTTGTAAAACGTTTAAATTTACCTCTAATCTTGCTTCTCGTGCTCCCCATTACTTCATGTCAATGGCAAATATTAACTCTCATGCTCTTTCACGTTGTTATTTTAATCCAGCTTCTGAACTTTTATTTTATTTTCGTTATTCGTTTTTCGATGTTACAGATTGCACTTTAGGGGCGGGAATTCTTGTAGATGTTGTACAGCACCTGTCTTTTCCCTGCAGGCTACACCTGCTTTCCCGAGAGTTTTTCAGCATGTTACGTTATCAAAAACATTTTACAGGTGGAGATTCCTATCAAACGGCCTTCATTTTTCATTACTCAAAAGGAACTGCAGAATCTTTCTGAAGCCAGACGTCGTCATCTAACAAATATTAAATTTTCTTTTCATTTTCGATCTTATCAGCTAAATAAACTGAAATCGTACGCCTTGGTCATTCGGAGGTCGACAGTCTAGATATGACCGATACAAGCTCTGAGGACTTTCCAGTCTTGCAGACGCCTAACCTATTCCATTCACTATGGCAACCGGAGCATTCCCTCTCCAAAACGGCAGCAATATCGAATGGAACTTTTATGTGCTTGACATGAAGTATTCTTCGCCTGGCGAACACAAACGAAAGCACCACGATTTATAAAGATTTACCAATATAGGCCATCAACAAAATAATATGTGTAGTGTGAAGCATTTCTGAATCTTGATGCATTGATTTCTTTACTGTAAGTCAAAGATCACTATATACTGCAGCAGGCAACTGACTTAATTAGAAAGTATTGATCATTGCAAGCGACCAGAAACGCAACTCGTGTTGTTTAGTATACGGGACTATAGTTTTATGGGCTCCTTGTTTTAGCAGAAGAGATATCGGTGGAGTGATCCTACACTTTAATTTTCTTGAGGGTGAGAAAAAGAATTATAAATTCATTGCCCTTTATTTGTTAAATAAGACGTCAAATAGGACTTTACATACTCTCTCACCAGTGAAAACAATAGACAGTTCTAACAAAACTAATCTGACCACAACATTTGAAACATAAGAAAAGTTATGATTAGTTCGTGTATTGTTGAGTTGTTGAACAGTTATGCACGAGAGAGATCCGTGGCGTCCTTGAGGGAAACAGCCAGTTAAGAAGTACTTCGTGCCAGGACTCTGAGAACAGTGTAGACCATTACCTACAATGTAGGAAAAAACTGCAACACTGTCATTTATTGATAAGTGCGGTGACAGGTGTCTCCTCATTGTAGGAGTGTATGGCATCAAAATCGGACCAAATGAAACACACATATCACAGTAATAACCAAATACTCTCATAGTTCGTGTACCCTCCTCAGACGACAACCCAGGCGTGTATTCTCTCGTGCCAACGATCATAAAGGTGCCGAATGGCACCCTGGGATAGACTGTCTAGAGCATCCTTCGTATTATGTTGCAGTCCGACAATGGTTCTCGCCGTCCCTGAAGGACGAGTAAATTCTCGCTTTACCATGTTCATTCCGTGGTCAGTAGACAAGAAATCTCTTGAGTGTACTGGCCAGGGTGGATATTGTACAAAACGAAGAGTAATGTCCGTCACAGCAGCTGTATGTCGACGTGCATTGTCCAACTGAAAAAGCACGTCAACTTCCTGTAGAAGGAATGACAACAACAATCCAGCGGACACAGGCTACTCTACCCTGCAGCAACACCAGATGCGACAGCGAGTTGTAACTGACGACGCCCCACACCATGAAACCTGGGATGCGAATTGTGTGTTATGGGCGAGCTCACATTGAAATTGGCAGCTCACGACTTCTACACCGTACACGTGTACGTACATTACTCCCATACAGGCAGAAAATCATCACTGAAGCCAATTCAGCTCCATTACAGTCCCCAGTCAACTCTGTCACGACAATAGTGTAGCCATGCTTGACGATATCGTGGTGTCAGTAGCAGTCGGGCCACAGGTAAGCATGTTATTAATCCTACTGGAAGCAGGCGGCTCCCAGTGGTCACTGACGACATAGCAGTTTAAACGAGTACCAGGATGTTCTCCCTGGATGATACCTCGTCGATCACTGCTGCTCGGATAATGCGTCGATCTTGGCGTGCGATTGAACTACGCAGACGTCGAAAATATGGTCTGCAGGTATGGGAATGTTTCACAGACCCTCGTTGAAACAAGTGGCACACCACTGGTGTTGGGTGGGGTGGCCGTGTGCTTAGAGACGCCACGTCACGGATTGCGCGGCCCCTCCCGTCGGAGGTTCGAGTCCTCCCTGGGGCATGGGTGTGTGTCTTGTTCTTAGCATAAGTTAGTTTAAATTAGTTTAAGTAGCGTGTAATTCTACGGACGATGACCTCAGCAGTTTGATCCCTTAGGTATTCACTCACTGACTCACTCACACACACACACACACACACACACACACACACACACACGCATACACACACACACACGCACACGCACCACTGCCCAAAATGTGCAGCAGTCTGTTGATACGTCCATCCAGCTTCTTGCAGATTCAGTGTAAATGGCTGAAGCTTTTCAACAGGAGTACGTACTCCATGGCGAAGCATGGTTGTGGCCTAGAACACTGTACACCGCTAAACTCCACAGAATTATTGCCTGCAGAGTCAAAACATAGAGTGCACAGATAGGTCGCCTGAATACCATCACATTGCTGTTGCCCATGACAAATCATCAGCACTATGAACCCACAGTATGGACATACTACACTCAGTGTTTCCAAACACAGTCCCTGAGGCTGTTGCCTTTTTTTCGGCAGTGTATTAACAGAGTTTTTTTTAACTGTTCTTAATTTATGTGTTAGAAGTGTAATAGTTACATGTGTGGATCGTCTTGTATGAGAATTTGCACGTCACCTACCGATGTGACTACAGTGAATTTTATTGCATTCATTCGGAGTAGCAGTGAGGGTGTTCCACCAGTCGGTGGCGATGTGGAGGAGCAACCAATTGGTCGCCTCAACAGCGAGCGAAGAAAATCGCACGGGCTAACCCTTTTGTTTTAGCCGCCTTAAATAGGCACGCCCCGCGGTCGGAAAGTAGTTCGCGTGCTTCAATGAATCGCTTCTTTATGGTTAGTTATAGTACTGTGTTAACTGCTTAACTTTGGACTTGGATTTCGATTTGGATATAACTTGGACTATTTGTTCATAGATTTGCAACGGACATGACATCCGTCCTGCAATTTATTGGCTGGTAATTACCTGGTTGAGTTCTATCAAAGCCACCTCTTGGTTTGTGCCGCACCAGTCTGAAATATACTCCCAGCACTGTCTAGCTGGTTATGTGCGTAAATAATAATTTCTGTTAGTATCCAGAAAGATACAAAAGTTTTGTTACTTTAACCAACACTAACAACGTGAATAAAAGAACTATCATCCCTCATGAAATTTTGACTACCTCCTTTAATAGTTCATTTGAGACTGAATAACCAAGTCATAAGTGGCAGCAATCCATTTCATCCAACAGCACCTCGTTGAGATCTGACGCCTCGCCTTTCACTGCACTGGGACAGCTACTTGGAGTGGTGGCACACGATCAGTACAGTTTACATAACTTTGCGATCTTTACCGATGCGTAAAACTCCAGCTGCGGCCCTCACACGTACTGCGACTCCGGTGGATAAGAGGCTAGTACCGAGGACACAGAGTTGACATTTGTAAGGGGAAGATTACTATTGAAAATAACAACAAAACTGTTGTAAAATTGTTACGTGTAGTAGGACCTTCTGACAAAAGGATGGAATGGATTGACTCAATTCGAGTTAAAAGTACAACATTTATACATTTATTGACCACTCGGATAGAAATACATATTTGTTTTAAAAAACAGCCTTCTCAAATAACTAAACTCGTAATCTAGCATATAAATGAATTGTTAATAATACTCAAATGAATAATACTTAAATGAATTTTATACCTTAATAAAACATCTACAAACATGTAGAAACGTCCACTTACAGTTCGTAGTGAATTAAAAATGAAATACTTAAAATGCACTAATACCAAATCCAGTGAAATGACGATCAGTTATTTATCCAAGATTCAAATTACTTTAAATTATTTCAAATTATAAAATTTAGATGAATTTTATACCTTAAGAAAATACCTACAAACAAGTTGAAACGTCCACTTCTAGTTCGTAATGAATTAAAAATGAAATACTTAAAATGCACTAATACCAAATCCAGTGAAATGACGATCAGTTATTTATCAGAGATTCAAATTAATTTCTGTTTAAAAACATTTAAATAAAAGTGATTAAGAAACACCACAGAGAAAACAAGATGGTAAGCAGAATGAGCAAAATCTGAATTTACATGTAGAATTAGTAAGACAACTGTAAGCCCGCCCGGCTAGCCGCGCGGTCTAACACGCTGCTGCCGAGAGGGAAGGCGTGCCGGTCCCCTGCGCGAATCCACCTGGCGGATTAGTCTCGAGGTCCAGTGTGCCGGTTAGCCTGTGGATGGTTTCAGTTTTCCATCTGCCTCTTCGAATGCGGGCTGGTTCCCCTTATTCCGCCGCAGTTACACTACGTCGGTGATTCCTACACAAACACTGTCTCCACATACGCGCACACCGTATTTACTCCAACACACAAGCATTTTGGGTTACACTCCACTGGTATGAGATGGGGGGGGGGGGGTGTCCACTGGGGACCAAACCGCACCATAACCCTGGATTCGGTGTGGTTCGGCGGTGGGGTGAGAAGACTGCTACACTGCTGTAGCCTGTTGTAGGGGTTGTGAACCACTGAGGGCTACGGCGGGGACGAAGCCTCTCCATCGTTTCTAGGTCCCCGGTTCAATACACAATACAAGACAACTTGCAAAAAAGAAATGGTTCAAATGGCTCTGAGCACTATGGGACTTAACTGCTGAGGTCATCAGTCCCCTAGAACTCAGAACTACTTAAACCTAACTAACCTAAGGACAACACACACATCCATGCCCGAGGCAGGACTGCGACCGTAGCGGTCGCGCGGCTCCAGACTGTAGCGCCTAGAACCGCTCGGCCACTCCGGCCGGCAAGGCAACTTGTGCTCGCTGCATTCTCCCATAACATGTACCTCGATATTCAAACTTCAGTCCACATCACCAGACACAGATACATTAAAAGTCACCCGACTCACCTGAAATGCTTCTGTATTGAAAAAAGGCAAAAACTTTTCTTTATTCTCTATAGCTGTGCTGGGAAAGTGCCGGAGCTCCGAGCGCTAACAGAAAGCACTGATGCTCAAATCTTTAGGCACTGAAAGCTGGCTAATGCCGGAGATAAGTTCACCAGAAGTTTTTACGAATGGCGTAATAGTTTTCATAGTGGATAGGCTAAACACAGTTGGAGGTGGTATTTTTGATGCTGTTAGAGGTAGTTTATCTTGTATCGAAATTGAAGATATCCTTGGCGATATTATGAGTAGACATTATTCTCCGCAACCGGGATAAACTAATAAATGGATCTTTTTACCGCCCTCCCAGCTCAGATGATACAACTGCTGAAAGGTTCAAAGAAAACTTGAGTCTATTTTCAAACATGTACGCGATACCCACATTTATAGTGGATGGTGACTTCAGTTTAACCTTGATGTGTTGGCGAAAGTACATGTTAAAATCTGAAAGTAAGCATAAAACATCGTCCGAAATTGTGCTAAATGCATTCTCTGAAAATTTTTTCGAGCGTCTTTGTCGGTGTTGGTTTGTTGTCGATTCTGATAAGAACAACACTATCACCGAACTGTTCACGAGAAGACACTCTCTGCCCAACCTTTCTATTGATAACGAATCCTAACTCCCGTTATACCATTTTCTGCTGCTGTTGATATTATCCTATGCTCATCCGACCAGAAATCCTTGCCTTCTTTCCATTTCACTTCACCAATTCCTACTAAATCTAGACTGAGCACTTGCGCCTCGCTTTTCAGATTTTCTAGCTTACCTGCCACGTTCAAGCTTCTGACATTCCACACCCCGACTCGTAGAACATCATCCTTTCGTCGGTATTCAGTCTTTTTCTTACGGTCACCTAGCCCTTGGTAGTCCCTACCCAGAGATCCGAATGGGGGAGTGTTTCGGAATTTTTTGCTAATGGAGAGATCATCATTACACATTTTTTGTTAAAGGCCACATGTAATGCAGTTGTTTCCATTGCCTTCTGCATCCTCATACCATTGACCATTGCTGATTCTTTCGGCTTTAGAGGCAGTTTCTCACCCCAAGTACAAGAGAGTGCCCTGGACTTCCGTCCGATCCTCCGCCCTCTTTGACAAGGCCGTTGGCAGTGAGTTCTTATATCCGATGTCTTCGGTGGGGAGTTTAGAACCCGTGGCCGACGACTTTTTGATAGTAAAGAAAGGCCCTATCCGTAGACTAAAGGTGTGGTAGTACACATATACAACAGAGCATGGGCAATTTAATTATATTGACATAAATGTCGTAACTTATTTATTGTTCATTCCGTCGCAAACAAATTATCACAAGCCACATAGCTATAGATACTAAGACATTAACGTAAAAGAACTCGATAGTGTCTTAAGGTTTTTGAGCAAAATACTTGTAGAATCAATTGAAAAATTAATGACGTGTTCAACACTATCAGATTTAGCACCTAGGCAGTAGGTCAACAGACAATGCCAGCGAGTAAGGAAACAGGTTAATATTTATCTATTTTGCCTACTATGATGTGGATGTTATTATTGACAGAGATGCAGGTAAGTTAGAGAAGGGTGGTTGCTATTGTATGGAGTTATTTTGTCAATTGCCTGAAGTGATTTATGAAGTAGGTAAATATAAATCAGGGTGGACGTGCAATCAAATTGCGTGCCTATTGGGTTTCGTCTCAGTTGTGGGACTAGATTCGTGATTTCCTGGCAGAAAGGTCACAGATCGCAGTAACTGGGGAAATTTACCGAGTAAAACTGAACTGATATCAGGCATTCCCCCAAGGAAGTGTTCTCGCCTCTCTGCTGCTCCAAATCTATGTAAACGATTTAGGAGACAATCTGAACAGCCCTTTTAGATATATAGCTGATGCTGTCATTTGCTTCCTAAAGTCTTCAGAAGATATAAACCTATTACAATATGATTTTGACAAAATACCCCTATGGTGAGAAAAATGGTAATTTATTGTAAATAATAAAAAAGGTGTTAGGGTATTCGCATGAGTACAAAAAAATCACTTAAATTTAGTTTACACCATAAATCATGTCACGTTGTCGATTCTGCTAGTTACCTAGGGATTACAATTACGAATAAGTTGCAATAGAACGATCACATGATAATGTTGAGGGGAAAGGCAACCAAAGACTGTGTTCAATTGGCAGAACGTTTAGAAGATGCAACAGATCTTCCAAAGAGACTGCCTACATTACGCTCGTCTGTCCTCTTCTGGATTAATGATGCGTTTTGTGGGATACCATCAGCCTCGATTGACAGAGGATATAGGAAAATTTGAAAGAAGGGCACATCGTTTTGAATTATCGCGAAATGTGGGAGAGTGTGTCACAGATACGATGCGCCAGTTGGGGTGTAAATCGTTACTCCAAATGCGTTTCCGCTGCGGCAGGGTATTTTCACGAAATTTAAACTACCAATTTTCTCCTCCGAATGCGAAAGTATTTAATTGGGTAGAAATTACCAATGTAACAAAATGACTGAAATCGGAGCTCGCACGGAACGTTTACGGCCGAGCAAGGAGGCGCAGTGGGTAACATAACTACACTCGCTTTGTGGAGAACGACGGTTCAAATCCACGTTCGACCATCCAGATTTTGGTTTTCCGTGATGTCCCTAAATCGCTCCAGTTAATGCGGGGATGGTTCCTTTGAAAGAGCCCGACCGATTTCTTCCTATCCCATTCCCGACACCATCCGAGTTTGTGCTCCGTCTTTGATGAACACGATGTCGACGGGACGTTAAACCTAATACTCGTTTCTTCCTTGGAGGATTTATGTGTTAATTTGTCCTCGTGCACTGTTCCAGAGTGGATCGGTAGAGAAATATTCTCAGAAGTTTGTTCATTGAATCCTCTGCCCTGCACTTCAGTGGGAGTTTTATTGTAATACAGGTGTAGTTGAAGATAAAGATGGCTTCATGGACAAAATGTGTGTGAAATCTTACGGGACTTAGCTGCTAAGGTCATCAGTTCCTAAGGTTACACAATACTTAACCTACATTATCCTGACAAAAACACACATCCATGCCCTAGGGAGGACTCGAACCTCCGCCGGGGCCAGCCGCACAGTCCATGATTGCAGCGCCTGAGACCGCTCGGCTAATCCCGTGCGGCCTTCATGGACGTATGAACCGTATTTCCCTTGAATAGTCCACCACCATAGCTGAGTGGTTATTGCAGCTGATCGCCATGCGGAGGACCTCAGTTCGATTCCTCGTACTACTATACATTTCCCCTTCGTGGGACGACTAGAACGAGGTTTACTCAAATCCATGATTTCAGCTGAGGAGCTGCTTGAATGAGTACTAACGATTCCAAGTCAAGAAAACTGACTGGGGCCGGGAGGTGTGCTGTCCCCACGTCCCTCCACTCTGGGTCCAGTTCCGCCATTGGTGGAGGATGACACAACGGTCGGTCAATACCGATGGGCCAACCAGGACCTGCGAACGGAACTTACTGTAACGTCCGCTTAGAAAAATTAGTGAATTACTGTGCTGATAAATTTCTTACATTATTTGATTTTCAAACAGCTGAGCAAAACTGAACGTACTCAGACATTTTGCTCTTTACCTATTATGATCAACACTAAACTGACACACAATATTTTTTAGCGCAACGCAATCTGACTTTCAGTAATCCCTACAAAAGAATGGCCCTGACCAACATTAACCTATACCTTTCATGAATCAATTACCTCACAAAAATCTTCGTTACTCGAACTAGAGCAATACAGCGAGCGCCACAACTGCAAGCTAAATGAAGGATTCAAACTACTGAAGGCAGTAACTACTATTAGGCATAGATAGCAAATGAAAGGTTTTGGTAAAGAACAAACAATGTATTTACCTTAATAGTGTTCAAAAGTCATAATATATACATATCAGTTCATGACATCCAGTCTTACAAATTTACTGTCTCTGATAGACACACGTCCAGAACACCCACTCTCAAAACTCCGCCACCTCTCCCCACATCCACCACTGCTGGCGGCTCACCTCCAACTGCGTAACGCTACGCGCAATTAACAGCCAACAGCCCAACACTACAATAGCGAACAACAATGCAAACCGGCCACAGACTGCACACAGCACATCCAGTGATTTTCATATAGAGCGCTATGTAGCGTTACCAATATAAAAACCTAAACAGCGTACATACATAGCCCCCATGCTCCTCACAAAAAAATTTACAAATTGATTTCGGCAGTGGCCAATACAGATTTGTAAAAATTATTCATAATTACATTAACAAAGAAATCAAATGCACATACTTAATGATGCAATGTTGGTCAAAAGCTAAAATTTTCTCACAGTACATAAAGACAGTCCTGATCGTTCATCATAGTAAAATTGCAGTGTTTTTCTCTAGGTCTGAGCAGTAAAGGAAAATGCACACGAAAGCAGTGGATTTCCATGCAGTCTTGAAGAAGTAGTGTTGTCCTTCCAACGGAAAGATAGTGCTGACTCTTGACATGCGCCGGCCGCGGTGGCCATGCGGTTCTAGGCGTTCAGTCCGGAAATGCGCGACTGCTACGGTCGCAGGTTCGAATCCTGCCTCGGGCATGGATGTGTGTGATGTCCTTAGGTTAGTTAGGTTTAAGTAGTTCTAGGTTCTAGGGGACTGAAGACCACAGATGTTAAGTCCCATAGTGCTCAGAGCCATTTGAACCATTTGATCTTGACATGCAGACAGGTAATGGGTCACAACAGAGCAAACCCACAGCAGAGTCAGTCGAAGTTTTGAAGAATATTGGTAGGTAGGTCATCACAGAGCAGACCCACTGTATTCCAGGTAGAGATTAGGGTATTGGTGGGCCACCAGAGGTGCAGTCCCACTGCAGTCATTGTAGAAATAATGGTACTGGTAGGTCATCAAAGATGCAAACCCACTGTAGTCCTTGTAGAGATGGCCAGCAGCCATCTGTTGCGAATGTGCAGGTGCGCAATCACCATCGAAGAGTTTTGCGGAGAATATAGCAAGTCCATAAAGCACCACTTGTGTACTCACAAAGTTTTTAGAATTGTCCTTAGAACCAGCAATGCTGTTAACCTGCTCTTGCTGAATTATCAACACACCTGCAAACACTAACAGTCTCAAATTCTCACATATTGTGCATATACTATGACCAACAGAAACGTGTGCACTGAAATAATACTTAATTTGAAGAACTGGTGTCTATTACAATTTTATAACATAAGAATACAACAACAAAGGTACAAAATACATCATTAAAGAACATAACAATACAGATAACATTAGTAGTAAAACAGGCTTTACAAAAGAATAGAAATAAACATGTACATCAGTGTTACAAGATTTATGACATAAGTGCATACATAAAACATCAGAATAACTTTTGAAACATCAACTTCACACATGAGCATTAAAACTAATCAGAATAAATAATGTCTAAGCATCTTTACAAAGTAAATAACATATTATTAGAAAAATTCTGCAACATAACTCTCATCAGCTAAACACATAAAGACAAGAAAATCACAAATAAACAAGGGCACACAAACACATAGCAGATTAACACAAGAGGAAAGTGCAGGGATTGTTTTCAGTAGCGATGCTGCAAAATGCTTGGTGCAAATCTACATGCATGCCACAACTGTTTTACTGTACAACAATGAAAAACTACAACTACAAAGGAAATTCTCTCTATAATTACGCGCTAGCAATAAACAATAGCTACACTAATTACACAAACTACAAGAAAAAATCATAAGATTCCAGTGAGGTATCCTCGGCTAAGTGTCGACATACGAAATGTCCTCTTAGAAAAATTTATGAATTCCTATGCTGATAAATCTCTTACATTATTTGATTTTCAAACAGCTGAGCAAAACTGAACGTACTCAGACATTTCGCTCTTTACCTATTATGATCAACACTAAACTGACACACAATATTTTTTAGCGCAACGCACTCTGGCTTTCAGTAATCCCTACAAAAGAATGGACCTGACTAACATTAACCTATACCTTTCACGAATCACTTACCTCAAAAAAGTCTTCATTACTCGAACTACTGCAATACAGCGAGCGCCACAACTGCCAGCTAAATAAAAGATTCAAACTACTGAAGCCACTAACTACTGATAGGCATAGATAGCAAATGAAAGATTTTGGTAAAGAACCAACAATGTATTTACCTTAATAGTGTTCAAAAGTCATTATATATATATATATATATATATATATATATAATGACTTTTTAACACTATTAAGGTATATATATATATACCTTAATATATTAAGGTATATATATATATATAAGTTGATGACAGCCAGTCTTATAAATTTACTGTCTCTGATGGGCACACTTCCAGATCATACGCTCTCGAAACTCCGCCGTCTCTCTCCCCACATCCACCACTGCTGGCGGCTCACCTCCAACTGCGCAACGCTACGCGCTGTTAACAGCCAACAGCCCAACACTCCAATAGCGAACAACAATGCAAACCATCCACAGGCAGCACACAGCACATCCAGTGATTTTCATATAGAGCGCTACGTGGCGTTACCAATATAAAAACCTAAACAGCCTACTTACAACACCTTTACGCTTTCCCAGAAGGGTAACTACTTTTCTTACTAAACTTTATTGTCGTATTCCTTGAGTACTCTGTACCAATAAATAACATGCGTCGAATAGTTGAGAATCGCATTCAGTAGGACAGTCTGCAACCTTGTAGTTTCTCGTGTTGCAAGTGTGCGCCACATGAACATACTCTTAGGCGTCGTCTTTTTCACAGCAGGAAATTCATAATTAAGACGGGGCTGTGCTATGACGGTATGAATATTTAGCGGGGTCCGCACGGCACGCGCAACTTGTAATTATTGCGTGTAATACAGCAGGGCTGGGGCCGTGTCTGGGCTTCCGCAGGCGCGCTGTTAATAATTCCAGCCAGTTAGCCCGCAGCTGCAGGTGCGACATTCATATTTCACGAGGCACCCACCCGGCAGCCAGAGCGTCGCGGAGCTGCCGAGGCCCGCCCGACCCCGGACACAGCTCAGGCCGCCAAGTCAACGGGGCGTCCAAGCAGGAGACCCCGTAAGCAACGGAATACACTTAAGCCTTGTCTAGAAATACAGCAGTAAGAGATTAAAAGCTTACCAGGGAGTGAAGACTTTTTAGGGTCCGACGTCTTGTCGACTATGATTACATACCAGTCAGATTCCTCGCGAAGTGTGCTCATACAACAGCTCCATATTTAGTAATCATATACAACCGATCGCTCTTCGAAACCGGAAAGTTGCACAAGTTGCCCCAGTATTCAAGAAATTACAGACCCATATCGCTAGCGTCGATTTTCTATAGGATTTTGGAACACACGCTGTCTTCGAAGATCTAGGGTTATTTCCAAGGTAACTATTCATTGACAAACAGGTAATACGGACTCAGAAAATATCGTTTTCATGAAACACAGTTACATCTACGTCTCTCTAGATACTCTGCAGATCACAATTAAGTGTCTGCCTGAGGATTTATCGAGACAATAATTCTCTAGCAGCATGAGCTTTAATTTCCCTATTTTTAATATGATGGTCGCATCTCCCTATATTGTTTTGTGTCATCAAAATATTTTTGCATTCGGAGGAGAAGGCTGGTGATTGAAATTTCGTGAGAAGTTACCGCCACAACGAGAAAACCTTTGTTTTAACAGTGTCCACTTCAAATCACGTATCATTTCCTTGACACTCTATTGCCTATTTCTCGATAATAGTGAAACAGGACGGACAAGCGTATTGTTAGCAGTCTCTTTAGTGGATCTGTAGCACATTCTCAGTGTTCCGCTAATAAATCACAATCCTTGGTTCACCTTCCCCACAACAACTAGCTTTTGTCCTCAGGAAATTAAGAGTGCTATTGACAGGGAATGCCAAATTGATTCCATAATTTTTGTATTTCCTGAAGGCATTTGACACCGTACCTCACAACCGACTTCTAATAAACCTATGTGCCTAAGGACTATCTTCTCAGTTGTGCGACTGATTTTCTGTCACAGAGGTCACAGTGCACGGTAACTGACAGAAGGTCATAGTGTTAAATAGAAGTAGTATCTGGCGTTCCGCAAGAAGGTATTGTGGGTTCTCTGCTGTTCCTTATCAACATAAACGACATAGGAGGCAATCTGAGTAGCACTATTAGATTGTTGGCCGATGATGCTGTCGTTTGCTGTCTTACAAAGTCATCAGATGATTGATGCTAATTGCAAAACTACTTAGACAAGATATGTGTATCAGGCGAAAAGTGGCAATTCATTCTAAATAATGGAAACAGTGAAGTCATCCTCATGTGTACCAAAACGAATCCACTAAATTTCGGTTACATGATAAAATCACACAAATATAAATGAGGTAAATGCAACTAAATACATATTGATTATAGATACGAATAACTTAAGTTGGAATGATCACATGGGTAACGTTGAGGATAAAGCAAACCAAAGACTACGAATTATTAGTAGAACAGCGAGGAAATGCAATGGGTCTATTAGAGAGTGCCTACACTAAGCTTATACATCGTCTTCTGAAGTATTGCTGTGTGTTGTGGGATCCGCATCACGTGGGGTCGACAGAGGACAGCGAAAATGATCAGTGACGGTCAGCTCGTTTTGTACCGTCGGAAAATAAGAGAGAGTACGCTACGGACATGACAGGTGAGTTGCGGTGGCAATCATTATAACAAAGGTGCTTTTTCGTTTCGACAGTTCCCCCTCACGAAATTTCAATCATTAACAATCGCGTCAGAGTGCGAAAATACACTCCTGGAAATGGAAAAAAGAACACATTGACACCGGTGTGTCAGACCCACCATACTTGCTCCGGACACTGCGAGAGGGCTGTACAAGCAATGATCACACGCACGGCACAGCGGACACACCACGAACCGCGGTGTTGGCCGTCGAATGGCGCTAGCTGCGCAGCATTTGTGCACCGCCGCCGTCAGTGTCAGCCAGTTTGCCGTGGCATACGGAGCTCCATCGCAGTCTTTAACACTGGTAGCATGCCGCGACAGCGTGGACGTGAACCGTATGTGCAGTTGACGGACTTTGAGCGAGGGCGTATAGTGGGCATGCGGGAGGCCGGGTGGACATACCGCCGAATTGCTCAACACGTGGGGCGTGACGTCTCCACAGTACATCGATGTTGTCGCCAGTGGTCGGCGGAAGGTGCACGTGCCCGTCGACCTGGGACCTGACCGCAGCGACGCACGGATGCACGCCAAGACCGTAGGATCCTACGCAGTGCCGTAGGGGACCGCACCGCCACTTCCCAGCAAATTAGGGACACTGTTGCTCCTGGGGTATCGGCGAGGACCATTCGCAACCGTCTCCATGAAGCTGGGCTACGGTCCCGCACACCGTTAGGCCGTCTTCCGCTCACGCCCCAACATCGTGCAGCCCGCCTCCAGTGGTGTCGCGACAGGCGTGAATGGAGGGACGAATGGAGACGTGTCGTCTTCAGCAATGAGAGTCGCTTCTGCCTTGGTGCCAATGATGGTCGTATGCGTGTTTGGCGCCATGCAGGTGAGCGCCACAATCAGGACTGCATACGACCGAGGCACACAGGGCCAACACCCGGCATCATGGTGTGGGGAGCGATCTCCTACACTGGCCGTACACCACTGGTGATCGTCGAGGGGACACTGAATAGTGCACGGTACATCCAAACCGTCATCGAACCCATCGTTCTACCATTCCTAGACCGGCAAGGGAACTTGCTGTTCCAACAGGACAATGCACGTCTGCATGTATCCCGTGCCACCCAACGTGCTCTAGAAGGTGTAAGTCAACTACCCTGGCCAGCAAGATCTCCGGATCTGTCCCCCATTGAGCATGTTTGGGACTGGATGAAGCGTCGTCTCACGCGGTCTGCACGTCCAGCACGAACGCTGGTCCAACTGAGGCGCCAGGTGGAAATGGCATGGCAAGCCGTTCCATAGGACTACATCCAGCATCTCTACGATCGTCTCCATGGGAGAATAGCAGCCTGCATTGCTGCGAAAGGTGGATATACACTGTACTAGTGCCGACATTGTGCATGCTCTGTTGGCTGTGTCTATGTGCCTGTGGTTCTGTCAGTGTGATCATGTGATGTATCTGACCCCAGGAATGTGTCAATAAAGTTTCCCCTTCCTGGAACAATGAATTCACGGTGTTCTTATTTCAATTTCCAGGAGTGTATTATGTCGGCGACCACCTGCATAGGGAGGAGTAATCACTATAATAAGAGAAATCGGACCTCGCTTAGAAAGATTTAAGTGTTCCTTTTTCCCATGCGCTGTTCGAGAGTAAAACGGTAGAGACATAGTTTGAACTTGGTTCGGTAAACGCTTTTCTAGGCGCCTGTTTGTGAATAGAGGAGTAATCACGTAAATGTAGATGCATACGGTCATGACATACAGTCCTGACGAAACTCTACCATCTGGTAAGTAAGATATATGAAACAGGCGAAATACCCTCAGACTTCAAGAAGAATTTAATTTATCCAATCCCAAAGAAAGCAGGTGTTGACAAATGTGAAAAATATCGAACTATCAGTTTAATAAGTCACGGCTGCAAAATACTAACGCAGTTTCCTTACAGACGAATGGAAAAACTAGTAGAAGCCGACCTCGGGGAAGATCAGTTTGGATTCCGTAGAAATGTAGGAACACGTGAGGCAATACTGACCCTACGACTTATCTTAGAAGCTAGATTAAGAAAAGGCAAACCTACGTTTCTAGCATTTTTAGACTTGGAGAAAGGTTTTGACAATGTTGACTGGAATACGCTCTTTTAAATTCTGAAGGTGGCAGGGGTAAAATACATGGAGCGATAGGCTATTTACAATTTGTACAGAAACCAGATAGCAGTTATAAGAGTCGAGGGACATAAAAGGGAAGCAGTGGTGGTGAATGGAGTGAGACAGGGTTGTAGCCTCTCCCCGATGTTATTCTATCTGTATATTGAGCAAGCAGTGAAGGAAACAAAAGAAAAATTCGGAGTAGGTATTAAAATCCATGGAGAAGATATAAAAACTTTGAGGTTCGCCGATGACATTGTAATTCTGTCAGAGATAGCAAATGACTTGGAAGAGCAGTTGAATGGAATGGATAGCGTCTTGAAAGGAGGGTATAAGATGAACACCAACAAAAGCAAAACGAGGATAATGGAATGTAGTCGAATAAAGTCGGGTGATGTTGAGGGAATTTGATTAGGAAGTGAGATACTTAAAGTAGTAAAGGAATTTTGCTATTTGGGGAGCAAAATAAGTGATGATGGTCGAAATATAGAGGATATAAAATGTAGACTGGCAATGGCAAAGAAAGCGTTTCTGAAGAAGAGAAATTTGTTAACATCGAGTATAGATTTAAGTGTCAGGAAGTCCTTTCTGAAAGTATTTGTATGGAGTGTAGCCATGTATGGAAGTGAAATATGGACGATAAATTGTTTGGACAAGAAGAGAATAGAAGCTTTTGAAATGTGGTCCTACAGAAGAATGCTGAAGATTAGATGGGTAGATCACATAACTAATGACGAAGTGTTGAATAGCATTGGGGAGAAGAGAAGTTTGTGGCACAACTTGACTAGAAGAAGGGATCGGTTGGTAGGACATGTGTTGAGGCATCAAGGGGTCAGCAATTTAGTATTGGAGAGCAGTGTGGAGGGTAAAAATCGTAGAAGGATACCAAGAGATGAATACACTAAGCAAATTCAGAAGTATGTAGGTTGCAGTAGGTACTGGGAGATGAAGAAGCTTGCACAGGATATAATGGAGAGCTGCATCATACCAGTCTCAGGACTGAAGACCGCAACAACAACAACGGTCATGAGAAATGGAACAGGTTTAAATATGCCATTGCTAGACCTCTGAATAAGAATGGAGAGTCTACTGACGAAAATTACTACTGCCCAGTGTCACTCATTATATTAGTTTCTAAAATACCGGAGAAAGTACTATACTGCAAGGTTATCACATACCTATGTGGTAAAAGGATACTGAACCAACTACGGATTGCATTTGGAAAGGGTCACTCAAACGAATGAGCTATTTATACATTCAAAAATCACATCTTGAAACGTTAAAGTATCACGGAGTTAGATCTTATACCATTTATCGAAGACATTTTACTAGATCAGTCAAAATACCCTATTAATGAAGTTAAGTTTTTATGGAATACACACTTCATCGGGTGCCTGGTTTAATTGTATTTTCAGAAACATAATGCAGAAAGTTGCCCTACGCTGGTGCAAATGGTTCTGAGCACTATGGGACTTAACATCTGTGGTCATCAGTCCCCTAGAACTTAGAACTACTTAAACCTAACCAACCTAAGGACATCACACACATCCATGCCCGAGGCAGGATTCGAACCTGCGCCCGTAGCGGTCACGCGGTTCCAGACCATCCTCAGTCAACAGACGTTTCTGGATGCGGATTTGGAGGGTCATGTGGCCAGGAAACCGGAGCCGCGACATCGCAACCAAGTAGCTCCTCAGTTGGCCCCACACCCGCGTGCAGCCCGCTTTCCAACAGCGCCCGGCAGACACGAGCGATTACCCAAGTGCTAGCTCAGCCCGAGAGCGTTCAACTGCGTCGATCTGACGGGAATCGGTGTTACCACTGCGGCAAGGCCTTCATATCCACTGAGTCGAGTACTGCAAAAATGTGCAAACAGAGAGACTTCTTAATCTTAAAGTTATCGTAAAAACCTCTAAACGAGAAATTAATGGAATATACTAATGTAACTGAAAAAGCTGCCCCCGCCCCCTGCCCCTACCGGTCGTGGATTAAGGCAATTACATAAATAATCAGATTGAAATCAATGAGATCCCGTTGTGCGCAGCAATCGTTGAATATAGACAATGGCGAAAAGTACAGCAACCGACAGCGAAATGAGTCGTTTTATTGCAGCAGATCTAGATTTCTAGTATTACATAATCGCCTTCAGTGCATGTAACAACAGATGACGTTAGTCCAAACTGTCAAAACTGAACAATATTAGCGTAGAACTTACAGGAGTCTAACGTGGTCCGCAGATCGTGGTCGTGCGGTAGCGTTCTCGCTTCCCACGCCCGGGTTTCCGGGTTCGATTCCCGGCGGGGTCAGGGATTTCCTCTGCCTCGTGATGACTGGGTGTTGTGCGCTGTCCTTAGGTTAGTTAGGTTTAAGTAGTTCTAAGTTCTAGGGGACTGATGACCATAGATGTTAAGTCCCATAGTGCTCAGAGCCATTTGAACCATTTAGTCTAACGTGTACACACAATGTGTCATGCAGAAGTTAAAGTGTTAAAAATATGTAAAGCATCATGCAAAGTAATTAATAACGTATGACCAGAAAAAATCTACAGTCAAAGTATAATAGATCCTAAAGGAATGACACCAAACCCTGAAAGACTCGTCCCTAGATGATCAATACAAACCCCCACATACTGGGCATGGCGAGTAACTACACTCGGATCTAGATCCGAACCAGCTTGTTAACACACTAAGTACGACATTACTAGCAGCCAGATGATATGCAGTCGTCAATAAAGCTGCATAAAGCAATCTACGCGATAAATTCAGCACGACAGATACACATATCTGTACAACAGCGTCCAGCTGTTTCGACGGGGTCATATACTGGGAAAACATAATGCAATCACGAACTTATCTCGCTATGTGTAGGTGTGCGACCCAATGCTGATCTTTATTTTAGTGATTCTTAATTTCATTTGTATCAGGACGCAGAGTTAGTTTCTCAAGAATTGTTGTCAAGTTGAACTAAATAGCGTCTATAGAGAAAACAGTGAATGATGTTTTCGGGACTGTTACTGACTCATTTTGTGCAATTGGACAATCTTTAAATATCAAAACGGTATAGATAATACAGTTTTGTACTTCAAAGATATCTCATGTTCTGTTAATCTAGTATACCAATAAGAAATAATAAAAAGAATAGGATGTTCTAAGTTCTTACGTGTCAATACTGTTGAGAATTTAAAGAGCATAACTGATTTAGATTCAGATAATTTTACCATAACAATAATTGCCACATTTGAGGATACAAATATCAGTAACTTAACATACAATGCATATCCATTATAAATATTCCGGGCTGTTATGCCGTGGTAGGTTGATGAATTCTGTGGAGACACGGTAGGGAGGAACTAAGCCGGTTCCACGAACATCTGAACAGTATAAATTCGAGAATTCAGTTTACAATGGAGGAGGTTGTAGACGGCAAACTACATTTCCTCGATGTGCTTGTGTTTAGAAACGAAAAAGGTAGTTTGGGCCACTCAGTGTACCGCAAACCCACGCACACGGACCGTTATTTGCACCGGCATTCGAACCACCACCCACAACAGAAGCGGGGTGTTATCAAGACGTTAGCGGACAGCGCTAGAAATATTTGTGAACCTGAGTTGCTCGACGCTGAGATGGAACATCTGCACAATGCACTAATGAAGAACGGATATTCGTCAGCCGAAGTAAAACGTGCGTTGAGGCAGCCACGCAGAAATCATACTGACGTACAGGCTACTGCAAAATCTAAGGTTTTCCTGCCGTTTGTTAAAAATGTAACGGAAAGAATAGGGAGGATCTTGACGAAGCGGAATATTACCGTAATTTACAAGCCCACCAGGAAGATACAGGAATACCTTAAGCCTGCCAAGGACGCTCGCAAACCATTGGAAAAATCTGGAGTGTATTGGATCCCATGCAGCTGTGGTGATGTTTATGTGGGTACCACTAAAAGAACTGTTTCTAAACGTTTGGAAGAGCACAAGGGAAATTGTAGAAGAGGAGAAACGGAACGATCAGCTGTTGCGGAGCATGCTTTCCAGCCAGGGAACCACAATATTCGTTTCGAGGAGACGCAAGTACTAGCGGCCACGAGCGGATATTACGAAAGGCTCTACAGGGAGGCAATCGAAATCGCTGAACATCCAAATAATTTTAACCGAAAGGAGGAGTTCGTTAAATTAAACGGTATATCGATGCCGGTGTTAAAGAAGATGTGTACCACCCGTCCACTACTGGGTGATGGCAACGGCGATCGACGGCGACGGTCAGCGGCCAATTGCACTGACGTTTTCAAAACACGTGACGTCACGCCGCGGCGCGGGGGCGCGCGGGCACGGAATTTAGCGGCAGTCGGTAGCGAGCCAGTGTGTGTTTTGTACCTTCCATCGATCTACGGACCCCCTTGAGGATGTCTCCCCCCTGTCGGAGACGAAACGTTGGGAATCACCACAGAATTCATCAACCGACCACGGCATAACAGCCCGGATAATTATAATGGACATGATATTTCCGGCCGTGAAAGTCTACATTTTAGTATACATTGCATAGATTCATTCACTGATGTCTTAGGAGATAAAATCCTGAGGATGATAAGTTACACGTTGAGACCTTAGGGAGTAACTTCCATACTACTAGAGAGTGCTGTAGACGACAGGAGCTGTACGAAGGACAGAGACTGGAATACATCCAACAAATAACTGAAGACGTATGGTACAAGTGGTACTCCAAAATGAATAGACTGATTTAGGAGATAAGTTCCTGGCAGCCACATCAGACCAGTCAGAAGACTGATTACAAAAGAAGAGAAAAGCCTCACTATATAAGAGTCCCTCACATGGTGCTTGTGTACTTTCTGAGGCACCTGTCACCTGTAGCACGTCATGACGCTGATGGGTACAGAACCCATCACTAACAGCTTAGTTGGCACTGCTGCTAGTGATTGCCTAGTGTCTGGCGCTTGAAGTGATTGTATTGCAACCGGTCATCCTGCTAGACCTAGCAGTGATGTAATTCGATCAAAAACTTACGCTGCCATCACAAAATGCCAGCCACATGGGGAGCTATTTTGTATCTCAGATACAGTCGTGGATAGGCAAAACCTTCACTGTGCAGGCAATGCGTTCGCATTAGACTGGGTATGTCTGAAAGCATGCACAACCCGGATACTTCGATTGAGTTCCATCGTAATTAGGAATTACAGAGGCACTGGAATGTTGTATTTAGCCGTCAACATTGAGCAAGCGACTTTCAAGTAAAGTGTCTCACCTGTACAGCAATGTACTCAATGGATGTACGAGTACAGGTTGTCTACAGGTGGTTGACGTCGTATGGAAGTTTGACTGTGACCGCGAGTCGTGGTCGGATAGCGTAAGGGTAAGTCGACCGCTAGTGACAAACGGGAAATACGGTTTCGAGACCCGGTGCGGCACAAATTTTCACTGTCGTTATTCCATTATATAACTGATGGTTGCCCTTATTCGCTATTGCGAATAAATTTCATGTATTGCGAGCCTTTCCAAAAAGCTTCGGAAGATGACCAGATATGGTTCAGCCAAAAGTGTTTCCTTTACTCTGAAAAGGCGTCCCATTTAAAAGACGAACTGAATGAGGGCAACTGCCGAGGACATGAAACACCTAACCAGACCGAGCGGGGTGGCGCAGTGGTTAGACACTGGACTCGCATTCGGGAGGACGACGGTTCAATCCCGCGTCCGGCCATCCTGATTTAGGTTTTCCGTGATTTCCCTAAATCACTTCAGGCAAATGCCGGGATGGGTCCTCTGAAAGGGCACGGCCGACTTCCTTCCCAATCCTTCCCTAATCCGATGAGACCGATGACCACGCTGTCTGGTCTCCTTCCCCAAACCAACCAACCAACCAACCTAACCAGAGGCGTAGAGGTATGCCCTCCACACAGAAATGGGTTTGCTTTTGAGCTTCAGTATTCTCGACGGCTCAGGAACACCGAGGAACACCTGGAGGCATTCTATTTGATTTTTTAGGGAAATATCCCGTATGTAAGTTGCTAGGTGGCGAATGACCAATTGTGGAAGGTTGTGCAAGAGAGATAGCTTGAGGATGAACGTCAGAGTGCCCGTCATGTAAACTACACTCCTAGAAATGGAAAAAGAACACATTGACACCGGTGTGTCAGACCACCATACTTGCTCCGGACACTGCGAGAGGGCTGTACAAGCAATGATCACACGCACGGCACAGCGGACACACCAGGAACCGCGGTGTTGGCCGTCGAATGGCGCTAGCTGCGCAGCATTTGTGCACCGCCGCCGTCAGTGTCAGCCAGTTTGCCGTGGCAGACGGAGCTCCATCGCAGTCTTTAACACTGGTAGCATGCCGCGACAGCGTGGACGTGAACCGTATGTGCAGTTGACGGACTTTGAGCGAGGGTGTATAGTGGGCATGCGGGAGGCCGGGTGGACGTACCGCCGAATTGCTCAACACGTGGGGCGTGAGGTCTCCACAGTACATCGATGTTGTCGCCAGTGGTCGGCGGAAGGTGCACGTGCCCGTCGACCTGGGACCGGACCGCAGCGACGCACGGATGCACGCCAAGACCGTAGGATCCTACGCAGTGCCGTAGGGGACCGCACCGCCACTTCCCAGCAAATTAGGGACACTGTTGCTCCTGGGGTATCGGCGAGGACCATTCGCAACCGTCTCCATGAAGCTGGGCTACGGTCCCGCACACCGTTAGGCCGTCTTCCGCTCACGCCCCAACATCGTGCAGCCCGCCTCCAGTGGTGTCGCGACAGGCGTGAATGGAGGTACGAATGGAGACGTGTCGTCTTCAGCGATGAGAGTCGCTTCTGCCTTGGTGCGAATGATGGTCGTATGCGTGTTTGGCGCCGTGCAGGTGAGCGCCACAATCAGGACTGCATACGACCGAGGCACACAGGGCCAACACCCGGCATCATGGTGTGGGGAGCGATCTCCTACACTGGCCGTACACCACTGGTGATCGTCGAGGGGACACTGAATAGTGCACGGTACATCCAAACCGTCATCGAACCCATCGTTCTACCATTCCTAGACCGGCAAGGGAACTTGCTGTTCCAACAGGACAATGCACGTCCGCATGTATCCCGTGCCACCCAACGTGCTCTAGAAGGTGTAAGTCAACTACCCTGGCCAGCAAGATCTCCGGATCTGTCCCCCATTGAGCATGTTTGGGACTGGATGAAGCGTCGTCTCACGCGGTCTGCACGTCCAGCACGGACGCTGGTCCAACTGAGGCGCCAGGTGGAAATGGCATGGCAAGCCGTTCCACAGGACTACATCCAGCATCTCTACGATCGTCTCCATGGGAGAATAGCAGCCTGCATTAGTGCGAAAGGTGGATATACACTGTACTAGTGCCGACATTGTGCATGCTCTGTTGCCTGTGTCTATGTGCCTGTGGTTCTGTCAGTGTGATCATGTGATGTATCTGACCCCAGGAATGTGTCAATAATGTTTCCCCTTCCTGGGACAATGAATTCACGGTGTTCTTATTTCAATTTCCAGGAGTGTAGTTAACATCCAGAGACTTTTCAAAAACCAGATCGGAAAGCTTTCCACCCTGTATGAAGACATCCAGAGGTGGCTGCAAGGCGTCGAATCTTCATCGGGCGAACTTGTGAACTAAGCCGAACTAAGTCAATCACAATTCAATTTGGAATATCTCCCTGGAGAACATAGAGGAGAAATATAATTAAAACAGCAGAGTGTGGCCAGCCTAGAGAAAGGTTTTTGATGATCTCATTGAATATCCTTCCAAGTGATTCTCATGCACGATCCTAACTGATGCTGATTTGCAAAGAGAAATTCGAACTTTCCCTGTTGGAGGCTTGCAGCCTATTTCCTGCTAAGATTTCAGGTCCTAAGTCTTATCCTTTCACTATTTAATGGGTGTTATCACTTTATGACTTCTTCATTCTCCGTCTAGCTTACAGTCTGATGCCTAATCTTTAAACATCTTAGTTACGTCGTCTGGCCTCATCCTCCAAACATAACGTCGCCACTACCTCTATATTCTAATTACTGATGATAATAAATGCTGCGTTTTTGCTGCGAGGCCGGCTGGAGTGGCCGAGAGGTTCTAGGCGCTACAGGCTGGAACCGCGCGACCGCTACTGTCGCAGGTTCGAATCCTGCCTTGGTCATGGATGTGTGTGATGTCCTTCGGTTGGTTAGGTATAAGTAGTTCGAAGTTCTAGGATACTGGTGACCTCAGAAGTTAAGTCCCATAGTGCTCAGAGCCATTTGAACTATTTTTTGTGTTGCGAGGCGGAAAGTATGCGACAGTGGAGCACAGTAGCACAGAATGGGTCGATGGGTGGCCCTTTGCCTGGAGAGCGTTTAGACAGGAAGCACGGAAAGAGGAAGCTGGCCCGAGTGTTGCCTCGAAAGTCATGGTATAGAAGCATGTAAGGTACAAGGTCTCAACCAATCGTCACGCGATACCACACAAGAGATTTGACACGAGATTGGCACATCGAAACAATATTACACCTGTCACCCATGTCTGCACATGTCACCATTGCCATCACACGTGGGATTAAGTTCATGAGATCCTTCAGTATACCGATGCACCAAATCGTGCCAATACGCTCTCAAACTAGTCCTGATAATTACAATATTTAGTCTCAAATAGCAATAGCGAACTACAAATACAAGATGTTAATCGATAAATAAATCCATAGCAACCTTAATACCAACATGCAAAACAGAGCGCTACAACCTTAAGAACCACCAACCAAATAAGAAATTTTGGTTTTTACCACTATTATCAGTTTTAAATTTGCATTCAGTTTTACATTTTACGGCAAGAGTTGAACTCCTCACTCTGTACTTCACGTGTAAGTGTATTGTTCTGTGGTGTTTATATACTCCTCTGTGAGTTCGTGTTAATGTATTGTAGCTCACCAAGATCCTGAATAACTACTGCTTTACGATGTGGTTAGAGTACGAACACTTTTAGACTTTTACGAATTTATTAAGTGTACTGACACAATAACTTAACAAAATGGGTGTATCTAACAATAATAGAAATAGTGTGTTACATGTTTTGCTGGTTCTTCATTTTCTGTAGACATGTTGGTTATAGACAAATACAAAATGTCCCACCATTCGCTATAAACTCAAAGACGGTGGAGCTAGGCCGAAGGGAACAACACATTAAAAGAGTTGATCATCTTCATGCACGGCATGTAGGTCTTTTCATTACACGCTCCGCAGCCTCGGTGAATTACCGAAGACGAAATAAACAAGAGAACCTGCCCTTCTGAGTCCAGAGATTGTGTATTCATAGTTCTAAAAACGTTTCTTAATTCCATTTTACACTTTCTGTTTGGGTATGCACTCCCCGACGTAGCCCATGTATCCGTCACAGCTTTGTGCGGTAGCTTTCGTGTCAGTAAATGCCGATTTCAGTGCAGCTAACGTAATAATTTCACTGATAACTGTGATTGGGGAGCTAGTAGAGGGGATGTGATGTAACAGCCAGACTTGTTGACAGACTTTTCGTTTAAATTTAAAACTTTTCTGCGGCATCTGAAGGGCGATACGTTCATCGTATGGGGACACAAGCTAAACCGTGGTCTTGCTTTTACTGAGTGGGAGTAGATCGGGTTTCCCTTTCCTTACTCCCATCAGGTACAGAAACATGAGTGCAAGCAAACACTACAGTGTTCAAGCAACCACACCGGTCCCGTCGTTCTTTCCTCGAGGCCGCACATTTAAGAATTAATACATTCCTGGTAGCAAAGGAATTTTGCATCAGGTTCGAGAATGGTCGCCAGCAAGAAACTGGTATGGTTACCACTGATGCTCATCAACATATTACCTAGTGACTCTCTATTTTCATGTGGCACAGTAAACTTTCAGAGTTATTCCAAAGGGAAAAAAAAAATTCACCATGTGCTATGAATTCAACGTTCACAAGTGTAACAATTGAACATTTATTAAAAAGTAGGGAACGGATCTTCTTATGTGCGAAAAACCTTAAAAATATTTAATTTTTTGTGTAGAAAAACAATTTAAAGCATGGATACAAAATACAAAACTATTGTGTTTCAGTATTAGAAAACTATAAATATTTACGGTAAACGATAACTCACCAGTCATGCAGACGTAGTGATGGACTGAAACAACTCACTACTGCAGTGAAACACGAGAACTTCCCCCAAGTTTTCCATCATAAACCGAAGGCTGCCTCGAAGCACCGAGCGAGGTGGCGGAGTGGTTATCACACTGGATTTGCATTACGGAGGACGACTGTTAAAACGAGCGTCCGGCCATCCTGATTTAGGATTTCCGTGATTTTCCTAAATCGATTCAGGCTAATGCCGGGACGTTTCGTTTGATGGGGCACGGCTGACTTCCTTCCCCATTCTTCCCTAATCGATTGCGACGATGACTTCACTGTTTGGTAGCCTCTCCAAAAATCAGCTAACCATCGAAACAACACACGCCACTCGGAGAAGTATCCGTCTGCATTACATGATGATAGTCTTGCGTATTTCATGAAAGGAAAGTCACTGACACACACATTTCCCCTTCCTAAATTTGGCCAGTTTTATGCATAATACGAAATCCATCTTATGTTGGAAAACACTTTCTATTTTCTGTTTAATATCTTCGAATTTTGATCCTTTAAGTGACTTAATTTATTTCAGTTCATGAATTTCATTATCTGTTTCAGTTAACAAGGTAGTTGACGTATCTAATTTTTTGACAGGGTGAACCAAAAATATTCAAATGTATACATGTATTAGACGGTTCACATTTTAGTAAGCTCTGAAGAATTTAAATTGAAGACGCATCATCCTTATTTAATTCATCAAAAACCCATTTAAAACTTTCATAATTGTTTGCTTAATACAATGCCGCTTCCACCTATGCCCCCCTCCCCCCCTCACACACACACACACACACACACACACACACACACACACACACACACACTCACCCACCCATCGGGAAACTGTGAATCCAGATGGAAGTGCAAGATCTGGAATTTTGGCTCTGAAAATATTTGTGTTCTTGTTGGTAATTTCATAAACATGTTTTCGCTATTTGAGATCGATTTGTCCACTTTAGAATATAATGTACAAATCTGCTCACATAGTCTGTGTAAACGATGTACTGCACTAGTTACATGTATCACGTTTGTCACGCTTACAGAAAGGAGGTAGGTTGCCTTCACCTTATATGGAGCTACAGCCATAAGTTACAGTATTCGATCGTAGCAACTGCAGAGATTCACTGAATGAGCGAGCCATTGTTACATTATTCGATGCTGATATTTCTTCGCATGGTAACAGCAAACACCGCTTGGAAAATATTTTATTACTTTCTAGAACAACATATTGTTTCAAACCAGAACTTACAATTGTCTTTACTTTCGGCGGTATATCGGCAGTCACCTCATAATATGACAATGAAATATTTATCAGGTAGCATAAACACATAATTGTCACTTCATGTAAATCTTTAGACATGATATGTTTGTTAAGTTCAAAAATTATAACAACAAAAACGATAAATTATGTGTTTCTTAGCAAAACTATTTAATATACTAGAAGTATGAATTAAAATACGCCTTAGGTCACAAATATCATTGTTTTCTTTTTTAAATTCACGATGCTTTTCGGACTCTGTGGGTCCATCATCAGGTGTAATTTGTCTTAATACATGATGTGAAGGGAATAACCTTAGAACACGTCTTTAAAGTTACTTCTTCTGTTTGTTCATTTAACATAGATTCTAGTCGTTTGATTTTTTGGAGGTATATGTCAATTGGTTCTAACAGATTTAGGGTCTATCTGGCTTCATTATGTAGTGCTACCGAATTGTTTCTCAAACTGTTGATGACATGTTTCGCTTCTATCATATGTTGCGCAGTAACTGACTTTCGAAATAACTGAGCCTGAAAAAATTTACGTTTTCTCGAATACGGGTTTTGAAGTTCCTGCCTCTTTTCTCTACATTGTATGTGGGACAGTGGGGGTATGGTACTTTGTACACTCCACTGTGGCTGTATGTTGGTGTAGTTGATTTTACGTTATGGACGAGTAAGTTTTCTACCTTATTATTAGTTGATACTGCAGGTAATAAATTTGTTTTACTGAAGAGGTTAGCGATTTTTCGTGATGTGGGGCCCAGGTATGGGATAATGGCAAATATTTTTTCTTCTTTCACAGTGCGGTCATGTGTTGTCTTACTTTTGTATATTTGTCTGTATAAATTGCAAATTAATTTGGCTCTGAAGCCATTGCTTATGGAAATGCTCTTTATTGTGTCTACCTCATTCCTGAGGCTGTTTTCTTCTAAATCAAGAGAGTGTATTTTGTATAGTGTGGACCTAATTGCAGCATGTTCCTGTGTGATGAGATGGCTTGATGAAATGTCCAGTGTTATGTCTGTGTATGTGCAATGCTGAACTTATGTTTTTGTCTGTGGTTGGTGATTTTAAGATTCAAAAAATGAATGCTTTTGTTGTCATATTCTGTTTTGAATTATACGTTTTTCTGGTAATAATTGAATACTGCTAGCAGTTCTTTAATATCCTCTTTTGTTCCATGAAATATTAACAAGGTATCTTCAACATATCTCCAGTGAAATGTTATTTTACTTTAGAGTCTCTTGTTTCCATTAAAGAACTTACTTTGCAGATGACTGAGAAATACGTCTGCCAGAAAACTTGATATGCTACTGCCCATTGCAAGACCCTCTTTCTGTTGGTTAACTTTCCCATTAAATGTAAAGTAATTGTGAGACATAATTAGCTGGTTATTATCCTTGACTTCTGCTATTTCTCCAATTGACAGTTTTTTATGTTTCATTAAGTTTTCAAAGATTAAGTCTATTGGTTCTTCACTTGGAACATTTGCAAATATGTTAGCTACATCAAAAGAGGCAAACCTGGCACCTGCAGGAATGTTTATATCTTTAGCTTTAGTTGCTAATTCATTTGTGACCTTAAGTGAGTATGATTTATCGACGTTATAGTACTACTTCGAAATTTCGTTCCATATTTGGGAGACTTTGGAGGCAGTTATATTTTCAGAGTTAACAGTAGGCGGCAAAGGAACATGGTGTTTATGGGTCTTAGGTTGAGCTCTAAGTCTTGGGGTTGTGAGATTCGTTAAAATGTTCCTGCTTGTTTTTCTGTGAAGAGGAAATTGTATTTATTAACAATTTTTCTGATTTTGTTTTGGAATTTTATAGTTTCACCTTGTTGAAGTTATGTTATTTTTATTTTGTTTTCAGAAAAGAAGGTCAGTGTTTAAGTAATGTACTCATCTTCGTTCATAATTACGAAAGAATTGGTTTTGTCAGCTTTCAGAATCATGGCACTCTTATTATTGACTTGCTGTTTGCTAGATTTCTGCCCTAATTAATTATTTTTTGGATTTCTTTAAGGTTACTTATGCTTTTCTGAATAATTTTACTTATCTTGTGAGCGAGGTCAGTTTGTTCATTGTTACGTAGGTCAGCTAAATAAGCTGCTTGTTTAGCGAGTATGATGAACTTTTCTAGGTTACTGTTACTTAATCTGGGTTTTACAATGTGTTTCAACCCTTTCCTGAGTAGATGTTGTTCTTTTTTACTGAAGGTGTTGTCAATTTGGTTAATGACTCTTTCTTATAATTGTGATTTGTTGGATGGTTGGTTTTCCTGTTTCTGATGCAGTTTTAGTTGCATGGCCTCTAGTGTCTTTTGGTGTCTGTATATGATTTGAGACTGCATTTTGTCTGCATTACTTTCAACATATTGTTTGGCAGCTTTTAGTATGGCTGTAGTGTATTAGCTAATTGTAAATATATGTAATAATAACACCTTTTATTGTATTTTCACTTCTCATACAGAGATTACTTCTGACTTCATCCACATTATCTTACATGCCCTTTGGCAACCTGTGCTGCAACAGGTCTGTTGCAGCACAGGTTTTAATCTTCACTGTGGCATAGTTAGGACGAAAATAACGCACTACACATTCTTTGGTGAACTTGATACTAGCACTAGCTTTCATAAGATTTATTTTGTAATTCGTGTATGAGTATAATACTTTCAGTGCCTGGCTGAGCAAATTCAGTTTATCCATGTTTTATCCATGTTTTGCAGCTTCTGACGTGACTGTATTCAGTGCACTGGAGGTATGAATTAAAAAACGCTTTAAGTCACAAATTTTCGTGTTGTATTGAATTCACGATGCAATTCGGACACTGTGGGTCGACCATCAAGTGTAATTTGTCTTAATAAATGATTTATTTGTTTTCTTGAATGAGGTGAAATGCATATTCCTGTCCTGAAAAGATTTGATTTTAGATTAGAAAGACGTTTTATTCATACTTACAGTGTAATGAATAGTGACTTTCCAAGCTGTAAAATATGGATCAAACTTTAAAAGAATTACCTAAAGTATATATTTACGTAAAATTATAAAAAATATGTATTTTTATGTGAAATAGAATTTCGTACACGACTGAAGTGTACCGTTTTGAGAATTTATGTCTGAACTGCAGTTTTCAGTCTATAAACAAAAGATATTTATTTTCATAAAAATCCGTTCCCTGTTGATACGATACGCTTCTTGGCTAGCAAATGACGTAATACTGCTCTTAGTGTCCGGTGGCAGCTGAGTGAACACCTAAACGTATTCCAAGAAAAGAAACACGGAGCTACTGAACGGACACGTTAAATAAGTTATGTGCTGCCATTTACAATTAGATTTTAATTGCTACCGCTACAGTCATAAGATTCACTGCTCACATAAGTAATTTTCATTTCCAGGTAAGATGAAATGCCACTATCCGCTCCAACAACAACGAGAAGAAAGCAGGTCACCTACGACGAGCTGGAAACATTGGACCACTGCCCCCGCGGGCAGAACTGGAAAATTAACGTTCACACACGCACTCAATTTTGCCGTCGTATTCGAACGACGAACAGTATCCTGTCCTTGTATGCCTACCTATTGACGGACACACTGTGTAGCGAAGCCTGAATGGCGAATGAGAAGGTGGAAAGCCAAGTCCCATTCTGAATAGTCTCGTTGTAGCTAATCAGCAGTGCTTCATTGGAGGGCTTTGGGATGCTCCAAATGAATGACCATTTCGCTTAGTAATGAGTGACGAGGAAATGTGCGTAGTGTGCTCCCAAACCTGACCGGGTTATTACGCGAGAGTTTGATTGGTAGCGTCCGCATTCATCGGCGGTTGTGTACGCCGCGCACTGTGGTCATACGGCAGGTGCTGGGTCTCATCCAAGAAGCTCTCAAAAGCACGCAAGTGAATAGCGCTCTTTGTCTGACAGAGAGGTCTGCAAAAAGCCAGGATGCAATTAGAGTGAGGCACTGAAAAGAGCTGTAAAGTACAGCACATGTTTATCGCCTTATTCCAGTAGAACATTGGCTTCTGTGAAAGGCTTCTGTGAAAGGACGTATTGCCAGAATTGTGTAATGTGGGACACGATAAGCTATAACTAAAAGTGCTCTCGAACTGTGACCTGTGTTTTTCGTTATTTTTTCCTTTATGTTACGAGTTATTTGAGCCTAATTCTGTTCGATAGCATGTAATCCCAGGTGAAATGGAAATCTTCTTTGAGTCTAACAGATACATTTCCTGAAGCTCAGCTATCTCTCGATACACAGTGCTTTACTTGGAAACTGAAGCAGAAATCATTAATCAAAGTTTGATGTAATCAGAGCGGTCTGATGACAGCTCTGATACGCACAAAAATTGCTCCATTGGTTTCGCTGTTTTAAAGGGAAGTTTCTTCACTTCATTTGGACTAATTGTAAGTTATTCAAGCCATCGGAAGTCATTAACATAACCTTATTACAGGCTCTTGGCCTGGTGAGTGTCTTCAAATTGACTGAGTATAAATACATAGGTGGGTAAAGTAGGCAGCAAGTAGATGTAAATGCGATCGAAAATATTGGCGACATTAAATACATATCATATTCAGATTTTTCCACCAGGAAATGTTATTTTAGTGTCAGCGATACCATCTTGCGTGGCAGAGTTTTATATATCGACAGCGACACAAGAGTGGCGCGATTTTCACTTGGTGGAATGACTCACTTCTAAGCATTACATAAAGTAGTGACTGGAAACGTGAAAAAATTTGTGTCCATCAACTTGCCGTAAATAAATATGATTCGGAGTTTTTGGTACCTAGTTTTCCATATGCAGTGTACATCAGTCTAATTTTGAAAGCAAAAACTGCGCTAAAGGGCCACATTGAGCACAAAAACAACAATGGATGGTGCTGTCGACGTCGAAACTGCCACATTTATTACGAGTACATGATGACCTCTTTCATCGATCTCGATGGTTCATTTTTAACTGCATAAAGATACTGAAAACTGCACCATGTGTGAGAAGATAACTGTTGTGCACAGAAAAACTAATGGTAGACTCCCTAAAATCTAAAAAAAATGGAAGTTCTTACAAATTTCATGCATCACTAAAATCTTCCGTTTTGTGGAAACATAACCCTTGTCCTCCTAGACTCATCCTCAGGTCATACGAATTCTCAATCATTATCAGCTGCTTTCTGAAATCACTCTGACAAAGAAATAAAGGATACCTCAGGTTCTACATGCTACGACGAATGATCAATGCTACATCGAGAACTTTTCCGTCATTGGACGTTTTACGGATCGTTATTAGAAAATTATTTTCGATAGGTCAAAGCAGTTTTCAGTCCACTACCGAGATAACATTATTAAGCGGCAACCCCGTCACCCTTCCTCTTCCCACATTGCAAAAGCTGATTAAGTACACACGGAACTCCTCACACATGGCACTTCTCCAAATAGCCCAATACTATGCTAGAACCCTTCCTTAGTCCAGTTCTGTGTGAGCTGGGAGGTCTGTTTGTGGCTTAAATGGCTATGAAATGTTGTGATTTATGCTCTAAGGTTATCGAAAGCCAAAGATCGTATTACCCACACTAAATTAACGACTAACACAATCAGCAAGCTAAGCTATCAGTCGATATTAGTGAAAAGTTTTTAATCATGAACATAAAATCTGCATTATTACCAACAGTAAATTATCACTTAATAATCCTCTAACAAACAAAGGGTATGATGAAAACGTTTCTCATTGCTCATGAAGCGGATTATGTTTTCAAGACACCCAACGTTTTCGCTTAAAATAACGCCGTTGAGAAGAAGTCCGCTCAAATAGAAATTAGAAAGGTTATCGAAAATTCTAATTCTTGGTACTTAGTAGATATGAACAAAGTTTTCTGAACATAATGTACACATTGACACCTTCGTTGGAGATCCAACTTAAAATACGTGAAGAGAATCTGCAATAAGGCTGATTGTTAAATCACTTAACAGAGCTGATTTGTTGAGTGGTACTTAAGTAAATAAATTAGTGAAATCAAAGTGAAGAAGAAATTAGAATATAAATGAAAAACTTGGTTTAGTTTAGAGAGTTACATACTGGCATTCTGCGGGCAGAACAGCAGAACAGAAGAGACAATGACCGTGAAGTCAGCAAGTTCCACATAAGCGGGTGCTGTCGATTCAGCCGTCACGGCATTGCCCGACCGGCTCACGTGTTTCTCAGTTGTCGCATGTGAGCAAAGGTCCTCGCCTACATCCCAAGAGCCAATGACCGACGTTAAGAAAATTCTTCGAGAAGCTTTTCAACGTGACAGAAGGGGCAATGACCGGCTCACGTGTTTCTCAGTTGTGTCATGTGAGCAAAGGCCCTCGCCTACATCCCAAGAGCCAATGACCGACGTTAAGAAGATTCTTCGAGAAGCTTTTCAACGTGACAGAAGAGGCAATGACCGTGAAGTCGTTCACCTCCAGTAAACTGAAGTGAATAAATACGCGAGACTCAGTGGGCCCGACAGACGGAGACGAAGACGAAGACGGAGACGAGCGATGAAGAAGACGAAGAAGTGAAGAAGCGTAGCAGTTGTTTTAAGTCAGTTTCGGTGCTGAAGACCGTCATGCAAGAAGAGACTACATCATGCACAGACTCACGAAGTCCGCCGCTGTAATGGAATAGCAAGCAGCAGCCTCAGCGCCAGAAGACAGAACTTAAATGGTATTTGAAGTCTGATTTTACGCACCCGGGTGACACGTGAGGACGGGAAGGAGACGGCCTCACATCAGCAGTGAGCCGGTCATTGCCTCTTCTGTGAACTGGGATGAAGATCTGACAGCCGAAGACTGGCAAGCGGGAGTCCGTTGTTCGAGTCCGGGACACTGGCCTTACCCCGCCGCGCCGCTCCGCTGGCCGACGCACAACACACGCGGCCGCTTAGAGAGGAGAAACACTGGGACGCCGCATCCAAGATATCACCATCCGATGCACCACTTCGCTCGCAATAATTAAACGGGCCACCTCGCGCTGCGCGTCTGCCATTGTAGTGTTGGGCAGCTGGATGTTAGCAGCGCGTAGCGTTGCGCAGTTGGAGGTGAGCCGCCATCAGTGGTGGATGTGGGGAGAGAGATGGCGGAGTTTTGAAGTTTGTTATACTGGACATTATGAACTGCTATATACACTCCTGGAAATGGAAAAAAGAACACATTGACACCGGTGTGTCAGACCCACCATACTTGCTCCGGACACTGCGAGAGGGCTGTACAAGCAATGATCACACGCACGGCACAGCGGACACACCAGGAACCGCGGTGTTGGCCGTCGAATGGCGCTAGCTGCGCAGCATTTGTGCACCGCCGCCGTCAGTGTCAGCCAGTTTGCCGTGGCATACGGAGCTCCATCGTAGTCTTTAACACTGGTAGCATGCCGCGACAGCGTGGACGTGAACCGTATGTGCAGTTGACGGACTTTGAGCGAGGGCGTATAGTGGGCATGCGGGAGGCCGGGTGGACGTACCGCCGAATTGCTCAACACGTGGGGCGTGACGTCTCCACAGTACATCGATGTTGTCGCCAGTGATCGGCGGAAGGTGCACGTGCCCGTCGACCTGGGACCGGACCGCAGCAACGCACGGATGCACGCCAAGACCGTAGGATCCTACGCAGTGCCGTAGGGGACCTCACCGCCACTTCCCAGCAAATTAGGGACACTGTTGCTCCTGGGGTATCGGCGAGGACTATTCGCAACCGTCTCCATGAAGCTGGGCTACGGTCCCGCACACCGTTAGGCCGTCTTCCGCTCACGCCCCAACATCGTGCAGCCCGCCTCCAGTGGTGTCGCGACAGGCGTGAATGGAGGGACGAATGGAGACGTGTCGTCTTCAGCGATGAGAGTCGCTTCTGCCTTGGTGCCAATGATGGTCGTATGCGTGTTTGGTGCCGTGCAGGAGAGCGCCACAATCAGGACTGCATACGACCGAGGCACACAGGGCCAACACCCGGCATCATGGTGTGGGGAGCGATCTCCTACACTGGCCGTACCCCACTGGTGATCGTCGAGGGGACACTGAATAGTGCACGGTACATCCAAACCGTCATCGAACCCATCGTTCTACCATTCCTAGACCGGCAAGGGAACTTGCTGTTCCAACAGGACAATGCACGTCCGCATGTATCCCGTGCCACCCAACGTGCTCTAGAAGGTGTAAGTCAACTACCCTGGCCAGCAAGATCTCCGCATCTGTCCCCCATTGAGCATGTTTGGGACTGGATGAAGCGTCGTCTCACGCGGTCTGCACGTCCAGCACGAACGCTGGTCCAACTGAGGCGCCAGGTGGAAATGGCATGGCAAGCCGTTCCACAGGACTACATCCAGCATCGCTACGATCGACTCCATGGGAGAATAGCAGCCTGCATTGCTGCGAAAGGTGGATATACACTGTACTAGTGCCGACATTGTGCATGCTCTGTTGCCTGTGTCTATGTGCCTGTGGTTCTGTCAGTGTGATCATGTGATGTATCTGACCCCAGGAATATGTCAATAAAGTTTCCCCTTCCTGGGACAATGAATTCACGGTGTTCTTATTTCAATTTCCAGGAGTGTATATTATGACTATTAAGGTAAATACATTGTTTGTTCTCTATTAAAATCATTCATTTGCTAACTATCCCTATAAGTAGTTAGTGACTTCCGTAGTTTGAATCTTTCATTTAGCTGGCAGTAGTGGCGCTCGCTGTATTGCAGTAGCTTGCGTAACGAAGATTTTTGTGAGGTAAGTGATTTGTGAAAGGGAATAGGTTAATGTTAGACAGGGCAATGCTTTTGTAGGGATTTTTGAAAGTCAGATTGCGTTGCGTAAAAAAAAATATTGTGTGTCAAATCTTCTGATTTTTTCTTGTAGTTTGTGTATTTAGTGTAGCTTTTGTTTATTGCTAGCGCGTAATTATAGAGAGAATTTCCTTGGTAGTTGTGGTTTTTCATTGTTGCACAGTAAAACAGTTGTGGCATGCATGTAGATTTCCACCAAGTATTTCGCAGCTGCGCTTGCAATTAACTAGATATTATTTTCAGTGCTATGTTAATGTGTTCTCTTATTTTTGCTCTTCAAATTGTGTCTTTGTGTGTTATCGTGTGAAATATTGTGACAATAATGGCGTGTGAAAAACGTAATACTAGGCTCCAAAGTAAACTGAGAAATGACAGTGAAGACGAAAGCAGCGTGTTAGCGCCACCGTGTAATGAAGTAACTAATGTTCAAAGTAGTAATTTGGAAATTGTTCATAGGGAAATGGAGCGGGCGGCAAATAATGGCGTAGACAGTGAAACAATTAGTGAACAGGGAAGCATTATCGATTGATCGGTCGGCAACAGCTTGCCTCAGGAATCCGAAATGACAGGACACAATCTTGCAAATACTGTAGATTCAGGTTTTGCGTCCTCACCCTTTTCTCAAATAAGTCAAGACACATTTTCTGCTTGTCAAAATGTGAATGTTGCCGGGGCAAATTCACTGCCGAAAAGCACTGAGGAACATGTTTCAGACACCAGTGCATTGTTATTACAATTAATGCAACAAATGGGACAAAAGCTTCAAAAGTTAGACACAATGGGACAACACCAGAGACAAACACAGCAACAGTTAGACACAGAGAAACAAAACCTTAAAAAGTTAGACACAATGGAACAAAATCAGAGACAAACACAGCAAAGGCTTCAGAAGTTAGACACCACACTTGAACAAACACATGAAGATTTAACTACTGAGTTACATAACATTGAATCGAAATGTCAAAAAGTCTGTAATGACGTAAAAACACAAATTTGTGAGCATTTTCAACCTATTTTTTCGCGGCATGAAAATGCATTACAGAATCACGAAGCAGCCATAAAAGAACTGCAAACCATTGTTCATGAAAATCATGAGACCCTGCAAGCTAAAATTGACTCAGTTGCATCTACCGATTCGGTTACGCAACTTGCAAAAACTCAAGAAAACTTAAAGGATACAGTTGATACTCTGAAAATTGGTTCAGAAAGACACACTGAGGAAATGTGTTCACTATCGGAGAAAGTAGCCGAGCTTTCATATCAGGTCACTAACTTATCTACGAAGGTAGATGATAATCTGAATGACACAAAACCGGTAGTCTTTAATGACACAGAAGAGTGCGAACAAATTAGGAAACTGAAACAAAATCTGAATCAAATTAATACGCAACATCAAAGAGAAATCCGGGAAGTACAAGATCAGCTGACACAGGTAATACAAGAATTACGTATTTCAGAGCTCACTCGCGCCCCAATACGGGAAGAGGGACATAGAAATACGGAACAGCCACAAAATAATAACACAAGGCACTTCGGAAATTATGAAAGAAATTGGCAAGGTACACCGAATTTTGAGATGGAACCGCCGAAACGACGTAACAATGACCGACATGCGACTCGCCGACATGATGATTTTGATTATAAGCTGTTCATTACTACACGTAAATTCAAAACGTTTAAGAACTCTGCCAACGACATTCATCCACAAGTGTGTCTCCATCAATTCTCTCATTGTTTTCCTCCCAACTGGTCATTAGAGCACAGATTAGAATTTGTGTGTGGCTACTTGGAGAATGAATCAGCTGTAAGAATGCGATCGGTCATTCACGATTGCCACAGTGAAGGAGAATTTTATCATAACTTCCTCTCAGCGTATTGGTCTCAAGCTACACAAGACCGAGTAAAACATAGCATCATAATGATGAAACGTTTCGAACAATCTGAATTTTCCAGTCTTATGAAATATTTTGAAGACATGTTGCATAAGAATCAGTATCTTTCAAACCCATACAGCCCCTCAGAACTCATCCGCATTTGCTTAATCAAACTTCCTGAACATTTACGACATATTATTTTAGCAGGACGTTGCAAAGACGACATTGAAGCTTTTCAGGGACTGTTACAAGAACTGGAAATTGACACTGACAATCACGGAACGCGAAAACAGGAGTACAACAATTACAGGTCACATCTGTCACAATTCCGTGATGACAGAAATAATACACGACTAGGCTATTCTTATAATGTAAATCAGATATAATGTAAATCAGATATAATATCAGATAAATATATAAATCAGATATAATGTAAAAACAGACACCACTTGTATGAAAACCGTTGGCAGAGTAGTAATAATTACAGGGAAAGATCACCTCTCCGCGGTAATAACTATCACAGAGACAATCAGAGAAACAGACAATATGGGAACCAAAATAATTATTATCAAGGGAGACAGAATAACTTTAGACACAACGGTCCAGCGCGCAGTTACGACTCAGGGAGAAATTCTCCACCACGTGACCGACAAGAAAGAAACTATGGAATCTACCGACATGACGACAGATGATATGATCGTAACGACAGACCTGAACTGCATCAGAACTGGCGGGATGTAAACAGAGCAGGGCCCTCTCGTCACAGTGAATTTGTAGAAGTTAGGTCGCCAAATCCCCATAACGACGCGCGCCAACAGAGAGACAATAGGCAATGACTCATACCGCAGGCAGCCACCTGCGTCGGCTGGCTCAGAGAAAAATGACATAGACGCTAACCTTGAGAAAAATTCCAGTATCCTTTACCGACGTATACCACATGATCATTGCGTTAAAGTTGAAACTCTGCGTACTAGGAAGAGCAAACGGTTACACCACATTTCACATGTAAAACCGTTTATTGAGAGATAATCTGCTTTTTAACTTTTTTGCCATAAAACGTTTCACTTCATGTTACTAGTACGCTTTAGAAACTGTTACCATGCAACAATGTTTGAAGTTAAATATCCAGTCAAGAACCAAGAGAACTTATTTAAACAGAAATTATGAATGAATTGTTATTGCGAACAGACGACACAGTGTTATAGTGTGTTTACATTCTTGGTTGTTAGTTGCACGATTACGTAACGACTATAAGGCTCACATACTTAGAACATTTACCAGTACTGCTAATGAGATTCTAATGCAACATTTTGGTTTACTTGAAAATACATTCCGGATTTAAAGTACTTTCTGAGAGATACCAGATGACACAGTGGTTAGTTTATGTGACAGCTACATGATTATATCACGACGTTACTAATGTGTGACACAATTTACATTGTTGCTTTTGTGGAGTATCTGTTTTATATCTGCACGGTTTTTCTGAATCCTTCTGGAAAGCAAAACATGTTTTAGTAGTAACTTCTGTGGTATAGCTACAATGAGACAGCCTTTTCCGTAGCACAACAATACGTTACAGCATAGTAATTTCTTCATCACAACAATAAGTGTAGTAACTATGATATCTATACGCAAAGCATTTCACTTCTGTTTATCATGAGGTAAGTACATTGACTTCTGCAGAACTTAGCTTTCGGTGGACAATAACTACGACACTTCCACAGAGATTATCTTACAGCAAGAAGCACATTTAGCGCTACAGGACACGTATTTGAATGGTTAATTTTGTACTTAAATCATTTATTTTTAAAAATATTTGAAGTACAATGATACAAACGTTTTCCATAATACATTTAATTCCATTCTTGTAATCTGTAACACCTGAGGGTATAATTACATTGATCCTCAGGGGGTACACGCTTACTTTGTGTACCATGTGTGTGGCAAGCACAAGGAGCCCTAGCTAATATGGTATTTGCTTATACAACTTTACACATCGGTACCATATTTCTCCAACACAGAATTACACAGTTACCTGATTATTTAACAGAGAGACAAAAATTTTTTTACTATGTCAGTGACACATGTTTACACAATTACACAGTTGGATAACTTCACACTTATGAAATTGTATTTTGTCTGTACTTTGTGAACTGTTCATATCTTTTCAGAACCATTGTGATACTATGAGAGCTTTGAATGATAAATTTGATATGAGATCATGATTTTTAAAGTACGTTTGAGGTAGATGACACTACTGAAATGAGCAGAGAATCTTCTTTATGTTTTGAAATTATTGCAGAAAGCTACGACGTTTTTGAGAGTTGACTGAGGTGTTATGATGTTATTATTACGATGACTATGTGTATTATGCTGCTCAGATATGTTTATGATCAATAAGCTGATGCTAAATGAGTTATTTGATTATGCTACATATCTGTTGTGATGAAATATTGAAGAAGTGTCGACGAATATGTATATATGTAATAAGGCAAGGAATAATGAGTAGTGGTTAGGGACTCTGGTTTGTGAATAAGGTTGGTGGAAACCAAGAATCGTACTTTAAGAGTTATGAAATGTGTGTATATGCGTAAATGCATCACAATGCCGACGAAAACGTTTTGAACACTGTTATATTCATAGGATTTTGTTTCTACACATTTGCAACGTAAATTCTCGACCGGTGAATATTTTATATATGAGACTACCACTGTAGCGGAAACTGCTGTCATAAATATTTCAGTAAGAAAGGTAAGTGACCTTGACGTAATGTGTTTTGGGTGCCCTGATGAGAGGTAGTCGTCTGACAAAAGAAAGCCATTAGTGTGTGCGCCTTTCAGAGGCAGAGGTGGAGAAAAAAAAAAGATACCATTAACCTTGCTATTGACATACCTTTGTAGAAAGCATCGCAAATATGACACGCTCATTACTTGAAAACATATGATTACTCGTACTTTGTGCTAATTACTGAAATTCTTATGAATTGATGGGAAATATTCATACATCTGCACACCTGATTATGACAAGTGAATTTCTACGAGAGTTGAGAGCTACTGACTTACGAAATGCCACATAACTATTGAATGATGTTTTTATGCTTTGGTTTGCATAATTGCTTATTTCATTTGATATCTGTTTTCCAGCTGTGTTGCAGCATTAGTTTTATAAAATAAACTTAGATGCATTTGCTAATGTGAACACTTTTTGTCAACAGATCTATTAAATAATTATTTTATGATCCACATTCTTCGAAAAAGGAGCTCTTGGAATGGAAAGAACAATAAGAAGGGACTAATAACAGTAACTGCACATATAATTTTCTTTTCGAGTACTTGGTAATTTTTTTGTAGAATTAGTTTTTGTGGTGCACCACTTTAATTACATAGACATTAAGATGTGAATATACATTTTCCTTATCTGCATTGTTGTTTTTACTGAAATATTTTTTCTGCTTGAGCTATGTCATGTTTAGGTATAAGTTGCTGCTGCTGTTTGCCAAGCATAGTGTTACTGAATTTGACTTTGTATTACGCTGTTAAGCCAGTTTTACCACGGATTTATTTTTCTTGTTTGCTGCACAGTGCCTTATATTAGTTGTAGTACTGCAATTGCTTTGCCTATTTCAAATTTTTTGTCCTTGATGTTTGTGTTAATTGTTTTATGCTGCTGCATTGCCTCGTCCCTTAGTTTAGCATCTGAGCTCAGTAGATTTAAGTTAGCTTAAGAGGGGGTAGCCTATAAGAGAATGAGTTGCGATGAAATGGAAGAAATGCATTGAGAAGTTATACAAAAAATACAGAAAGCAGGTATAGGTAGGATTTTCTTGGAAATAAATGATGAGGTAAGATAATGGTAAATAAATAATGAGGTAAGAAATGTGTGAACAGAATACAGAAAGCATGCTTGGATAGTATTTTTTGGTTGGAGCAAATATCGAAATAAGACGAAAAATCTATGGAATGAAGGTTTGGGTTGGACTGCAGTACCAAATGTTACACTGAAAACGAACCCTGTCCTTTCCTTTTGTGTAATCCCACTATGTGTTTGTGTATCCTTGTGTATTTGTTTTCTTCCTGTCTCTGTGTAGTTTCATAGAATATTTTCTTCTTTTAATGTTAAGCTACATTCACTATGATGAGGAATACTGTTCTCCTCAAATATAATTGGCATTAATAATATGTTATTTACCTTGTAAATATGCTTAGAATTATTTATTCTGTTTTGTTTTAATGCCCATGTGTGAAGTTGATGTTTCAATAATTATTCTGATCTTTTATGTATTTACTTATGTCATAATTCCTGTAACATTGATGTATTTGTCTATTTCTATTCGTTTGTAAAGCCTGTATTACTACAAATATTATCTGTATTGTTATGTTCTTTAATGATGTAGTTTGTGCCTTTGTTATTGTATTTTTATGTTATAAAATTGTAATTGACACCAGTTCATCAAATTAAGTAACTTGTAAGTTCCATTTCACTGCACACGTTTCTGTTGGTCATAGTAAATGGACAATATGTGACAAGTAGGGACTGTTAGTGTTTGCACGTGTGTTAATAATTCAGCAAGGGACTGGATAACAGTATTGCTGGTTCTAAGGACAATTCCAAAAACTTCGTGAGTGTACAAGTGGTGGTTTATGGACTTGCTATATTGTCTGCAAGACTTCTAAGGACAATTCCAAAAATTTTGTGCGTGCACAAGTGATGGTTTATGGACTTGCTATCTTCTCTGCAAGACTCTTCAGTGGTGATTGTGCACCTGCACAGTCACAGCAGATGGCTGCTGGCCATTTCTACATGGACTACAGTGGGTCTGCACCTTTGATGATCCACCAATACCATTATTTCTACAAGGACTACAGTGGGTCTACACCTATGCTGACTCATCAGTACCATTATTTCTACAAGGACTGCAGTGGGTCTGCACCTCTGGTGGCCCACCAATACCATACTCTCTACCATGACTACAGTGGGTCTACTCTGTGATGACCTACCTACCAATCTTCTTCAAAACGTCGAATGACTCTGCTGTGGGTTTGATCTGTTGTGGCCCATTACCTGTCTGCATGTCAAGAGTCAGCACTGTCTTTCCGTTGGAAGGACAACACTACTTCTTCAAGACTGCATGGAAATCCACTACTTCCGTGTGCATTGTCTTTTACTGCTCAGACTTTGAGAAAAACACTGCGATTTTACTGTAATGAACAATCTGGACTGTCTTTATGGACTGTGAGAACATTTCAGATTTTGACCAACATTGTATCAATAAGTGTCTGCATTTGATTTCTTTGATATTGTAATTATGAAAAACTTTTTCAAATCTGTAATGGCCACTGCCCAAAACAATTTGTAAAATTTTTTGTGGGGAGCATGGGGGCTATGTATGTAGGCTCTTTATGTTCTCTTATCGGCAACGTTACGTAGCGCTCGGTATGAAAATCACTGGCTGTGCTGGTGCAGTCTGTGGCTAGTTTGCATTGTTGTCTGCCATTGTAGTGTTGGGCAACTGGATGTTAACAGCGCGTATCGTTGCGCAGTTGGATGTGAGCCGTCAGCAGTGGTGGATGTGCGGAGAGAGATGGCGGAGTTTTGAAATTTGTTATACTGAATATTATGCGCTGCTATATATATTATGACTATTAAGGTAAATACATTGTTTGTTCTCTATTAAAATCTTTCATTTGCTAACTATCCCTATCAGTAGTTAGTGACTTCCGTAGTTTGTATCTTTTATTTAGCTGGCAGTAGTGGCGCTCGATGTATTGCAGTAGCTTGAGTAACGAAGATTTTTGTGAGGTAAGTGATTTGTGAAAGGGAATAGGTTAATGTTAGTCAGGTCAATTCTTTTGTAGGGATTTTTGAAAGTCAGATTGCGTTGCGCAAAAAAAAAAAATATTTTGGGTCAGTTTAAGCACAGTCATGTATAAATTATTCTAAGGGGACGTTTCAGCTGGGCGAGACGGCGACACGAGATACACACCGCTACGCGTAATCAGACGCCGCCGCCGCCGCCGCTGCCGCAGCAGAAGGCTACGCAAACGACACATCTGCCGTTCTCCGAACCAGAACATCCAGTAAGATACAGTTGTACGAAACTTTCAATAAAAGTTATCTTATGTAAAAATGCTGTTTCATTCTACCTCATACCCGAGCCAAGGAAGAACCCACCCTGCCCACATGTTGTTAAGAGAGAAAAGTTGATTTATTTAATATTTTCACCCTGACAGAATGCTCTGGAATGCTCATCCTGACAATTGACAGCATCAAAAGAGAAAACCGAGTTACATTTAGTAACAGAACAGTTACAGATTATTGAATTCTTAAAAGGTTAAATAAGTGTCACAATTTTCATTGAATTACTCGTTAGAAATTTTATTAGGTAGCTGAGTGAGCTACAACCATAACCATTGCTCAAGGAACTAGATTTGAAACGTCTGATATTACCAATTTTTAAATTTACTTCCTCATGGACGAAACCATTAGGATAGTTAAAAATAATCTCCTCACACAGAGTATATTATCGTAAGATAAAATAGTTGAACTTACTGAATTATTAACATTAGTACTAATATTTAATTACCTTTCTTTTAAAACTAAAATTTTCAAGTGGCACAGAAAATTATTTATTATAAAAATATATAGATGATATTCTGTAGTTGTGTATGGGATAAAAGGATGACGTTGATTTATTTTTCGTAGGATGCACGAACTTTATCGTAACATTCAGTTTTCTATAGAGCAAGAGCATAATATTTTTACTAAATTTCTAGATTTATGCATCACTAACGGCTACCACACTCATTCGTTTGGCATTTATTGCAAGCCCAAAGCAGCTGATATCATTATTTCTTAGAAAACTTGCGACTCAGAGTAACCAAAACACTGGTTTTCAAGCAGTTATAAGAAGATTACTTATATTCCTCCTTGATAACATATATGCAAACAGGACCTAAATACACTGCGCAATATTACCTCCAAAAATAGATATCATTATTCTATAGTTGATGAGATACATAGTTATGACCACTAGGTTTTTCATATTAAATGCAACAAATTTAGCAATGATGGTGCACAAAGATTAGAATTCGACTAAAAGTAACTGTTCAAATGTGTGTGAAATCTTATGGGACTTAACTGCTAAGGTCATCAGTCCCTAACCTTACACACTGCTTAACGTAAATTATCCTAAGGACAAACACACACACACCCATGCGCGAGAGAGGACTCGAACCTCCGCCGGGACCAGCCACACAGTCCGTGACTGCAGCACCCTGGAGCGCACGGCTAATCCCGAGCGGCAATTCGACTCATTTCCCGTTTATGCAAACGTGACGTATAAACTCAGTTCACTGGTCTGGAGTTTTTATGTTAGAATTGTCTTCTAGCCGATAACATACTCGGTCAGCTACTTGTACCGTATTTTAAAGATAAAAAGCGAAATTTACAACTGCAGACATCTATAAAATATGCTGCACTCACACCACATCTTTTTGTGTTTACCAGACAGGGAGTAACTTTCAAACTAGGTTCTAAGGAAATGCAAAAGTTGAAAGGAAAATGCAGAAATAGTATCCACCTTTGCTTCTCACATAATTTGAAAAACACTGTCGCTAAAGACATCAATTACTTAATATCTTTGCGCAGAATGGAGAAAATTACCCATATGGACATCTTTGAGGAAATTGAAATGTACACCTATGCGCACTACAATACGAACGATATTTTCAACAAGCCAAAAATCCTACAACACTTCGTTTTCTGGATGCCATTGAGCGAGAGTGTGAAGTGTCATAAGGTAATTAATAAGTACACTCTTACGTTTTGTTACATACTAATATAGCAGGCCCATTCATTGTAAATGACAAAACTGTCTAGTACCTCATGGCAGCATGTCATGCAAATATCCTGTTTGTAAGATGAGACATCTTTTGCTGATTCCACTTGTTTGCCATCGCTGGGTACCTAGATATTTTCGTTCAATTTTAGGATCTCTGAGCATCCTTTCTCTGTTCGGAATAATACTTCTTACACGTCTCTTGCTTATGGATCTATGTCAGACTTTTAAATACCATACTGCTGAGAATTTTATTTTACTTTTAAAGCATTTTATCAGCTTTCATCTCATCACTTGCTTCCCCGTGCTTACCCACATGCCCTCTACATGCCCTCCCTGTAACATGTCTCACGCCTATTTAAATTTCATCTCCTGGTACATGTTACGAGGCGACCAAACGACAGTCTAAATTAAGTTATTTTGTATAATTGTTTTACGTGAATTTCAGAACTCAAACAGCAATCAACCAAAGCAGTGTGTAGCAACTCGCAAAAAATTCTTCAGAAAACTGACTTTGAAGTTCATACCGGTTCCTTTCCATAATTGGCTGTCTGGTACAGCAACCGGTTATGGATTTTTAAATATATAGTCCCTTGGCTGTTTCTTTTTTAATTTTTTTATCAGTTAGGCGTTTCGTCCTTGTGAGGCATCATCAGATTGTGTAAAAATGAAGCTGAAGAAACTTCACCTGTCAGTTGGAAACTTGTGGAAATGAGGAATGAAGTTTCTTCTGCTATAATTTTACGTAATCTGACGAACACTCACAAAGGCGAAACGCCAAATTGTTATTAATAAAAACAATTTTGTAACCAAGTCAGTTTTATTAAAACAGCCTTCAATAGCCTAAAGTGTGATCAGATTATTTCACAGGCCGTTTGGGTTTGTGGTAGGATGCTCTCCGGCCAAGTGGCAGTCCATGTGCCTCGCCAGTGGTCGCAGCGTGTTCTCGCTGTGTACGGACCTGGCTTCTCCTGAGTCCCCAACCGAACTGACCCACTCACACAACTCGGAAAAACGACGACGTCGCCCCAAACTTACTACATATCGATAACCGCCGCTGCCGCCACTAGCGGACAGGCAACGCTTGCGAAACCGAGTGGCGCCAGTCAAGACGAGGAGAAGACAAACAACCGCAACCATGCCAACTAAAGGTTACGGTCTGGAGGGGGGGGGGGGGGGGTGGGGGGACCTACCAACAGCACCAATGTGAGCCGCAGCATGGCTCCATTATTTTTTTTGTTGCTTTTATGAAGTGTGTGGTGCGTTGTTTTGCTACATTGTTTCTGTAGTTGCTGATTATGACTATTGCTGCATCCGTTACTCTTTGACTAATTCCACTGTAACTACACCACCACGTAAAGACCTATGGGACCAAAACCGGTCTTGGTTTTTTCAAATAAAAAGGGAACTACAATGGGGTTGGCATTTTGTCGAAAACCGATAATATAGTTGAAAAGCCTGCATCAGCACGCTGTATATTTTGTATAAGAAATTAATGAAGTAAAACTGAATCTAGAAAAAGCAGATGCCAAGATGAAGATCATTGGAAGAATTGTTAAGAAATTTAATTCATTCGCGGGAGAAGCACCTTACAAAATAGTTGTGAGATAGAATCTTGGGTACTGCTGGCACCATCAGCAGGCTCTGTTAATAGTACACGCTGAGAAAACCCTTGACTAATATGATACATAGAGAAAGTGGTGCGTTTAGAATGGTTCAAATGGCTCTGAGCACTATGCGACTTAACTTCTGAGGTCATCAGTCGCCTAGAACTTAGAACTACTTAAATCTAACTAACCTAAGGACATCACACACATCCATGCCCGAGGCAGGATTCTAACCTGCGACCGTAGCGGTCGCTCGGTTCCAGACTGTAGCGCCTAGAAACGCACGGCCACTCCGGCCGGCCAGGTGCGTTTAGACACAAGATCGGTGCAAGTGGGTTATAAAGATCGGCAACCACCACCAGTGGCAGATGTTACAAGTTGTGCTCACTGAGATATCTAATGTTGAAATTTCGAGACTGTACGTCCGAGAAGCAGTCAGGCAAAACTTTATTTCCCGCTCTCCTCCTGTACGTATCGTGTAAAAAGTAATAATCAGGAAAGTTGTGTCTCGTACTGATTCTGAGGTCCATACACAGTCACTCTTCACAATGGAACAGTGAAAGGGGGAGGAGATGGAGGAGAAGGGGACTGTGGTATCTGAAGTAGCCTCCACACAGACCGTAACGGACTTACAGAGTGTTGTTGTAGATGCAGAATGATTCAGAAGTCCGGTGGTGCATCATAAATTCTGCAAGAGAAAAGATAATCGGGAGCAGTTATCGGCAGCCATCATTAAGTGTTTTTTTTCCGAAAGCACTACCCTCGGAGTTGGTGGAATTCCGAATTTGAGAAGCTTCATGTTTTACTTTAGGTGGCAATTATCGCTCCTAGTGATGTCATCTTTTCCCTCCGAGGCGATCTATTGCTGGCACCACCTGTGCGCGGACATATGGGGACATCGTACCTTCACGGGCTAGCCAACACGTCTCTCCCATAAAACATTCTTCTCCGTAAGGAGGGGTGGGAGAGGGATCGAGGGCACTCTCTGGTCGTTCACTCTGCCGCGCTCTCCACGGGCCGAGTTTTCCGCGTTTTGTCTCTCAGCGTTCCTGCCGCGGCTCCGCGCCTGCGGTCTGCCTTTGATATACGACCGCTGTTTCAGCTGCCGCCGCGATACAAATGCGACCAGCCCTTCCGCGTGCCTGTGCGCATGCCGGTGAAAGCCGAACGCGGGTTTCAATTGTCTCCTCCTCCTCACCGCGTTTCCCCTTTCCCTTTCGGACACTGTCTCTCTTTGTTCTCCCCTCTAATCTGCCCACCTTCTCCTCCTTTTGTTAAGCGTTGCGGTTTCTCGCTCAGATAATTTCAGCAGCCAATACAAGCGATTCTTTTTTTATATTTGCAATAGAATAGATCTTTTTTGAATTTTTCCTGTGATTCTCTGCGCTTTTTCTCTCTGCAAGGAAAAAAAAGCAAGAAAGAAAAACAACGTCGGTAGGACAGGGTTGGTGATATATACCGGTCACGGAGATAAACCTTCCCTTGTTTTGATTCTGGTGTAGCAAAAACGCTCATTGTTTTCGAGATGTCAGCGATATCAAGATTTTTTTCAGCACAATACCTCATCCAGCTAAAGCAAGAAACTTATGTAACTGTTGATATTATTTCGCGCTGTCTAATCTAATAAATACAAAGGTTCCCTTCAACGAATCATCGTAATGCTAGGCGAATAAATGTTGTTGGAACACAGTTAAATAAAATCTGTCCCACGCAACTTGTCTCCGCGGAGTTATAAAAAAAATGGCTCTGAGCACTATGGGACTTAACTTCTGAGGTCATCAGTCCCCTATAACTTAGAACTAATTAAACCTAACTAACCTAAGGACATCACACACATCCATGCCCGAGGCAGGATTTGAACCTGCGACCGTAGCTGTCTCGCGGTTCCAGATTGTAGCGCCTACAATCGTCCGGCCACTCCGGCCGGCGCGGGGTTATAATATAGGGTTTTCATTACAATAAATAACTCAGAATTGAAATAGCCACATGTACATTTAAATACACTGCTGAATAAGAAAGTTAGCACACCCTCTTAGAGCTTTCCAATTCACTCAAGTTGTATTGTTGTAACAGTGCATATGGAGTACAGGTTGTTTTACCACGTATCGAACCATGCTGAAAAATCCGTATTAGTACGTGGCGTCGCGTTCAGGGGTGGCAATAAAGGCGCAGACTGGGACACCTAATCAGTTGTACAGATCGCGAATACTGTCCTGCATATGTTATGCCACTCCTGATCCACCTTTTTACGTAGTTCTGTAAGAGTTATTGGTTGACGCGTCACATGAGCCACTTCTCATTCCATCATATCCCCACACACGCTAGACTGCAGACAAATCCAGAGGACATGCGGGCTAGGGAAGTTACTTCACGTCTTGAAAGGGTACAGTACCGCCCGACATTGAATATAGGTACAACATACTTCAGTATTTTCGTCAGAACAACACTTTTTTTTGTAAAATAACTCAATTTCAATTAATACAGCGAAGCCGGATACCAGTGTAGGAAAGAATGACAATTTATTTATTTAATTTATTATATGTGCACTCCCACAAAATAAATCCCTACATCCAGTTTGGTGAGATCTTTTGAAATGAATGAATGTATGGTCGTCTGCTAACCACAGATAGTGAAGGTGAATATATGATCATCTTTGAGTCGATCCTTTGGCCACCTTTGGTGGAACCAAAGAGATGAAATTTACCAGAGCTTTGAGCGCCTGAAATGTAGCTGGCCAATAGGGTAGTAAGGTGCTCCCCCACTTCAGCAGAGGTGGAGAGGACCTCGAAAACGGCCATGTTTTAGGCACTCTGCCGCTGGATCCTGTGCTGTTAACACCTGTTTTAGTTGTGCTACGTAATGACGAAAGAATGGAGGCATGGTATGCATGTGGAATATTTAAGAGTAGTTTGAAATAATAATTTCTCTATTTCAGGAACTTTTGTGGGGAGAATTAAATGTCAGGCAGGTAATATTAATGGGATAGTAGTAATCTTCGGAAGTGACCAACGGTCACAATGAAACCACGTGTAGCAATAAGTTGAAATACTACCGTGTGCTTAAGTTAAGCTGAATTACTAGCGTGTGTACAATAAGTTGAAATATTTAAGAAATAGCGTGTGTACCATAAGTTGAAATATTTAAGAAATGGCGTGTGCAGGACTTGAAATTAGAGACGAGTACTTCCACGTGGTGAGTACTGTGTGAGTCTCAATCTGTGTATGAGACAAAGGATAAAGAGAAGTACTCGTCCATGGCATCAGTTCGCGTGTGTGATGAATACCTTAATACTACATTGCGTGTGACGCTAGATTCAAACTCTGAGAGAGAAGTAAGGTGAGTCGGCCGTCTATCCAGCAACGCCACATGGCTTGCATTGCACAGGAAGACGTGCATTTATCTCCAGAGTTCACAGTAGGAAAGTAGAATTACAAAGTGGGGCAGTGTCGTGTGGAACTGGGATCAATATTAATTGAAGTGGGAAAGCTGAAAGTGATAATGTTGTAACCATTCTCTGTGTAGTATTTCATATTGTTGTGTAGTGTATGTCATGTAATTTGGGTATGTGTGGTTTCCATGGGTGCGTAGCGAAGTAGTTTCAAAAGATTAGTGGGTTATGCTTGTTCCTTCCGTACCGCTCGGTCTGGAGGAAAGTTTCGTGATGATGATTGTGAGAGTCGAAGTGTGAGAGATAATAAAAGATCCACCATCCTATCCAGAAAGTGCACTGTAGCGTTAATTAAATTACGAGACCATAATATAGAGATTCACTAATGTAAAGCCATGCCCACTGGGCGGAATTTCTCATATGTTATTCTTGTAGGTTATAGAATTTGTGTGTTTAGGTTAGGGAATTTATCAGAATAAATCAGATAGTGAAAAAGAAAGAGATTGGTAGCCTATTCCTTCAAATTGTATGTTGTCATAATGTCCCGAATTTATAATGTGTGCGCCATTCATATTCAGTGGGATGGCCACGTGTTAATAAAAGCCGTCAAATAAAAGACAAAAAGAAAATGTGGTACTGCCAGTGCGTAGTGTACAGTCAGAGTTCTGTAAATCATTGATAGTCAGATATGCGTTTCCGTTGCGTAGCAATCATATAGGAGGATAACTTGTAACGAAGCGTGAGTACTAGAGTTCATGTTACTCGCGAAATTAAGAAAGAATCCACTCGCTTGGCAGACCACTCATCTTGCAGGCCTGACTGCTTGATGCCACCGTATGAGCAAGGCATGTGGGTGCCTCTCATAATTTCGACCCTGCCAGGATATTTTGCCAGGATAATTTTGTTGCCAGGATGATTTGGCCAGGTTATATTTTGCCAGGATATTTTGTTGTCAGGATGATTTGGCCAGGATATATTTTGCCAGGATATTTTGTCAGGATTCTGCTGTTAGGGTTTGCTGTTAAGATTTTTTTTATGGAATGTATTGTGATAGCGCTAAGAAGTAAAAATTTTTTTTGTTTGCAATTTCTTTCTGGATTGGTGAGGATCTTTTATTTTTTTTATGTAATGCTTTCTACGTCATCTAAGGTTGGAAGATCGTTGTATAATTTTTTTTGCGTAATGTCCGTAGTAACTAGGTCGCAGTCGAAAAGTGTAGCCACCATAGAGAATAACGATTCTGGGGTGAACGTGGCAGTGCAGCAGGAAGTAGCTGTTGACCATCTGTTAATGAGCGGGGACGGCAAACACGCGGAAGGGGATGAACTGTTCAGTGGACCGCTGCAAGGTGATCCTTTATGCGGCGGGCTTTGTCCACAAACGCGGGCTTTTCCCGACGACGCGGGCGAGCCGGGATTAGGTCAGGTATGCAGTGAAAGTGCAGCTACCCTTAGCGAAGTTACGGTTTCTCAGGCGAACGAGGTGAGCGCACCGAAAGTAGCAAATGACAGTGTGCTACTGCAGTTTTTACAGAGGATGGATAGAGATAATAAGGAAAGATTGGAAGCGATGAATAAAGATAATAAGGAAAGATTAGAAGCGATGAATAGATATAATAAGGAGAGAGATATGGAGAATAAGGAAAGATTTGAAGCAACTAAGGAAAGATTGGAAGCGAATAAGGAAAGATTGGAGGCAATGGATAAGGGAAATAAAGAGGCAATGAAGAAGCTACACACAGTTATCGATGAGCGTCTGTCCGCAATTAATAATCGGTTAGATGAGGGGGAGAAGAATCTGGGTGCGTTAAAGCAAGTATGTGACGCCTTGAAAGAAAAAACCAATAATTTGGAGGTACGAATAATTGCAATAGAGAGGGATATCACAGAACGTAGGGACGTGTTGCCAGATGAGCGAATCAAAGAGGTAGTGGAGGACTTACTTGCAGATAAACAAGGGGCATTAGACAGCGTGGAAGCTCAAGTCACCCAGCAGGAAGCGGCGCTAAATAAATACAGGGATGAAGTTGCGGAGGTAGTGGTCAGAATGAATACAATTAGTGCAGATGTAGAGAAGGTCAGTGTAAGGGGCGAGACAGGCTCTGACAGTACGCAGCGAGAGGTTTATGCCGAGCAGGAAAAGATACAATCACTATTACAGTTTAAAGAGGCGCAATTAGAAATAAACAGGAAACATAGGGAAGAACTAGCACAGTTGCAATTAGCATGCAGTAGCGAAGGTGACACACCACCAGGTAGATTGCAGAGGGAGAGTGAGATAAATTCAAAAAAAGAAAATAGGCAGAAAGAGGAAGACGAACTTAGAGAGGTAGAAGAACGGTTGTGTCGGATAAAACAGGTGGCAAATCCAACTGGGTATAGCCCAAGGTCGGAAAACATAAATGCGGAAGAAGAATGTAGGAGGCACTTCGTGTCGGTACAAAAGTTCACTTGTTTTCCGGATCCTGATAACTACCAACATCCATGTCTGTGGCTGTCTCAATTTCAAGATTCATTACCTGCATCGTGGGGACCGCTCCTCAAAATGAAGTTTGTGTGCAACCATTTGAGGGACGAGGCTAGAGCGAAAATGCAGGAAGTTATTAAAGACTGTAGTAGCTACAAGATATTTTGTGACAAGTTTTTAAATGACTTCTGGCCGAAAAGTAAGCAGGACCAGGTTAAGCAAAGCATATTGATGATGCCAAATTGTAACGAAGGTAGTATAAGAGATCCAGTGGCGTGCTATCAGGAAATGCTGAGACGAAATAGATATTTGGATGTGCCATACGAAACTGGGGAGCTCATTAGGATCTGTATAACGAAGTTGCCAGTGAGATTGCGCAGAGATATAGTGATAGCAGGCAGAGGCTTAGACGATTCTGCGTCATTTCAACACTTGTTACAGGAACTGGGTTATGAGAGCAACATTGTGAACGGCGACACGACTCTTAGGTCAGACAGAGTCGAGGATAGGAACGGCAGAAACTATCAGAATGGCAGGAGAGCATGGAATCAGAGGAATGACGGGAATGGAAGATGGCGAGGAAATAGGAGGCAGAATTCATGGGAATATCGAACGTCAAACCGGGAAAATAGAACATGGGACAGAGATGGAAGAAGAAGGGAAACTCAAAATGATGGGCGAAGAGAGGATAGGCAGTCATTGCGTTCACGACAGGGCAATCATTGTCACAATTGAGACGATCAAGGGAAAACAATCTCGTGGGCTTCATCACATTTCTAACATCAAATTATGGAAAAGTTAAGGATAGATCTAAAGTAGGCAATTTATGGTAGCTAGTCAGTGTATTTATTTGTGGTGTGTAACGTTGTGCAGGGTCAAATCGAACATAAGAATTTTCAGGCGGGATGTCAGGAAGTATGACGGAATAGACTGGTCGAATGCGTCATGAACAGGAGTCGACAGAGTGGTGTATGTACGTATTTTTTGTCATATGAATAAGGATCAAGCAGAAACGACGTGATGATTAATGAGTGGATAATGATGGTAGATAGAGAAGCGACGTGGTAAATAGTAGTGGATAAAGGTGATATTTAAGGAAAGAAGCGACGTGAAGCAGTGTGATTAATAAAAAGAGATTCGACGTGATGAAACAGTGGTAAATAAAGGTGAGTAGAATTAATAATGTGGAGATGTCTTAGATGTATGTTACAGAGGGTCCTGTGTATGCTGCAATAGAGATTGATGCCAATGGCGAAGGAAGACCAGGAAATGATGGAGTAATGGACGGACGGAGAGCCGAAATACGAATGAAGAGATGAGGACAACTGCACAATGTGAAGGGACATGAAGGGAGTATGAGATTCAGATGGTGAACGTTGTGGAATACTGACGTGAGATGTAATATAAGTGTAAAATCTAATTCTTACCATAAGATATGCAATTTGGCGAAAATAATATTTTTTGTTGTTGTTGAAGCCTGGTACCAGTATAACTAATCAAAACGGTACCAAGGATGTGTACAGTTATTTTGCAGGATGAATAATTTGTGTATTTTTTGTTCTTAGATGAAATGTCGCAATTCTAAGTGATATTTAGCAGGAGGAATAGTCGGTGAAGTGAATGCAGAGGAAAGCCCGATGGAGAGAGGTGCCAGAGTGAAAGGACGAATTTGGAGACTGGAAAGCTATCTCCGAAACAGCTTCATGTGTTATGTGGTTGAGTATAAGGGAGCGAAGGTATGGTATGTTGTCGTGAGAGTGGTGGTGTTATGAGTATAAGGGAGCGAAGGTATGGTATGTTGTCGTGAGTGTGGTGGTGTTAAGGTTAGCTGACTTCTAGACCTATTCTGTTAGTGTATTAATGGATTGAATGAGAAGGAAAATGTGATGTCTGGTGAGTGAGAGTCGTAGAGTAGTGTGACCAATGCGGACACTCCGGTAAAGGGGATGCTACCGATCTGTAACTAAAACATTATTGTGTATTGTTTGATTTGGATGAACCTCGATGGCAGGTCAGGATCTGACATCATGTGGATGGTTCATACGTGTCCTAGAAATGTTGTTATATATAATAAAGTGTAAAATAGATAAAGAGATACTTATTTCAGTGTGTCACAAGCACAAAGGTGCATTGTATGTGGTAGATTTAGAGTCATCAGTTTCTAAAATGTTTATTGTGTTAGGATCTTAAAGTAGTTTACTACTTAATAACATGTGATAGGTAATTGTGAGCTGTGTAGATGATTTCTTATTTTTTGTTGGAACACTTTCAAGGGGTATTAATTTCAGCCTGTCACAAGCACAAAGGTGCGATGTATATTGTAGTATTTAGAATCAGCAGTTTCTCATATTTTCACTGTGATAGGATGTTAAAGTAGTCTACGATTTGATATTGTAATTATGAGCAGTATAGATTGCTTATTATTCCTTTTGTTTTTTTATTTTACACTTTCATGTTTTGTATGAGGGACGAGATAAATGTTGATGTTGTATGTGTAGAAAACTAGGGTGTATAATTTTCTGTTTTTTAGAACAAAGATTCTTTTATTACCAATGTATCTAATAGGTCATACATGTAATCAATGAGTATTTAAATACTGTAAGAATATCCTTTTGTCTGTAATGTTGCGAGATGCACGGAAGAGTCTGACTGATTGGGTGTCGTAGCGCTGAGGGCTACACCGAACACGCCCGTACCGCATAAGCCAAGCAGACGGCGGCAACAGAACCGCGGCACTCCCCACTCCACTGCCGGTCGAGGTACGCTCCACGCGCCCGCTACAGCAGGTCAACGGCATGGGGCGACACGCACGTACCACTGGCCATTCATACGTTCCGCCACCCTTACGACTGGGGAAAGTATCCCGCAGAGGCCACAGCGGGTGGTTTCTTCTGCTCAACAGCGCGCGCGCGCGCGGCGGCGCCACGGCAGAATGGACGACGCGCGACAGAGTCCGGCGGGCATTTTTTTTACCAGCAATTATTAACTAGTACTGGACTGTGGAGCCGTGAAACAAGATGACTGCTCGTATGTCTCCATAAGGTGGAAAGTGAAGGACTGGTGTTTCCACGTTGTGAGTGGTGGGAAAGATTTTGTCTTTAGCAGACAGGACGATCGTTTTGTTTTGTCTTGACCACTGAACGGTGGGATCCATAAACTTTTGGCAGTGACTTGTTAAGTGTGCTTTGTGAATTGCATGTGGGACGCATGGTATTCTTGAAGAGGACAGTTGTCGTTTGGTGACTAATTATTGTATGAACGCAAGAAACTAGAGTGGGACATTGACATTTGCGTCTGTAGTAGGAGACACTTCTTGAATTGGTGCGGGAATAAGTGCTGTTTGTTGGAACTTACGACTTTTAATTACACCATGAACTGAAAGGACAGAACCGTGGGTAATAGTAGTTGTGGGGCCATTTCTGGACGACCAGATTCGTGTGGATGGTACGCTGAGTGTGACTATGACATTTGTGTTTAATGTGAGATACAGTTTACTGTTCAGTGCGTGTTCAAAATGCCGATTTGAGTGACTTAAAGACTTTCGTCCGGGTAACCATGGGAGAGCTTTGACACCGAAACAGTGTTTCTAGGGAACCTGTCAGCAACTTTTTTGACCCCAAGAAAATCACAGAATGAAATGTTTCCGTGTGACTCGCAAGATAGGGAATAATGTATTTGTAATTGTGTAAATGTTTTTTTTATATGTTTCATTCTTGAAGGGACAGCAAGTGTAATTGTATTTCATTAACATTTGTGTTTAGAATAGTTAGTGTTTGTTTTTTGTTTGTTCTCGGTTATCAAGTTCACGTAGCATGTTTATTAGGATACTTGGTACGATGATGCTTTAATTATTAGCCAGTGGCGTAATACTAACGTAGTGGCTCTTGTTGCATAGGTCAGTAAGGTTGTCACAGGGGACAAGAATTTGCATTGCACAACAAATATCGGAATTAATTGATGCATTTTGATGTCGTGGACAGTACGGATCTTGTTGGTGTGTTGACTGAAGCCACTTATTTTCGTTATCACAGTGGTGATATTTCACATTAAAGTGTAACGAGGGCTAGTCGAAATGCAAGTTCTTGTCGTCTAAATGTGTGACAACAGAGAAATGAGCAGTAGAGTAAGATACAAGACCTACTGGTGGATTCAAGCACTTATTGCTAAACTATTTACTGCGTGTATTGATCGCAGTTGATGGACTGACTGGCTCAGCAGCAGGTATTTGTACTGGTGGATAAGGATAAGGTTAAACTCACTGTCGAGTAGTTGTGGCAATTGCCTAAGTGATGATAGTTAATGAGGTATGACATGATGTCTTAGGTTGACTATATTACGTAACCAGCATGTAACTTGTGGTATATTTCATTGTTTTTCTTCTCACTTTTATTTCTCTGTACGTTTGATGTATATTTTAGAGTAATGGTATGGAGCCTGACATTCTACATGTAACTGGAGTACGCAATGTTTTTCTTTTGTTGATTTTGTTTTGTATTTAGACTTTGCTGTGTAAAGGTTTTTACAACGAAATTTATGAATGTCAGATTACTTGTTCTGTGTTTGGACGGTGAGCTATTTAAAATTTCATGAGTACAATTAGTATTTTTTTATTTGTCATAGAATTAGTGAAGTTTGGATTACTTATAAAAATAACGAAGATCCCAGTAACTAAGCCAATTTTTATCTCACCATTATTATTTTATTTGTATGATGTGATGTTTTATTTGTCATTTGGATTGTTGTAACTATGTATGTGTACGTTACTCCGGATTGTGGAGAGTACAATAATGCAACAACTGTGTCAAAAATTTGCTAAAGTAACAACATTTGGTCGTCAATTTGAGGTCACCAGGGGCTAAGGTCTCCTCCTGGTTACTTTGATGACTTGTTATGTTTGTTCTAATACAGTTTTCTTAAAAAAAAATGTTCGGAACTACCCTCGCATTGCAAGGATAGTACCGTGCCATTTTTTTCTGCATGGGTAGCCGGTGGTGAAAGGGTACAGTACCGCCCGACATTGAATATAGGTACAACATACTTCAGTATTTTCGTCAGAACAACACTTTTTTTTGTAAAATAACTCAATTTCAATTAATACAGCGAAGCCGGATACCAGTGTAGGAAAGAATGACAATTTATTTATTTAATTTATCATATGTGCACTCCCACAAAATAAATCCCTACATCCAGTTTGGTGAGATCTTTTGAAATGAATGAATGTATGGTCGTCTGCTAACCACAGATAGTGAAGGTGAATATATGATCATCTTTGAGTCGATCCTTTGGCCACCTTTGGTGGAACCAAAGAGATGAAATTTACCAGAGCTTTGAGCGCCTGAAATGTAGCTGGCCAATAGGGTAGTAAGGTGCTCCCCCACTTCAGCAGAGGTGGAGAGGACCTCGAAAACGGCCATGTTTTAGGCACTCTGCCGCTGGATCCTGTGCTGTTAACACCTGTTTTAGTTGTGCTACGTAATGACGAAAGAATGGAGGCATGGTATGCATGTGGAATATTTAAGAGTAGTTTGAAATAATAATTTCTCTATTTCAGGAACTTTTGTGGGGAGAATTAAATGTCAGGCAGGTAATATTAATGGGATAGTAGTAATCTTCGGAAGTGACCAACGGTCACAATGAAACCACGTGTAGCAATAAGTTGAAATACTACCGTGTGCTTAAGTTAAGCTGAATTACTAGCGTGTGTACAATAAGTTGAAATATTTAAGAAATAGCGTGTGTACCATAAGTTGAAATATTTAAGAAATGGCGTGTGCAGGACTTGAAATTAGAGACGAGTACTTCCACGTGGTGAGTACTGTGTGAGTCTCAATCTGTGTATGAGACAAAGGATAAAGAGAAGTACTCGTCCATGGCATCAGTTCGCGTGTGTGATGAATACCTTAATACTACATTGCGTGTGACGCTAGATTCAAACTCTGAGAGAGAAGTAAGGTGAGTCGGCCGTCTATCCAGCAACGCCACATGGCTTGCATTGCACAGGAAGACGTGCATTTATCTCCAGAGTTCACAGTAGGAAAGTAGAATTACAAAGTGGGGCAGTGTCGTGTGAAACTGGGATCAATATTAATTGAAGTGGGAAAGCTGAAAGTGATAATGTTGTAACCATTCTCTGTGTAGTATTTCATATTGTTGTGTAGTGTATGTCATGTAATTTGGGTATGTGTGGTTTCCATGGGTGCGTAGCGAAGTAGTTTCAAAAGATTAGTGGGTTATGCTTGTTCCTTCCGTACCGCTCGGTCTGGAGGAAAGTTTCGTGATGATGATTGTGAGAGTCGAAGTGTGAGAGATAATAAAAGATCCACCATCCTATCCAGAAAGTGCACTGTAGCGTTAATTAAATTACGAGACCATAATATAGAGATTCACTAATGTAAAGCCATGCCCACTGGGCGGAATTTCTCATATGTTATTCTTGTAGGTTATAGAATTTGTGTGTTTAGGTTAGGGAATTTATCAGAATAAATCAGATAGTGAAAAAGAAAGAGATTGGTAGCCTATTCCTTCAAATTGTATGTTGTCATAATGTCCCGAATTTATAATGTGTGCGCCATTCATATTCAGTGGGATGGCCACGTGTTAATAAAAGCCGTCAAATAAAAGACAAAAAGAAAATGTGGTACTGCCAGTGCGTAGTGTACAGTCAGAGTTCTGTAAATCATTGATAGTCAGATATGCGTTTCCGTTGCGTAGCAATCATATAGGAGGATAACTTGTAACGAAGCGTGAGTACTAGAGTTCATGTTACTCGCGAAATTAAGAAAGAATCCACTCGCTTGGCAGACCACTCATCTTGCAGGCCTGACTGCTTGATGCCACCGTATGAGCAAGGCATGTGGGTGCCTCTCATAATTTCGACCCTGCCAGGATATTTTGCCAGGATAATTTTGTTGCCAGGATGATTTGGCCAGGTTATATTTTGCCAGGATATTTTGTTGTCAGGATGATTTGGCCAGGATATATTTTGCCAGGATATTTTGTCAGGATTCTGCTGTTAGGGTTTGCTGTTAAGATTTTTTTTATGGAATGTATTGTGATAGCGCTAAGAAGTAAAAATTTTTTTTGTTTGCAATTTCTTTCTGGATTGGTGAGGATCTTTTATTTTTTTTATGTAATGCTTTCTACGTCATCTAAGGTTGGAAGATCGTTGTATAATTTTTTTTGCGTAATGTCCGTAGTAACTAGGTCGCAGTCGAAAAGTGTAGCCACCATAGAGAATAACGATTCTGGGGTGAACGTGGCAGTGCAGCAGGAAGTAGCTGTTGACCATCTGTTAATGAGCGGGGACGGCAAACACGCGGAAGGGGATGAACTGTTCAGTGGACCGCTGCAAGGTGATCCTTTATGCGGCGGGCTTTGTCCACAAACGCGGGCTTTTCCCGACGACGCGGGCGAGCCGGGATTAGGTCAGGTATGCAGTGAAAGTGCAGCTACCCTTAGCGAAGTTACGGTTTCTCAGGCGAACGAGGTGAGCGCACCGAAAGTAGCAAATGACAGTGTGCTACTGCAGTTTTTACAGAGGATGGATAGAGATAATAAGGAAAGATTGGAAGCGATGAATAAAGATAATAAGGAAAGATTAGAAGCGATGAATAGATATAATAAGGAGAGAGATATGGAGAATAAGGAAAGATTTGAAGCAACTAAGGAAAGATTGGAAGCGAATAAGGAAAGATTGGAGGCAATGGATAAGGGAAATAAAGAGGCAATGAAGAAGCTACACACAGTTATCGATGAGCGTCTGTCCGCAATTAATAATCGGTTAGATGAGGGGGAGAAGAATCTGGGTGCGTTAAAGCAAGTATGTGACGCCTTGAAAGAAAAAACCAATAATTTGGAGGTACGAATAATTGCAATAGAGAGGGATATCACAGAACGTAGGGACGTGTTGCCAGATGAGCGAATCAAAGAGGTAGTGGAGGACTTACTTGCAGATAAACAAGGGGCATTAGACAGCGTGGAAGCTCAAGTCACCCAGCAGGAAGCGGCGCTAAATAAATACAGGGATGAAGTTGCGGAGGTAGTGGTCAGAATGAATACAATTAGTGCAGATGTAGAGAAGGTCAGTGTAAGGGGCGAGACAGGCTCTGACAGTACGCAGCGAGAGGTTTATGCCGAGCAGGAAAAGATACAATCACTATTACAGTTTAAAGAGGCGCAATTAGAAATAAACAGGAAACATAGGGAAGAACTAGCACAGTTGCAATTAGCATGCAGTAGCGAAGGTGACACACCACCAGGTAGATTGCAGAGGGAGAGTGAGATAAATTCAAAAAAAGAAAATAGGCAGAAAGAGGAAGACGAACTTAGAGAGGTAGAAGAACGGTTGTGTCGGATAAAACAGGTGGCAAATCCAACTGGGTATAGCCCAAGGTCGGAAAACATAAATGCGGAAGAAGAATGTAGGAGGCACTTCGTGTCGGTACAAAAGTTCACTTGTTTTCCGGATCCTGATAACTACCAACATCCATGTCTGTGGCTGTCTCAATTTCAAGATTCATTACCTGCATCGTGGGGACCGCTCCTCAAAATGAAGTTTGTGTGCAACCATTTGAGGGACGAGGCTAGAGCGAAAATGCAGGAAGTTATTAAAGACTGTAGTAGCTACAAGATATTTTGTGACAAGTTTTTAAATGACTTCTGGCCGAAAAGTAAGCAGGACCAGGTTAAGCAAAGCATATTGATGATGCCAAATTGTAACGAAGGTAGTATAAGAGATCCAGTGGCGTGCTATCAGGAAATGCTGAGACGAAATAGATATTTGGATGTGCCATACGAAACTGGGGAGCTCATTAGGATCTGTATAACGAAGTTGCCAGTGAGATTGCGCAGAGATATAGTGATAGCAGGCAGAGGCTTAGACGATTCTGCGTCATTTCAACACTTGTTACAGGAACTGGGTTATGAGAGCAACATTGTGAACGGCGACACGACTCTTAGGTCAGACAGAGTCGAGGATAGGAACGGCAGAAACTATCAGAATGGCAGGAGAGCATGGAATCAGAGGAATGACGGGAATGGAAGATGGCGAGGAAATAGGAGGCAGAATTCATGGGAATATCGAACGTCAAACCGGGAAAATAGAACATGGGACAGAGATGGAAGAAGAAGGGAAACTCAAAATGATGGGCGAAGAGAGGATAGGCAGTCATTGCGTTCACGACAGGGCAATCATTGTCACAATTGAGACGATCAAGGGAAAACAATCTCGTGGGCTTCATCACATTTCTAACATCAAATTATGGAAAAGTTAAGGATAGATCTAAAGTAGGCAATTTATGGTAGCTAGTCAGTGTATTTATTTGTGGTGTGTAACGTTGTGCAGGGTCAAATCGAACATAAGAATTTTCAGGCGGGATGTCAGGAAGTATGACGGAATAGACTGGTCGAATGCGTCATGAACAGGAGTCGACAGAGTGGTGTATGTACGTATTTTTTGTCATATGAATAAGGATCAAGCAGAAACGACGTGATGATTAATGAGTGGATAATGATGGTAGATAGAGAAGCGACGTGGTAAATAGTAGTGGATAAAGGTGATATTTAAGGAAAGAAGCGACGTGAAGCAGTGTGATTAATAAAAAGAGATTCGACGTGATGAAACAGTGGTAAATAAAGGTGAGTAGAATTAATAATGTGGAGATGTCTTAGATGTATGTTACAGAGGGTCCTGTGTATGCTGCAATAGAGATTGATGCCAATGGCGAAGGAAGACCAGGAAATGATGGAGTAATGGACGGACGGAGAGCCGAAATACGAATGAAGAGATGAGGACAACTGCACAATGTGAAGGGACATGAAGGGAGTATGAGATTCAGATGGTGAACGTTGTGGAATACTGACGTGAGATGTAATATAAGTGTAAAATCTAATTCTTACCATAAGATATGCAATTTGGCGAAAATAATATTTTTTGTTGTTGTTGAAGCCTGGTACCAGTATAACTAATCAAAACGGTACCAAGGATGTGTACAGTTATTTTGCAGGATGAATAATTTGTGTATTTTTTGTTCTTAGATGAAATGTCGCAATTCTAAGTGATATTTAGCAGGAGGAATAGTCGGTGAAGTGAATGCAGAGGAAAGCCCGATGGAGAGAGGTGCCAGAGTGAAAGGACGAATTTGGAGACTGGAAAGCTATCTCCGAAACAGCTTCATGTGTTATGTGGTTGAGTATAAGGGAGCGAAGGTATGGTATGTTGTCGTGAGAGTGGTGGTGTTATGAGTATAAGGGAGCGAAGGTATGGTATGTTGTCGTGAGTGTGGTGGTGTTAAGGTTAGCTGACTTCTAGACCTATTCTGTTAGTGTATTAATGGATTGAATGAGAAGGAAAATGTGATGTCTGGTGAGTGAGAGTCGTAGAGTAGTGTGACCAATGCGGACACTCCGGTAAAGGGGATGCTACCGATCTGTAACTAAAACATTATTGTGTATTGTTTGATTTGGATGAACCTCGATGGCAGGTCAGGATCTGACATCATGTGGATGGTTCATACGTGTCCTAGAAATGTTGTTATATATAATAAAGTGTAAAATAGATAAAGAGATACTTATTTCAGTGTGTCACAAGCACAAAGGTGCATTGTATGTGGTAGATTTAGAGTCATCAGTTTCTAAAATGTTTATTGTGTTAGGATCTTAAAGTAGTTTACTACTTAATAACATGTGATAGGTAATTGTGAGCTGTGTAGATGATTTCTTATTTTTTGTTGGAACACTTTCAAGGGGTATTAATTTCAGCCTGTCACAAGCACAAAGGTGCGATGTATATTGTAGTATTTAGAATCAGCAGTTTCTCATATTTTCACTGTGATAGGATGTTAAAGTAGTCTACGATTTGATATTGTAATTATGAGCAGTATAGATTGCTTATTATTCCTTTTGTTTTTTTATTTTACACTTTCATGTTTTGTATGAGGGACGAGATAAATGTTGATGTTGTATGTGTAGAAAACTAGGGTGTATAATTTTCTGTTTTTTAGAACAAAGATTCTTTTATTACCAATGTATCTAATAGGTCATACATGTAATCAATGAGTATTTAAATACTGTAAGAATATCCTTTTGTCTGTAATGTTGCGAGATGCACGGAAGAGTCTGACTGATTGGGTGTCGTAGCGCTGAGGGCTACACCGAACACGCCCGTACCGCATAAGCCAAGCAGACGGCGGCAACAGAACCGCGGCACTCCCCACTCCACTGCCGGTCGAGGTACGCTCCACGCGCCCGCTACAGCAGGTCAACGGCATGGGGCGACACGCACGTACCACTGGCCATTCATACGTTCCGCCACCCTTACGACTGGGGAAAGTATCCCGCAGAGGCCACAGCGGGTGGTTTCTTCTGCTCAACAGCGCGCGCGCGCGCGGCGGCGCCACGGCAGAATGGACGACGCGCGACAGAGTCCGGCGGGCATTTTTTTTACCAGCAATTATTAACTAGTACTGGACTGTGGAGCCGTGAAACAAGATGACTGCTCGTATGTCTCCATAAGGTGGAAAGTGAAGGACTGGTGTTTCCACGTTGTGAGTGGTGGGAAAGATTTTGTCTTTAGCAGACAGGACGATCGTTTTGTTTTGTCTTGACCACTGAACGGTGGGATCCATAAACTTTTGGCAGTGACTTGTTAAGTGTGCTTTGTGAATTGCATGTGGGACGCATGGTATTCTTGAAGAGGACAGTTGTCGTTTGGTGACTAATTATTGTATGAACGCAAGAAACTAGAGTGGGACATTGACATTTGCGTCTGTAGTAGGAGACACTTCTTGAATTGGTGCGGGAATAAGTGCTGTTTGTTGGAACTTACGACTTTTAATTACACCATGAACTGAAAGGACAGAACCGTGGGTAATAGTAGTTGTGGGGCCATTTCTGGACGACCAGATTCGTGTGGATGGTACGCTGAGTGTGACTATGACATTTGTGTTTAATGTGAGATACAGTTTACTGTTCAGTGCGTGTTCAAAATGCCGATTTGAGTGACTTAAAGACTTTCGTCCGGGTAACCATGGGAGAGCTTTGACACCGAAACAGTGTTTCTAGGGAACCTGTCAGCAACTTTTTTGACCCCAAGAAAATCACAGAATGAAATGTTTCCGTGTGACTCGCAAGATAGGGAATAATGTATTTGTAATTGTGTAAATGTTTTTTTTATATGTTTCATTCTTGAAGGGACAGCAAGTGTAATTGTATTTCATTAACATTTGTGTTTAGAATAGTTAGTGTTTGTTTTTTGTTTGTTCTCGGTTATCAAGTTCACGTAGCATGTTTATTAGGATACTTGGTACGATGATGCTTTAATTATTAGCCAGTGGCGTAATACTAACGTAGTGGCTCTTGTTGCATAGGTCAGTAAGGTTGTCACAGGGGACAAGAATTTGCATTGCACAACAAATATCGGAATTAATTGATGCATTTTGATGTCGTGGACAGTACGGATCTTGTTGGTGTGTTGACTGAAGCCACTTATTTTCGTTATCACAGTGGTGATATTTCACATTAAAGTGTAACGAGGGCTAGTCGAAATGCAAGTTCTTGTCGTCTAAATGTGTGACAACAGAGAAATGAGCAGTAGAGTAAGATACAAGACCTACTGGTGGATTCAAGCACTTATTGCTAAACTATTTACTGCGTGTATTGATCGCAGTTGATGGACTGACTGGCTCAGCAGCAGGTATTTGTACTGGTGGATAAGGATAAGGTTAAACTCACTGTCGAGTAGTTGTGGCAATTGCCTAAGTGATGATAGTTAATGAGGTATGACATGATGTCTTAGGTTGACTATATTACGTAACCAGCATGTAACTTGTGGTATATTTCATTGTTTTTCTTCTCACTTTTATTTCTCTGTACGTTTGATGTATATTTTAGAGTAATGGTATGGAGCCTGACATTCTACATGTAACTGGAGTACGCAATGTTTTTCTTTTGTTGATTTTGTTTTGTATTTAGACTTTGCTGTGTAAAGGTTTTTACAACGAAATTTATGAATGTCAGATTACTTGTTCTGTGTTTGGACGGTGAGCTATTTAAAATTTCATGAGTACAATTAGTATTTTTTTATTTGTCATAGAATTAGTGAAGTTTGGATTACTTATAAAAATAACGAAGATCCCAGTAACTAAGCCAATTTTTATCTCACCATTATTATTTTATTTGTATGATGTGATGTTTTATTTGTCATTTGGATTGTTGTAACTATGTATGTGTACGTTACTCCGGATTGTGGAGAGTACAATAATGCAACAACTGTGTCAAAAATTTGCTAAAGTAACAACATTTGGTCGTCAATTTGAGGTCACCAGGGGCTAAGGTCTCCTCCTGGTTACTTTGATGACTTGTTATGTTTGTTCTAATACAGTTTTCTTAAAAAAAAATGTTCGGAACTACCCTCGCATTGCAAGGATAGTACCGTGCCATTTTTTTCTGCATGGGTAGCCGGTGGTGAAAGGGTACAGTACCGCCCGACATTGAATATAGGTACAACATACTTCAGTATTTTCGTCAGAACAACACTTTTTTTTGTAAAATAACTCAATTTCAATTAATACAGCGAAGCCGGATACCAGTGTAGGAAAGAATGACAATTTATTTATTTAATTTATCATATGTGCACTCCCACAAAATAAATCCCTACATCCAGTTTGGTGAGATCTTTTGAAATGAATGAATGTATGGTCGTCTGCTAACCACAGATAGTGAAGGTGAATATATGATCATCTTTGAGTCGATCCTTTGGCCACCTTTGGTGGAACCAAAGAGATGAAATTTACCAGAGCTTTGAGCGCCTGAAATGTAGCTGGCCAATAGGGTAGTAAGGTGCTCCCCCACTTCAGCAGAGGTGGAGAGGACCTCGAAAACGGCCATGTTTTAGGCACTCTGCCGCTGGATCCTGTGCTGTTAACACCTGTTTTAGTTGTGCTACGTAATGACGAAAGAATGGAGGCATGGTATGCATGTGGAATATTTAAGAGTAGTTTGAAATAATAATTTCTCTATTTCAGGAACTTTTGTGGGGAGAATTAAATGTCAGGCAGGTAATATTAATGGGATAGTAGTAATCTTCGGAAGTGACCAACGGTCACAATGAAACCACGTGTAGCAATAAGTTGAAATACTACCGTGTGCTTAAGTTAAGCTGAATTACTAGCGTGTGTACAATAAGTTGAAATATTTAAGAAATAGCGTGTGTACCATAAGTTGAAATATTTAAGAAATGGCGTGTGCAGGACTTGAAATTAGAGACGAGTACTTCCACGTGGTGAGTACTGTGTGAGTCTCAATCTGTGTATGAGACAAAGGATAAAGAGAAGTACTCGTCCATGGCATCAGTTCGCGTGTGTGATGAATACCTTAATACTACATTGCGTGTGACGCTAGATTCAAACTCTGAGAGAGAAGTAAGGTGAGTCGGCCGTCTATCCAGCAACGCCACATGGCTTGCATTGCACAGGAAGACGTGCATTTATCTCCAGAGTTCACAGTAGGAAAGTAGAATTACAAAGTGGGGCAGTGTCGTGTGAAACTGGGATCAATATTAATTGAAGTGGGAAAGCTGAAAGTGATAATGTTGTAACCATTCTCTGTGTAGTATTTCATATTGTTGTGTAGTGTATGTCATGTAATTTGGGTATGTGTGGTTTCCATGGGTGCGTAGCGAAGTAGTTTCAAAAGATTAGTGGGTTATGCTTGTTCCTTCCGTACCGCTCGGTCTGGAGGAAAGTTTCGTGATGATGATTGTGAGAGTCGAAGTGTGAGAGATAATAAAAGATCCACCATCCTATCCAGAAAGTGCACTGTAGCGTTAATTAAATTACGAGACCATAATATAGAGATTCACTAATGTAAAGCCATGCCCACTGGGCGGAATTTCTCATATGTTATTCTTGTAGGTTATAGAATTTGTGTGTTTAGGTTAGGGAATTTATCAGAATAAATCAGATAGTGAAAAAGAAAGAGATTGGTAGCCTATTCCTTCAAATTGTATGTTGTCATAATGTCCCGAATTTATAATGTGTGCGCCATTCATATTCAGTGGGATGGCCACGTGTTAATAAAAGCCGTCAAATAAAAGACAAAAAGAAAATGTGGTACTGCCAGTGCGTAGTGTACAGTCAGAGTTCTGTAAATCATTGATAGTCAGATATGCGTTTCCGTTGCGTAGCAATCATATAGGAGGATAACTTGTAACGAAGCGTGAGTACTAGAGTTCATGTTACTCGCGAAATTAAGAAAGAATCCACTTGCTTGGCAGACCACTCATCTTGCAGGCCTGACTGCTTGATGCCACCGTATGAGCAAGGCATGTGGGTGCCTCTCAGTCTTACTGTGCTTGCTGAGGTTCACGTACATTGCGTGGCGAGCATTATGTTACTGGAACAACACATCACCGCCCTGTTGAAACTACGACTAAAGAAAGGTTCGAAAAACATTCTGCATGTACCGAGCGTTGGTTGGCGTCCCCTCCAGAAACACCAAGGGTGAAACAGTGTTGTATCTTTGGTATCCCATCATAAGGTTAGGAGTGAGCCAGTGTGTCTTGGACAACAGTGCTCACATCGTATGCGCAAATGGCCATCACTTGCGTGCAGGCAGAATCTACTTTAACTGCTGAAGACAGCGGAGCTTCATTTCCTCTTCCAAGTGATCCTCTGACGGAACCAGATGAGCTCTGCCCGTTGGTAATTTGGCAGACGGGCTAGAGGTGTGAGTGCCCATGGCCCCACAGCTAATAACCGGTTAACAACAGCTCCCACTGGTACGTCTGACCTTATAAGCTCTCTTATCTGTGCTCTGTTAGCTGTACGACCTGCTATTGCCGTCCTTACAAAACGACGTTCCTGGCGGGCGTTCGTGCTGCGTGAACGTGCAGAATCTCATCTACGGATGTGACGATGTTCACGTGACCACGAATACCAATATCGTTGCACGACACAGCACGTCGAACTTGTGTGACAGTTCGGCGAAAGGACTATCCCGCAACTCGGAACGCCACAATTTGAGCCCTTTCAAAATCTTTCAGTTGGCTGTAGGAAGCACGAAAGCGTCTCCGTGGCATGGTTTCCGGCTAGCTTCACACGTTTGTACCACACAGAGCATTATGGCTGTGAACATTTTCTATTAAAAGGTTGATACACTTGGCACTCTAGTAGCTATGCTATTACGCTGTCTGTTGGTGGACGACGTTGCAAGTATTGTCAGTATGTCTACTGTCCCGAAGTGGCATATCATCTGATAAAAATCGACATCGTATTTCCATGGCTACTGACTTTTTTCCGGGATAGTTTGTGTAATAAGTCTGATGGAAGCAGGTGAAACGTTGTTATGAAATATACGTCTTTTCTAATCACAGTAAGAGTGTTTCATTCAAGGAACGAAAACAATATTGATTTTTTTCCAGATAAGTGCATTTTATTGTGCTCACATAGTGTCCTTAAACCCTGTAAATAAATGAAGCTGATACACATCTATTAAATACTCTTCTAATTTTTCAATGACTACACGACTCATATGCTGTTATTTCAACCGTTTGTGTTTCATTTTATAATAATGTATTGAATGCCTCGTTCATATTCGGTACCAGTTTACATCCTTCTTCAGGAAAGTCAGACATTGCAAAAAACAATCGAGGAAGGTGAGACATAGTTATTTAGTTAGTTGGTTGCGTGTTCCTTTGATCAACTGCACGGTATGGAAACCGTTATGATGTGGAACTTGCCAAGTGCACAAGAAATTCACATATGATAAGTGTAAAAGATTAATATATCTATTATTCACCCCATTCCCTGATACGGCACAACATGTATATACTATATTAATAGATTTATTTATTCTCATTCAAGAATTCATCTATGGTGTAGAAGGAGTTCTGAAGGAGATATGATTTCAATTTATTTTTAAGCTATTACTGCTGTCTGTCAGATATTTTATTTCATCTGGTAATTTGTCAAAAATTTTTATAGCAGCATACTTTACAACTTTATGAGACAAAGATAGGTTGAGTAAAGGATAGTGTAAGTCTCTCTTTCTTCTGGTGTTATGATCACGAATGTCACTATTGTTTCTAAACTGGTCCATGTTAGTGAGAGCAAATTTCATTAGTGAGTAAATGTACAGTGAGGCTATTCTAAGAATTCCCAATCTTTTAAAAAGATGTCTACAAGACGTGCAAATATTGACCCCACGCATTATTCTAACCACTTTCCTTTGAGCATTGAATACTTTTTGTCTAAGTTTTGAGTTCCCCAAAATATTTTTTTGTATGACATCACAGACTGAAAGTATGCAAAGTGTGTTAGCTTACTAATTTCTATATCCTCAAAATTGGCAATTACACTGATTGTAAAGGTTTCTGAACCTATTCACTTTAGAAGATCCAAAAAATGATATTTCAAAGATTCTCATCTGTATGTACACCCAAAAACGTAGTATGCTCTACTCTGTCTACTGATTTCTGTTTACGTGTAATATTTACTGAAAAAACTGTACTTTTTGTAGCAGAAAATACGGTTTACTGTGTTTTTTGAAAGTTTAGACCAAGCCCGTTTGCAGAAAACCAATTACTGACTTTTTCAAAGACCTTAATTGAATCCTTTTGAATTGGAGATTCTCTTACTGGATTAATAATGATGCTTGTATCATCAGCAAACTGTGTCAGTTCAGTTTCTTCTTTCAGGTAAGAAGGGTGGACGTTCACATATATCGAGAACAGAAGGGGACCCATGAATGAGCCCTGTGGAACAACTAATGTAAAATTCACCCCAGTGGCAAACTTATTGCGTGGATATGGATTAAACCACTAATATGCTGTTCCATTTATACCATAGAATTGTAATTTCTGTAACATAATGTCATGGTTCACACAATCAAACACTTTGGACAAAACACAGAAAATTCCTATTGGTGACATTTTACTACTTAAAGACTCTATTATAATAACAGTGAAATCGTATATTGCTGTCTCAGTGGAGCAACATTTTTGAAATCTGAACTGTGATTTACTAAGTATCCCTTCTTTACAACTTTTTTCAGTGTGTTACAATAATTTTTGTAGTGTAAAATTACTTCTCGAACTTTACTAGTTCTTGCTGTCTCATACACTTTTCTTTCTCTTTCTGAAGACACTTTAATGCCTGAAGTAATCCAAGGTTTCTTCAAAAGTGTGTGATGTTACATTTAGTAATTTTCTTTGGGAAACAATGTTCAAAAAGGGATATAAATTTGTTAAGAGATATGTTGCACTTATCATTAGCATTGGGCTCAATATATACATCTCCCAATTACGATTCCTTAAACTTTTTCTGAAGTGATTCTTAGATATTGGATTGAACAACCTCCCAGTGTCACGTAACGGTTTCTGAACTGTCCACCCTGTTATGTTTTGTAAGTTAATCAGTTATGCATCATGGTCTGACAATCCATTTACCACAGGGAAAGCATGTGCATGTTTTGCCTTCTCTTTCTGTGTAAATACATTATCTATTAGAGTACTACTGTCATCAGCTATATGTGCAAGGAAATTAAGCACTGAATAAACGTTATATGTTGTTAATAACACTTCTAGTTCACTTTTACTATCAGGATAACTTAGAAAGTTTACATTGAAATCACTACAGACTAATAACTTCTTCGTTTTGTCTGACAGACAACATAATATGAAGTCAAACATTTTTATGAATAGCTTCCAGTCTCCTTAGGACGTCGGAAATGCATATCCTCCTATTTCCATCTATTGTACTATAACTTTTCCCTTGTTTTCTTGCTGGCCGAAGTGGCCGAGCGGTTCTAGACGCTACAGTCTGGAACTGCATGACCGCTACGGTCGCACGTTCGAATCCTGCTCCGGAGCAGGATGTGTGTGATGTCTTTAGGTTAGTTAGGTTGCAGTATTTCTAAGTTCTAGGGGACTGATGACCTCAGAAGTTAAGTCCTATAGTGCTCGGAGCCATTTTTTTGAACCTTGTTTTCTTACCTTAAGATATGATATTTCTGTGTCTTTTTATATTGTAATTGTTTTACTAGTTGTATATATATATTTATGCATATACGTCGATGTTTAATTGGTTTGTTTTGTAAATATTTTTTGTATTTTTACGCTGGGTCTGGCGCAGGGAAAACTATGCTATCGAACGAATACATCGATAGGTCGTGTGGAGAACCAAAGTGTTTAGGATCTTTGGTAGTGTTAACTCTGCCGCTTGGAGAGCGGGCAGAGGGAGTCTGGCTGGAGGAGTGCGATTGAGCAGGTGTGTTATGTGTCGCTCCCAGCGAGTTGCCGCGCTTTCGGCGTTTGGCAGCATGTAATTACGCTTGACTTGCTATGATAGTTTCTGACACTGTGTCGCGGACGGGAAGCATTAGCTGGCACACATTAAGAGCCCGTTTCGCCTGGTGACCGTGTCGAGAAGAGGGCGCGCCAACATCCAGCTTCTGCAACAGCGACGGCCGACAATGAGTGACTGTCGCCACCTCCTCGATCGACGACTTCAAACCTTCAATCAACAAACAAGGAAGACTGGAAGCACGTAAAGTCTTAGAACTGTATGGCAGACCTCAGCTTTTAAAATTGTTGCATCACAAAATTACAGCAACTTAGCATGAACCTTTGATGCTCTTTGAAATTCAAACGCCAGCATTAAAGTAATATCATTCCATTTCGCTGCTTTAATTTCAAAATTCAGTTAAAGTATTCATAGCTGGCTACAATATTCAGATTACACAAGCACAAATTATAAGTGCGAGTTTTGTTACCATATTTTAGCTTACCTGTGACTGCAGCCCAGCTTGGTACGTACTAAATTTTACTATTGTTAATTGTTCAGAATCATTTAATTCAAGTTCAAAGTTAAATCTCTTATTTCTAAATTGCGAGATTCAAGTAGCTTTTGAAATGATTGTTGAGGTAGCCCAAGACTAACCTTATTTTATTGAATTTCGTAGTGCTTCAGAAACAGAGTTCACTATTAATTTCAGTCACTAAATGAACTTTCAATTTTCAGGATTTATTAATTCATTTGCTAAATAAAGTCAGAGTGTAGCGAAATCTATTACTTCTCACAAACATTCAGTTTTCACACAACACGTGTTAACCTTCAGTTGCCACGATTTTAGTGCTAATTTTACGTGCATTAATCTTCCATTTTCAGTTACTATAGTAGTTGTCCATAGGACTGGCGACCGTAATTTCCCCGAATCTCAAATATCAAATTAATTGTTAAAGTAACGACCGCACATTTACTTTCTTTATTAATTTTACCGTTTTCTCAAAATTAGTTCCCACCTATTTCATTTGCATTTTTCCTTTTATTTATATGTAACCCTTTCCTCCCTCTTTACCGACAGATTAACTTCGGTGACGATTGCTTTTCCCAAATTTCCGTTAGGTACATGCGGTTTAATTTTTCAGTCATTAAGGTCGATAAGTGAGGGGGAGGTTACATCCTAGTGGGGACATGTACACTGTTGCTGCTATTAATACTACATTATCTAGCCGAAGTTCACATGCACTAACCTGAATGTGGCGATCAACACAAAATTTGCTTACTTCTACTAAGAAAAATTCATTTCACGTTCATTTGGAGATTAGACGTATGTTCATTACGTTCATGTGGCTCTCTCTTACAGTTTACCAGTGTCTGTAATAGAGATAATAACTCGTGAAAAATGAACGGTGACCGCACCTACACACATGTATGACGGACCTTGAACCTTTCTCGGTCGGATCTCTGATCGACATTCTTCAATACACCATCATTTTTCATGGCACCCCTGTCAGTCGAATAAATCTTAGCTTCTGACGGCTGCTTGCTATCGAATTGCATCAACGCTTGCGGGAAAAGAAGACTCCACAGAGTTTTTTTTCACATGATAAGCTTTCCCTCAAACCACTTCTTATTTAAATAACACTGACGGAATTTATTTTCCACTAGTGACCCATTTTGTACCGAAAGAAACATTAAGCTATGCAAGCTGTCAATGTGATTTATATCTACATCTAAACCTATAACCGGCAAACCACTATGTACTGTGCGGAATTTCAGCTGCACCGCATATCACTGTTTCTTCACGTTCTATTCCACTATGGAGCATGGGTGGGGTGAGTTCTTTAATGTCGCTGTGCCAACTGCAATTTTTATTATCTCGACTTCGCGGTGTAGTTTTAGGGGACTATAGTGGACTCCTAGATTATTCGGTTAATATTGGTTCTGAAACAGTGTAAATAGAGCATAAGACATATTTCTGCTCATTATGAACTGTATGTTAAAATATTTAAGTGCTGGATCGTTTTTCGGACATGCAGTTCATTGTCAGTGGCATCTAACACAGCGGAAAAACAAATGAATGTATACATATCGATATCTACAAGATAAAAACATTTTGTATATATTACAGTGAAATCACAGGGTTATTTACATATTGTGTAAGTCTGTATCAAATTGCGGATGAGTGAGTTATGATATCAACCTGAAGTTAAAACCGTTGTGGGTCTAGAAAGCACAGAATGCCGTGAATATGAAATCTAGCTGCAACCAAGTCTATGTGGGCACAATGCAGCCCACTGAGCCTGAATACTGGTCTGGCAATGAAATGCTTTTACGTGCACTCACACTGTACAGCAAGATGTATCCAAGCTGCAGAGCACCAAGCATATAAGGCTTTTCCCTATAAATAGGTTTCGGGGGGTATTGGGATTCTATATTAAAAACCTTCTGGTTCTTCCGCTTTTCATTGAAATTTTAACATAGATTGTACGAAGTAGTTACAAAACGAAAAGCCAATTTTTGTGTACTTCCAATATTTGTTTAGACCTATTTGTATGGTGCCCATAGAACCGAGTAAAATTCCAGAATTGGCCACAAGAATGTTTTCTAAGAAATCTTTGTAAACTGAATGTTTTTTTTTCAGTTTCTTATCAATGAGCCGAAGTCTGCAACGTGTTTTAAGTACAAAAGAATCTATGTGATCATTCTACTTCATTTCCCCATAAGATACTTCAGCCAGACTATTTCCATGTGCTCATTCATATCGTAACCATCACACACCACGTTTCCTTGCAGTTTGTGGGGTGCACAATGTTAGATTCCTCAAAATTTAAGGATAGTTGCCAATATTTTCACCAAATTTAAATCTTATTAAGATTTGATTGAATAGTAGTGCAGCTTTTTTCACTTGGTATTTCATTTTAAGGAACTGTACCTTCTACAAGTCTTGATGGTGATGATGATTATTATTTTCTGTCAGGCCACTCCTATGCATTACGAACAAGAGGAGTCCAACACACTCCCTTGGGGCACAAATGAACTTACTTCTACGTTTGTGGATGATTCTCCATTCGAGAGAATTTACTGCATCCTCCCCAATCCAGTCACGAATTTCATTTGACACCCCCATGAACTTAAATTCTGGTTACGAAGTCAAATGCTTTTCTGATATGATGGCTTCGATCAGTTGCTTTCGTACGTTATGCGAGAAACACGCGAGCTTGGTTTCACTTGAGCAATGTTTTCGGAAACCTTAGTATTTAGCTTGCAGGTCATTCTGTTCGCGATACCTTAACACAATACGCCTGAAACAGTTCATGGGATGTGATGGACGTGAGTGGTAAACGATGGCACTTTTGTATATTACTTGTGCTACCCTTCCTGATGACACTTATGACCCGTTTTGTATACTAACCACTGGTCTGATGATGTTTGGCAATCTACAATAAATTTTGGTTAAAACGGACGCTAACATAAACGAAAATTATGTGTATTATCTGGTGGGGAGTCTTTGGGGCCCTGGAGATTGGCTGATTGTTATCGATTTCAGCCACCTCTTAGCGCCACTGATATTAATACAATGTTATTATAAATGACTGAAGAGATTTCACTTTAATTTAAATACTGTCACAAAGTCTCCACACACATATACAACAACCGAAAAATATTTATATTGCTCCAACCGCACTTCAGATTTTTGCCACGACAGCGTTACAGTGAGCACAAAGCCAAGATGGCAACAGATACAAAGAAAGCATGCCATATGTTGTGCTTGAAATGCATCCACATGTCTGTCGTAACAGTGTAACGACGCTTCGGGACGAAGTTCAACAAAGGTTCGCCAACTACCAGCTGAAATTGGCGCTGGTATCTGCAGTTTAAAACTTCAGAATGCCTCTGCAAGGCGAAATCATTTGGTCGGCCTGTAGTGAGTGAGGGAAAGGTTGATCGCACGTAGGCAAGTTTAGCACGCAGTCCACAGAAATCGACGAACTGAGCAAGCAGAGAGCTAAACATGTTACAGTCGACCGTTCGGAAAATCTTAAGGAAGCGATTGAAACTAAAGCCTTACTGCTTGCGGTGGCAACAAACCGTAACTGCCCATGACCAAGTCAGCCGCTTTTACTTTTCGGCATAGTTGTAATGGCTTATGGGAGAGGATGGTTTCCTTGAGAAACTCATATTCAGAGATGAAGCTACATTTTTTGTCAATAGCGCAGGGAACAAGCGCAGTATGTGAATCCACGCGCTATCGTGTAGCCATTCGAGAGTCACATGTGCAGTGTCGCGATTTACGGTTTTCTGTTTTCTTCTGCGAACATACAGTTACGAGACACGTGTATCTGCACATGCCGGAAAATTGGCTCACCCCACAAATGGATACCGGAAGTGCGGACTTCATCTACCAACAGGATTATGCTCCATCCCTTTCATAAATTCTTAAACAGGAAATTGAGAAAGCTGTCGACCGATCGTGATGGTTTTGACTATTAGTAGCTCATGTCATGGCCTACACGCTCTCCTAAGCCAATTCCTTGTGTTGTTTTGTGTGTGTGGTTATGTGAAGGATTTAGTGTCTACATCCCTTTACCAGCAATCCTACCAGAACTGCAAGTTACCATCAACAGTGCTTTTTAACAAACTGATTGAGATATCATGCACCGAACGTGTGAAGTACTTCGTTATCTACTTGACATGTGCAGAATCGGAAGGGACACGTGAGGATTATTTGTAATATGCCAAACTATACGTCTGAATTTTTATGTCGTCTTGCAAGGCCCTACAACAGTATGCCAAATAATGTATCTGTGTGAAAGCCGTGAAATCGCTTCATTTATACGAGGCATATTCGGAAACTGAGGTCCGACCCGTCGAGAAATGGAATCCACTGTGAAAATCCGATGAAGCTTTGCATAGATGTGTTGAGCACGGTCTCTAGTATGCCTGTTGATGACATCACGTCGCTCTTGACAGCTCTGAGTCCACAGTGAGCACATAAAAATGTCTAGAACGTAGCGTCTCCCACCATGTACGAGAACGTGGTGACAAATTTCGCCTGAAGCTATGCAGCCCACATCACATTATTGTCATGCGTTTTCTCCTTCGTGACAATTCTCAGCCGCATTTTGTACTGGTAGTGAAGATGCTCCCGAACCGTTTTTAATTGGATTACACGCAATACATCCCGTAATTGTCTTCCTCTCTGCTCACATAAACCGCTCGCTATGAAGACAACAAACTGGCACATACAACGAGATGCAGGCCAGCCTAAAGAATTGGCGGAAAGCACTGGCGGCTGCCTTCTATAACGAGGTTATTGGAAAGTTGGTACAACGCTACGCGAAACGTCTAACTCAGATCGGCGAATATGTAGATACGTAGCTGGAAGTTGTAGCTAATTGTTGCAAATAAAACATTTTTGATTTTCACAGAGGTCTTCATTTTGCGACCTATCTGACCTTATTTTCCGAAAACGTAATAACATTGTACATACAATGAGGTGACTAAAGCCATGGGACACCTCCCAATGTCGTGTCGGACCTCCTTTTGCCTGACATGCTGCAGCAACTCGACGTGGCACGCTCTCAACAAGTCGTTGTAAGTTCTCTGCAGGAATTCTGAGCTATGCAGTCTGTGTAGCCGTCCACAATTGCGAAAGTGTCGATGGTACAGAATTTTGTGCACCAATCAACTTGTCGCTTATGACCCATTAATGTTCGATGGGGTATACGTCAGGCGATCTGTGTGGCCAAGTCATTCACTGAAACTGTCCAAAACGTTGTTCAAGCCAATCGCGAACAATTGTGGCCCGGTGACGCGGCTCATTGTAGTGCATAAAAATTCCATCGTTGTTTGGAAGCATGAAGTGGATGAATGGCTGCAGATGGTCTCCAAGTAGCCGAACACAGCCATTTACAGTCAATGATCGGTTCAAACGGACCAGAGGACCCGGTCAATTCCATACCACCAACAGCTAGCCCAGTGCCTTGTTGACATCTTGGGTCGATGACTCAGTGGTATCTGCGCCATACTCGGAAACTACTGCCATCTATTTCCAATTGAAATCGTGTTCAAAATCTGTTAAAAGCCGTCGTACAGCCATAGTCACGTCGGAAATCTTTTTACATGGCTCACCTAATTACAAATGAAAACTCCGCCAGTGCATTGCTCCTTTTATACCCATTGAACGCGATACTACCACCACCTGTATATGTGCGTATCACTATCCCACGACTTGTCACCTCAGTATGTGCAGTAATATCTTCTCTGGTCTCTTGACTCGTCAGTTCACAATGTGTCCATCACGTTTCGGAAGACTTGTTTGCCCTTTCCATCTTGGATTGACGTGTCAAGAAATCTGAAATGGTTTAACAGCACTGGCAGACCACGATAGTCCACATAAGCGTAATATCTGGTATGAACGTCCCTTATTTTTGCAGTGTCGTGAGAATTTCAAACTAGAGCAACACTAATGAAGTAATGTTTGACAATATACTCGTAGTTAAGCATATTTTATTTTCCTTTACTACCCACAATATGTTCTTGTGTTATCGACGAATGCTTAGGCGCTATTTATGGTGTTATTGTCAGCAGTGTAATATGATCAAAATTAATTTTGATTTAAAGGTATTTTTATGACCTCCTGTTATCATTTACTTTTATTTTTGACAAGCAAACACGTTTCATGTAGTTTCTCTTTATCTACAGCCTTCTGCTTTCATTTGAAACTTTTGTTTGTGATTAGAGCTTCTTCGTATTTACCATGGATGGTCCTTTCATCAAGAACTATTCTGCTAGGCACATAATTAGCCGATGTTTTGTCAACTGACACTACTCCTCCATTACTGGTTATGTAAATCGTTCTACTAGTTTTAACTGTCCTTAGTACTTCAGTAATCATATGCGGTACAACGACCTCACGGTAACTATCCACAAACAATTCTGGTATATTTGTTGTTATTTTATCTAATACGTTTCAGTTGTGGGATTCCTAGTTATCTGTCCGAGCAATTGACGCACATAAGCTCAAACGGCAGAAACAAAATAACAAATATTTTACAATAGGGAGATATGTACTACGCTGCTACTTACTAAAGCCATTTTTCTGTGAAAACGTACATTTGTGTAGAGTCGCTGTTTCAGTGTTAATGAATACGCACAACACAGTATAAAAAGTCGGTAGAGAAACAATAATACCAGCATAGTTGTGGTATTATTTTGCGAAAAGCTAAATATTTATTTGCAGAAGTATACGCCATCACATGTAGTACTTACAGTCATAATTCCCAAATTAGCAGGCTCTGTAGTGCCGTACATACTTCCTCTTTGGTTGTCGGAGTATAATTGTGTTGTTTTATACAATTTGTTGAAACAGCGGGACGGGAAGAATGTGTACTCTTCATGAGGGCGACAAGCGTTCATGGTGTCTCATTTCCGGTGTGTCTGCATGGCCATAGTCCAATATCACAAGCCACGATGTGATCATTTTACCTAGGCTAAATCCACTTGCCAATCCATTACAAGGTGGTAGCAAATTTTCACGTCCTCGTTTTCAGGATACATTTGTGAAATTCTCACGATGTGAACCGTTTGGGATTAATTGTACGTGTGTCGCAGTCTTATGCAATGCGAACTTCACGGTTCAGATGCTGTTATTATTTCCGTAATTTACTTGTAGTTTACATAATATAGGAAGGGTGTTATTATAACTCTGTAACGAAAGGAACAATGACACCGCAGAGGAGCCGTATTATTTTGCGAAAAGCTAAAAATTTATTTGCAGGAGTATGAGTCATCACCTGTTGTACTTGCAGTCATATTTCACAAATTACATAAATCGCTTCAGGCATATGCCGGGATGGCTCCTTCTAAAGGGCACGGCAGACTTCCTTCACAATCCTTCCCTAATCCGATGGGACCGATGGCCTCGCTGTTTGGTCCCCTCCCCCAGAAAAATCAAACCAAACCAACCCAAAATAGGAGTCTCTGTACTGTCGTATATTTTCACAATTAGTAAATGGACAGTAGTGTCAGTTGACAAAACGTTGGGTAGCTATGTGCCTAGCAGAACAGTTCTTGATGAGTTGACTATTGAAAGATGTATACATTGCCAGCAATGGGCGAGGCATGACAGAATCTCTGACCAAAGAGTAGTTTATCGTTAGCTGTTGCTAGTCTGCGCTTGACCGCGCGAGTCGACAGTCATAGTAGTAGCGACTGAGTCTTTATAGTTGCTAGTCCGTGCTAGTTGGTGGGAGTCGGCATGCGTCGGCTGTGTGCTCTGTTCGCGGCTCTGGTCAGCATTGCACGAAGCTGTGTCGAAAAATGAGTAATTAAGAGCGGATATAATTGCAGTTTTATTGAGGTAAGAATTTTTGCTTTTTTTATTCAGAATACAGGGCCGAAGGTCAGCGCTGCTGTCCTTATAAAATTTATCAGGTTACAAAAACTTTTTTATTATTTTTGGTGTTTAGGAATTTTTATATTCCGAACTTGACATTAAATGAGAAAAGAATTTTGTGGGAATATTAAGTGTGAATGCATTCTTTGCACAGCGACTATAAATCGGAGCCAATTTTGTTCAGAGGTTACATTTAATTCATTTAAATAATATTCATTGCGGGCATGTTACACTTGGCCGGCCGTGGTGGCCAAGCGGTTAAAGGCGCTACAGTCTGGAACCGCGCGACCGCTACGGTCGCAGGTTCGAATCCTGCCTCGGGCATGGATGTGTGTGATGTCCTTAGGTTAGTTAGGTTTAAGTAGTTCTAAGTTCTAGGGGACTGATGACCTTAGAAGTTAAGTCCCATAGTGCTCAGAGCCATTTTTTGATGTTACACTTGGCTCATTATCATTGACGTTATTGTTTGTGGGGAGGTTGCACCATCCATAGTAAATATTAGAAACTGTGGCCACTTAACAATAATTGCAAATCAGAGCATAAGGCTGTTGACAGAGACAATCTGCATGAAACGCGTTTGCCTGTAAAAAAAAAAAAAAAGTACGGAGGAGATACAAGGGAAACAAAAGATAGGAAACGGTAGTTCAAGACTCAGAGATTGATACTGCATCGTTACTTTCTTTACCGAAAAGGAAATGAGTTAAATATACTTGAGTCAATAACGTTACATACACATGAACGGACGAATGTTTGTTGTTTATCCTGGAAACATATATTCGTCTAGTACGTAGTGTTATTCTCTAAACTTTAGGTAATTAATTCCAACTAAAACTCAAGAAGTCCTTGTAGATAATCGTTGTACCCCAGTATCTGCATCCAGCGATCGCAAGAAAACGATTTAAATATTTTCTCTATCTTGATGCTTCGAAGAATGACGCTTGAAGTATTTTCTGACTCCGATAAAACGCATAACAGCTCTGGAAAAATAAAGATAAGAAAAAAGCAAACTCTGTTCAAGTATTTTATGAAGGCGGGAGGTGGCAGGAAAGAGGCCGGAAGACTGTTTCCGTGGAGTTATGAAATAACAGTTTCTCCAGCGACGAAGGTCAGGCGAAACTCGGGCCCAACTTCGCGGCGTTGACGCCTGGTCGTCGGTGTCGCCTCCCAAGAGCCTTGTTGCGACTTGCTCCCCCAGTTCCGTTCGCACCAACTTGTCGTCAAGTCGATTTCAGAAGCGGCAAGCCGCGGCGGAAAGCGACTCGCAGGGCAGGACCGTATATCGGAGAGGCGACGTCAAACTGCCGCTGTCGTCAAACCGTGAGCTTAAATCGGTCTTGTTGAAGAATACTTGAGTGACCAGACGGTGTTAACAGCTTTCTATTACATCTTTACTGAAAAATGTAATGGGTTTCTGTCCACTGCGTTGGACATAGCGGGATAACTGTCTACGAAAAATGCCGTTTATATAAACTAATCTTCCTCGTCAACAGTATTTCAACACGCTCATTGTGTTTTTCCGAACAGTCGCAGGGTGACAGTTAACTATTGTGACTCAGTTTGTATCTATACCGTATTTTGGAAGGGAATGTATACTGTCTAATGAAATATCATATACTGGGTGTTTCCGTAAGAGCGTGCAAAAATTTAACAGGGCTTAGAGATGCTCCACTGAACAATAATTTGAGGCAGGGTACCTGAGTTCAGAGAAGCCAGCTTAAGGAAATAAACTCACATTACTGTGTACTTTTTATTTTCTTAGTTCCATTTAACTTTAAACACCATCATTAACACAGTGAACGTACCATTTGTACTTTATCTTACACATTGATCTGAAACTGACGGCCTTCAATCTCAATGCGAGCGAGACGTCGGCGAACAAGATTCTGACGCACCCTGACAGATATCCCTGGTGTGTTTCCAATCCCTGGCAGCTACAGTTCGGTCAACTAATTCCATCTCCGCATCCACTGGGGTCTCATACACAAGTGACATTAGATATCCCCGTAGGTAATAATCGAGGGGATTCAGGTCAGGTGACCTCGCAAGCCATCGGATAGGCCTCCTCTTCGAATCCAGAGTCCAGGAAATGCAGCACTGAGCTGTTTGCGGGCACCCGTATTGAAGTGAGGCGGTGCAGCGTCATGTTGCATCCATATCCTCTCACGAACGGCCAAAGCTACGTTCTCCAACGACTCAGGTAGAACTCTTTGCACGAAACACTAGTACAGGTGGCCATTCAAACGGCCAGGTAGAAAATACGACTCGTTTTCCTTCTTTCCTTGAAGGAAATAAGGAATGTACATGTAAATAAACAGCACAGTGCGTGTAAACTTGTAATCATGTTACTTGTAAGTAAGCTGGAAAACAGTAGTGCTAGACATAGCGGTAGATAAGTTTACTTATATCTCCTTAAGTTGGTTTCTCCGACGCAATGTGCGCTACGTCTAGTTTGTTCAGTGGAACGTTCTCTCCGTCCTGCTGAATTTTTGCACGCTCTTTCAGAAAGACCCTGTACACATTTAAAATGGCAACTGCACATTTGGAAGCTGCTTTTGATACAGTGCCACTAGACTTTCATTAGTCACTTTCTCAAAGATGGAAAATGTGCTGACCTAAAAATTTCATATTATCATTCTGCTATCCAGTTGACCTTCATAAGAGTATAATAGGTACATATTTCGTTTGGCTGTGTAAGTCAAGTGTACTGAGTGGACTTATTTAAAAGTAATACTTCGTGAAATATATATTTTCTCTATAGAATGTCGTTCCACGTAATGGTTTATTCCTGTAAAGGAATGCATAAATTACAATTTCATATTTCATTATAAATGTAATGATATCGGTGTTCCGTCTTAATTCGTAGGCGAGTTGTGTTGTCCTTGTTATGTTACCATTAGTAATATGTTGATCTCTGAAACTGAATAAATCTTTCTGTATCCAGCATATTGGTAGGTATATTCTTCCCGACATGGTTGCAGAAGTGCGTGGTCATTTAAGAAGCGACGAATTGAAGCAGCCGGTTAATGGTACTTCATGGCAGATTAAAACTGTGTGCCGGATGGAGACTCAAACTCGGGAGCTTCACCTTTCGCGAGCAGGAAGTGCTTGTTCTTCAAGTTCTGCAGGAAAGCTTCTGTGAAGTTGTAAGCCAGGAGACGAGGTAAAGCTGTGGGGACGAGACTTGAGTAGATCTTGGGTAGCTGAGTCGGTAGAACACAAAAGGCAGATGACCGTCATTCTCCACATCCATCGTAAATATGATGTTCTCGTAGACAGTAATCACGTGTGTCAGAAAGCGTGACAATTCTTCTTCACCGCGGGACTACCCAAAATAAATATCACATTCACATCGCGAGAAGACTTTTAGTTACAGTTCTGCCAATTTTCGTTATAAAGATAGCTACATGAACTAACAATCTACAGTGCAGTACAGTCACCTGAATATCGCTGAATGGTTAGTTGTCAGCCAAAATATGATTGCAAGAAGTCCATGTCATCCATCTACAGTCACGAAACTTCATGGAATGCTTTTTTCGGTGATACTATTTCAAGAGGCATTAAAAGAAGACAGAGAAGAAGAAGAATACTCCACTCCACACATGAGGCCAGGAAAAAAGTGTGACTAAAAAAAGGACAAAACGAAAAATTCGCTAGTGAAGAGAAATGGGTAACGTGATGTATTCTCATGAAGATTATTACGGAACGTGGTGCAGTTTATGATGTCGTAAGTCGTATTTACATCAAACCAAAAGCAAATATTGAAAGTTATGTGGAAAAGTTAACACTTGGACAAAAACGAATCCCAAAGCAAAGAAATTTTTCGTTATGTCACCAAATATAAACCCATTTCTTCAAATTACCGCAATGAGGCTGCAAAACAGGTATGGAAGAATTTGCACCAGAGAAATTAGAGTCCGCAAGAAACATTGACTTGTTACGACATAAATTTCATAAAATTGAATGGGAACGGTCAGGTGGTACGCAATGCCATCTAGCAAAATTTGATGAAGTTCGAACTTAGGTATTTGTGCTAAAGAAAAGAAGCAAAAATAAAATTGTTAGTGTACAGAAAGGGCAAAATTCAAGCAAACACGATGTGAAGAAGTATTTTTCCTGTGGTAAAGATTAACATATTTCGAAACACTGCAAAACAGGTTTATTGTGTTTAAAACCCAATACAACCTTTCACATTTTGCAATGTTATCAGCTGAGAAAATGCCATCAAAAACTTCTAGGAAATCCTATTCACCTGAAAATATAGAAATATCAGTGTTTGATTACCAGTACATTGGTGGTGATGCTACACATGTTACAAATCGTCGATACTGGTATGTTTCACACACTCGTTTTGATACACCAAATAAATGTACAGTGCTGTTAATAATAACGTGCCCATTAAAGAATATGGAAGTGGCTGTGTTGATGGTGAAAATTTGATGGGAAAATGTAGAAGAGACGAAATATGGAAGATGTGTGGTATTGTCCAGATAGTGCTTTCAATTTACAGGGTGTTTCAAAAATGACCGGTATATTTGAAACGGCAATAAAAACTAAACGAGCAGCGATAGAAATACACCGTTTGTTGCAATATGCTTGGGACAACAGTACATTTTCAGGCGGACAAACTTTCGAAATTACAGTAGTTACAATTTTCAACAACAGATGGCACTGCAAGTGATGTGAAAGATATAGATGACAACGCAGTCTGTGGGTGCGCCATTCTGTACGTCGTCTTTCTGCTGTAAGCGTGTGCTGTTCACAACGTGCAAGTGTGCTGTAGACAACATGGTTTATTCCTTAGAACAGAGGATTTTTCTGGTGTTGGAATTCCACCGCCTAGAACACAGTGTTGTTGCAACAAGACGAAGTTTTCAACGGAGGTTTAATGTAACCAAAGGACCGAAAAGCGATACAATAAAGGATCTGTTTGAAAAATTTCAACGGACTGGGAACGTGACGGATGAACGTGCTGGAAAGTTAGGGCGAACGCGTACGGCAACCACAGAGGGCAACGCGCAGCTAGTGCAGCAGGTGATCCAACAGCGGCCTCGGGTTTCCGTTCACCGTGTTGCAGCTGCGGTCCAAATGACGCCAACATCCACGTATCGTCTCATGCGCCAGAGTTTACACCTCTATCCATACAAAATTCAACACGGCAACCCCTCAGCGCCGCAACCATTGCTGCCCGAGAGACATTCGCTAACGATATAGTGCACAGGATTGATGACGGCGATATGCATGTGGGCAGCATTTGGTTTACTGACGAAGCTTATTTTTACCTGGACGGCTTGGTCAATAAACAGAACTGGCGCATATGGGGAACCGAAAAGCCCCATGTTGCAGTACCATCGTCCCTGCATCCTCAAAAAGTACTGGTCTGGGCCGCCATTTCTTCCAAAGAAATCATTGGCCCATTTTTCAGATCCGAAACGATTACTGCATCACGCTATCTGGACATTCTTCGTGAATTTGTGGCGGTACAAACTGCCTTAGACGACACTGCGAACACCTCGTGGTTTATGCAAGATGGTGCCCGGCCACATCGCACGGCCGACGTCTTTAATTTCCTGAATGAATATTTCGATGATCGTGTGATTGCTTTGGGCTATCCGAAACATACAGGAGGCGGCGTGGATTGGCCTCCCTATTCGCCAGACATGAACCCCTGTGACTTCTTTCTGTGGGGACACTTGAAAGACCAGGTGTACCGCCAGAATCCAGAAACAATTGAACAGCTGAAGCAGTACATCTCATCTGCATGTGAAGCCATTCCGCCAGACACGTTGTCAAAGGTTTCGGGTAATTTCATTCAGAGACTACGCCATATTATTGCTACGCATGGTGGATATGTGGAAAATATCGTACTATAGAGTTTCCCAGACCGCAGCGCCATCTGTTGTTGAAAATTGTAACTACTGTAATTTCGAAAGTTTGTCTGCCTGAAAATGTACTGTTGTCCCAAGCATATTGCAACAAGCGGTGTATTTCTATCGCTGCTCGTTTAGTTTTTATTGCCGTTTCAAATATACCGGTCATTTTTGAAACACCCTGTATTTTCTCTTGGAAAGGCTGGAGAGTAAGGTACTGATCAGATTATTAAAAATGATGGTAAAATAGGGTTATTTTACAGAAACAACATACCAATTACCTATGCGTTGTACGAAAGCATGAGTTTACATTACCGTTTCGCAATGAACGTGATTCGTTGTACAGGAAGTTACTGAAACTCTTCGAAAATGGTATGAATGATTTGAGCAGCAGAGTAGACGACATTTTCAAACTTTGTGGACAGCAAATGACGTCTATGTAAAGGCTGATGGCGAACTTTGTGAAGATTGTACGCTAGGTAAATATCATCGCTTAACTGTTGGTACCAGAACTGATAAATAAACTTACCCGGGGGAATTAGTCTTTGTCTATGCCTGTTGTCCAGTGGAAGAAAAGGAATTAACTGCCTACCGATATTGTCTTGATTTTAAGGAGGACTATTCTGCTTTCAGAGTGACATACGATTAAAGGATGTATTTACTGAGATGGTGAAAACACAAACTCAACAGAATATTAAGGAAGTACGAGGTCTTAGTGGCAAGGAGTTTGATAATTGTGACGTAAAAAGACATGGTGAATCAGCTGGGTTGAAACATACATTCTCTGTCAGTGCCATACACACCACAGCAAAATGGACTTGCTGAAAGCGAGAACAGGATTGTAAGTGAGACCGTACGTTCGTAGCTTCAGTCATAAGATATATTCAGATGGCATTGTGGGGTGAAGACGCACTTGGGCGGAAACTCACACTCTGAACCAAATCAGGAGAACATGAGAACAAAAGCTAAAGGCAAAACATCACTTGAATTATTTTGAGAAAGGAGGGTCAGTTTGGTCATCTGAAAGTATTTGGACAGAATATTTCCTCTAGATTCGAGCACAGAAACGGAAGAAGATCGATGCTAAATTATTGGAAGATTATCTATTTGGCTATGATGACTGTGGGTTTCATGTGTGCCTTGTAGACAGGCATTTACTTATGATCGGCTGTGGTGAAAAATTCGAGAGTGAAACATTACATTCACCGTTCATGAGTGATAGTAACAGACTACTTGACGTCTCGACTGTGCGTGGTTCTAAAAATAGTATACCATACAATTGGGACGATTAGGAAAACATAGAAGTTAATATTACACTACTGAATCACCATGATCTATGTTGAAGTGACTGAAGATGCCAATGATACAAATTTAAATGGAACTAAAATTTCAGATGGACATCGAGTACTGAGGAATGGAGAAATGATTAGAAGGTCAATACATTATCAATATGAACCTGAGCAACCAAATGTGATGAAGCTGAGGGACGGTCCAAAGGATTATGATGAAGCAATGAAACCCACAGGTCCAGAAAATTGGAAAGTTCCAATGGATGGAGAAATGCTGTGCCTGGAAATTAGTTGATTTACCGGCCGCAAGGGAAGTTATTGGTAACTGCTGGATTTTTCTACAAAAGTGACTGATGACAAAGACATCGTCCATCACAAGGCAGGATTAGTTGCAAAAAAGTTTAGTTTTTGGTCAAGAGTGGATTTTTCTCCAGCGTTTAGTCCTGCTGTTAGGTTTGAGACAATAAGAGCGCCGTTGTGTGTTATTGTTCAGCGAAATTGTAAAATGAAACAATCAGTTGTCAAAACAGAATTCCTGAACGGTAAGTTGTAGGAAGAAATTTATTGCAACAGCTACAAGGTTATAATGATGGTACAGTCATGTACGCAGATCGTATCGTATCTTATATAGATTGAAGCAGACAGAAAAATGCTGGGATAAGTGTTTGAAAGAGTACAAAAAATGGTCCAAATGGCTCTGAGCACTATGGGACTCAACTTCTGAGGTCATTAGTCCCCTAGACCTTAGAACTAGTTAAACCTAACTAACCTAAGGACATCACACACATCCATGCCCCAGGCAGGATTCGAACCTGCGACCGCAGCGGTCTCGCGGTTCCAGATTGCAGCGCCTAGAACCGCACGGCCACTTCGGCCGGCGAAAGAGTACATTAAGAAACTAAATTTACAGATAAGTAGTAATGATTCATGTATGTTTTTAATGAGAATTTAATCCTTTAATTTCATATTCCTGATGATTTGATAATGGGATCCAATGAAATTGTTCATAGTCGCACAAAACAATTACAAGAAGATTTGTATATGTAGCATGGAAAGTGAATTGAATCTTGTCCTCCAAATTCAAAAATATGAAAATCGTGTGAAGATTAATCAGGCTGAATATGCAAAAAAAAGTTGGCAAGGTATGGTATGATTGATGGAAATCCAATATCATTATCAACTGAACTTGGATAGGTAACTGGTGAAAAATGAAATATCGTGTGGCTTAGGCCCCCCGTCGGGTAGATCGTTCGTTTGGTGCAGGTCTTTCGATTTTACGCCACTTCGGCGACCTGCGCGTCGACGGAGATGAAATGATGATGATTAGGATCACACAACACCCAGTCCCTGAGCGGAGAAAATCTCCGACCCAGCCGGGAATCGAACCCTGGACCTTAGGATTGACATCCCGTCACGCTGACCACTCAGCTACCGGGGCCGGACTGTAGCTGGTGATTCACCACCAGCGAGTGGTATTGACACATAAACAGAGATTATTGGTAGTCTCGCGTCTTTAACATTTGGAAAACATCCGAATCTATCACATGCTATCACTGTTGATTCAAAAGCACAAGATCTACCTACTGAACCCTAAATTAACTTGTTAAACGAGTGCTTCTCCATCCGAAAAGTACTGTAGACGATGGAATTAAGTTTAGAAAATTAACTATTACTCTTATAAAAATTTATAATATGGCTATCATCCAAGTGAAAATTTGGATAGACGTTCAACAATCAGAGTTTTCATCAGGTATTGTGGTGGACTAGTAATGTGTAACAGTAAAGTTCAAAAAATGTGTTGCTGCAAGTGAATCAGTAAATAATTAGTGAGGCTGGACCACTGGTTGAAGGAAACTAAAATCATTGAAGAAATCTCAATTCCTACCTTACATACTGATAATCAATGTAATGAAAAAAATGCACAAAAGATACAGGACTCAACGAAAGCTCTAAACGTACTAGAACACTTGAGCAATATACACACCAGTTAATCAGTGAGAAGAACATGAATGCCGAATACGTTTCAGCAAGAGATCAAAAAGAAGACATTTTACTACGGGTGGACCTGTGAAGTAGTTACCAAGAATGTAAACTTTGGAATGGCTCCGTTTAATCTCCGATTAAATATTAAAATACACTGCTGAAGAGTGTGAAGAAATGGATAAATTACAATTTAATACTTTATTATATATTTAATGACATCGGTGTTCCTGTTAAGTTCTTAGGTAGGTTGCTATTGCTCTCATTGCCTTGCCGTGAATAGCATGTTGATATACAGTATAACACTAAAATAATATGTATTTATACAGCATATTAGTTAGGTATTCTATTCCTGACAATTTCCTCTAAACAAATTTCAAGCGCATGAGACTAGTAGCGTATGTAATCTGACAACAACCACTGAACATTATGGTTCGGCTTACTGTCCCATACGAAGGCAGCAATAGCATTATCGACGAAAAGAGGCCAGCTTTCGACATGTACGTTAACAGTACAGCTTCTTACAACAGCTGTTACGTCTTCACAGACGTTAACTTGATTACTAAAATGTTAAATAACTACGAACGGTTGTATAACTGCCCTGGTGACCAAAGTTATTTTAAAGCTCCATCGAACATATTTTAATGTAAATTTGTTCCGAACGATTAGAAGCGTTAAGGCAAGCAACACGTTAGGCGTCACAATCACAAGATACTAACGTAACGTTTCCAGAGTAAGCACTATTTTTGTGTTAACTCTTCTCAGACTAGTCTCTCAAGTTATGAGTAACAACATGTTAAAATAAATCCTTCCGTGAAAAGACAAACGAACGAAAATAGAAAAAGTAATCACTCGGCCAGAATGCAAGTAGTCTTATTTGTATTCCGTGACAAGCAACAGCGCTTTTTAAACGCAATGGTATAAAATATCCTAGATGAAACCAATGAACACTATTAACCTAATCGATACGGTGTCCCCTAAATACACTACTGGCCATTAAAACTGCTACACCACGAAGATGACGTGCTACAGACGCGAAATTTAACCGACAGGAAGAAGATGCTGTGATATGCAAAGGATTAGCTATTCAGAGCATTCACACAAGGTTGGCGCCGGTGGTGACACCTACAACGTGTTGACATGAGGAACGTTTCCAACCGATTTCTCATACACAAACAGCAGTTGTCCGGCGTTACCTGGTGAAACGTTGTTGTGATGCCACGTGTAGGGAGGAGAAATGCGTAACATCACGTTTCCGACTTTGATAAAGGCCTGATTGTAGCCTACCGCGATTGCGGGTTATCGTATTGCGACATTGCTGCTAGCGTTAGTCGAGATCCAATGACTGTTAGCAGAATATGGAATCGGTGAGTTCAGGAGGTTACAGATGGGGACGTTTGCAAGACAACAACCATCTGCAGGAACAGTTCGGCGACGTTTGCAGCAGCATGGACTACCTGCTCGGTGACCGTGGCTGCGGTTACCCTTGACGCTGCATCACAGATAGGAGCGCCTGCGATGGTGTACTCAACGACGAACCTGAGTGCACGAATGCAAAACGTCACTTTTTCGGATGAATCCAGGTTCCGTATACAGCATCATGATGGTCGCATCCGTGTTTGGTGACATCGCGGTGAACGCACATTGGAAGCGTGTATTCGTCATCGCCATACTGGCGTGTCACCCGACGTGATGGTATGGGGTGCCATTGGTTACACGTCTCGGTCACGTCTTGTTCGCATTGACGGCACTCTGAACGGTGGACGTTACATTTCAGATGTGTTACGACCAGTGGCTCTACCCTTCATTCGATCCCTACAAAACCTTACATTTCAGCAGGATAATGCACGACCGCATATTGCTGGTCCTGTACGGACCTTTCTGGATACAGAAAACGTTCGTCTGCTGGTCTGGCCAGCACATTCTCCAGATCTCTCACCAATTGAAAACGTCTGGTCAATGGTGCCCGAGCAACTGGCTCGTCACAATACGCCAGTTACTACTTTTGATGAACTGTGGTATTTTGTTGAAGCTCCATGGGCAGATGTACCTGTAAACGCCATCCAAGCTCTGTTGGACCCAATGCCCAGGCGTATCAAGGCCGTTATTACGGCCAGAGGTGGTTGTTCTGGGTACTGATTTCTCAGGATCTATGCACCCAAATTTCGTGAAAATGTAATCACATGTCAGTTCTAGTATAATATATTTTTCCTATGAATACCCATTTATCATCTACGTTTCTTCCTGGTGTAGCAATTTTAATGACCAGTAGTGTACATGTTGTTTTATGAAACAGCATTTCCCAATAATAATAATTTAGGAAGACTATTTAATACATATAACTATGATAACGCTAAAAACGTAAAGAAACACACTCAATTAAAATTATAAACCGACTTAAATGAGAGAAGTTAATGCGCTCTTCGAGAATTCACTGTCTCCAATCTAAAATCTGATTAAAGCTTGCTCCTTTGCCGGTATCTAAGGTAATAGCGAATTGGATTCCATAACTGGTAAGGTGTTGGAATGTTTTCAGTTTTTTAGGTGATGGTGTATTACCACTAACTGTAAGACAAGACTAGCGTGACAGCCACTGTATGATAAAATACCTGTTGTTAGTCCGAATACCCCAGTCTCTAGAACAGGCACTAACATTTCAGTATGTATGAATTTGTTTTAGTGTAACAGATATTGCATTAGGTCTCTTGTCTTCAAATTTTGTAGTGAAGATTGGTACCGACATGTGTACAGTATTCGTTCTCTGCTGGGACCCTTCAGAAACTTCTCTTAGTTTTCCGTGTCTCCGCCGTAGAGCGGCAAACGTTTTCAAGAACGTTTGTAATCTCAGGTCACATAGACGAATGGTGGCCAGATGCTGATGAAACAAACATCGAAAGGTTTCGCATCAGCCTTAAACACAGAGAAACAGTAACAAATAGAAAAGAAAGTATGGAATACAAAGGGCGTTCAAAAAGTTTTGCATGGTGTTCTCTGTTTTATTTTTTGCAGGAGGAGAATGAAATTTTTGTGAACGTACTGGAAACATTTAGCTATAAGCTGGTGTACGAAAGCATTTTCTTTTATTTACAGGCGACCCATAGTGGACCGTGAAGTACATGTCAGGTTGCGACAACGGTCGGTGACGGAGTTCTTCTTCGAGGCCGGCGATGACTCTGCCACATCGATTCACAGGAAGTTGCTGCCTGTTTATGGGGAGGATACAGTGGATAGCAGCAGTACCTAGCGGTAGTTACAGATGATTAAAAAAGGTGATTTCTCTCTACTGGACAATCCACGATGCGATAGACCCTAGACAGCAGTGAGTGATATGCATAAGGAGACCATTGATCAAATCATCCAAAATGACAGATGTGTGACGACACGACAGCTTGCTGAAGTGACTCGTATGTCATTGGGTAGTGTGGTATCACTGGTACAGTCACTAGGGTACAGAAAAGTCTGTGCACATTGGGTGCCTAGATTATTGACGAGAGAAATAAAAACGTATCCGAGGGTCTCATGAAGACTGGAAACTGTGTTTTGATAGCGTCATTACCCAGGATGAAACATGATTGTATCTGTCCGAACCTGAGAGCAAAACTCTAACCATGGGGTGGCGTCATCAGGGTTCCCCTCAGAAGGAGAAACCTAAAATTTCACGAACAGCAGGCCTTCTTCTGGAAACAATGTGGTGTCATTTTCATTGACGGTTTGAAACCTGGCTCCACAATTAACCTGGACCGTTAATGTTTGTCATTGGACAAGCTGTGACGTGCCATCAAGACCCACTGACCACAGCTTCAGGGTCATCTCATCAGAATACACCATGACAGTGCCCAACCCTATACAGCCCATATTACGCAAGAGCAAATCAGGAAAATGGGTTGGAAAATTTTTCTTCATACTCCCTACTGTCCGAACTTGGCTCCATCTGATTTTTGCCTCTTTGGTAGTCTGAAGGCCCACCTGCGGGGTACAACGTGTGACAGAGCGAAAGACCCTATTTCCTTTGTCAAGCGATGGTGTAAAAGTCAATCACTAGAATTTTACCAGAGTGCGTTTACATCATAGAAAGAGCGTTGGGCCAGAAGCGTCACAGCTTATGGTGGCTACACTGACGCTAAATGTATAGCTCAGTCTTCTAAATATGTTCACAAAAATTTAATTCTTCTCCTGCCAAAAATAAAAAAGTTAGAGAAAACTGTGCAAAGATTTTTGAACGCCCTTTGTATATTGCACCAGAATTAGAGATCTTTAATAGATGAGTTTATAGATTTAACTGTTCTGTAGGTCTAACAAAAAGCTACGTGACATTATTGCATTGCATTTTTAAAGATTAGTTTGTTGATAAGGTCACCTGAAAGGATTTCAGCCGGAAGATTACCTGGACTTCCTGTATGTTCAAGACGGCCGGGAGTGGTCGAGCGGTTCTAGGCGCTACTGTCTGGAACCGCGCCACCGCTACGGTCGCAGGTTTGTATCCTGCCTCGGGCATGGACGGGTGTGATGTACTTAGGTTAGTTTGGTTTAAGTAGTTCTAAGTTCTAGGGGACTCATGACCGCAGCAGGTAAGTCCCATAGTGCACAGAGCCATTTCAACCATTTTGTATGTTCAAAACTGATTCTTTCATACGATTATTCGCGGTCAATGTCTGAGGAAGGAGAGTAAGAAGAAAAGTTTTATTCTGAAAGTGTCGAAGAGAAATTTCTGCATACGCAGTCATGCGTTACGTTCTATTGTTATATGGTCTGCAGGAAGTGCCGTTTACACCAGATTTCTTATCCAATAAGGTTTTAAACAAAGGACGTTTTCGAAACCGACTGGCGCCCATGGGCCAGATACAGACCTGCAGCAGTTCCCCTGGAGTGAGACGGGTCGCCCCCTCTTCCGGCGCTTAGCCTCCCACACACGTCTGACGTCACGACGGTCACAGACTCGGCGCCTTGCAGCAATCCACAAAGGTGAAAGGTCCCAACGGGCTCCTAGGGGAAATTGTCACTGGGAAATTCAGAGAATAGCCGAGCAGGTGTTCGCCTCCAGATTTATGCAGTGTATGTACGGAACGTGTCATTCCCATTCGTGTCTGGTCTTTCCCTACTACTATTAAATGGTTTTATATTCCTCTCTTGTATAAATACTCAACCCCACCGGTGCAAGATGCGACAGAAAGCAGAGCTAAATCGCATCAAGAAACAAAGTAACCACAAAATACATTTACTAGAATACAAACTAATCCCCACTGGCTAAAACGCACTTTTGGTGTCATTTATACAGAATGGTTCGTGAGGAATGTCACATAATATACCACAGAAGTCCTATTAAGATGTATCCGGTTTTCGATTGTTATGGAATTGGAGCGAATTGAAGACTACACACATCCATGAATGAATACGAAGACAAGAGTGAATTCTTTGAAAGATATAACCGCCATTTGACTATACAACAGGTTTTATTCCACACTCTAGATTTCGGCCCCAGACGATTATCTAGAGCTACAATCATCAAAAATCATTACAAGTATGAATATAAGGTACTGAAATGCGTGCAGGGGCTGTGGTGGATGGTGTAATTGTGGGACAGATGACTGATCCATCATACAAGAAATGTGGTGGTTCTCCAAGGCAAATGTATACAGCGTGCAATCATGGGTTGGGACAGTGAGCAGTCGTGAGGCCGTCTCCCCGTGTTCCTGCCAAATCGCATGACGGCCGCAGCATACGCAATGCTTCTTGAACAAGATCTACCTGCGCTTTTGGAAGACGTCACATTAGAACGAAGGCGGCAAATGTACCTGAACATCAACGATCACTGATTAAATGTACCAGACAAGTAACCCGGTATCTGAATAATACATTTCCTCAACGGTGGATTGGCTACGTTGCACCCACTAACAGTCCTCCCATATCATCCGACCTAACTCCTGTACACTTTTGTTAATGGAACTGGTTAAAGGGGAATGAGTGCACTACAAAGATGGGTACACGTGACGGACTTGTCTCTCGTATTACCGGCGTTGTTCTCCGCATTAAAGCCCACTGAGATGATGTTCTATGTGCAACACTACACAAGCTGCAACACTTCATCAAGTCCACTGAGATGGGTAAATCAGCATCTGTCTCACGCCGCGCGAGGTAGGCGCGCGGTCTTGGCGCCTTGCCGCGGTTCGCGCGGTTTCCCCCGTGGGAGGAATAAGGCAACAATATAAATAGAATAAAACAACTGCTTCAGTTGCCAGAAATTTCATGTTTACAGCACGACCGGTTTAGAAGCCTAAAGCTTCTGCAGAGGGTCCAGTGATGGAAGTGGGTAATTAGGTTATTTAAAGGTAACAGTTTTTACACTAATGAAGTTAGTTAAAATGGGAAGGAGCTTTGCGAGCGAGAGGCCTTACGTGTGTTACAGTCTGCTGGGCTGGTCAGTGCTACGATTCTGTGGAGTAATTGTGTCGGCGGAGCGCTGGGTTCAGCAACATGGACGAGAATACTGTGTGACCTGCCAGCTCGTCCCACACCGTGGTGTCATCATCGAGGGCGATAATCCGGTCAGCTACGCCAGTTGAGCAGCACCAGAATATTCCATTGACTTACTGGAGAAGAGAAACCGCTGACATCAGCAACAGAAAGCCGTATTTAAGGACAGGCAGGCAGCTCGTCAACATCGTCCATCGTGAGACTCTGGAGTGACGCAGAGCCTGTGTCACATAGCACCGCCAGCAGTTCAGAGTCATCACAGCCATCGCATTCACAGAAGCTGTCACCGCCGTAATGCAGGTCGTCACCAAGGGGTGCCAGAGTGACGCCGCCGCCGTAACTACGTCGGACGCCGTCAAGAGGCAGCCGCCCTTCATGGGAGTCATTGGTGGGGTGCTTTGCTGTAACGCACTGTCGCCTTCGTTCTGGGACGCTGCCACCACAAATGCTGTGACCGGGTTCGGGGCCGGGACCCTGGCGCACTGACGCCAGAGAGTCACCAGCAGGGATGCTTATTGAGACAGTCCCTCTGTCGCCACGTCCTCACACAAAAGAGGCCCGGGTCGCATGGTTCCACCTGCCGTAGAACGCCCCTGCAAGATCGAAGTGCCGGGTCGAGGAAGCGGATACAGCCCAGATACAGACGCAGCAGCGGGCGCACGTGTGAAAGTCCGCCGGCCGCTTTCGTCGCCACCAAGCATATTACGAGTGAAAACATCCCTCGCCCAGAGGGCCCATTACCAACAGGTACTAATGTATTGCAGTTGATAAATAAAAGTTCTTATTCTGTCATCAGGAGCCATTCGTGAACACACTCCCACCGTCCTCTACCTCACGCTGAGCGGAGAACCCACGTTCCAACCCGGTGACGGGCACGTAACACGGCCCCTTTACACTGGTATCATCTCTGGCTGTTTACACTGGACGGGCAGTGAACATGGCCCATTTACACTCGTATCAGATGCGGCCGTTTAAACTGGTGTCAGGAAAACTGTGTAGGCATCGTGAAGGACGGATCTCATGGAGTTAAGTGTTAGCATACAGAGCACCTACAGCGAGGGTGTGACACACAGCAAAGGAAGTAAGTGCTGATTTTAGTTGTATTGGCTTGGAGTCTGTTGGGTCGTCCGTTTTCCCGTCTTTGGCCTCCATTATTTTTCCGTGTTCTTTGGGCATACTTTTCTCTTCATTAAGTTATAATCATGGCAAACTAATTTCCAGCTGTTGTGATTATCAAGCAACTTAGGAATCAGGTTGCGAAATTACATCCTCGAGTGTACAACAAGGAGGTGATTAGTCATGGACCACGTGTTCACCTTCAGATTTTACACATTGTCTGTACGGGACAGACACCCCACACATGCTCGATAGGGTTTAAGTCGGGGGAAAGAGTTGGTCAATCCATTCACCGCATATCGTCTCGTTCCAGGAACTCCTCCTCTGCGCCTTTCGATACGGCACGCAGTGTCAGGCTGAATCCACCGTGAAAAGACACACATGGCAAAGAAGCAAAGTGTCACAGTAGCGTTAACCGTTGAGTGTACTATGACTTCCGTGTCGTATGAAGAGGTGGGCACTGCGGTTGCTGGTCCTATGCTGCCATGCATTTGTTCCTCAACGTTGTGACGCTCATGACCGTCATAGCTGACCGTCACGCATATATACACTCCTGGAAATTGAAATAAGAACACCGTGAATTCATTGTCCCAGGAAGGGGAAACTTTATTGACACATTCCTGGGGTCAGATACATCACATGATCACACTGACAGAACCACAGGCACATAGACACAGGCAACAGAGCATGCACAATGTCGGCACTAGTACAGTGTATATCCACCTTTCGCAGCAATGCAGGCTGCTATTCTCCCATGGAGACGATCGTAGAGATGCTGGATGTAGTCCTGTGGAACGGCTTGCCATGCCATTTCCACCTGGCGCCTCAGTTGGACCAGCGTTCGTGCTGGACGTGCAGACCGCGTGAGACGACGCTTCATCCAGTCCCAAACATGCTCAATGGGGGACAGATCCGGAGATCTTGCTGGCCAGGGTAGTTGACTTACATCTTCTAGAGCACGTTGGGTGGCACGGGATACATGCGGACGTGCATTGTCCTGTTGGAACAGCAAGTTCCCTTGCCGGTCTAGGAATGGTAGAACGATGGGTTCGATGACGGTTTGGATGTACCGTGCACTATTCAGTGTCCCCTCGACGATCACCAGTGGTGTACGGTCAGTGTAGGAGATCGCTCCCCACACCATGATGCCGGGTGTTGGCCCTGTGTGCCTCGGTCGTATGCAGTCCTGATTGTGGCGCTCACCTGCACGACGCCAAACACGCATACGACCATCATTGGCACCAAGGCAGAAGCGACTCTCATCGCTGAAGACGACACGTCTCCATTCGTCCCTCCATTCACGCCTGTCGCGACACCACTGGAGGCGGGCTGCACAATGTTGGGGCGTGAGCGGAAGACGGCCTAACGGTGTGCGGGACCGTAGCCCAGCTTCATGGAGACGGTTGCGAATGGTCCTCGCCGATACCCAAGGAGCAACAGTGTCCCTAATTTGCTGGGAAGTGGCGGTGCGGTCCCCTACGGCACTGCGTAGGATCCTACGGTCTTGGCGTGCATCCGTGCTGCGGTCCGGTCCCAGGTCGACGGGCACGTGCACCTTCCGCCGACCACTGGCGACAACATCGATGTACTGTGGAGACCTCACGCCCCACGTGTTGAGCAATTCGGCGGTACGTCCACCCGGCCTCCCGCATGCCCACTATACGCCCTCGCTCAAAGTCCGTCAACTGCACATACGGTTCACGTCCACGCTGTCGCGGCTTGCTACCACTGTTAAAGACTGCGATGGAGCTCCGTACGCCACGGCAAACTGGCTGACACTGACGGCGGCGGTGCACAAATGCTGCGCAGCTAGCGCCATTCGACGGCCAACACCGCGGTTCCTGGTGTGTCCGCTGTGCCGTGCGTGTGATCATTGCTTGTACAGCCCTCTCGCAGTGTCCGGAGCAAGTATGGTGGGTCTGACACACCGGTGTCAATGTGTTCTGTTTTCCATTTCCAGGAGTGTATTTTAACATTTATTTGGTGGCATCTGAAAATGAATCCTTAGACCTCGAGTCCGGTTGTGCAACGAATAAGAAATTACTACCGTCTGAAGCGGGTCTTTCATTCTAACAGTAATTCTCATTTTGTTTTAAATTTACTTAATTACTGATGTTCTCCCTCTATTTGTCTGTACGTGTATGGCAAAACTGTGTTCACAATGTGCATGAAAATCTCATTCTCATACATAACTTTGGAAACTTGTTAATTTCACAGGATGTGGTAGTTTCTGTTGACTAAAATTGTAGTAATGCATGCTGTTAAATAAGCTGGTGTCCAAAACTTAAAGACAAAACTAACTTTCGCATTTTGTGTCACTGACAAGTGGGACAGTTCGAGGATCTTGGACCATACACAAAAGAACTTCTACGATTTGGTACAGAAGCTAACTGAAAGGGATATGCGAAGAGATATAGGGAAATGAGATTTACACTGGAGACATTGCAAAGGCTGTACATTGTGCGGGTGTGTGACGTTGATGCATACATCGCTCCCATGCAGGAGATGTTATGCAATGGTGTTTCATTCCTCCACCAGCGTGGTTGACAATTGCTGGATGATTGCTGACGCATGTGGAAGTGCTGCAGTAGGTCTCCCCAGTGCATGCCACACATAGTTCAAATGATTCAAATGGCTCTGAGCACTATGGGACTTAACATCAATGGTCATCAGTCCCCTAGAACTTAGAACTACTTAAACCTAACTAATCTAAGGACATCACACAACACCCAGTGCATGCCTCACATGCTCGAAGAGATGTAACTCAGGGGAAAGAGCTCGACAGTCCAGTCATGGCATGTCGTCTCGTTCCAAGAGCTCCTCTGCTTCCACTTCGATGTGTGCCCGTATTCTCATCCATAGAAAGTCAGGGCACCTTTAGCCCTCGAAAGACGCATGTGGGGAAGGACTAAAGCGTAACAATAAAATTAACTGGTACTTGTATTATTTTCATAGATTTGGAGGTCGGCAGGCATCGTTATACCACACCCCACCCACACATGATAACACATCTACCATCATACATTACATGCTCCCATTTCTCTCTGTATGAGAGGATGTCCAGCATTGTTGAGCTGAATCACGTAGCCATGATGTTCTCGATCAACAATGACTGCTGGTTAAACAATCTCTGTAGCCTGTGTACATGCTCAGACAGACTTCTGACTCTTTTCTTGCTGTTGATGGTTGATTCATAACGAAATTGTTTCTTCCTAGGATCTCCTACTACTGGTACTGAAACAAATTCTGCGAATAGTGAGACACTTAAAATTACAAGTACAACAAAATTATTTTAACTACTCTCCAGCGACCGGGGCAACCAAGCTCTGCTACCACTGAAACTCTTACGGATTTATGGACAGCCCTAGAGGATTCATGTTCTCTCCAGCACTACTTCAGAGATTAGTCGAGTCCATGAAACGTCGTGTTGCGGCACTTCTGCGTACTGGCCGGGGCCCTACACGATATTTGGCAGGTGTGCCAATATTTTGGGTCTTCAGGGTAGATGTGCTACGCCATCATAAAAGTACTGTTCTGGTATTATACACCACTCCTGATAATTCATTAAAGAAACTCTTGTCCTTCATTTAAAGCTCACACATCCGTTCCTGTACACTCATGTCACTTACAATATTTCAGAAACTTTAATCACATGGAAACACACTTAACTCAGTCCACTTCTACGCACATTTTTCAGTAACTGTTGCTCCCTGATTCGTTCATATCCTCATTTTCATACACTCGATGTGCAAAAGACTCACGCCACCACTCTCTCTCTCTCTCTCTCTCTCTCTCTCTCTCTCTCTCTGCCCATTCCCTTAAATTCCTCTGATTTTACTCATTAGTCTCTGGGGGCACATAGTATGAAACTATAAGTTTGCAAAACTTACACATGTATATCAGATCACGGAAAAAAAAGAAAAACTATAAATAAACACTCCAGTAAAAATTCATTTTCTGTTCTACCGCACTATGACCACGTTCGTCACATCGCCTGTGTAAGACATAGGGTAGGTAGTGGTAACAGCGTCCCTGGGGCAAAAGTACACATAAGATATTCAGGTCCCTAAAGCAGAAGTTCACCATTCTCCCACCAGGCTGTGCATACGTCATCACATCTTCAGATCTATTCTGGAACCTCGTGGCAGTCGGACACTTGCAATTACAGATAGTGAGGTAACTCGCTTCCGTACGTTTTCTATGTAGAATCTGTATAGTTTTGATCGAGTGTTAGGTGAATCGAAATCTATTTGAAAATTAGACAATCTCAGTACCGGAACTGGTAGCTGTAAATTTTTAACATCCTTCTTGGGCTCTAGACTTTAGTTTTGTGTTATCTACAGATTGCTGGAAAAGGAAATAGCAGAATGGGGCAAAAATACGCAGTTCCAACGGGGCGGAAGTTCGTTGAGATTACTTTTACTCCATGAAGGAACTTTAGGTGATCGTTTACCCAATAATCTGTACTTTGACTCGTGTAGTCCCTTCCAGAATGTTAAAAAATTTTTGTTGTCATGTTTTCTACCTCAGATGCCTCATTATTCATCCTAGAGGACTTGAGTTAATTTTTACCTCTCTGCAGTTTTTCTTTAGTTGGGTAATGGTTCCTCAAATATGTCTAGTTCTCAAACTCAGTTAGAATGTAATCACGTCTTCCCTAGTAGCATTCTTTTTCAGAAACCGACCGAGAACATCTAATCGAAGACAATAAACATAGCCGCTCTGCGACGAAGCTCTTGGCCTTATTGACAACTGGAGTTCAATACGGCAACTCCATTATAAGAAGAACAAGGAGTTGTGCAGTATTTTCCTCGATAAACGTTTTCTCACTGCTTCCTGTCACATCATTATTACATTTACTTTTTGGATTCGCTGAAAATAAAGAGTTCATAATTTGTTTTAATATGTATCAGTCTGTAATTCGTTCTGTTTCCTTCATTTGGATAAGGTGGGTGGAAGAGGATGGAAAATTATTTTTAACAATACTTTTATTACTTCTCAAATAATAAATGAGTGACAATGAAATTTTTACAGAATGTTATCAAGACGAGAAACTAAGTGTAGCACGGGCACTTGATTTAACACTGCTGCAAATTCCTTAAATGTTTAGGAAAACACAAGATGCATTCTTTTACCCCCGCCTACCCTATATAAAAATTTGACGCTGCAGCAGTGTAGACGTAGATTAATTGACCATCTGTTCTCCATTCTACAATATTACCAGTGTTCTGATGAGTTCAACTGGTGCGTCAAATCAACAGATTACGTGTATCACTCACCACCAAAGACGACGACCCGTGTAGAAGATGCATGTCACTTTTTGGCTAGACACAAAACGTGATAAACGGTGACTTTTCCCTAGGACTGTCAATCTGGGTAGTCGGAGAGCGTAATCACAAATCCGATGATACACCGCCAGGAAAACGACGCAACAAACAAGGTCTATATTCTGCGGCACCAGAGTATAATATGAGCATATTGAGGGGTGGCGCTCAGGGGACTGTCTGTGTATCCTCTGTATTGACACTGCCGGCAGTAACCGTCCCGTGTTTGGAGGTGAACAGTGTGTGTAACATTAATTCTAGGATACAGCAATATTCTACTGATGGCTAAGTAGCCTGGCCGATCAGCTTCAGCCCATTGACAAGGGCCGCATTATCGGCCTGCAGGAAGGTGGATGGACGTATCGATTGTTTGCTGCACACGTTGGGCACAGTGTATCCGTGATGTGTCCGTGCCTTAAACAGCAGTCTGTGGAACATTATCATACCCGCTGCGTAGTACAGAAGCACGTCATGATCTACGCAATTTACGAGCAGCGGTGACTGCCCGAACATCACACAGGAACGAAATAGTTCAAATCGCTCTAAGCACTATCGGACTTAACATCTGGGGTCATCAGACCCCTAGACTTAGAACTACTTAAACCTAACTAAACTAAGGACATCACACACGTCCATGCCCGAGGCAGGATTCGAACCTGCGTCCGTAGCAACAGCGTGGTTCCAGACTGATGCGCCTAGAACCGCTGGGCCGGCCTGGAACGAGATCCGAGCGCGTTTTGCGCCTGCTGTGTAATCAGGGACCATTGGAAACCGCCTGAGGCAGCAAGATATGTGCCTCTTGCCAGGCTACCACTTGAAACACACTAAACCACCGATCATTGCTAATCTGATGTCGTGGAAGAGTTGGCTGGAGACTTGAATGGAGCTCTGTTGTCTTCAGTGAGGAAATAGGTTCTGCCTGTGAGAGTATGTAAGGTCACGTGTGTCACGTAGGCCTGGAGAGCAGTCTAGTGAAGAGTACATCCACCTACGACAAGTGGTGTGGTGATCTATCAGTTATAACTCGCATATGCACATGATGTTCCTGCAGGGTGAAAGAGCCAATGTCTGCTACATCGTACGAGCTGTTATCCCTGTGCTACTGTCATGTCTTCGACAGTGGGGTAATCTGCTTCCTCACAATGACAGCGCACGTCCACATACGGCTGCTGTAAAACAATATGTTATTCGTGGTGTACAATGGTCCTGGCCTGCGAGAACGTCAGATCTTTCGCCAATTGAACACGTATTAGGCATAATGAAGCGAGGGATTACTCGCTTTCCAAGGCCAGCAAGACCCTTCATTTGTAAAGGTCTGTCTTGATCACATAAATTGTTCTACTCAGTATTACCTGTGTCAGACACTGCCATCTGAAGATGTGTTATAAATAGAAAAATAGTTGTTTCACTAACTAAGTTCAATTAGCTCAAACACAATCCACAACACGCCTAGTGATGCATATGAAAATTTAAAAATCTGCCTAATTAACAGCCATGTGCCAGCCGTATAGAGCATACAACTATTCAGAAGAAAGCATCAACGTCAGTATCAATACATTTGCCCGCCCGATTAACCGAGCGGTCTAATGCACAGCTTTCCGGTGTCGAAAGGAGTGCCTGGTCGCCGGCACGAATCCGCACAGCGGACTTGTGTCGAGGTCCGGTGAGCCGACCAGTCTGTGGGTGGTTTTTAGGCGATTATACATCTGCCTCGGTGAATGCGGGCTGGTTCCCCTTATTCCACCTCAGCTACACTGTGTCGGCAACTGCTGTGCAAACATGTTCTCCACGTACGCGTACACCACCATTACTCTACCACGAAAACATACGGGTTACACTTGTCTGGTGTGAGACGTTCCCTGGGGGGGGGAGGGGGGAGGAGGGGAGGGGGGGCGGTCCACCGGGGGCCGAACCGCACAATAACCCTGGGTTCGGTGTGGGGCGGCGGAGGGGTGAAGTGGACTGCGGTAGTCGTCTTGGGATTGTGGACCACTGCGGCTGCGGCGGGGACGGAGCCTCTGCGTCGTTTCTAACCCCGGTTGACATACACTACAATCAATATATTTAGGTACACAGTAAGTTCTAATGGTGACCTGCGTCCTATATTTGTATATCTAACTGAGGCCATTAGAGAGCACAATTTCTGAGGTACATGAAAAGTGAATTCAATAGTTAGGTACAACAAGCATGTTAATTAATTAAAATTAATTCATATGGAAAAATGGGAATCTGACAACAAAACCTGAATTAGCATCTAGTACGTAGGAAAAAAGCCATAATTAAAATTCACATAAACCACGTAACGATTAATAATAGAAAGTGCCTAGACTAGCAAAGTAAATATGACATTTGTTGAAAAGTTTGAATGAAAAATTTAGAAGTTACATCACATCTATAAATCAAAAGCTGTCATCATGACGAAACAATTAAACTTGATTTCAAGTGTAAGGCAATTCAAAATCTCGGTAGTTGATGACACATTTAGAGTGGAATCTAAGTGGCATCAACTTGGGGTTTCTCTATGACTTTTTTTTCGTGTGGCGCGGCTTGCGCGAAATGACCCCTTCTCCTCGCTGCTGGTACCAAGCGAGGTGGCGCTCTGGTTAATAAACTGGACTCGCATTCGGGAGGACGACGGTTCAAACCAGCGTCCGGCCACCCTGATTTAGGTTTTCGGTGATTTCTCTAAGTTGCTTCAGGCAGTTGTCAAAGGACATGGCCGATTACCTTCCCCATCCTTCCCTAATCCGAGCTTTTACTCTGTCTCTAATGACGTCGTTGTCGATGGGAGTTAAATACTAATTTCATCCTCCTCATCGCCGCTGGTGGCCCGGACACACACCACACGCCAAGTTGCTGAGGAGCGCATAGCTGCTCAAACTGGTAGGTTTCTGAAAACATCGAAGTAAGCATTCAGTTAAAACTCTTTCTGTTCATTATGCAGTTATGGAGGTTGCTTCATTCTGTGTACGTGAATTTCCAGTTTTTCCAGTAGGTTCAATAAATGTCCTTTGGGTGCCTAATGCAACACATCCATACTATCCTCTATGTTTCTACCATATATTTTCCTTTATCGACATGTGTACCGAATGCGCTCTTATTTTCGTTTGATGTACGTTCTCCCCGTCTGAACAAAGTAAATCTTTTCGCAGTCTTGGCAGCTAATGTTCTGTCAAATCTGATTCTAATTTTTTATTGCTGTAGTTGCATATTTTCTGGCGTAGCCTAGAATCAACTGCACCTTTTGTTTGGAATCTGATTTTTACTTTCGTTTTTCTGATGGTTTGTGCTATTCTGTCGGAAAATGCACCAGTCCACACGTAGAAACAATCCGATTGTCCTCTGGACCTAATCGTCCTACTTCTGTAAGTGCCGCCACAGGAAAAGAAAAACATATTACAAAGAAGCCACGAGGTTACGCTAGATAGATTACACTTCGGATGCGTCACCTATAATCAATATTTTAAGTCATTGTCTTGCTTATCTTACACTTTACTTACAGTTATGTCATGCTGAAAACTTTCCATTTTACTTTTAAATTTTTTTATTTACTTTCCACGCAATGACCTCCCTATTATTACTCTTAGGCTACATGTTTTATGTGGATTTTAAGTATGACTGCCCTTGTTTTACTTTCAGACGCCCATTTTTCATATTAGTATTTTTTAATGACTGTGCATATTGCATTTTAACTATTGAGTACACGGTTCTGGTTAATAATGGACCCTAGTATTAATGCTCTCTACTGGCATCAGTTTTTTTTTTTTTTTTTTTTTTTGCATAAATGCGGGACGCACCCAGGCCATTGCCAGCTCTTTCTATGTATCTAAATATGTTGATATTGACGTTGAGGCTTACATCGGAATATTTTTGTGTTATGTATGGCTGATAGCCGCAGCTGTTAATTATTTTTTTTTTTTTTACTTTCCTTATGAATCACTACGCCTGTTGTAGATTTTGCTGCAGCTAACTGAATTTAGTTACATCACTGTTTTTCTATGTGTAAAAGGTCTGAAGATAGCAACGGCTGAAATCGCTATTTCTGAATTATACATTTGGCGCTTTCAAGACGGACCTTTACAAATAAATTGCGATAACATTATTGCGGGCTCATTTGCACACGTTATGTCTTTAATTGATAAACCTGCAGGAACCACTGCCGAATTGCAACAAAAGGCTTGGGACAATCTGCCACAGGATGCCATTCGGGACCTTTATAGCCTTTTGCAAGCGATAATAAATGCCTGCCTACCGCTGGAAGTGGGTAGGATTGCACTGTGCATTGATGTGACTGTTTAGATACCCTTTTCTGTAACAAGTGTTTTTCATTTGGTCTGAATTTATCGTACAATTCTATGTTGCTGAACTACCTGTCGCCTCACTCGTCACTGATATTGACCTTGAGGGTGCTACATTTTTTTCCGACATTATACTTTGACGAAAGATATGTATTCCAGAGGCAGCCTTAGGACATCTAGCACAGTGAGGCTGGTGCCTTTCGATGCTGTCACCTGAGACCAAAGGCGTCGTAGAACCGTGGCCACGTTGTGCTCCTCAGATTTCCAGTGAACCAAAGGTACACAATTCACAGGTTAGTGTACCCACTTCCCCTTCCCATCAGGGCCATTGTGGGCACACAAAGCGGTTTCAGTGCCTGTAGCGTTTAACATGTGTCTACGTTTACTGCGCGCAGTACCACCGTGGCAGCATGATTTTTCACTTTATCTTAAAGTAAGGATATAAAGACAGCTGATAAGTTGCTAAAAAGAGTGTACTTTATCCTGCGTATTCTGTCCTTTATTCGTAATCGCCCTAAGCGATTGCCTTAAAACCAATGAGTCATTCTCAAGTAAATAAGTCAATGATATTGTACAATACGCCCTTACAGACATTTCTTTCAACAGAGGATGTGAATGATGTATTACGAAAAGCAGCGCCCCCATAGAATGACACACCGAGGTGGCGCAGTGGTTAGCACACTGGACTCGCATTCGGGAGGACGACGGTTCAATCCCGTCTCCGGCCATCCTGATTTAGGTTTTCCGTGATTTCCCTAAATCGCTTCAGGCAAATGCCGGGATGGTTCCTTTGAAAGGGCACGGCCGATTTCCTTCCCCATCCTTCCCTCACCCGAGCTTGCGCTCCGTCTCTAATGACCTCGTTGTCGACGGGACGTTAAACACTAATATCCTCCTCCTCCATAGAATGACAGTGACAATATAGGTCAGTCACTGGTATTAATGACACATGACACTTTTATCATCAATGCATCACAAAAGCCTTTCCTCTTGTTGTACTCATTTGTGCGACTACGGACTACTAAAGTTGAGCTCTGTAGCTTAAGAAACTTCTTCAATTGCTGCTCAATGATCTCCAAGAGGAAGTACTATAACTTTCACTTTTCTATTGACCTTTTCTGCCTTTTCTGATCAAGGGCAGTCATTTATGCTCAGAAATACCTTCAGGGAGACGCTTATTCCAATCTGTACTACGAGCCATTGTTAGGTCAACGTGAAGTTCACTTAAAGCACTGTGGATATCGAACCGAATTTTGAAACGTAAATTTTCAATCTTAATGCGCAATGTATAATACTCAACAGTCACGATATCTAAAGTCAGCACTGACACCATTTCTGATTCCGTTATTACAACATGAAACATGATATTGACGGAAACGAAAGACAGTCTTCTCCCGTAATCTTTGGTCTACAACAGCCGACACGACGATCAGTACTGCCCCGTCCACTGTCTGCCCGACCTGTGCAACAATTGTGAAATGATCCCTATAAAGAAGCTAGCATACACTCTGAACATGAAACAAGATTCTAGCTTAAAAAAAATATGAAGAAAAAATGGTACGAGCGACAAAATCTGTGAGATGCGGAGTGCCGTAGAGAAAGATTCCCAGGGCGATACCGTTGACCTCCGGAAGGCATTTGGTACAGTTTAGCATTGTCACTTAGTGAACAGAGTAAGATAGTAACTACAAACAGACCAATGAGTGACTGGACTCAAAATTTTCTTGGAGACACGACTCAACTCATCGCTCTAAACGGAACAAAATCGACAGATGTAAAAATAATTTCGGTTGACCGCAGGGGAGTATTGAAGAACTATTCATGTTTATGAACTACATAAATAACCTGGCGAATAATGTTAAAGACTCCTTGAGACGAATCGCGAAAAATGCTGTTGTCTGCAGGTGGGCTGACTCTCAAGGGATCTGTAACGAAATACTAAAAACTTGCAAAGCTTCAACGACTAGTACAGGGAGAGCCTGTTGATCCAGAAAGTCAATAAATGTAGCGCACTGCAATAAACTGCTGAAAATATCCCCAGTTCTTTGTTTATATCGTTGGTAACCTGTCACTGAGAACAGGAATGGCTATGATCAACCACCTGTGGTGGAATTAAAGAGAAATGGCCACCAATATCAAATTGTAGGAACACCAGATATCTGACAGAAACTGGTTAACAGGATCTTAAGCAATATAATTGTCTTACCAAACAGTTTATCGACAGATACTTGAGTATTTTTCATCGGTTTGAAATCCCCTCTGAATAGGATTATTAGAAGACATAGAAAACCTGACACTTTTTATTCTTTGGAGACGGTAAACGACAGCGACATCTGTAAACAATCTAAGAGAGCTGCTTAGATTGTTTCCTAAGTCATTTATATTGATTGATTAAGAACAGAATAAAGTCGATAACACTTCAATGTGGAACCAAAAAATCGATTCGGTTTACTATACGATTGCCCGGCAATTACTACGAACTGTAATATTTCACGAATCTAGTTGCACCCCTGGGACGATAGCCCATAAAAACACAGTTTGATTAGAAGCCGCCTGAAAGGAACAGTGTCGAAATAATTCTGGAAATCCACGAAATAGTCAACAGCTTGATTATGTCTTAGGCTGAACATGGAGTAACTATCTGTGTTTGTTTCTGAGGTTCCACTGCGAACAGATTTCTCTTGTAAGGAGAAAAGAATACGAATGTTGCATGCGCATTTCGCTCCGGGAAACTTTCATCAGTTGTTTTGTCATTGCGTTAGGAGTTGATAGCCCCGACGTATTCAGAGACTGGCTGGTCAAAGTTCATTCGCGGTCCGAAACCATATCCTGTGCGAATTCGAGGTGTCAGCGCTCCCCAAGGCCATATATTACCTTTAAGGGAGATAGCGCCGGCTGTTTCAGGCTTGTATTCACCGGAACAGCGGTGCCAACGGATGAAATATGGAACTATCCGGAGAGCGAAAAAAAGAATAAAGAAAAAAAAAGGAGCGCAGAGACAGAAGAGGGGAAAAATCCATTCCTTTTATATCGCAGCAACGGATGGCCCGCCAGGGCCAAAAACATCACCGGATATAAACCTACATCAATTCCAGTTATCCGATTATTAGAATTTAGATCCTGCCAAACTTTAGGACTGGTGCTTTAGCACGCGCAATTTCTGCGGAATTGAAAACCCTTTACATCTTAGAGGATGCGTCTAGTTTGTTAATATGACCGCCCCATGATCAGTTCTCCAAGATGGATTCTGCCCGCTGGTGTGTTCAGATTTCGTCTAACGTAACTTTTCGAACCAATCATCTCTTACTGAAAATCGGTGATATTGTTCACTACTCAACTTTCTTATTTGCCTCACGTAAAGTTATCGCAGCAATATGAGCTCTGGTCTTTGGACAGATAAGGAAAACCTACTTTGATGCATCCTTTGAAACATTGTTATCCTCCTTCTAATTTTCTAAAAGCGTTCAAGTGACGATTGTGCCTTGTAATGATATTTTTTAAGTCAGTCTTGTGGAAATACCTTCTCAAAAGATTTTGCAGAGAACCCGACAAAATTCTGGCCGTATGTAAAATCGCTAAGCGGGTCTAAGGGTATCATTCAGTCCCTTACTGTCCAGAAAGGGTGGGAGAGGCGGGGTGGTAGCTGAATATAGCTAAACGAAAGTAAAAGTTTTAAATTTTACGTTCAAGAAATAGTTCACACAGGAAAACCGTATGAACATACCATCATTTGACGATCTGACAGACTCCCGTATAGACGACACAGAAATAAGCATACCTGGCGAGAGAAACAACTGAAAGATTAGAATAAAATAAATCACCAAGTCCGGATCGAATCCCAGTTCGATTTTACAAAGACAGCTCTACGACACTGGCTCCTTACTTAGCTTGCATTTATCGTTAACCTCTAGCCCAGCACGAGGTCCCGAGCGGCTGAAAAACGTGCAGGTGACTCCAGTATTTATAAGGTAAAAGAACGGACTCGTAAAATCAGAGACTAATAAAAATAACTTCCATTTGCAGCAGAATCGTTGAACATATTCTCAGTTTGAAAAAGTAAACTTTCTTGATGCTGAGAAGTTTATGTCCACAATTCAGCACGGTTTTAGAAAGTATCGCTCGAGCGAAACTCAGCTTGCCCTTTTCTCGTAGGATATACTGTGAACCATGGATGAAGGTCAACAGACAGATACCATATTTCTAAATTTCCGGTAAGTATTTGACATGGTGACCCATTGCAGGCTGATAACGAAAGTATGACCATACGCAAAGAGTTCAAAGATATGTGAGTGGCCCGAAGACTTCATAAATAATAGAACCCAGTACCTTGTCCTCCACGGCGAGTGTTGATCAAAGTGCTCCAGGGACGTGTGATATTGCCGCTATTGTTCTCTATATACGTAAATGATTTGGCGATTTGGTCATTTGCCAAATAGAATCAAAAGTCTGACAGATATCCAACCAACATTTAAAAGCAAATTAAAAGAATCTGTGAATGACTACTCCTTCTACTCAACAAATGAATTCTTAGATATGAAGTGGTAACAGTAAAAAAAGAATTAATTGAGTGATGAATTTGTGTAAAGAAAACTTATGTTAAAGTGACACATTCCACATCATTACGAAATGTCGTATTCATGATCTATGGATCAAGGATTAATGTATGTTTGTATGTATGTACAAGGTGAGCGGCAATCTGCGATTGTTCAAATGGTTCAAATGGCTCTGAGCACTATGCGACTCAACTGCTGAGGTCATCAGTCGCCTAGAACTTAGAACTAATTAAACCTAACTAACCTAAGGACAGAACACAACACCCAGCCATCACGAGGCAGAGAAAATCCCTGACCCCGCCGGGAATCGAACCCGGGAACCCGGGCGTAGGAAGCGAGAACGCTACCGCACGACCACGAGATGCGGGCTGCGATTGTTCGTTGATGATGTCGTGGTGTACATTAAGGTGTCGAAGTTGAACGACAATCGGCATATACAAGACGACTTGTACGAAATTTCCAGTTTATGTGATGAATGGCAGCTAGCACTAAATGTGGAAAAATGTAAGTTAATGCGGACGAGTAGAAAGAACAAACCTGTAACGTTCGGAAACAGTTTACTAACGACCTGCCTGACACAGTAAAGTAATATAAATATCTGGGTGTTAGGTTACAAAGCGATATGAGATGGAACGAGCATGTGAAAACTGTGATTTGGATTGCAAATGGTCGGCTTCGGTTTATTGGGAGAATTTTAGGGAAGAGTTTTTCACTTGTAAAGGAGACCGCATATAGGACGCTGGTGCGACCTATTCTTGAGTACTGCTTGAGTGTTTGCTATCCATACCGGGTTGGACTGAAGGAAGACATCGAAGCAATTCAGAGGCGAGCTGCTAGATTTTTTACAGGTAGGTTAGAAAAACACGTTTTGAGGAGATGCTTCGAGAAATCACGTGGGAAATCCTGGAGGGAAGGCGTATTTCTTATCATCTGCTCTGTGTTATCGAAAGTTTGAGGGTGAGGAGCCGGCAGCGGAAGTTGAAAAACAACTAAAATATCTACCACAAAGAAACAAATTGTTGAAGAAGTTTACAGAACCGATAATTGAAGCCGATTGCTGAACGATTATACTGTCGCTAACACACACGAAGATAGATATTGGAGCTCATACGGAGGCGTACAGACAGTCGTTTTTCCCTCGCTCTATTTGCAAGTGGGAGGGAAATGACAAGTAGTGGTACAGGGTACTCTCCACTACACACCCTACAGCAGCCTGAGGAATATCTATGTAGATATATTATGAGTTTGCTTAAATTACGTGTAGTTCCTTACTTTACTGATCTGATTAGTACAACTTAATTCGGTGGGTCACCGCGACATCTAACACAGATGGGAGCTGTAGAAAGTTGTGTACTTAGTTTATTAATAAGTACTCCTCAGCGACATAGCAATGTTAGGAGATTTTAAACGGACTCGGTTATTAGCTTACAAAGCTATAACGTGTCAGGCTGATGTTCTTAACTGATGTACAGTGTTTAGCGTAGGATAAGCAGGGGAAACAAATGACACAGACCAGAACAACAATTACATTTTTTTGGGGGTTAGAGTTTAACCTCAGGATTTATTTTGGGACTGAACACGTCTCTGACCTCAAAATTTTTTCCATACTGTACGGTTTCGTCACGTTATGACATCGTTATAACATATAGAATTAGTAAAATGCATGTAATCAGACAGGTAAGTAATTTGAAGTTTCAATAGAATTAAATTTATTATTGAAGTATAAACACGGAAACACCTCTTTACTATATAGGAATAGTTTGTCAATTGGTTTACATCTTTTAAGTTTTTAATATAGGTTTCTCTCCAACAAATTTCCTGCTCTATGTCTCGGTAAAGTAATATCCCATTATACTGGTCTTTTTCCGTCCGTGATATCGTGCATTCAGAACTCTGATGCATTCATGAAAGCGCTGCCATATTTCTCAATTAAATCGCCGTAGTACTAAACATAAAAAACACAGTGATTGTTCGATAACTGAGTATCGAGACACATCAGAAAAACTCAGTTCGCGAATTTTTCCGACATGTTTGCTTGACCGGAAATATTATTTGTTTACTTCTTGTTGTCTAAGACGTTAGTAGCATCTTTCTTGAATGATACCCACACCTCTACCTCTTATTCACTCATTTATTGTCCAATGCTGGAATATAACGATTTTAGAATATAAGGACCGCCATATTCCCCTCCTTTTAATTTCACTTTTGAAATATAAGACAAATTCTCGCAGAGGTACTGAAACATTAACCATCATGCATGAGGTGTACATAAACTGTCATTAGATGAGTATAAGGTGTGGAGAAGATAGAAACACTTTTCATTCCCGAAGTTTTTTTTTTTTCTTTTTGCAACACGTTCAACTTATTTCCAAGCTTCAACGATTTTATTGCTGGCCTGCCACTATGATGTTAATCTCAGTTCTTCACTGTCCTCGGGCCTGCTAATGCCAGATTTCTTTGCAAATAACACCTATTTATGTGACTGGTCACATAGTTTCCACATTTCAGTTTCTTATAAGGATTTTCATCTACTCTGTGTTATCGAAAAAATGAGGGTGAGAAGCCGGTGGTGGAAGCTTTAACACAAGTAAAATATCCATCCAAAAGAAACAAATTGTTTAGTTCTTGTGAAGCCAATACTGCACCAGGACAATAAGAACTGCACACGTTCAGTGCCGTAATGCTTAACAGTAAACAAGGAATTAATCACGTGACAAAACAGACTATTATAAATTTGTAACAACGTATATGTTAAAGTTTCTGTAGAAGCACAAACCTGAAAACACCTCTTTATTAAATACGAATTATGTGTTCCTTAGTTTATATTTCTTCTTTCTCCTTAGAGCATATGATATAGAATTTTCTTTGATATATTTGCTGTTCCAAGTATCGATGAAGGCAATTTGCAATCAAGAGACGGCCTCTGTCGTCAAGACTGGACAAAGATTACATTAAAAAAATACTGCCATGGAATATGACAATAATAAACATACGTAAACAGAAAAGTTTTGATTACGCGTTGGACCATGTAAACAGTAAAATTTCAGAGCTCTGAATAAAAATTTGCCAAAATATGATAACATTAAATAGAAGAGCTACTAATATTCAAAAACGGTAGGACAGGCAATAACTGATGCGGCTTTCAAGACATAATTAAGATAACACATAACCTGCGGTGGGGAGATGTATATCAAACCTAATAGCAGTGATTTGCGACTTAACAAATCATAGTGGAAACTGCGACACTGAAGAAGCCAATGAGGCTTCGGAAGTGAGTAACTTTAGAAGGCCGTCGGTGTAGAACGCCGAACAACTAAAAGCTTGTGTTTGTATGATCTGATGAATGTTTCCTGTCTTAATCTGGTCCTCACAATTTTCCCCACTGTTGTGATAAATCTGTTTACGATAATTGTTTTGAAGCATAAAATACTGAAAATTTTTAGAAAATGTTCGTGTAAAATGTGCTGGGTTTTTAAAACCCGTAGGTTTACAACTTCACATTTTTCAGTCAGGTCATGGCAAGTAAATTTCAAAGTAAGGGGATAATGGAGTACTCCAGACATTTTTCACATATGATGTTGGTACACCAATTCATGTAAATAGTGATTCTGAAACAAATCTTGTTTCAGAGTAATTAGAACTCATCCAGTTACAGACCAAACAATAAAAAAGACCGAATTCCATAACTAGTCGTCAACAGAATATTTCGACTTATTCTCCGGAAGCTGACGAAATTCAGTTTGAAGGTAGCACTGCCGGCCTCGGTGGCCGAGCGGTTCTAGGCGCTTCAGTCCGGAACTGCGCGGCTGCTACGGTCGCAGGTTCGAATCCTGCCTCGGGCATGGATGTGTGTGATGTCCTTAGGTTAGTTAGGTTGAAGTAGTTCTAAGTTCAAGGGGACTGATGACCTCACACGTTAAGTCCCATAGTGCTCAGAGTCATTTGAACCATTTGAAGATGGCACTGATTATAAGAAATATCTCTCAATTATTTTCAGAACAGATGAAGACAGAATGGATTTTTCATTTCAAATGGTATAAGAAAACAAAATCTGTGAGCCAATGGCCGGACTTAATTGCTAATCGTGGAAAATGCGAGAACTTTGCTATCTACAATATTGAATCAAGAACTTATTCAAAGTGTTCCCACCGTAGGGTGTTTTTCAATTTTCAATGAGAGTGAGAATTCATTTCATCAAAACCAATTCTCGTGAAGTAATTTCGGTCTATTACCCGACCATTATGACCTGATGGAGCTCTGAAGTCCATTTTGGTAAAAAATGAAGTAAAAGACAAAAAACATATACACTCCTGTAAATTGAAGTAAGAACACCGTGAATTCATTGTCCCAGGAAGGGGAAACTTTATTGACACATTCCTGGGGTCAGATACATCACATGATCACACTGACAGAACCACAGGCACATAGACACAGGCAACAGAGCATGCACAATGACGGCACTAGTACAGTGTATATCCACCTTTCGCAGCAATGCAGGCTGCTATTCTCCCATGGAGACGATCGTAGAGTTGCTGGATGTAGTCCTGTGGAACGGCTTGCCATGCCATTTCCACCTGGCGCCTCAGTTGGACCAGCGTTCGTGCTGGACGTGCAGACCGCGTGAGACGACGCTTCATCCAGTCCCAAACATGCTCAATGGGGGACAGATCCGGAGATCTTGCTGGCCAGGGTAGTTGACTTACACCTTCTAGAGCACGTTGGGTGGCACGGGATACATGCGGACGTGCATTGTCCTGTTGGAACAGCAAGTTCCCTTGCCGGTCTAGGAATGGTAGAACGATGGGTTCGATGACGGTTTGGATGTACCGTGCACTATTCAGTGTCCCCTCGACGATCACCAGTGGTGTACGGCCAGTGTAGGAGATCGCTCCCTACACCATGATGCCGGGTGTTGGCCCTGTGTGCCTCGGTCGTATGCAGTCCTGATTGTGGCGCTCACCTGCACGGCGCCAAACACGCATACGACCATCATTGGCACCAAGGCAGAAGCGACTCTCATCGCTGAAGACGACACGTCTCCATTCGTCCCTCCATTCACGCCTGTCGCGACACCACTGGAGGCGGGCTGCACGATGTTGGGGCGTGAGCGGAAGACGGCCTAACGGTGTGCGGGACCGTAGCCCAGCTTCATAGAGACGGTTGCGAATGGTCCTCGCCGATACCCCAGGAGCAACAGTGTCCCTAATTTGCTGGGAAGTGGCGGTGCGGTCCCCTACGGCACTGCGTAGGATCCTACGGTCTTGGCGTGCATCCGTGCGTCGCTGCGGTCCGGTCCCAGGTCGACGGGCACGTGCACCTTCCGCCGACCACTGGCGACAACATCGATGTACTGTGGAGACCTCACGCCCCACGTGTTGAGCAATTCGGCGGTACGTCCACCCGGCCTCCCGCATGCCCACAATACGCCCTCGCTCAAAGTCCGTCAACTGCACATACGGTTCACGTCCACGCTGTCGCGGCATGCTATCAGTGTTAAAGACTTCGATGGATCTCCGTATGCTACGGCAAACTGGCTGACACTGACGGCGGCGGTGCACAAATGCTGCGCAGCTAGCGCCATTCGACGACCAACACCGCGGTTCGTGGTGTGTCCGCTGTGCCGTGCGTGTGATCATTGCTTGTACAGCCCTCTCGCAGTGTCCGGAGCAAGTATGGTGGGTCTGACACACCGGTGTCAATGTGTTCTTTTTTCCATTTCCAGGAGTGTATTTTCCAGTTTTTTTCTTTCTACTAAAGTAGTTTCCAGTCTCCCTCAGTGTCATAAAAGAATTGAGAATTGCCATCGTCAGAGCACCGGAATTCAGGACATAAAGAGTTGAGAGTTTGCCATGCATTGTCTAGGGGCAGCAAGAAACGATGTGCAAAGAAGTAGGATACGGAAATACCAGGAAATCAAGAGATAGCCTTGTAGTTCTCTGAGGATATAGGTACTGTGATAAAGGACAGATCAGTAGGTAGTTTAAGAGGAATGGACGTATCTAAGAGGGAAAATCACAGAGGTTGGACATCATGGAACATTTTCCGAGGTACTAGACGGAGCTGCAGAGGGTAAAAACTGTTGGGAAAAAATAATTGAGGACGTAGGTTGCAAGTGCTGCTGTGAGATGAAGAAGATGGCACAGGGAAAGATACTGGCAGCTACTAGACAGTGGATGTGGTATAGAAAGAGCGAAGGTGACAGTGGCAGTGTGAAACAGAGGGACACCGTGGCAGTGGAACATGGTTCACAGTGACAGAACAGTGCTGGGAAAAGAGTGAAAGACACAGTCCTAGTGGGAGTAAAAATGGCTGTGAGCACTATGGGACTTAATATCTCAGGTCATCAGCCCCCTAGAACTTAGAACTACAACCTAACTAATCTAAGGACATCACACACATCCAAGCCCGAGGCAAGATTTGAACCTGCGACCGTAGTGGTCGCGCGGTTCCAGACTGTAGCGCCTAGAAACCCTCGGCCACTCCAGCCGGCCCAGACGTTGTGATCGCCTCCTAAGGAGGCCTGATTCTAGGACACCACTATCGGACGACCTTCCTGAGACATGCTGCCAAAAGCCGGGTAAGGATCTTCATATCACAGTTGAGTAACAGACAGCAACGATGTTACGTTGTGTCCTTCGAATTATAATTTTCAAATAAATCGTTCAAATGGCTCTGAGCACTATGGGACTTAACATCTGAGGGCACCAGTCCCCTAGAACTAAGAACCACCCGAACATAACTATCCGAAGGACATCACACACAGCCAAGCCCGAGGTAGGATTCGAACCTGTGACCGTAGCGGTCGCGCGGTTCGAGACTGAAGCGCCTAGAACCGCTCGGCCACTAGCGGCCGGCGCTAGTGGGAGAGAAATAAAGACAAGGAGGAAGTGGGTGAGAGCCGGAGATAATGAGAAATAGAGCTTATGGCAATGACAACGAGGAAGCGAGATATAGTGACAATGAGAAAAGACAGCACCAGTGCGAAATAATGAGGAAGTCTAGTGAGAGCAAGAGGGAGTGACAGTGAGAGGGTACAGTAGTAGTTGGAGAGAACGAAGGGGCAGGGGACAGTGAAACTTAGACACATGGAGATAATGACAATGAGTTGGGCTAAATGAGTGAGTGAAAATGGGCAAGTGGTAGTAGATGGTGAGCAATGAACTAGTGTATGTGAGCGAGTTTTAGTAGAGGAGCTTGTGGAAGTATGAAGTGTGTTGTAAGCTGAAAAAAGCGCGACTATGTTCACATGCCAGAATTTTCGGGAAAAATTTTAAAGGTGCTAAGGAAAGTTCAATGAGGCAGCTGGTACTCCACTTTTCAGTTAGAGTCGTTTAAACAAGAACATATCCACATTTTTTGTTCTCGGCTCGGAACATTTTTCCTCTGGTTGCAGAATGACTGATATTGTTTTATTCATGTCCTTTCTCAAAAGTTTTAATACTTCCTTCCTTCGCCGATTAATGTAAATATTTATTCTGTAATAAAATGTTTCTACGTTGTTACCTTCTCTGTAGTTACATCTGTATTTTCCTTGATGCCCTTTTTTAGAGATTTCCAGTCCTCTTCAGTTCGACTGCCTGTTGTGGTATTTATTATCTCTAGGCTTTAAGATGTACATCATTTCCAAGTTCTTCAGTATCCACTTATTTCGTTATTGATTATTCCGGATTATTATACATCAGTTTACTCTGTATTATTCTTGTATTGTGATCTATGTCTGCTACTGGTAACGGCTTACGATCGAATATCTGGTTTCGGTATTTCTGTCTGACAGTGATGTAATTCAGCTGGTATCTTCCCGTGTATCGGGGCTTTATCCATGTATCTGCAATTCCTAGCTTATCTTTTCTCCATTCTCATCCCTACTATCGTGCCCACTATTTCCTTTAACTCTGTCTTCTACTCCTTCTCCTGTTACGGCGTTCCAACACATAAGTTATTACAATTTCATATCCTTTTACGTATTTAATTACCCCTTCAGTATCCTCACACAGTTTCTTTGTGTGTTTATCTTTCTTTTCTGTACCTCAGTACTATAGTGGTTCGTGTTGCCTGTTGTCAGTTCTGATGAGAACAATCCTGTCATCTAACTATTTACAGTAACTCAGCCTCTCTCCTAAGTCCTATTCAAGACGAATCCTACTCCTGGTTCACTTTCTATTGCTGTTGATATTATCTTATATAATCTTTCCATTTAACTTCATTGACTGCATCTAGAGGAAGCCTTTCGATCTCCCTTCTTAGAATTTCTGGTTTTCCTGCCACGTTCATCTTACTGAGATTCCGGATCCAGACGCGCAGAATGTTACCGTTTTCTTCGTTACACGTTTTCTCGTCGTGACCCTCCCTTCAGAGTGGGAGACTAATCAGAAATATTTTCCCGATAGAAATGTTATCGTGACAATTTTTTAATACTATACACACATCCTGCGCATACATGTTATATTTCTTTGATGTAGAGGTTTTCATTACAGTCTGAACCCTCACGCCGTTGCTCCTTTTCTGGTTCTTCCACGTTTTAGGATAAATTCCCCACTCCAAAGACAGTAGTGCGACCAGAATATTTGTCCTCTTCTCCGCATTGTTCAACAAGGACGTTGACACAACGTGGAAAACTCCCTAAACCTTAAGTATTTGCTGATGATATATATTCATAATTTAAGCAACTAGACGGGAGCATCCACGAAGTTTTCGTTACTAGTCACAGACTCTATCCCTATTCAGAATGGCTTCTAGGCAATCGATAAAGGAAATTGAAGAATTTCTGATGTAGCTGCTGATGTGGTGTTCAAGATATACATTCAACAAATAATTTTGTTCTTCTTCTACTTTACAAAAAATGCTAACTTGTATCCATACCACAGCATGATGCTCCTGACCGTTGAAAACCTGAGAATAAGCTGTTTTCTCCCCTTCCCTGAACACGAAGACATGTTGTGATACTTCTCAGTATATCTCACTGATCGTAAGGCGTCGAGAGTCGGAAGACGGTTATTTGCATCCACACTGATTCTTGTGTCTTGATAGGTTCAGTAAGGCAAGAGATAGGCGATGTGCGTCTACACATTGCAGTGAGACGATAAGGCTTCTCTCCATGTGTGGATTTCCGAAATGACACACCGTCGACTGTCTGTCTCCAGTTACAATCCATGGTACTCGATGAACGCTCCTGTCTTCGTCAATTTGTCGTCCATTGTGTTTGAAGCAGGAAGTGGCGGTTTCCTTGAATAGTGGTACACACTAAAACACGTGTTAAGTTCAGTTCTTGGGCGATCACGAAGTGAACACACGATGTAGTAGACATCAAACGCATTGATATCTACATCTACATTCATACTCCGCAAGCCAGCGGACAGTGTGCGGCGGAGGGTACCTTGAGTACCTCTATAGGTTCTCCCTTCTATTCCAGTCTCATATTATTCGTCGAAAAAAAGATTGTCGGTATGCCTCTGTGTGGGCTCTAATCTCTCTGATTTTATCCTCATGGTCTCTTCGCGAGATATACGTAGGAGGGAGCAATATACTGATTGACTCCTTGGTGAAGGTTGTTGTTGTTGTTGTTGTTGTGGTCTTCAGCCCTGAGACTGGTTTGGTGCAGCTCTCCATGCTACTCTATCCTGTGCAAGCTTCTTCATCTCCCAGTACCTAATGCAACCTACATCCTTCTGAATCTGTTTTGTGTATTCATCTATTGGTCTCCCTTCTTCTAGTCAAGTTGTGCCACAAACTTCTCTTCTCCCCAATCCTATTCAATACCTCCTCATTAGTTATATGATCTACCCACCTAATCTTCAGCATTCTTCTGTAGCACCACATTTGGAAAGCTTCTATTCTTACTTGTCCAAACTAGTTATCTTCCATGTTTCACTTCCATACATGGCTACGCTCCATACAAATACTTTCAGAAACGACTTCATGACACTTAAATCTACACTCGATGTTAACAAATTTCTCTTCTTCAGAAAGAAGGTATGTTCTCGAAACTTCAACAAAAGCGCGTACCAAGCTACTGAGCGTCTCTCTTGTAGAGTCTCCCACTGGAATTTATCTCTCATCTCCGTAACGCTTTCGTTATTACTAAATGATCCTGTAACGAAGCGCGCTGCTGTCCGTTGGATCTCTACCTCTTCTATCAATACTATCTGTTACGGATCCCACACCGAGAGCAGTATTGAAGCAGTCGGCGAACAAGTGTACTGTAACCTACTTCCTTTGTTTACGAACTGCATTTCCTTAGGATAAATTTGTCTTGATCACTCTGCACTTGAATGTCATATCAAATGACCTACATGGTTTGTCGATTTTACATCCACGTGATGCAAATTTTTCCATTTGATTTGGAACACCTATTAACATCTAATTTCAAGTTCAATTCCTTTTCAGTGTACTATTCTCCGCGTCAGAACTGAAGATATGCCAGATTTGTTTTAGTTCAGGTTACCTTGCACTTCTCTCTTAGGAAGTTAATTTTGTGATATTATGACATTTTCTCTTTAGATAAATTTGCAATTAATATTACCCACTCTCACTTATTTATTTATTTTTCAAGGAACAATATTTGTACACACCTGGCTGTAGCAGGAACTGAAACCGTGTCCTCAGCATCGCAGTGAGACACATTGACCTGTCAGTTGCGGATGCTGACTCTTATAGGTGATATTTAACACACGAGGAGCCTCCAATAAGCAATGTGTGGTGTCACCGCCAGACACCACACTTGCTAGGTGGTAGCTTTAAATCGGCCGCGGTCCATTAGTACATGTCGGACCCGCGTGTCGCCACTGTCAGTACTTGCAGACCTAGCGCCACCACATGGCAGGTCTAGAAAGACGGACTAGCACTCGGCCCAGTTGTACGACGACTTTGCTAGCGACTACACTGACGAAGCCTTACTCTCATTTGCCGAGAGACAGTTAGAATAGCCTTCAGCTAAGTCCATGACTACGACCTAGCAAGGCGCCATTTGCCTTACAGTGATTGTAATTAACCGTATCTGGAGATAGTCTCACTTGTATCGTCAATACCGATGTACCACACTGATGGAATAAAGTTAAGTATCCGAGGAGTTGCATACTTTTCTTTAGTGTATTCATAACTTATTCCTGTTCCAGACTTCACGCCAGTCGGCGTGTGTGTACGCGTGTCTTTCGGCTACTTTCCGAGTGGCGTGGCTGTCTTGCTACGCCACAACAGTTTGGCGACGAGGATGGGATAAAGTTAAGTATCCGAGGAGCTGCATACTTTTCTTTAGTGTATTCATAACTTATTCCTGTTCCAGACTTCACGCCAGTCGGCGTGTGTGTACGCGTGCCTTTCGGCTACTTTCCGAGTGGCGTGGCTGTCTTGCTACGCCACAACACAATGAGACGCATTTTTAGGCCAATTCCGATTGAAAAAATGCTGAATTTGTTGTGGGACATCAAGGAATACTCCCGCCTCAGAGCATATCGTCTCCTGACATTCCGACAGGTAGCGGAGATATTCGTAGGCGTCAAAATGGCGCCCATTATGGGGGTGCGTTCCCAGCAGAGAACACTGAGTTTCTTCTGACGGAAAAGTAGAACATCGCAGATTTTCAAAGGCGCTTGTGGAATGTATACAGAGATCTGACAGTGGACAAAAGCATGGTGAGTCTTTGGGTGAGGCATCTCTCATCATGCAAACCTGTCCGATCTCCCGTGTGCCGGCCGGTTGCAATCATTGGAACGTGTCGACACTCTCATTCGAAGCGATCGATGGATCACAATCGAACATCTCGCTGCACACCTGGACTTCTCTTTTGTAATGCTGATGCACTCGTCCAGGAGTTGGAGTACTCAGAGGTGTGTGCCCACTGCATTCCTCGCCTATCAGAAAACTCTAAAGAGCAACGACGGACCATCAGTTCGGAACTGCCTGCGCGTTACGAGCTGACAGCGACAATTTCTTCTCTATCATCAGTACAGGCGATGAAACATGAGTTCATCACTTTGATCCGGAAAAATATCGAAATCAATGGAGTGATGCCGTAGCACCTCCCCATCTAGGAAGAATTGCAAAGCCGCCCATAGCAAGTAAACTCGGAACGACCGTCTTCTAGGATTCTGAAGGGGTTATTCTGCTTCACGTCTTTCTGCCTGGTACAACGATAATGTCTGTACCGTAACGTGCTACTTTGTGGGAACTAAAGAAAGTACTTAAGACGGTACAAGAATTCAAACTAACTTCTCGTTCTCCATGACAGAGGAGGGCCTTACTCAAGTCTGCGCACCAGAGAAGAGCTCACTGTTCTTCATAGATGCTACAGTGCGGGTGTCGCGCCTTCGAATTGGCAATAGTTCATCCCAATGAAGGTTTTACTCCGCAGTAAGCATTATGTAGATTGTGGCGAGATTATTGATGTTGCGAGACGTTGGCTCCGGCGTGGACCAGTAGGGTGGTATCATTCGGCGATATTAGCCCATCCAGAAAGGTGGCGTAATGGTGTCTCGTTAAACGGAGAATATACGGTTTTATAGGAAAAAGGTAGGGAATAATATTGCATCTAGGAATCCTGAATCAAATTTACCAGCTTTCAGGGTGTTCTTTTACTTACTAAACGCTTCCTAGTAAATACAGGAAGTTATTTCTAAACACTGTGTCCTTAGAGAATGTAAGATTTCAAGTACTTATTCAGATATCATTAGTTCAAACATGTATCATATTGCTGACAATGCGACATACTATCTTCCAATCGCTTGTTCCAACTGTTCAATCCACATAATGAAACACTGTCACTTCAGAAAGATGTGTGGCAGCTTTGTAACAGATTTGACTATGGGTAGCAATATGGCTCAAATAAGTGACTAAATACATAATTCCGGTATACTGTAGCCCAGTCGTCGCCTTGAGTCCCTCCAGCCGTTCAAGAATCAAGAAAGATGTACTTTAATTTATATGGTTGACATTCGTAGCAACTTATTTCTCTGGATTTTGGTTTTATCAAGACATTAGATCTAATTTCAGGCACTTTCCCACCTAGTCCTATCTACTCATGACCTTTTCATCCTTACATAGTTACCATGTCATAAATCTTGCATCAAGCTATAATCACTTTTGATCGGAAATTAATGCCACTTCTTCCTCTTCCGCCGCTAGAAAACGTCTTTCCAGCAATGAGTTTACATGTCGATTCAAATTAGAAATAAAGCAAACGAAATGTGCAATGGATCAAACAATTAATTCCTGATATCGTCGTATAAGCAATCACAATTCATAACGTTTCATTTAGTTTGCATTCGTTATTCTTTAAGGGGAAATTTTCGGTAATGATCAAACATTCGTAAGCTTTGTGTATGGTCTACTTATCAGAGCGAATTAAATAATTCCACGAAGAGTAACAGAAAACTGATGAAATTTTTCAGTATATGAGGCCAGCGAACTCTCTGTTGCCGAATTTTGTACATCAGCCAGTTAAACCAGCTAACAGTGAATGCGAACGACAAGATGTCAGTTAGGGCCCATGGTAAATAATGGAAATCAATGCCGTCGACCTCTGTGGCTGATTAACGGCGTTTCAGAATTAAATATTGTAAATGGTCATTAAAGTGCGCCGCATAAATTTTAATTAATTGCGTTTCCGTGAATATTAATACTGTGCCAGCTTCATGTTTACAGGATCAATACCTCGGTAACGTTGTTAGCTAGCGGGAGTCACGCCGTTGAACTTCATTAAGCTAGTTCACTTTTGGAACTAGTTTCTAATGTTGGTAGTAGAATGTTGATAATAATTTGCAAGTGAAAATAGCAAAGAAACAGAACTACAATGAATGTTTCGTGTTCACCCTTGAGAACTAAGCGTTAGGTTGTTTAGAACACTCCATATTACAGATAAATACAAAATGCTTTGTTCAATTGTTCAAATAAAGTAAAAATGTTACACACGGAACTAGAAATGATGTTTCGGTTACTTTCCCGTTTTCACACTGTGCTGTTCTCAAAATTCACAATTATTTTCGTGAAACATCAGCTTATTGTAGTGGACGAGTCAAGTGAAACATCCTTATCCAGACAAAAACGAGGCTTGCCCAGGAAGTAATGCTCCACATTTCTTTCTCAATAGAAAACAATGCTATATTTGTCTTTATTGTTATTTTCAAACCTTTACAGAAAGGTATGCCGGCAGCGGCCTATCTATGCCACTCTTTGGCCATAGAGAAACATTCATTAAACAGGAAGACGTAAAAACAAACATACAAGGAGGGTAAAAACAGGAGACATACACATTAAAATAAAGGAAGGCGTTTACAGACGCACTGGTTGTATAAAAAAGTTCAGTATTATACCCAAACGGTGACACAGAGTTTCACACATGAATGTAGGAGCACTAAAGGAGAGACACTGATGAACTGAGAAACACTAGCACAGTGGCGACGAACTTCGGCGCACTAAAACATACTGTGTGCACGAAAAAGTCGGCTGCCATAGAGAAGAGGGGAGGGTAGGAGGGAGGGAGGAGAGGATGCCAGTGGGAGATAAGAAAGGGAGGGGAATGGGAGAGGGTATGGTGGCGGTGTGTAAGCTCAGGAAGAGGGGGGATGAAAGGGAGAGAGGATAGGGGAGGAAGTGAGGAGGGAGGGAGGGGAAAAGAGGGAGCCCTGGGGGAAAAAAACAGAGGAGGAGGAAGGGGAGGATCAAAGCTGGTAGGAGGGGTAGATGGAGGGGACGAGGGCATCTTCAGGGAGTTGGCAGAAGCCACCTTTGAAGAGGGTATGGAATATGATAAGATACAGAGTGGGATGGATGCAGTAGTACAGGCGCGGCAGCGGATGGGGGTGGGTAAGGATGGGAGAAATCAGGTGAGGGGGATCAAGTTTACGGGAGGTGTAGAGGATCCGTATTCATTCTAGGAAGAGGAGGAGGTGGGGGAAAGGAAGTAAGTCACAGGATCCGTGTGGGAAAACAATGCCACGAATGCGAAACGTTACGTATGTATTATTTGAACTTACCTGGGTGAGCGCCTCAAGTTTCCGGCACTTCCGACAGATAGCGTAGCTGCAGGACAGTTTAAAGTGGCGTCTCTGTGTAATGTACGTTACAAACATCGTACCCTCATTGAATTTCTCACTGCACAGAAAGAAACTGTGGGGAATATTCACAAAAGGTTGTGTATCTGCTGTCAACAGAAGTACGGTTAGTCTCTGGGCATGGGGGGTAAGGTCATCAGACAGAGAGCGGTTCTGTGGAGCTCCACGATCCTGACACCCGTGTCATAACACACTCGGGCTTCCACTTGTTTGGGCCATTAAACGTTGCCATTTGTGGAAGACATATTGAGGACGATGAGGAGATGATTCACACTGTGAAGCACTGGCTCCGCCACCAGGAGAAGTGTATACACCGACAAGGTATTCACGTCTTTGTTTTGCACTGGAGATCCCTCGTATAGACAGATACACTTTTGAATGTTGGGCTCCATAAGGCTCCCTTTCTGTGCAGCGACCATGGAATATAAAATTATAAAAAATGTAACAACCAGTCGCGGAAACATAATTTATTTATCTTGTTGCAAATCGATTTCGACTGATATCAGTTATCATCGGTGCAATTTTCTAACCGATACATGCCATAAACAGAAGTATGTCCTTGCACTTCTTGATAGAAATCTGCCAAGGACAATACTTCTACTTATGTCATGTATCGGTTAGAAAAATGCACCGATGACGACTGATATGAATCGAAATCGATTTACAACAAGATAAAAAATTATGTTGCCGCGAGTGATTTATGATTTATGATTTTACAGATGCACTTGTTTTCTAACACACTTATAAATCATTGCACATTGTTCCAGATTCTCTGAACTTTATCAGAAATAGCAATGGACGACTGTCATAGGATTTAAATTACTTTTCAGCCAAACATTTCTTTAGCTGTAACGATATGGGGTCGCCAGACGTTGTCAAACCCAACAGTAAACCACCGATTCTTTAAAGAATCGAACTTCCATGTGTAAAACAACTTCACAGGTCGTATTTCTTTATAAATCAGTTAATATGTTAAAGATTTGTCTTTAAACATGTAAGGAAAGATTTGAAATTATAATTAAAGTTCATTGTAAATCGCTTAGTGGTCTCTATATGAAACACCGGATAAATGTAAACTGAGCTTTTCGCGCCATTTTCAGCAAAGGCTTGTTTCGGTGCAATCATCTAAATGTTTATGACATCGTATCGCCTGAGCCATGTATGGTAAACTGATACAATTTTACATGTACATACAGTGTCATATGCGGTTACTGACTGCAAACTGTCTTGCGAATAAAGGTTGTAGTAAAGAAGTACTCGATTAAGGCATGAAGCTGCAGTCTGACACCACAAACAGCGAATATGTAGTGATCACATACGTTTTTTAATTTAATCATTTCATAGAGGGTGTGAGCGAGAAGCAGTGGCTAAGTGAAGCCGCGCGGGATTAGCCGAGCGGTCTAGGCGCTACAGTCATGGACTGTGTGGTTGGTCCCGGCGGAGGTTCGAGTCCTCCCTCGGGCATGGGTGTGTGTGTTTGTCCTTAGGATAATTTAGGCTAAGTATTGTGTAAGCTTAGGGACTGATGACCTTAGCAGTTAAGTCCCATAAGATTTGACACACATCTGAACATTTTTCTTTTTTTTTTTGGCTAAGTGATCTCATTCTCACATTCTCATGCCTTATACACAGTTTCCAACAGTAATACCGGAACTTGTCTCATTCTGTTAAACTGTCAACGCCATGCTTAATTTCTAAATTCTGTCAGTATTTACGAGAAATATTGTAAAACGAATTTACACTCCTGGAAATTGAAATAAGAACACCGTGAATTCATTGTCCCAGGAAGGGGAAACTTTATTGACACATTCCTGGGGTCAGATACATCACATGATCACACTGACAGAACCACAGGCACATAGACACAGGCAACAGAGCATGCACAATGTCGGCACTAGTACAGTGTATATCCACCTTTCGCAGCAATGCAGGCTGCAATTCTCCCATGGAGACGATCGTAGAGATGCTGGATGTAGTCCTGTGGAACGGCTTGCCATGCCATTTCCACCTGGGGCCTCAGTTGGACCAGCGTTCGTGCTGGACGTGCACACCGCGTGAGACGACGCTTCATCCAGTCCCAAACATGCTCAATGGGGGACAGATCCGGAGATCTTGCTGGCCAGGGTAGTTGACTTACACCTTCTAGAGCACGTTGGGTGGCACGGGATACATGCGGACGTGCATTGTCCTGTTGGAACAGCAAGTTCCCTTGCCGGTCTAGGAATGGTAGAACGATGGGTTCGATGACGGTTTGGATGTACCGTGCACTATTCAGTGTCCCCTCGACGATCACCAGTGGTGTACGGCCAGTGTAGGAGATCGGTCCCCACACCATGATGCCAGGTGTTGGCCCTGTGTGCCTCGGTCGTATGCAGTCCTGATTGTGGCGCTCACCTGCACGGCGCCAAACACGCATACGACCATCATTGGCGCCAAGGCAGAAGCGACTCTCATCGCTGAAGACGACACGTCTCCATTCGTCCCTCCATTCACGCCTGTCGCGACACCACTGGAGGCGGGCTGCACGATGTTGGGGCGTGAGCGGAAGACGGCCTAACGGTGTGCGGGACCGTAGCCCAGCTTCATGGAGACGGTTGCGAATGGTCCTCGCCGATACCCCAGGAGCAACAGTGTCCCTAATTTGCTGGGAAGTGGCGGTGCGGTCCCCTACGGCACTGCGTAGGATCCTACGGTCTTGGCGTGCATCCGTGCGTCGCTGCGGTCCGGTCCCAGGTCGACGGGCACGTGCACCTTCCGCCGACCACTGGCGACAACATCGATGTACTGTGGAGACCTCACGCCCCAGGTGTTGAGCAATTCGGCGGTACGTCCACCCGGCCTCCCGCATGCCCACTATACTCCCTCGCTCAAAGTCCGTCAACTGCACATACGGTTCACGTCCACGCTGTCGCGGCATGCTACCAGTGTTAAAGACTGCGATGGAGCTCCGTATGCCACGGCAAACTGGCTGACACTGACGGCGGCGGTGCACAAATGCTGCGCAGCTAGCGCCATTCGACGGCCAACACCGCGGTTCCTGGTGTGTCCGCTGTGCTGTGCGTGTGATCATTGCTTGTACAGCCCTCTCGCAGTGTCCGGAGCAAGTATGGTGGGTCTGACACACCGGTGTCAATGTGTTCTTTTTTCCATTTCCAGGAGTGTATAATGCCACCACGCTCCACTGGTACCGAGCTCCGGGTTTCCTGTTCCAGGACAGCATTTAAGAAATATAAATACTATTTACGAGGGCATTCTGAAATGTAAGGCCTCCGAATTTTTCCATGTTAAAAAATTTAAATGAAACAAACTTTATTAACATGCTACATCATTATTCTTTATAACCACATATTTATTTCTCAATATAGTCACCATGGTAACGAACACATTAGATTGTTGATACCGTCACTGTAGAGTATTTGGTATTGTTGACGGAGCCACACCCTCGCCTCTGCTTGCACTGTCTCATCACTATCAAAGTGAAGACCTCGAAGGTGTTCGTTAAGTTTTGGAAACAGATGAAACTCGGATAGGTCCAAGTCGGGCATGCACGAAGAGAGCTTGGTAACAATAAACCCAAGGTGTCAAATGGTTGCAGATGCAGCACTCGTGTGTGGCCTGTCATTGTCTTGCTAAAGGAGACGGTGCTCCATGTGCGGGCGAATTCCTTAGATAGAAACTCGGTTACAGCAGGGTGTTTCTTACGCAGCGACATAGTTACGTTACACACCACCATGTTACACGCTACAATTCACAGCCCTGTCACAGCAGAGGGTTGAAACTTGCGTCAGCGAAGCGAAATAGTCGACCGAGTAATATGCATGACATTTGAATACCTTAATCAGTGTTGAGAACAGAATAAAGTATTCACAGGCATTACTCCCTCGCATGTTCTAGGAATCCGACCTCACATCTAGCGATTTTCCCATGTCATAGCGAAAGACTTCTTTTTATGTCAGTTCTCTTCTCAGATGCTTTATCAACCAGTTCCTTCAGAGGAATATAGTGGCAATCGTCAGTTTACTTTAATATATTTTCACGAAATCCTGTTAGTAATTTTTTTATCTGCTTACTACTCATTCGTCTGATTGCACAGTGTGCTCAGCTACATTTCATTTCAGTTACGGTCTTATTTATGTCTCGATTCTGTATCAGGATACATTTTTTTGCTATCGTACCTCTCCTTGTAATTCTTGACTCTTGTCCAATTCTCCTGGAGCAACTTTTAGCTGTTTAATTAAAATTGGAAGCTTAGACAGGTAAACACTAACTGGCTTGGCAAATCATTTATGGCAGTTTTTACTCCTCAACCCTTTTTATCCATAACAACTTGACAATGACCCGTGGTCGAAACTGCAATGTTAATGGGAAATAACTCATGTCAGTGTAATATGGATATGTTGCAGTTCACAAATTTTTCAACATATTACGGTTTCTGATTATTAGTCCTTAAATTATGCATTTTAATACAGTTTACAGTTAAAGTGACATTTGTTAAAGCAGTCAAATATGTGCTTCAATCAGAAAAAGTATTTTGCAACACCCATGGGCAGGTTTTCCGTAAACTCCAACCTACAGCCTACATGTGGAGCTCTCCGAAAGGGCACTGCATCGACATACATAAATAATAGGGTGCGTTTCTGGATGAGGTATCGAATATAATGCTTCCCCCTACTTATACCTCCCAAGGAGATCACGAATGTAAAATTAGAGAGATTCGAGCGCGCTCGGAGGCTTTCCGGCAGTCGTTCTTCCCGCGAACTATACGCTACTGGAACAGGAAATGGAGGTAATGACAGTGGCACGTAAAGTGCCCTCCGCTACACACCGTTGGGTGGCTTGCGGAGTATAAATGTGGATGGAGATGTGGATCCCCGTAACTGATGAAGCCGTGCAGACGGTTATTTCTTGAAGTATCGTTCGCAGAATTGAAATGGGCTGCTGAAGCTTCTCTGACATACAAAATCATAGTTTATACATTACCACTTCCCTGATGCTAGCCAACACTGAAATCTTTAAGTTAAGTTCAGCGCAAAACTTGTAAACTAGATGGTCTACTTTTGACTCTGATACTACGAAAAATTAAAAATTACATAAATTCAATGAAAACAGAATTGCAGGGACGCATTTACGCGCAGAATATCCAGGCGAAAGCCCGTGGGAACGCACGATAAAAATTTATAATAAAATATCTGTTCCTGATATCTTAATACGGACACCCTTAAGGCCATTAAAGTCACAAATGCAATTATATATGAACTTATTGGGTTGCATTTTAGAAAAGACAGCTGTTTGAATTAACCAAACATTCATCTGTCACACCTCTCTCCTGATAGCGACAGGGCTCCGCCCCTGGCACCAGATCAAACCTTCGGCACTACAGTTAGCAAAACCGATCACACTTTTAACGGAATTCGTAACAGAATTGTAAGAGTTTCAAACTAAATTCGAGTCCGGTGGAAAGTCAATGTCTTTCGCATCTCATTTCGTAGAAACCTGGACGTGTAAAACGATAAAGACTGTTTTCCTCTCTGTGAATGTTTACCTGTCGCTTATCACGACAAATCGTAGTGGAACAAGGTCCGTCGTCAAGATGTAAGTTGATAAGAAGTGGCCTTCCAAGCTCCATTTTACAACACAGGCTCAAAGTTTCGGCATCACTCACTACTGGAAGCAATGTTTCGAAAATACTGTAGATAGCTTCGTTGGTGTCGAGTGTGGGCATAAACCATTTCGTCAGTACGATTATTTAAAAATTTCATTTTACGGTTTCCACGTGGGGAAAAATTGTATTTGAATTCACTGTAGGCAAAATCTGCTTTGTCGATTGTTTGATTTGGTTACATTGTATTTAGCAAAGAAGTATGTATGCATGTAGCTCCAAAATTTTACTTTCAAAACTAAAATACTAAATTGTCACGGACACCTATCTAATCTTCTCGTTCTGTTCCAAGAATGGCTAGTTGTTCCAAGCGATATTAATAAGTCACGCTGCATGCGTACTTCATTTTATTTTTCTTTTCATTTTTTAATCTCACCAGTTTATCTATATTTACACAAAGAATAAACCTTTAAAAAGCTCATATCTGCCTGTTTGTCTACTTGAACATATTAATCTCCAAAACTACTAATGATTTTTCGTGGTTTTGTCGCAGGTAATTTGAGTGTAGCTTGGGGCAACATATAGTCCTCATTTCGTCAAAAGTGGACGACGAATATGTATTGTATGTATGTGAAAGTGTGTTAGTCTGTTACCTTTCCACTACTAAATAGCACAACCGATTTCGATGAAATTTGGCATGGAGATAGGTTGAACGACTAGGAGGAACAAAGGCTATTTAAAAAGTGCGCGTAAGAAGATATTTAATGATTTGTAGAATATTAGGCGAATTAGAAAAATATATTTACTTTTTGAAGGAGGCATATATTCTTTGCCTTTTAATATTTATCATATTTGAGCAAATGCTTTTTTTTCATATGTTTCACATAATATGGTTCAACGTAATGAATAAAATTCTTATACAGTCCTCAACGTGGTTAATTCACATCGTCGTGTATTGGGATAGTTGGAGGGGAGGGCAGGCGGGAGCGTCCACCTAAGGTTACACGAACAGGCAGTCACTTGATAGCAGCTGACGTCACTGTACGTACACTAGACTACTTGTTTACCATCACTAATCTTAGAAAACATATTGACTTAAGAGTGTAACCGCAGAAAACAACTTTTTAAGTCTGTCAGACCTGAATTTTTTCTTAAGGAAGGAAAATTTTTCTTCATGTGATAACGTTCTTAGGCGATTTTTAATGGTTTTAGATGCAAGATTTATACAAAAATATATACCCGTTTTCAAACCATCCTTTGTACTTTTGGCTTCATTTTCATGGCCTAAAATAACAAATTACGATGTATTTTTTATTATAATAAATAATAAAATACGAGTAATCACACATTAGTTACCATGCAAAAGCCGGCCGCCGAGGCCGAGCGGTTCTAGGCGCTTCAGTCCGGAACCGCGCTGCTGCTACTGTCGCAGGTTCAAATCCTGGCCTCGGGCATGGATGTGTGTGATAACCTAGGTTTAAGTAGTTCTTAGTCTAGGGGACTGATGACCTCAGATGTTAAGTCCCACAGTGCTTAGAGCCATTTGAACCATGCAAAATAACAACAACAATATTCTATTACAGAGTGGAATATAGCGAACCAACCACATCCGTGTACTCTGGTGGTCACGAACTGCTGCGCACTGCTATACTGATTTGCTTAAATTTTCGTAGTGTCGCAGAAGACTTGGCACCACATGCACATGATGAAAAAGCTAAACACTCACAAATGTGTGAATTTTAAAATTTTCCCGGCGAATTGACTGTTCAAACAAATTTCGGGCTTGCAGCCGGTCGTCGTTCAATACTTCGCACGATATTTCAACTGGGCACCTGCCACTCATCTTCAGGTGAGCCGTCGCAGACTGCCGAATACGTCCTCCGTTCCGCAATATATAGCGTACTGTAACTAAGAAGCAGGAAGTGAATAAAGAGGAAAACATGCCGGAACAATCTTTAGCTTTACTTCCTTTCGTTGGCAACACTTCGAAGAATCCTCCGAAAATTTGAGGTAAAAGTGGTTTTCCGCCCACCATCGAAGATTGCGGACCTTGTGGGATCAGTTAAGGACAATCTGTTACTACGAAAGGCCGGAATTTACTAGATACCGTGCCAATGTGGTCTGGCTTACATAGGTCAAACCACACGTACCGTGCACTGCACTGAACATCAACGTTACACCCGCCTTTTGCAGCCAAGTAAGTCCGCTATTGATGAACATTGTATTTCTACTGGACATTCAATGGAGTATGAGAAAACAATGATTTTGTCCACAGCAACGCCTTTCTGGGACTCCATTATCAAAGAATCCGTAGAAATACGACTGGCGGAAAATCTGTTAAACCGTGACAGCGGCTACCAGCTGGACAGTGCGTGGAATCCCATCATCTCCACGATTTGCTCAAATCGAAGACGACAGAGTGCGTCGACGGCCGTGGCAAACAGCAACGCAGAGGGCGACTGAGTTCCGCTATTCCACCAGCGAGGGCGCTGCCGGCGGGCAGTGTGGTTCAACTATCAAGTTTTCGACGCACGCACAGAATAGTTACAGTACGCTATATATTGCGGAAGGGAGGACGTTTTCGCCAGTCTGCGACGGCTCACCTAAAGATGACTGGCCGGTGCCCAGTTTAAATATCGTGCGAAGTATTGAACGACGACCGCCTGCAAGCCCGAAATTTGTTTGAACATTCACAAATGTATTCCTCAAGTATCTACGAGGAAGAAATACTTCTATTGCAGCGAAGACACAGTAAAAGTTGATGTGCACAATTGTAGCCAGAGGATCTGAAAGAGGTAATTTATAAATTGTATAATATTATTTTATAACATCGAGCAACAAAACTCAAGCACTGCATTATAGGCTTTTAATTCACAAATTGCTCTCAAAATGGAATGGTAACAAGTTAACCATCAGAAAATATATTTCTGGTAGAGGTTGCACCCCAGGTTGAACCTAGGGGCCTATATGTCCCAAATACGACTTTATAGACCACTTTCTCCTACTAACTGTCAAATCCAGTTTAACATACCAACCCCACGAAGATACGAAATAAGGTAAGGAAAAATAAACAAGAATTCACGTGGAGAAAGTTAGATTATGTAGAACATATGGAACAAGTAAGGGACAAGTTGATGGAATAAATATTCTAGTATAAAATTGTATATATGATAGTGATTGTAAAAGGGACCGTTGCCGGAGGCCACAAATACACTGACGGAAAAATAATCGCAACAAAAAGGAACAATTGTGTGACATAAACGAAAGCTGGCAGGCATGTTTCTATATCTGAAAGATGATATCCATTCAGATTCCTCGCCAGTCGTGTAACAGTGGCGTTAACAGCGTCACTATGGGAATGCAAATCAGGTTTGCTTTAAACGCCCGCTGTAACAGTCATGAGTATTAGTTACCTCTAAGATTGATGTGGTAAGTTCATGTTAGTCAAGAATGACCTTAAGGCGACAAACAAGCAAATATCAACACTCATTGAGTTTAAAATGGTTCAAATGGCTCTAAGCACTAGTGGACGTAACATCTGAGGTCATCAGTCCCATAGACTTAGAACTACTAAAACCTAACTAACCTAAGGACATCACACAAATCCATGCCCGAGGCAAGATTTTAACCTGAAACCGTACTTCGAGTTTAAAGAAGGTCGTCTAATAGGGCTACGAGAAACTGGATTTTCCTCCTGCGATAATACAGAAGGACGTGGTAGGAATGCAGCCATCTTACGTGATGGCTGGCAGCGGTGGCCGTGAGAACGTAAGGTCACAAGAAGAAGAGTCTCTAGACGGCGACGTGGTACTACCAAGAGGGAAGTCCATCGTTTTCGCCATATGGCCCTGGCGCATCATACTGCATCTGCAGCAGCAATTTGAGCAGATGTTGACACCAATGTGACACAGAAAACCGTTAAAACATCGGTTACTACAAGTGCAGCTCCGAGCCAAATGCCTTGTAGTGTGGATTCTGCTTATCCCGAACCCTCGTCATTTGCGACTACAGTGGTGTCAAGTGAGAGCTCACTGGAGGCAGGGTGTAGGTATGTTGTGTTTTCAGAAGAAAGCTGGTTCTGACTCGGTGCCAGTCATGGCCGTGTGTTGGTTTGAAGCACTCAAGTTGAGAGATTGAAACCAACGAGTGTGCATGCTATATACACAGGACCTGCACCTGGAGTTATGGTGTGAGGTGTAATTTCGTATGACAGCAGGAGCCCTCTTGTGGTTATCCTGCTCATCGTGACTGCAAATTTGTACGTCGAACTGGTGATTCGACCGCTTGTGCTGCATTACAGGGAATGTTTTACAACGGGACAACGCCCACCCACATGTCGCTGTTGTAAGCCAATACGCTCTAAAGCAAGGGCGGGCAGGAATCCTGCATGTGTGCGGTGGACATGCACGTGTGCAGTTAACAGGTATTCTGCGTGCACACAGGGGCAAGCTAGCCACCCGCTTATCTCCCCTCCCCATCATACCGTCTCTCTGCTCCCTCCTCTGTAATGAGATTTGTTTCCTAGCTTCCTTCATTGAATGAAGGAATAAGGTTAGTAGGAGTTCTTGAATGAAATAATGGTTTGAAAGAGTTCCTATTACCTGCGATACGTTTTATTTAATTATCACAGGTGGAGTTAACAATACGTTTAATGTCTGGAACAAAATTTCTACATACAGACAAACAAAAACAGTTACGTAAATTTTCATCACTGATGATTGCTCTTAACCGAGACTTATTAATCTTCATAACATAATAAAATCTCTCACAAACGTATGTCGAGCCAAACATTGACATTATCTTCGAGGCTTCACGATGGAGACGAGGAAACTCTTGCTGTGGAAAGTTGTGATAAAAGTTTAATACACGTCTTCCCAAAAGGTACTTGTCTCTCAGACGAGAATTACACTGTAGATCTATTAATTCCATTTGCAAATTGCGATTAATATCATCTACAGAAACAGCAAATGGTCTCGAGAACCATTCAAAAGCTTGGGATAAATATAACATATCCCTAAATCGCATGAGAAATTCCTTTTTTGTGGCACTAAGTACAGGATCACATTCTTTGCAATTCTGTTCTCGCAGAGTAGACAGAGTAGGGAAATGCACTGTCTTCCATGACGAGAGCTATCGTTCCCACCGACCAAGCTTGCTAGTGAAAGCTTGCACCTTTTCAGCCATTTCACAAATTACCTGATTTTCTCCTTGCAAACTTGTGTTCAATTCTTTCATGTGTCCGGTAATGTCCACTAAAAATGCGAGATCGGCAACACACTTCTAACTTGAGGTCGTACCTTCGTTTGTCTTTTTTAAAAACTGATTTACTGGTATCCTCAGCTAAAAAAATCTTATGAGTACATTACCGCGGATCCTGTAGACAGTCAGCAGACTTTTTCCGTAGTTGCAGGGGCAACGGTCTGGATGATTAACTAATGTGGCCTTGTAACACTAACCAAAATGGCCTTGCTGTGCTGGCACTGCGAACGGCTGAAAGCAAGGGGAAACTACAGCCGTAGTTTTTACCGAGAGCATGCAGCTTTACTCTATGGTTAAATGATGATGGCGCCCTCTTGGGTAAAATATTCCGGAGGTAAAATAGTCCCCCATTCGGACCTCCGGGAGGGGACTACTCAAGAGGACGTCGTTATCAGGAGAACGAAAACTGGCGTTCTACGGATCGGAGCGTGGAATGTCAGATCACTTAATTGGGCAGGTAGGTTAGAAAATTTAAAAAGGGAAATGGATAGGTTAAAGTTAGATATAGTGGGAATTAGTGAAGTTTGGTGGCAGGAGGAACAAGAATTTTGGTCAGGTGAATACAGGGTTATATATACAAAATCAAATAGGGATAATGCAGGAGAAGTTTTAATAATGAATAAAAATATTGGTGTGCGGGTAAGCTACTACAAGCAGCATAGTTAACGCCTTATTGTGACCAAGATAGACACGAAGCCCACGCCTACTACAGTAGTACAAGTTTATATGCCAACTAGCTCTCCAGATGATGAGGAAATTGATGAAATGTATGATGAGATAAAAGAAATTATTCATGTAGTGAAGGGAGACGAAAATTAATAGTCATGGGCGACTGGAATACGAGAGTAGGAAAAGGGAGAGAAGGAAACATAGTGGGTGAATATGGATTGGGGGAGAGAAATGAAAGAGGAAGCCGTCTGGTAGAATTTAGCACAGAGCATAACTTAATCATAGCTAACACTTGGTTCAAGAATCATAAAAGAAGGTTGTATACCTGGAAGAATCCTGGAGATACTAGAAGGTATCAGATAGATTATATAACGGTAAGACAGAGATTTAGGAACCAGGTTTCAAATAGTAAGACATTTCCAGGGGCAGATGTGAACTCTCACTACAATCTATTGGTTATGAATTGTAGTTTAAGACTGAAGAAACTGCAAAAGGGTGGGAATTTAAGGAGAAGGGATCATGATAAACTGACTAAACCAGTGGTTATACAGAGTTTCAGGGAGAGCATATGGGAACAATAGACAGGAATGGGGGAAATAAATACAGTAGACTCAGAATGGGTAGCTCTGAGGGATGAAGTAGTGAAGGCAGCAGAGGATCAAGTAGGTAAAAAGTCGAGGGCTAATAGAACTCCTTGGGTAACAGAAGAATTATTGAATTTAATTGATAAAAGGAGAAAATATAAAATGCAGTAAATGAAGCAGGCAAAAAGGAATACAAACGTCTCAAAAATGAGATCGACAGGAAGTGCAAAATGGCTAAGCAGGGATGGCTAGAGGTCAAATGTAAGGATGTAGAGGCGTATCTCACTAGGGGTATGATAGATACTGCCTACAGGAAAATTAAAGAGACCTTTGCAGAAAAGAGAGCCACTTGTATGAATATCAAGAGCGCAGTTAGAAACCCAGTTCTAAACAAAGAAGGGAAAGCAGAAAGGTGGAAGGAATATATAGTGGGTTTATACAAGGGCGATGTAATTGAGGACAATATTATGGAAATGGAAGAGGATGTAGATGAAGATGAAATGGGAGATACGATCCTGCGTGAAGAGTTTGACAGAGCACTGAAAGACCTGAGTCGAAACAAGGCCCCGGGAGTAGACAACATTCCATTGGAACTACTGACGGCCTTGGGAGAGCCAGTCCTGACAAAACTTTACCATCTGGTGAGCAAGATGTATGAGACAGGAGAAATACCCTCAGACTTCAAGAAGAATATAATAATTCCAATCCCAAAGAAATCAGGTGTTGACAGAACTATCAGTTTAATAAGTCAAGGCTGCAAAATACTAACGCGAAATCTTTACAGGCGAATGGAAAACTGGTAGAAGCGGACCTCGGCGAAGATCAGTTTGGATTCCACAGAAATGTTGGAACACGTGCATCAGTACTGACTCTACGACTTATCTTAGATTAAGAAAAAGCAAACCTACGTTTCTTGCATTTGTAGACTTAGAGAATGCTTTTGACAATACTGACTGGAATACTCTCTTTTAAATTCTGAAGGTGGCAGGGGTAAAATACAGGGAGCGAAAGGCTATTTACAAGTTGTACAGAAACCAGATGGCAGTTATAAGGGTCGAGGGGTATGAAAGAGAAGCAGTGGTTGGGAAGGGAGTGAGACAGGGTTGTAGCCTGTCCCCGATGTTATTCAATCTGTATATTGAGCAAGCAGTAAAGGAAACAAAAGACAAATTCGGAGTAGGTATTAAAATCCATGGAGAAGAGTTATAAACGTTGAGGTTCGCCGATGACATTGTAATTCTGTCAGAGACAGCAAAGGACTTGGAAGAGCAGTCTAACGGAATGGGTAGTGTCTTGAAAGGAGGATATAAGATGAACATCAACAAAAGCAAAACGAGGATAATGGAATTTAGTCGAATTAAGTCGGGTGATGCTGAGGGAATTAGATTAGGAAATGAGACACTTAAAGTAGTAAAGGTGTTTTGCTATTTGGGGAGCAAAATAACTGATGATGGTCGAAGTAGAGAGGATATAAAATGTAGACTGGCAATGCTAAGGAAAGCGTTTCTGAAGAAGAGTAATTAGTTAACATCGAATACAGAGTTAAGTGTCAGGAAGTCGTTTCTGGAAGTATTTGTATGGAGTGTAGCCATGTATGGAAGTGAAACATGGACGATAAATAGTTTGGATAAGAAGAGACTAGAAGCTTTCGAAATGTGGTGCTACAGAAGAATGCTGAAGATTACAAGGGTAGATCACATAACTAATGAGGAGGTATTGAATAGAATTGGGGGAGTTTGTGGCAGAACTTGACAAGAAGAAGGGACCTGTTGGTAGGACATGTTCTGAGGCATCAAAGGATCACAAATTTAGCATTGGAGGGCAGCGTGGAGGGTAAAAATCGTAGAGGGAGACCAAGATATGAATATACTAAGCAGATTCAGAAGGATGTAGGTTGCAGTAAGTACTGGGAGATGAAGAAGCTGTCACAGGATAGAGTATAATGGAGAGCTGCATCAAACCAGTCTCAGGACTGAAAACAACAACCACAACAACCGCGGTTAAGCCAGCAGACTTCACTGTGGAATGGTATGTCACCGCACTCTTCCCCAATTTCAGCTAAATTTGTGGGAAACTGTCTGTGTGTAAGCCTGTGGGATCTCAGATATTAACTGGCCGAATAATCACTTGCATGACGTCCCCCAGTTTTGCTGATTTTGCACAGATTACTTCATGGTGCAAAATGCAGTGGATGCTGTACAATGATTCTTCTGTACGCTGCAGCTTTTTTCTTAGTGGTCCAGCAAATCCCATTTGTTCACCCATTCACTGCAGGTTCTCCATCTGTTGTCACTGACACCAAACGTACCCAGTTTAAGCCAGCTGAATCGAAAGCTTCTTCAATGGCTTTTATGGTGTCTGCGCCGATGGTCGTTCTTTTTAAAGATATTATATCTAAAGAAATCCTCTGTTATGTGCAGAGCAGTGTCCACGCCGCAAACATAAATCACTAATTGCGCGGTGTCTGAAGTATCTGTGGACTCATCAGGTGCGATGGAAAATGCAATAAACTCCTGCACTGCACTCCTTAATTGACGGTAAACGTCCCCTGCCATGGCCCTTATACGACGACTTACAGTCGCCGAGAAAGAGTGATAGCTCGAAACTGATTTGCATTCAGTCGGCAAAGTAAATCAGCAGCGTCATTGATGCACTCCTTTATAAACTTACCGTCAGCAAATGGTTATAACTTGGACGTACCGCTGGCCTATCATTGTTGTCATCCCGAAAAATTGAAAACAATGCACCATAAAATGTTAAATAAGTCAGATGAGACACATGACGAAAGGAAGTCGCAGATCTCTAGGGACAACAGCAACTTAAGTCATATTCATCTAGTATAGTCAGATCGCTCTTCTTAAGCTCAGTCAATTTCCCCATCCGCTCAGAATCCGACAATAAATTGTACTCGTCCTTGTGAAATTTATTGTAATGGCGTTCAATACTAAACTTCCGCTGACCAGCGAGAATACTGCCACATATTAAACATTTCGAATTTTCACGTTTTTGCACAAAGAAAAATGATTCTCCCATTCCTTTTTAAATGATAGCATATCTCCACTTCTCCGTTTCCTTGATACACTCTGCATTTTCCACTTCTTGAAATACAACGTTCACGACGTAGTGGTCAGCTTAGGCTGGTACTATTCTGCCACAACCTGCCGGTAGTCGGCACTGCCCCGGTGGACGATTGCACGCAATCAGCTCATGAGCCGCATGCAACGTCTGCCCGCCCCTGCTCTAAAGGGTGTCAACGTGTTGGCTGCCAGATCCTTTTCAATCACCAGATCTGTCTCAAAGCGAGTGCATGTAGGACTTCTCCGGACGACAACTCGAGCGTCATCCGCGAACAGCGTGTTGTCCCCGGATAGACCGACTAAGGGTAACAGGCATGGAACTCCACCCCCCAAACTGGCATCTAGCACCTGTGTAACACAACGTATAGACGTTTGCATGCTTTCATTCAACATACAGGCGGTTACAATGGTTACTAACGTGCCAGAATTTCACATTTACAATGACTTATCTAGCACATTAACCTGTGATCTTGGAACGTTAATCACTTTAGTATGTTACCAAGGCAAATGCATTCCCGTATTTCATTGCTCTTCATCAATATTTGTCAAGGTATCGCACAATACCTGTAAACAGTAAGAGAAAGGTTGGTGGATAAATTACTCTAGTATGAAATTGTATACTCGGTACTGTCTACAAAGAAAGCAAGGAGAAATTCAGATCTAAGGAGTCTGGTAAAGGACGAGAGAATAAAGAGAGCTGTATAGCAGCCCTTTTTCTGTTATCGCTTTTTCGCCTAATAGGTGAAAGTTTTATTTTATTTTTTACACATTGACTGTCATTGAAGGGTTTACTTTTACTTAAAACCGTCCCGGCTAAGTATCAGTTTCATTACTTTTAAAACCCAATGTTGAACGTGGGTCACTACTCGTATAGTCTTCCAAATTCTGAGAGAAAAAATCATTAGTAGCTTTACTACCAATGTTTACAGACGACGATACTTTAACCTTTCGTTCAATTGTTTTAGTTATGGATCGCTAGGTTGTTCTTGGAATAGATCACGTAACCTTAACGTTTATTAATCTAAGTTAAATTAATGTTCAAGACCTGTATTATGTTTCAAATTGACAACGTCAGGATATTGACGAGAATTATTAATAAATAGGTTCACTCATACGACTTCATTCAAAGAAGCTCTTTAATTAGATGTATAAGTAGGATTCCCGCTAGCATCAGAGATGTTAGATAACACCCTGTCACTTTCGGTGAATTATTTATTTCTACTTAATATCCGCAAACTGTCATTAACCGCCGGCTGGGGTGTCCGTGCGGTTCTAGGCGCTACGGTCTGGAACCGCGAGACCGCTAAGGTCGCAGGTTCGAATCCTGCCTCGGGCATGGATGTGTGTGATGTCCTTAGGTTAGTTAGGTTTAAGTAGTTCTAAGTTCTAGGGGACTGATGACCACAGAAGTTAAGTCCCACAGTGCTCAGAGCCATTTGAACCATTTTTTGTCATTAACTATGATCACTAGTCGCGTGAAGTTAAAGTTTCCCACTATCACAATTCAAAGTCCGAATCCGGTTGAATTCTCTATGCAGTAAAGCGTTTAAATATTCACACGAATTGACATTAAAGCCAAAGAGCTCACTATTCACCTTCGCGTTTATCTAATCTGATAAAAGTCCAAATTAAAGTCTTGAATTGACAATCCTCAATCTCGTCACGATCAATTCTTGATCCCCGTTTAATAAAGTTCCAATTTTTGTTCTCTATAGCTGTACGTCCTAAAAAACTTCCGAACTAGAACAGACTAGAGACTGGAGTATCGTAATTATAACGTATGGCTATCTATACTTTAATAAACACTATCTTTGGTGTCCCAGACCTGCGTTCAGTGACTATAATATTGTACTTTTTACGTATTGGAATTACTAATATTTTAATATTTTCTAATGTTTTCCCCCCTTGCCATGTTTCTAAAATTTATAATTAAATTTTCCCTTTCTTTTCTTTTGCTTTCTGTACTAGATATTTCCCCCTATTTGTTTTTATTTATTTTTCGCAGTTACTACTGTAAATTCCCCTTAGAAAGATTATAAATGACTGTGCTTAAACTGACACACAATATTTTTAGCGCAACGCAATCTGACTTTCGAAAATCCCTACAAAAGAGTGGCCCTGACTAACAATAACCTATTCCTTTCACGAATCACTTACCTCACAAAAATTTTCGTTACTCGAACTACTGCAATACAACGAGCGCCAATACTGCCAGCTAAATAAAAGATTCTAACTACTGAAGTCACTAACTACTGATAGGCATAGTTATCAAATGAAAGATTTTGATAGAGAGCAAACAATGTATTTACATTAATAGTGTTCAAAAGTCATAATATATATATACCAGTTCATGACATCCAGTCTCACAAATTTACTGTCTCTGATGGACACACGTCCAGATCATCCGCTCTCAAAACTCCGCCATCTCACTCCCCAAATCCACCACTGGTGGCTGCTCAGCTCCAACTGCGCAACGCTACGCGCTGTTAACAGCCAACTGCCCAGCACTAGAATATTCCAACAATGCAAACCAGCCACAGACTGCACACAGCACAGTCAGTGATTTTCATACAGAGCGCTACGTGGCGTTACCAACATAAAAACCTAAACAGCCTACTTACACTACTCGCGGAGGGATTTGGGTCATTTTGTGAATTGATATTTTAAGGACATGGGAGCTAATTGGGGAGCTATTTTTGTTTTTTCAACACCGAGAGGCGCTGTAGGTGTGACAGTTGTAAGGACCGGCAGAAGACAGTATAATGTAGCTGCTAATTGTTCTAAAGAGTCGGCGCTATCAGGGCCATGACGTGGTAACGAGCAGAGCTCTGCCTACGACGGCTAGCGTCGGGTTTTCGGAGACGTAAGCTCATTACACGAAAACGCGGAGAGGCCCGTCAGAGGAGTGATCAGTTCATTAGCGGAAGATCCCGTTCCCGGTGGAGTAGTTTACAGAAGATGGACGTTCGGCCGGCGGCACTAGGTGCGGCGAATCTGTAGCTGACCGGACTCCTTGCAGAAGGTAGGGCGCGGTGAAGATCAGGGGCCGGGCGGGAGGAACATGGGAGGGGGCAGAGGTCGGCGTTCGGCCCGCCGAGGTTCAGCGACCGGCTCCGCAGGAAGCTAATTACTTATTTGGCGAAGACGCCGCCTCCTTTCGCCGGCGGCAGCTGCGTGCGCCGCCTGCCAACGCCGAGCCGCCGCCACAGCAGGTAGTTGGCCGCCAGCCTGTCTATGCCGCGTCGGCCCGGTTTGGGCCAACTCGGAACCCTGCTCGGGCCCTTTAATTAAACTCCCCTCCTGACAGGCATCTCTGCCCCACTACTCCCGCCAGCAGCTCTCGTTCTACTCCTCCGCATCCACCCCCTCCCCCGCCGCAGCTCACACCATGTGCCACTGTGCCGAAGCTACCGGACAAGCGGCGCCGCGCCGGGCGCGCTCGGCTGTCTGTCGGCGTACCCTGCTCCAGGATATTGCGTCACGCGTTTGATCTACGCAGACGCGATCAGCGCCTACGATATCCAGACCACTGGAGCAGAAAACTGCCGGCGTAAATATTGCTTTCCCCTGCTAAAGGGCCAATGGGGACGCCGACAGAGAGAGAAAGAGACAGAATGAGAGACAGTGGTAGAGGTAGTGAGAATTCGCTCTCTCCCAAGCTGTCACAATGTGCGGAATTTCAGTACCCCGTCCGGATTGCGTCACAAACGTACACGGTGCTTTTACGAGTGACAAGCGTAAACGTTAGGAAATGTTCTGTCGTTCTTCATCAGAGAAACGTAGCGGAGTGGTGAGAACCGCTGCAGCACCAAATGTGAGATGGAACACTTCTCGATATGACCCTGAATATACGACCGCTTTTTCCCACCTTAGCGGACGAATGTTCCAGAAGAAACGTTTTCAGCTTTGGACAAGTGATACACCATAACACAGTATTGACGAAATAGCTACATACGAAACATCAGAGCGGCTCTAAACTAAATATCCGTATGACTGAAACTGCTGGAAAAGGGATCTACACAATAACACTAGAAGTGTACTCCAGAGTCAGTCTGCCCATTCAGATTTTTGTTTGTTAATGTGCATACACCATCGCACATATACAGCCGGCTGCCACAAATGTAAATTCAGCATTGAGCGTGACCTAGTAGAGGACGGACGTTCGAGTTTGTGAAATATCGTTGTTTCATCAACTTGACAGCAATTTTTTTTTAAGGGTCACTGTGACTCTTGTCTAAATGTTTTGTCGTCGAGTGTAAAACTCATTTAGGTGAAAATGGCACGTAAAAGGGACATTATAGTAACTGAAGGCCCTATACGTGTATCATTGTTATAGAACTGAATCGTGAAATTGACGTACTGGTATGTGACTTTCCCGACGAAACTGATTCGGAAGCTGATGGTCATGCAGCTGTTAGGACATTGGTGAAACTAACCAGTCTGCTGTATCTCCAGGCAGCGCTGAAGAAAATACATTCGTCCAGAGTAAGAATGGTCATTGTTGGAACACAGCTGTCTGTAACTCAGAAGGCCGGCTAGTTGACGATAACATTCTAGTCCACACTCCCAAGTGTGTGGAAATGATGAATGAAAGGATTTATGAACAACTGATAACCCCCCCCCCCTTCCAAAAAAATTGTATAATTTCTGCATTTCATTAAATGACTAGCATCTTCATCTAATTAAACTGCAAATAAAGTCTTTAGATCCAGATCAGTATTAAATTTTATAACTGAAAATTTTCCTTAACAGTTTGTACTTAGTCTCGAATTGTGCATGCATTAATACTAAAACTGATTGGAAATCTACGTGACAGATATGAAATAAAATGTGTTTAGTATATGAGAGCCCAGTTTCTATATAAAATCTTCTGTATTCAGTCAGTTAGTCCAGAAAATATTTGAGTGTCACTGTGACCCTCGTGTACATTCCGATTCACAATTTCAGAGGTGTACACTACTAGGGACAAGAATACATCAAGCTGTTTAAAAGTGATAAAGTGGAAATTAAAAATTGCAGTAAAGAACTCAGTTATTAGGCAAACGTCATTTCGTTGTAAAAATTTGAGTCCACATCGTCAGGGGTATAAGTATCTGAGATGCAGCCTCCCCTTAGGAAACGTGCTGGAAACACAAGAAGACCCGCTCGAATATACGCAAGTTCAAAAAGTTTTTATTCCAAAATTATTCACCTTTTCTGTAGGCAGCTGTCTATGAAGAAAATCTGATATACACTGTTTTCTTATGTCTTATTGTAAATTAGGAGGATTAACTAAATTCGTAATATCACGTATTAGTATCGATCTATGTTTAAACAGCCTACATGGGTTTGCAGTGTTACAATGCATGAACACTAATGTGTTAATTAACAGAGATTAATTCCACATGTGAAATTCTGAGGTGGAAAGAATGAAATGAAATTTAATGCGCAACTCAACAAAAATAAACTTGTAATCATATGCCTGCCCTGTAACTTTACTCATATGTGCAGAAACAAGGGCGAAGCCAATTAAATTAACATTCTCTGGCATTAAATGTAACTGCCATTAGTATATCCTGTATACCAGTGTTATGAAGATGGCATCTGTTCTTTCGGATATGTCCTAAAGAACAGATACCATTAGTGATCTTGAAGCTCTCGAAGAATAAAATCACAGTGAAATCCAGACCATTATCTGCTCACAGGCGTTGATAACGCTTACCGGCCAATGATCATCTTCAGTGCGGATGCACTCACGTTGCTCAAACTCCTACGGGATTCGGTAGACTGACTGTCGTGAGTTCTGAGTATAGTGGGCATGGGCACTACAAATGTACGGTGTGGTCAGTAAGTTGGAAATGTGGGTCTCACGGGAAGAATGCCAGAAATCAGTCCCTGCAGTCGTACTATCCTCTGTTCTCGGTGGCTCAGTGGATAGAGCGTCCGCCATGTAAGCAGGAGTTCCCGGGGCACACATTCATTCTTAACTGTCCCCGTTGATATTTATCAGCATTTATAAACAGCTAAAGGTCTGGATTTCTTTGTAATTTCAGTGCCAATGTTGTTGAAATATAAGTGCATAGTGTATCCCAGTTACGTTAATATAGTGGCTATGAAAACTAGGAGTCATGGATTATGTTCATAAAACCACTGTATTTATTCAGGATAGTCTCCCTCCGAACTAAAACTCACCTGAAATCGTTTGAAAAGCGTTTTGAAACAGTCGCTATAGTTCATTTTAAGAGTTACACTGAGTACTGCAGTATAGTTGTCATGGATGTCTCTAACTCCGTCATAACAGTGTCCTCTCATTGCTAACTTCAGTTTAGTGAACAGTCAAAAGTCGGCTGGGGCCAAATCCGGCAAACACAGTAGGTGATCCAGGACTGTGATCCATTTGCTGGCTAAATACTCGTGCACAGTTTTCGCTTTGTGGGAAGGGATGACGTCGTGGAGATGCCGCAAGGAATCTGCCTTTCTGTATTAATACGATGAGTTCTCACCTATAAAGGAGGGCTGAGAAAACTTTATGTTGCCACACTGCTGGATTACCATTTCCCGAAAAGTGTCAGACACGTACTGTTACATTTGCGGCCAGGATGCCGCCTGCAGCAATTTTAGCTCTTTGCCTTTCCGCACAACTGTTTTCGAAACTTCGAGGATCGTAACGCCGCAACTCACAACGAGATAGCATTGCAGTTTGGAATTTCACACAAGCAGTTCTGACAGACCTGGGATGCTATGAGTAAGCATTTCCCTAGCAGTCTAGTTGGTGACCAGTAAGTAGCTTCACACCTGAATTAAATGTGTTCAGCAGTGCAAGATAACAAGGTTTGAATATCCCATCCTGATCACTAACGTGGCAATAGTGTCACTCACGTGAATTGCAGCGTGGTTTGCACAGAAATGCCACTAAGACTGTCTGAAGAGGACAAGAAGGTCTGTAGGTTAATCAGTTCATTTTTTAACTTATCGCATTTGATAAAGAACAATGACGGATACCAGAGGTTTCACTTAGGAAGAGTGCTTAGTGAAACGTGTGTGGATCCATGAACAGAAGCACAATAAAAAATATGATACGTATGATGGCCAGCTTTCATCAAAGGTACGGTAAAAAGTCAGCAAGTCGTCGGACTTGATCATGTGGGAGAAGAAACCTTTTCGCCTGGGTAGTGTTTTGAAGACCCTCCCCCTCCCCCCTTGTCACCCACCCTCCCCAGCAGTCCAACAACTGTAAGGGAAATACCTATCGTGCTGTGAACGCTTTGTCAACTGAACAGCACAATTGGTGTGCTTATGTAAAAGCTACCTCATGAAAGGAAACGCCAAATCCATATGAAATTGTGTAACTTTACTCCAGATAAATTTTATTAAAACTAATTAGAAAACTTAAAACTGTGTACTACAGAAGCTATTCTATGAATTTCTGTACTGTGCAGTGCAGTGAACAGTGCTACAATGCGTGTAGTTACAGTACGTGTTTATCAATTCCAACAAATACCAAAACAGTCAAAATCCTGCATAAAATTGTATACCAAACTGAGGAAAAATCAATGTTAAATTTGTTTCTGTTGAAACTCTCTAAAAATTGAGGTACCAAAACTGACCAAGTAAAGTTCCGAACACTAAATGGCACACATACAAACATATAACACTTCAGTTAGTGCGTCAGTGATGAGTTCACCGTGCAAGTCGACCATAAAATGTATTGAAGATATACGGGGTGTTACAAAAAGGTACGGCCAACCTTTCAGGAAACATTCCTCACACACGAATAAAGAAAAGATGTTATGCGGACATGTGTCCGGAAACGCTTAATTTCCATGTTAGAGCTCATTTTAGTTTCGTCAGTATGCCGGCCGCGGTGGCCGTGCGGTTCTGGCGCTGCAGTCCGGAACCGCGGGACTGCTACGGTCGCAGATTCGAATCCTACCTCGGGCATGGGTGTTTGTGATGTCCTTAGGTTAGTTAGGTTTAAGTAGTTCTAAGTTCTAGGGGAGTTATGATCTAAGATGTTGAGTCCCATAGTGCTCAGAGCCATTTGAACCATTCGTCAGTATTTACTGTACTTCCTCTATTCACCGCCAGTTGGCCCAATTGAAGGAAGGTAATGTTGACTTCGGTGCTGGTAGAAACATGTCCCTCTACAAGCACGACACAACATGTGGTTCATGCACGATGGAGCTCCTGCACTTTTGAGTCGAGGAGTTCGTACGCTTCTCAGCAACAGATTCGGTGACCGATGGATTGGTAGAGGCGGACCAATTCCATGGCCTCCACGCTGTCCTGACATCAATCCTCTTGAATTTCATTTATGGGGGCATTTGAAAGCTCTTGTCTACGCAACCCCGGTACCAAATGTAGAGACTCTTCGTGCTCGTATTGTGGACGGCTGTGATACAATACGCCATTCTCCAGGACTGCATCAGCGCATCAGGGATTCCATGCGACGGAGGGTGGATGCATGTATCCTCGCTAACAGAGGACATTTCGAACATTTCCTGTAACGAAGTGTTTGAAGTCACGCTGGTACGTTCTGTTGCTGTGTGTTTCCATTCCATGATTAATGTGATTTGAAGAGAAGTAATAAAATGAGCTCTAACATGGAAAGTAAGCGTTTCCGGACACATGTCCACATAACATATTTTCTTTCTATGTGTGTGAGGAATGTTTCCTGAAAGTTTGGCCGTAACTTTTTGTAACACCCTGTATAATGGAAGTTATACATAATATAAGGCACAGTCAAATGAAAACGAGACTGCTGGAAGAAAAGAAAGAGAAATTTAAAAAGTAATCGCCATAACCGCTAATATATATCGATCCCACTGTGACACAAGACAGCCAGTGACTTAATGGAAAACTGTTTACGGTTGCCTATCGAATTATGATTTTACCCCAGTGTTCACCTCTTCGCCGGAGGCAAATCTAAGTTGGCGAATGTCTCTCTACAGTGTTCCAATCATATGAAAATTGCATGGGAAGGGATCAAGACTATCTGCCGGATGTGTATGGATATACCATCGAAACTTCTTGCAGCGTACTCGAAACAACCTTGACAACATAGGCAACTTAGTTCAGGAAAGACGAGCTATTAATACTGTGAAGTTTGTGGCTTACTTTTAATATTCGATAAGAGCCTGTGTGGCATTCGAGAGTATAAAGTGAGAGAGTCTGGTGTTGTAGCTAAGTGGTCTGAGAATAGCTCCAGAACACAGGGATGAAATTGCACAGAATGTTGATTTTTGAAAATGTAGTTTTGTGAGGACTGATTTTAGAAGCGAGAAGATATTCAGATATAGTTGTCGTTGAGCTGCTTGCTCGCGCATGACTTTTGTTCTTTTTGTGAAAGGAATATTTTAGTATGACTTTTCTTTATTGGTTGGGGTCGGGTAGTTTTCTTGATGATTAGACATTAAGGAAAATTATCTGCTCACATGGACTGAATTCAAGAGTTATAGATTCACTCCTTGACCTTTCATTAACAAATTTTTTCATAAAACGTAAATTTTGAAATTATTGTTGTAATAGCTAAAAGTTAGTTTGAGAATACAGTTTTTGAATGCTAGTCGCTTCTATATCATTCAGTAAGGTCAGCTTCTTTCACCTTGCCATTACTAGTGTTTTATTTTGTAAACGTGTGCCACTGCATTCCACTTAGTAGAACAAAACTGCTCAGTCTTAGAGCACGATTGATTTAACGTACGTGTTGGGTCTAAAAAGTTTGCTGCATGCTATCAGACAACAAATAAAACAAAAGATACAAACAAATGTTCCTTGCCCTTGAAAATAGTCGCCATCCGATGCAACACACTTTTGCCAACGATCTTACAGCTTCTGGAAACTATCAGCAAAGGCCTCCCCTGGAATCGATCACAGAGAGGCTCTCATACGATCTTTTATGGTATTCAAGTCCGCACAACGTTCAACTTTCATGGCTGCCTTCATGCGGGGAAACAGGAGGAAGTCCGCAGGAGTCAGATCAGGGGAGTGCGGTGAGTGTTTAAGAACAGTTGAAATCTCCTGCGCCAGGAATTGGCGCACACGGGTCGCGCAGTGTGCAGGGGCTTTGCGATGAAGCAGCATCCGTTTTCCAGTCCTGTGCAACTCTGGCCGAACCCGCCGGGTACGCTGCTGCAATCGGTTCAAAACGGACTGGTAAAATGCAACATTAATGGTTTGACCTGAAGGAACAAATTCCTTGTGGATGATGCCGTTCTTGTCGAAGAAGGCGATCAACAGTGTTTTCACCTTGGAATTTTTTCAGACCGCTTTCTTTTAGGTCGCGGGGAAGACGCTGAACGCCATTACATCGAATGCTGTTTTGATTCCGGATCGAACTGGTAGCTCCAGGTCTTATCTCCCGTGACAATGATGCTCAGGAGCAATGGATCCCAGTCACACATGGAAATAAAATTACCCGCAGTTTCCATCCGTTTTGATTTCTGCTCGTCTGTGAGCTCGTGTGGCACAAATCGAGAGCAGATATTTTGCTTACCCAAATCATCGTGGACGATGGTGTGCACCGTGTCCATCCTAATGGCCAGTTCCTCCGCAGTCAATCTGAGAGTCCGTTGCCGATTTTGTGCCACCATTTGTCGCACTTTCTCGATCACTTTTGTCGATGGCCGACCTGAACGTGGCGCATCCTCATTTGTTTCCTTCCCTTCACGGAAGCGTTTAAACCATTCGTAAACACATTTTCTGGTTACGGCTTCCGTCCCGTACACCTGTATCAACATTCCTTGGCCATCCTTTGCCGTCTTCTCCAATTTGTAGCACATCTTGATGTGTACACGTTGCTCCATTGCGCCATGACACTTCCTTCCTCTCACACTGACTGCGTTCAACTGGCCGCAGTCTGTTTACACAGCCAGATACATGCAGTGCATGCCGTGTATCTTTTCTCCTCAAGTCTCTGAAGACCCACGCGCATTCATACACACATACGCCAATTTGTCGTTCAAATACGACAATATTCACCCAACATTTTACGCACACCACTTAGTTGCTTTTAGTTGTTGCATTGCACTTGGGCAAGGTTTTCTTCTGCTGGTTCGCTGCGGCGCCCCATTTTAACGTTCGCCACTGTCGAACAGCACTAAGTTTCAGTTGCCACAAGGGAAGCCACGAAAGATTTTTGGCCCAGTTTAACATCACTGTAAGGGAACACAGTAAGATCATTTATATTGAAGCACTGCACTATATGTTACCATCAGATACAGTTCATTTCATGTTTAATTCCCATCTCATTTTCTTGTCAGACATTCATATTCTTACGCTAAAGTGTTATGTGTTTATGTGTCTGACATTCAGTGTTCAGAATTTTACTTGGTCAGCTTTGGTACCTCAATTTTTAGGGAGTTTCAACAGAAACAAAAATAATATTTATTCTTCCTCAGTTGCGTATACAATTTTAAGCAGAATTTTTACTATTTTGGTTTTATATGTTGGACCTGATAAACACGTACTGTGACTACACGCAGTGTAGCTTTGTTCACTGCACAGCACAGTACAGAATTTCATAGAATAGCTTCTTTAGTACACAGTTTTAATTTTGCTCATTAGTTTAGTAAAATTTAACTGTAGTGTAGTTACACAATTCCATATGGATTTGGCGACTCTTTTCGTGAGATAGCTTTCACATAAGCACACCAATTCTTCTGTTCAGTTGACAGAGCGTTCACAGCACGATAGATACTCATATGAAAATTAAATATAGGAATCCTGTATACAAAACTAAAACAAACAAAAAATTACACTTGCCGAACCGTTCTCCTGGGATAAGAGGTTTTGGGAACTGTCTGTAATTTTTGCAGTCAGATGAAGATACGGTGTCGATCGTGATGCTACAAAAACCACTTTGCACTACAACCTGCGCCCACGCTGTTTTACTGGCTAATACAAAGTGTGACAATTTTGCATATTTTATTTATGTATTACCATTTGTATGTGTATGATTTGTGCTATTTTAGAGCATTTCTTTCTTGATTGTTTGCGTGACATTTTCGTGGTTTGGTGAAAAGTAATTCGGCAGACTGAAGTCATTTCTGTGCGTTTCTATTTTATATATGCACTAGTTTTTCAGCTATTCATTCTATGGGGCAGTTTATCTTTTACGTGGACAGTGTCTGATCGAAAGATTTTGTATTCGGCCAGAGAAATGTTTCGTAGTATTTTATTTTTGTTACAAATCGGTATGATGACTACCAAAACTGTATCATATTGCCTTCTACTGGCATTAGTGTGGAGTCAGGTAACGTCAACCTTGTTGTTAACGATGAAGAAGGATACGAATGGACATACGAACCAGATGAAATCACGAATTAAGAAATATTTTAGGTCACAGAAAGAGTTGATTAGGCCACATAAAGAATATACTAGGTCATAGGAAAGCAATGATTAGGGGACAAGAAAAAGACACTAGGGAACAGGAAGAGATGAAATCACACATACAGCATCTGTCGGTTCAAATGAAGCAAGAGATCAGTGATTAACTGCAGCCAATAATAAATAGTACTGAGGCGAGACTACGTACTGTTAAGACAGAACAATGTGAACAGAACAAAACATATTTACAAAGAGAGAGAAAGTTGGATATGATTTCAAGAACCGAAACATATTAACTTCAGGACAAAGAAGAATTGTTGAACAAATTAAACAGGATGGTGCTGAGATCACTCAAGTAAAAGAACAGAATGAGCAACTTGATGCTACTGTTTGCTAAATAGGTGAAGATATAGGAGCACAGGAATTACAGTCGGACATAGGGATAGATGAACTAAGTACTATTTCTGAGAAAGTTGACCAACTTACTGCAAAACTGGCAAATTTGTTGACCAACCCAAGACAGGTATTATGACGATACTTTACCACATCCTTTTCGGAAACAGAAGAATACCAAGCTTAGAAACAATTTGCAGATGATCAGATAAAATCATGCCCACCAGCACCGACCGGCTGCCATGTCGTCCAGAGCTGACAGGTGTCACTGAATGCTGATGTGGAGGGGCATGTGGTCAGCACGCCGCTTTCCCAGTCGTTGTCAGCTTTCGTGACTGGAGTCGCTACTTCTCAAACAAAAGCTGCTCAGTTCGCCTCACAAGGGCTGGATGCATCTCGCTTGACAACAGCGCTCGGCAGACGCGAATGGTCACCCATCCAAGTGTTAGCCAAGCCCGACATCGCTGAATTTCGGTGATGTGACGGGAGCTGGTGTTACCAATGCGGAAAGGCTGTTGGAAGCCAATACTGCACTTAATGAAAATAAATTAATGGACATAATGAATTTAGGTAAGCATTGTTATGTGCCAAAATGAAGCACTAGAGACATCAGGTAAAGTAAACATGACTTTTCATTCTGCTCACTGGGCCTTAGAAACATAATTTTCTAATGTGATTTTGTAACTCGTACGTTAATTTTCTGGCTGTGTTTGTTGTGTTGGAGATTTCAAAAAGATGAGATGAATAATGTGCACAGTTTAACGAATGATGTATGGCAATGAGATATGTTGACAGAGATGAATTTTCAGTACACATATGATAGTGGTGGCAGTGGTATATGCAGAATAATAAATATAGTGCTGATTTATAATATAAACGGTAATATTCTAATAATACATATATAATGAGGAGAAATATGGTAAAGGAGTAGAGAAGTTCTCTTTTAGAGATGCAAATACGTGCATTAAATGCAAAGTGTATCATGCAATGGTGATAAAAAGTAACATAGTTGTGATAAGTTTATACTGAGGAAAAATGCAATAAGGACTAAGAAAGGAAGTCAAAATTAATAGCAAAGAAAAATTCACAAATTCAAGTCCATAGAGAAGAAATGTTGATTACTGTATTTGTGTCTTTTTATTTTCTTTTTTTACAGGTAGCTTTATCCAAGATATGTTCCAGGTACTTACTTTGCGACATTCAATCAGTAATGCTGAAAGTGAAGCGCCAAAGCAAGTCATTTTTAGCATCACTTAATCTATAACTTAAGTTGACTTTGGAGTATGATTTGAGTGTTTATGTCTCTTCCATTTTCTTTGTCAACATAAAATGATATAAAATTTTATTTCTAGGTTTCTTCTTATGAATTACTGGTGTCTAATCAGTTTCTAACAGAATTTTTTGCCTTGCAGCTCTAATTTCCTGAATGCATTCAATACTCTTTTCAATAGTTAGTCCAATTATGGTTGTTCCATGTCCTCATATGTGTTTGTACTTGTTTTGTCCTCTGTCAAGATAAGTGTTTATTGTTGATTTGGTATGTGTCCTTCCATGTATTTGTGGTTAGCAGTGGTTAGTGTTCTGTAGGGAGTTAGGTAAAACAGTGAAACATCTTGTGTGTGTAAACATAAATATATTTACTTTTCATTCTTTCTTGTCATTAATTATTAACGTGCAATATTTTGACACCCTCAATGTCACGAATATATTTCGTCACTTTCTTTGTTACATTACAAATATTTTTACCTTTCAATTTTCTAGGATTATTTATTTTCTTCATTTCTTCTAGCATTATTGGAATGCAAGTGCAGCTCTACTTTAGTACCTTGTGGAATATCTCTGTGTTAAACTTTGTATTTCTGTTAAGATTTTTTTAATTATTAATTTGGTTATATCTTCCTGTGCACTACTTATATCATTTTACATGTCACATGTCATGTTCCAACAATTTTTTGACCTATATGGCTTACTCTGTAATTTTTTTTATTGAATGTTCTATAATGTTTCATATTAATTTAGTTGGATGTGCCAGGGAGGTAATTTCATCATCACAACATACACACACTTGTTTGGAGAGACATGAGCATTAACTATGGTAATATTATACAGTACCCACTACAGCAAATGGACGAACAGTCTGAATAATGCGATACTTAATACACACATAAGATAAATTGTGCTGCTATTAGAAGGAACTGGACATTAATGGAACTGCAAACTGAAGAGCTGGTCTCTTGGTACAAATGAGCCTTCAGCAGATTTATCACTACTAAAACTAACAGACTTGAGGGTTGTCACTAATGAATATATTTCATTTGTCTTAATGAGTCTAAATCTATTTAAAGAATGTGTTGCATTTCCTGCACCATTATTACTTCTACTGTGTGATGAGACAATCGCTAATGTTTGAAGCAGATGCTTGATGGGTTGTCACTTTAGGCTGTATAACATAATTGTCTTCCTGAGCCTGCCCTCTAGTTCCCACATGTGTCCTGTTTCAACACACAACACCACTCTGATTTGTTTTGTCTGACATGTTTGCTCATGTGCGTGCGTGTGTGTGTGTGTGTGTGTTTATCTGTGTCTGAGTGTGACACTTTTGTGATGCATGTTTACTTACCTCCCTGAGGAAAAATGTCCTCCATTTCCCTCACTAAGTAGATGTAATGCTATGTCTTTTGCTCCACTAAATCATTAACTGGTAACATCATACCTTATGTACTTATATAGCTCCAAGTATAACCAAACACTAATTATGTTATTACTGCGCCATGTACTTCAGTTGTAATTTTGTTTGAGTGGTCAAATTCATTTTCACAGCAGTTTTCAACAAATTCCTGTACATTGAGATAAATTGCTCATCGCTTCAACGAATCACTGTACATTGAGTTAATTTACTCATCCCTTTGTTCAGAATTTCACCACAAATTTTTGTCTGTTTTTCTATGAATTTCTCCAACAAAATCAGATGTATATTCGCTGCTGTTTCCTAGAAACATACGGCCAAATTTTGGTTTGTGAAGGGAGGGTGAAGGATGATATACGGTTTGAAGTTGACAACTTGTTTCCGATGAGTGAGACGTAAATTCTCTTATTATTCAATGAGTCATTCCTCATACTTGTACACTGGATAGTATTTCAGACAGAAGTTGTTAACAGTCTATATGTTATGCCATCGAGGTTCTGAGTACAAACAACGTTATCTTTCGTTGTCTGTGTGGCATTTGAGAGTAGTTAGTGAAAGAGTCCAGAACTGGTCACGCTGCTGAATTGTCAGGGAATATCTACCAAGACACAGAGATGAAAATGCAGAGAAGGTTGATTTTTCATCTTTTGTTTTATAAATATTTATTTTAGAGGTATGAAGATAATCAGGTAATGCTGCCGCTCCATCGTTTGCTCACAGGTAATTTATGATCAGTTTGTGAAAGGCAAATTTCCAGTATTACTTTTCTTCATTGATTCAGATGCTTTAGTTTGATTGTCAGGAAGAGATTAAGCAAAAGAATCTTCTCACATGACTTAGAATTATAGATTCACCACAATTTCATTGAAGAACTGCTTGGGAAAGTTAGGTTTATTCATAAGAAGTGAATTTTGTAATGTTGTTGTTGTTGTGGTCTTCAGTCCTGAGACTGGTTTGATGCAACGTTCCATGTTACTCTATCCTGTGCAAGCTTCTTCAACTCCCAGTACTTATTGCAACCTACCTCCTTTTGAATCTGCTTAGTGTATTCATCTCTTGGTCTCCCTCTACGATTTTTACCCTCCACGCTGCCCTCCAATGCTAAATTTGTCATCCCTTGATTCCTCAAAACATGTCCTACCACCCGGTCCCTTCTTCTTGTCAAGTTGTGCCACAAACTCTTCTCCCCAATTCTATTCAATAACTCCTTATTAGTTATGCGATCTACACATCTAATCTTCTGCATTCTTCTGTAGCACCACATTTCGAAAGCTTCTATTCTCTTCTTGTCCAAACTACTTATCGTCCATGTTTCACTTCCATACATGGCTACACTCCATACAAACACTATCAGAAACGACTTCCTGACACTTAAATCTATACTCGATGTTAACAAATTTCTCTTCTTCAGAAACGCTTTCCTTACCATTGCCAGTCTACATTTTTTATCCTCTTTACTTCGACCATCATCAGTTATTTTACCCCCAAATAGCAAAACACCTTTACTACTTTAAGTTTCTCATTTCCTAATCTAATTCCCTCAGCATCACCCGATTTAATTTGACTACATTCCATTATCCTCGTTTTGCTTTTGTTGATGTTCATATATATCCTCCTTTCAAGTCACTGTCCATTCCGTTCAACCTCTCTTCCAAGTCCTTTGCTGTCTCTGACAGAATTACAATGTCATCGGCTAACCTCAAAGTTTTTATCTCTTCTCCATGGATTTTAATACCTACTCCAAATTTTTCTTTTGTTTCCTTTACTGCTTGCTCAATATACAGATTGAATAACATTGGGGACAGGCTACAACCATGTCTCGCTGTCTTCCCAACCACTGCTTCCCTTTCATGCCCCTCGACTCTTCTAACCGCCATCTGGTTTCCGTACAAATTGTAAATAGCCTTTCGCTCCGTGTATTTTACCCTTGCCACCTTCAGAATTAGAAAGAGATTATTCCAGTTTACATTGTCAAAAGCTTTCTCTAAGTCTAAAAATGCTAGAAACATAGGTTTGCCTTTTCTTAATCTTTCTTCTAAGATAAGTCGTAAGGTTAGTATTCCCTCATGTGTTCCAACATTTCTACGGAATCCAAACTGACCTTCCCCGAGGTCCGCTTCTATCAGTTTTCCATTCGTCTGTAAAGAATTCGCGTTAGTATTTTGCAGCTATGACTTATTAAACTCAGAGTTCGGTCATTTTCACATCTGTCAACGCCTGCTTTCTGTGTGATTGGAATTATTATATTCTTATTGAAGTCTGAGGGTATTTCAGCTGTCTCATACATCTTGCTCACCAGATGGTAGAGTTTTGTCGTGACTGGCTCTCACAAGGCCGTCAGTAGTTCTAATGGAATGTTGTCTACTCCCGTGACCTTGTTTCGACTCAGGTCTTTCAGTGCTCTGTCAACCTCTTCACGCAGTATCTTATCTCCCATTTCGACTTCATCTACATCCTCTTTCATTTCCATAATATTGTCCTCAAGTACATCGCCCTTGTATAAACTCTCTATATACTCCTTCCACCTTTCTGCCTTGCCTTCTTTGCTTGGAACTGGGTTTCCATCTGAGCTCTTGATATTCATACAAGTAGTTATCTTCTCTCCAAAGGTCTCTTTAATTTTCCTGTAGGCAGTATCTGTCTTACCCCTAGTGAGATAAGCCTCTACATCCTTACTTTTGTCCTCTAGCCATCCCTGCTTAGCCATTTTGCACTTCCTGTCGATCTCATTTTTGAGACGTTTGTATTACTTTTTGCCTGCTTCAGTTACTGCGTTTTTATATTTTCTCATTTTATCAATTAAATTCAATATTTCTTCTGTTACCCAAGGAGTTCTATTAGCCCTCGTCTTTTTACCTACTTGATCGTCTGCTGCCTTCACTACTTCATGCCTCAGAGCTTCCCATTCTTAGTCTACTGTATTTCTTTCCACCATTCCTGTCAATTGTTCCCCTATGCTCTCCCTGAAACTCTCTACATCCTCTGGTGCTTTCAGTTTATCCAGGTCCCATCTCCTTAAGTTCCCACCTTTTTGCAGTTTCTTCAGTTTTAAACTACTATTCATAACCAATAGATTGTAGTGAGAATCCACTTCTGCCCCTGGAAATGTCTTACAATTTAAAACCTGGTTCCTAAATCTCTGTCTTACCATTATATAAACTATCAGATATCTTTTAGTATCTCCAGGATTCTTCCATGTATACAACCTTCTTTTGTGATTCTTGAACCAAGTGTTAGCTATGAGTAAGTTGTGCTCTGTGCAAAATTCTACCAGGCAGCTTCCTCTTTTATTTCTTAGCCCCAATCCATATTCACCTACTACGTTTCCTTCTCTCCCTTTTCCTCCTCTCGAATTCCAGTCACCCATGACTATTAAATTATCGTCTCCCTTCACTACCTGAATAATTTATTTTATCTCATTATACATATCATCAATTTCTTCATCATCTGCAGAGCTAGTTGGCATATAAACTTGTACTACTGTAGTAGGCATGGGCTTTGTGTCTCTCTTGGCCACAATATTGTGTTCACTATGCTGTTTGTAGTAGCTTACCCGCACTCATACTTTTTTATTCATTATTAAACCTACTCCTGCATTACCCCTATTTGATTTTGTATTTATAACCCTGTATTCACCTGACCTAAAGTCTTGTTCCTCCTGCCACCGAACTTCACTAATTCCCACTATATCTAATTTTAGCCTATCCATTTCCCTTTTTAAATTTTCTAACTTACCTGCCCGATTAAGGGATCTGACATTCCACGCTCCGATCCGTAGAACGCCAGTTTTCTTTCTGCTGATAACGACGTCCTCTTGAGGAGTCCCCGCCCGGAGATCCGAGTGGGGGACTATTTTACCCCCGGAATATTTTACCCAAGAGGACGCCATCATCATTTAACCATACAGTAAAGCTGCATGCCCTCGGGAAAAATTACAGCTGTAGTTTAGTTTCCCCTTGCTCTCAGGCGTTCGTAGTACCAGCACAGCAAGTCCGTTTTGGTTAATGTTACAAGGCCAGATCAGTCAATCATCCAGACTATTGCCCCTTCAACTACTGAAAAGGCTGTTGCCCCTCTTCAGGAACCACACGTTTGTCAGCCCTCTCAACAGATACCCCTCCGTTGTGGTTGCACCTACGGTACGGCCATCTGTATCGCTGAGGCACGCAAGCCTCCCCACCAACGGCAATGTCCATGGTTCATGGGGGGGGGGGGGTGAATTTTGTAAAGATAGTTGTAATAGGTGTAATGTGGGTTAAACAATGGAGATTTTAAATGCTAGTCGCTGCTACATCATCAAGTTAAGTTCAGCTTCTTTCAGCATCCCCTTATTAACGGTTTATTTCGTAACTGTTCTCAATTCATCGCACTTGGCAGAACACGTTTGCTCAAGTTGAAAGCTTAACGCAATTGCTTTTCCTTTATTTGCACTAGGGCAAGGTTTTCTTTATCTGGTTTTCTGTTTCCTTGCATTTCAACTTTCACCAAGTTTCCGTTACTACAAGTAAAGCTGCGAAAGTTTATTTGGCCCAGTTTAACATCACTGTTCGGACGCAATAAGATCAATTACAGTCAAGCGTTGCATTACAAATTATCTTCAGGTCAGTTCACGTAAAGTTTAATCCCGGCGCTATCTCTTTGTCAGACGTTCTTACTCTCACAGTAAGGTGTTACATGTACCCATTTGTGTCATTTAATGTCCAGAATTTTACTTGATTAGTTTTTTCATCTCAGTATGAAGAGAATTTAACAGAAGCATGTTTGAGATTTATTGTTCCAACTTCGGGTTTGTAATTTTATGGATTTTTTTTTACTCTGTCTGGTTTGTTTCCTGGATTTACAAGACACATATTGTTACACATTTTAGGACTGTCCATTGTAGCCCTCAACTTAAAATTTCACAGGATAACTTCTTCACTATAAAGTTTTAAGTTTTCTAATCGTTTTAGTAAAAATTTAGTGTAATACACTTACATAATCCCGAGGGGGAACCTGTTCCCCTACCGGGCGCGTCCCCAGGTGGCGGATAGGGGAAAGCTCTACAGATATGTAGGGTAGGTGGGAAATAAAATACCACCCGTGGACCAACACAGGACCAGAAATCCAAAGGTGACTGTCTCACATTGGGCGGTCTTTGGTCAGCGTCTGTTCCCCAGGTTAGGGGCGGCTGGGAAAAACCTCCAGGGCTAACAACCGTGGTTGTAAATTTGTGGCTCGAAGAGTCACCCCTTACATAATACTATCAATCATGGAAGAGTGTAATGTGAAACAAATTACCCCAGGTGGACAATCCACCGCACCAAGGTGCGCAAGCAGACTATCGGATTCTGGGGAGTCTGCAGCATTGCACAGAGATGAATCGGGACATGATAAGACATCAAGCAAATTGAAATGTAAAAAAAACAAGTTACATAGCTACTTTCAATGTAAACTCTCTTTTAAAAACAGGAAAATTAAAACATCTTACAGATACCCTCAAACATCATAGAATACTCATAACATCACTAGAAGAAACTCGATACATAGATGAGAACAATTTTGATTCCGGAGGTTTCAGAATATACAAAGGAAAGGTAGGCAAAAGAATAATGAAAAACACACCCCACCTCAGAACGGGCTTTATAATAGATAAAAGTATTTTAGACTCCATTATCAGCTTTCAATCACAATCGGAAAGACTCTCCACACTAACTTTTAAATCTGCTAATAGAGTATACACAATTGTGAATGCACATGCCCCCATAAATGAAGACAATAGGAAAAATAAGGAAAAGGTGGAACGTTTTTGGGAACAACTAGATGACGCGGTGCAAAAGATGCCAGACAAACACAACATCATACTTACGGGGGACTTCAATGCTCAAGTAGGAAAAGAGAAGACATACAAAAATATTGTTGGAAACTACCCAGCGCACAATAGAACTAACCAAAATGGAGTCAGATTAGTAAACTCTGCCAAGCGCATGGCTTGATCCTGAAATCCACAGCCTTTAAGAGACTACCCAGAAAACAGAAGACATGGACCTCACCAAACCCACACTTGGGTGAATTTCAACTTGATCATGTGGCGATAAAATGGAAACACCATACAGAAATACAAAATTTCAAAGTACTCAGAGGAGCAAACTTGGATTCTGATCACTATCTTTCTAAAATAAAACTCAAAATTATCCCCAAAAGGAAAGATAGAAACAGTAAACCCAAAAGCAGAAGATACGATCCAGAAAAGATAATGAATTCGAAAGAGTTTCCCCTCGCGACTCAAGATATAAGGAACCAAAATTGGGATCAAATGAAGGAAAGCCTACTAACCAAAGCTGAACAAATAGCACCTATAACCAAAATCAAAAAACACGCATGGTGGACAGAGGAATGTGACAAACTTATTGAGCAAAGAAAGAAAGCATGGCAACAGATGCAATCTCAGAAAAATGAATATAATAGGCAAAATTTCCTGAGTGTAAGAAAACTAGTGAGTAAAAACCTCAAAAGAATTAAAAAAGCACAAGAAGATCAACTCCTTTTGCAGATCAACGAAGACTTCAACAAAAACAAGACTAGGAGCTTTTACAGAACTTTTAAACAAAAAATATCCAAGTACAGCCCACGAACACTCCAATTACAAGATAAAAATGGTAATATTGCACACAACAACAGGGATAATTGCAAAATTTTGAGGGAATATTTCAGAAACCTTCTCAACTGTAAAGAACCAATTGAAAAAATGGATTTCAGCAACTCAACTTCAACAAGTCCTAACTCAGAACCACCCACCGTCGAGGAACTACAATCAATCATTTTGAATCTCAAAAACTATAAGGCTTCGGGAGAGAACCAAATTACAGCTGAACTGTGGAAAAATGACAATAGAAATGCCATAGAATCTCTCCAAAACATATTTGAAGAAATATGGAAAACAGAAGGAATTCCGGATGAATGGAAGATGGCCCTCATTCACCCAATTCATAAGAGGGGATCTAGAACAGACCCCAACAATTACAGAGGGATTTCGCTCCTTGACGTAACATACAAAATACTGTCTAAAGTCCTTTTGAACAGAGCAGAACCCCAGCTAGACTGTCAACTTGGAGAATACCAGGCAGGCTTCAGAAAGGGAAGATACTGCCCAGAACAAATTCTAAACCTCAAAAATCTTATGGCCTACCAAAAATCGAGAGCAAAAGCGTATGTCATCACATTCATTGACTTTCAAAAGGCGTACGACTCCATAGACATAGAATCTCTAATCTCCATATTAAAAGAATTGAACCTAGACAATAAAACTACAAACCTAATTAGAGAAACCATCACCAACACATACTCCAAAATTAAATTTATGGGAGAACTCTCAGACCTATTTGAGATAAAAACTGGAGTACGACAAGGTGATGGACTCTCTCCATTGTTATTTAACTGTGCCCTAGAAAAAATAGTAAGAGAATGGAACAAGAAAATCAATAGTGGAATCCGACTAGGAACAAAAAACAAAGGCATCAAGGTTAATTGCCTAGCATTTGCAGATGATATGGCCCTACTAGCTGAAACATGGGAAGAAGAAAAAGAACAGATCCTCGAATTACAGAAACAAGCAGAGACAACAGGCCTTAAAATTTCTTTTGAAAAAACCAAAATAATCACAAATATAAAAAAGCCAATGAAATATCTTAAAGTAAGAGACCAAAAGATCGAAATTGTTAAAGAATTCAAATATCTTGGTGAATGGATTAGCTGGAACGCCCTTGAGAAAAAAGCAATAGAAGTAAGAAGAAACAAAGTTGAACTAGCCTTTCAGCTTACTAAAAATACTTATAATAAAAAGTCCCTCTCATGGAATTCAAAAATAAAACATTACATCACTGTCATTAAACCAGAAGCACTATATGCAGCTGAGACATTATCTATCACTGACCATGGCCCAATTGAAAGGCTAGAGATCAAAGAAAGAAAAATATTGAGAAAAATTTTAGGCCCCAAATTTCATAACGACAAACTAATTCATACCAAAAATGAAACACTCTACAAAACCACAGAAAAACTTTCGGATACAATGAGGAAAGGAAGAATTGAGTTTTATGGGCACATTCTCAGAATGAACCCAAATAGACTTACAAAAAGAATGTTTGACTACTTCAGGAATAAAAAATCCAAACCAAATTGGTTTATCCAAACAGAGAAAGACTTAAGAGAACTACACATCACAGAAAAAATGCTCACAGACAGGACCGCAAAAATGATAAGCAAAGACAGAAAAGAGGGATTCCAGCTCCAAAATAGAAAGAAAAGAACGATTGTCATCTCTGATGAGGAAAGAAAAGCAAGATCAGAAAGAATGAAACAGTACTGGGCGAAAAGAAAGGCACAGAACACACAGAAGTGATTGATTCAACGTACCCCAAAGTTGGGTGAAACGAAGAAGAAGAAGAAGAAGACACTTACATAATATCATAGCATTGGTAATTTGACAGAACGTTCACACTACAATACTACACATACGAAAATACAGAACAGAAGACCATAAACAAACAAGTACAAACAAGACAGGTGCAATGTCATAATTTGAAACGGAATTAAAAGATGTGTCGAAAATAGTATATCCACAAGCGAAACCTGAACGGTGGCTACACTGAGTCACAGCGCCAGAGATTGCGCCAAAGAATATTATTCAGCCGCCTCCACTAAGTGCTTGTCGAGAAGTCGTCGTGGAGAGAGCTTATTGAGAAGTGGGCAGTAGGAGCTCTGATGTATCCGTGACTAGTTGTGAGCATGTTGTATGCAGTTGTTCTGATGGGCTAGACAGCCGATGCTCTTCGATTGCGGTTGTTGTAATGATCAGAGTGTATGTTTCGTCAATATATATGAAGGTAAAGAAATTTTTTTTTATTTCAAATGTCCTAACTGACAATGTCTCTTGGTCACAGGTTCAGTCAACAAAGCATCTGGCTTGTGTTCATGTATTAGAGTGTAATTCTGGTTTCTATGTGCGATTATAGTACTTCTGCTTTTTTTAATTACTTCAGTGTAAATGGTGCTTAAAATACCTTGTCTTATTGAGGAAGAACCGTGCCAGATGTGTACGTTGAATCACACTTCCACACACAGAACAGTTACACTTGTGTTTTGTTGTTTCGTAGGTTTTATAGTTGCTGGGGACTTAATTAATTAATTGTGGTAACGGAAATTTCCTTTCATTCTTTGTTGTTATTCTATGCAGTCAGATTGCGGAGTAATACTAGTCAGGGCCAATCGGTTACGAGACTGCGTAACCGGACAGACAGCGACAAAAAAATTAAAAAAGAATATTATTCAGCCGCCTCCACTAAGTGCTTGTCGAGAAGTCGTCGTGGAGAGAGCTTATTGAGAAGTGGGCAGTAGGAGTTCTGATGTATCCGTGAATAGTTGTGAGCATGTTGTATGCAGTTGTTCTACAGCTGATCGAGCGCTCAGTGCGAATGCACTGACAGCCATAAACAAATACACAGCCTAATTTATCCGAATAAAATCAGTATAAAGCTATAGTGACTTGATAAATTATGTTATTAACGTTCAGTATTTTTCAGGATACGGTTGTATAAAATATTTAAGAACTTCAGGTAAATTCTGTGTGTGTCCAACGTTAAGAGGACTTGCTATCGAGAAATTTTCAGGAAGAATGTAATTTCGAAGAAGAAACTAATAAACTAAAAAGGTAACTATTAATTGAGTTTATTTTTCAGGTAACATATTTCCACTTAGGTACTTACTTTAGACGTAATTTGCTGTTCGCGATTACGTGATTTATACTTTGTGTTAACTGATTTTGACAATGACTGATTAATGAACAGGGTTGTTAATTATGTATATCATGCATCGCTTGGCTGCACTGCTTTTTTTCACTGATGTGATATTTTTTATTATGTGCTTGCTGTGCTTATTTATTTAAATTATAATTGTCACCTGATTAATTGTACTGATATGGTAATGTATGTAGGTTATACTTTGTGATTTGTCTGCTTGCGCCTTCATGTCTACTTATTAAGATTACATACGAACATTTATTTGCTTATGCTGATATGATGCTAATGACCTGTTTATTATGTAAGATAACATATTTGCTGCTTTGCATATGGATTGCATATTTACACATTTCTGTTTTGTTGTCATAACTGTTCTTTAATTTGGTATATAGAAATGCTGATATACTGTGTACAAACATTGAGTTTAGGTCACACTATGGTATTAATTATAGATTGTTCGCTTGGCAGAGCCTCGTTGTAGGGATTGTGCTTGACATTCTATTCTCTGCTGGTATACATACTCGCTATTGCATGTTTTGCTTACGCTCAGTGCCGTATATTTTACAAGAAAATGAATTGCTATAATTCTACGAACGACATTGGTACAAGAAACTTCATTGAAGTCATATGAGCTGTAGGTTTTATGGAAGCTATATAAATTTATGCTAATAGGAAGGAAGCTAACGACATGACATACCAACACTAGGTTTAGACTATTGACAGTTATTACACTGCATTCTTCGTGAGCAATTGAAATAGTAAGTGACACTTGACACAAGAAATACTCCACATGTTTGGTTCTGTTTTGCCATGATTCTTGAAGTGGTGTGCACACTGTGAAATATTACGATTTATTCATTCAAAGTCTTATGTGATCTTTCATACTACATACTTGCACCTACTTACTGAAAGTTATTCAAACTGAAAGCTGTTAGAGGTCATGTATGCATTTCTTTTATTTTATGATGGACAAGGTAACCAAAATGTATTTTATAATTCATAATGAATAGAAGATTTGGCTCAGGTGGATTACACAGAGGTTGTGTGTGGACATTGTGTCTTCGGGTTGTATGGGATGATGAATTGAAGTTTGCACTAGGATTTTATCTGTACTTGTTCGAGGAGACTGACTAGAGGAAAGAGTTGTTATGGAAGTGAAATGATATTGGTGATAAGGTTTATATGTATCGACGTATTGAAGAGGTATTATTGAGGTATTGAGATTGTGTGAAGTTGATGATTATTGGAGTTTTGGTGGACAAGAGGTAAGGTAAATGATATTAATGATAAGGTTTATATGTATCGACGCAAGAGGTATTATTGAAGTATTAAGATTATGTGATGATGATGGTTATTGGAGTTTTGGTGGATAAGAGGTGAAATAAGTGAGGAGCATTTTGTTTGTTGGTCTGTATGGAACAAGGAGGATGAAGATAACAGACTAGAACACTCAAATGAAAAGAGGATTGTCTACACACACACTTTGTTAAATCAATAAGCAGTATGTACTTTTTTTGGAGAGAGGAAGCAATTGCATATCTTGGCACACTGACAGTTGTTCAGCAACCGTACATTTTGATTTGGCTTGGCAAACATTGGTCTTGACATAATGACTACGACATTGACTAACTATTGTTGACTGTTATACATTGCTGCCACTACTACTTGATACACAGTCGAACATAAAATTTTGGACAGAATTGCATTTACACAGTTAACACTATTCAATTTCACAGTAGTACTTAAATGTGGATGAAAGATGAGTGAGTGTGTTTTGTGTGTTTTCCTTTCCTAATCTCAAATTATTGGTACCAACCTATCTCCTGAATATTATTTTACTTGTTTGTTGTGGCTTGCACTGACACCCATAATTATTATAGGTTTACTGGTATTTGTGTATTTGTAATAGTTAATATCACAATTATCTGATATCAGTTGTGTGTTTATTATAATTTGTATGTTTAGTGGAAGAGCATTGATAATAATTTTGTAAAAGCAATTGTGTGTGCCTTCAAACTGTTGTTCGTGCTTGCACCTATTCAACATTGCTGGGTGCCACTTGGAAATGTTTAATTTCTGCTGATGAGCTCTGATGAACGGTCTAATTAGTGATAGTGAATATTATGGACTGTTACGCACACTTGTTCAACATGAAGGATGCCACTAGGAGATGTTTAATTTGTGTAAATGAACTTTGATGAACTGTCTAATT